>NC_134080.1:123778681-124490181 GCF_000715075.1 Nicotiana tabacum | reverse complement strand
TCTAATTGATTTCCACTAAGCTCATATAGCTTTTGAAGCAACTTATTGCTTCTGATTTGTGGGAAATCAAATAAACATAACTGAAACGGGTAAAGTCATCAATAAATGTGATGAAATAACTTGCTCCATGCCTATCCCTAACATTCATAGGTCCACAGATATCCGAATGGACTAATTGCAAAAGATATTCGGCTCTAGTTGCCTGACCAAAAGGTTTTCTTGCAGATTTTCCAGCTAGACAATTTTCACAAGTGGACAATTCCACATGTTCAATGCTGGAAAGCAAACCTTGTTTTGCTAACCTTTGCATTCTTTGTTGGCCAATATGACCAAGTCTAGCATGTCATATGTTTACATCACTATCATATTTATGTGAAGAAACAAACATAGAAAAACTAGCATTATTATTAAATGAATCATAATCCAAATCCATAATAATTAAACCTCCGGTCACATGACCAAAACCAAATAAAGTTGAACCAAAAGTCAACTTGGCAGAATTGCCATGACAAAACAAGTCAAATCCTAACTTAAGCAAAACTGAAACTGAAATAACATTCCGGCGAATTGTTGGTGCAAAGAGAACATCGTGTAGTATTAGGTATCGACCACCACGCAGGACTAACTTGCATGTACCGATCCTTTCAACATCAACTTTATTGTTGTTGCCTACATATATCCACTTTGCTCTACGTGGAACTCGCCGAAATTCAACAAAGGCACTGCGTTCCCAAGCTATGTGGTCCGTTGCTCCTGAGTCTACAATCCACAAAGGATTAGATTCATTTAGAAAAACAGAACTAGAAACACAAAGTTCATTAATTCGAGCATCGTGAGATATCTTTCTAGGAGGCTCAGATCAATCTCTAGCATAGTGACCCTTCTTGTCACAATTATAGCATTTCACTTTAGCAACTTTCACACGTTTGGGACGTCTGTTCTTGCCTTTTTCAGTCTTTGCTCTTTTAGCAGGCTGAACTTGAGGTGGCCCTGTCTTCTTTACCCAGTTCCTTTTCTTTGAATCACTCTTAGTTTTAGAGGTTGTTTCCATGTACAACTCAGCTATTTGCTTTGCATCCTCAAGTCGTTCCTCCTCTAACTCAAGGTGTCTCCGGACATCTTCCAGAGTTGTGATTCGCTCATTATGGGTCAAATGCATTTTCATATGATCCCAAGAACTAGGTAAAGAGTGTATGACAGCTTGAATTTGTTGTTCATCAATCAACACATGACCGGCATTTTTTAACTCCCCGATATTATTTGTCATTGCCTCAGATGTGTTTTCATTGAATGTTCTAGGCGTTTCTTATATGAGTTAAATTTGATCGTTAAGGATCTCAGCCTTGCAGTGGAACAGGTACCAAACCTTTTCCTCAAAGCATTCCAAAGATCCATAGCTCTTTGGTGATCCTTAAACTCCCTTAGAATGTCATCATCTAAGGTGATCGACAACATAATGCGAGCAATGGAGTTATTTTTCTTCCAACTGTCATAGGCTTCACGCTCACGCCTATGCTGAGCAGTGTAGCCTTCCTCAGGCTCATTCATAACATTGTTGATGGCCTCCAGAGCTCTTGCTCCTCTAGCACATACTGGACTTTCAAGCTCCAGGTTTCATAATTGTCACCATTGAGTTTCAACCCTTTGTTAAGCTCAGCAACAATGTTTTTCGAAGCAGTAGTCATTCTTTAACAAAATAAAAAATAAAATGAGGATCATGTAAAAATAACGTTGTAGACAATAAATTAGCGCCGAGAAAATAAAATCAAGACCAAAATATATCGCAACAATCGTAGTATTTTATTTCAAATATTTGAGTGTTACAATCTCTATGATTCATCTGATTCTACTTTTCAATATAAACTTAAGGGCCTTTGGGCTTGATCTTGAATCTTTATTTGTTTCCACGAACGATGATCTTGTTATTGAGCTTGAGATTGAGCTTGGCTGCTTGAACTTGAACTTGATCTTGATTCGTTCTTCGTTCTTGAGCTTGACCTTGATTTCTTGAACTTGAACTTGATTGCTTGAAGCTTGAAACTTGTAGAGAAATTTGCGGCGTTTGATCCACGAGCTCTCTCTTGCTTCTTGTTATAACTTCTGGTCCCTTTTCTGAGATATGAAGACCCCTATTTATAGTTGTGGAAGGGAAGAGTTGTGATAAGAACAAACTCTTTCCGACCAATCAAATTGAAGTGTGACATGGTCGCATTTGATTGGCCAGAACATGTCACTTGAACACGTGGCGCGATTTCATTGGCCTTTTAGTGTGACTGGGCATGCCTTGTCATTTTGGCACATGGAACGATCCTATTGGCTCTTTCGTTTGACTTGGCGCGCCACATCATTTGGCATGTGGCACCAAACTGGGCCTCTAGGAAGATAACATCTTGGGCTTAATTAAGTGGGCTCATCACTTTAGCTCAATTAAATGGGCTAGCCCAATGGATTAAGACTTATTTATTTAATCTATATATATTGGTCTTATATAATTAATTCAATTATATTAGCCCATATATTTATTTGAACTAATATATTTTGAATTTAAAATATAGTCCAAATTATTTCATGAATTTAATTTTAATAAAATTTACATGCCTACAAATGCCCCCTACTTCAAGACTTGTCGAGTAAATATCTCGAACTTGAAAGACAAGGATTGAAGTATTATGAGACTAATACCCAATCGCCACTTTTTCAAGGAAAATCACGTTTTCTTTTCCTTTTCAATATGCACCTTTCATGATTAAGAGAGACAATCTTGAATCCAGGTTATAACCTTGTAGGATGTATATTTTTTTTTTCAATACACAAGTGCCAGGTAGTTTTCCTTAAGAAATCTCCACGTAAGAATAGGCCTTGACTTGTATGGACTTATGTTTAGATAAGAATTTGCATGGCAAATCCAAGACCAAGTTACGTGGGTCTTGATATTTTTCCAGATAATAGTGCAGTGTAATGTACGTGTCTCCTCCGAAATCAAGCTTCCTTCACCTGCTTAATTAGATTTCTACTTGGATCAAGCTACCGTATCCTAGTTCGTGTCGGGAACCAAAACTTTGGAGCCGCCTGAACAATTGATCCCACATCGCCAAAAAAATATTTAATACCATATTTTGATAGCTATATAAACTCATGATCGTAGGTTCATTGATCATCGATTCGCAGAATCTGCAAGACAATTTAGTCTAGTTTTGTGAACTCGGGAGCATCAACGCGAAGGTAATTTCTTCTTCTTTTCTTGTGCTTTTCTTCCTTAGTTGTCCTTTTTTCTTTTTTTGTAGGTCAAACAAGAAGGATATGTTCTTATTTAACGAGATGATCCATTCATGAAGAAGACGATCTTGGGGTGTGAGGGGATGAGTACTCATTCTTGCCCGAATATCGGAGAGATTACTCTCATCGCCCGACTACCTGAGAGATTACTCTCAAAATGGCCCGATTCTTGGAGAGATTACTCTCAATGTGGCCCAATTCTTGGAGAGATTACTTTCAAAATGGCCCGATTCTTGGAGAGATTACTCTCAATGTGGCCCAATTCTTAGAGAGATGACTCTCAAAATGGCCCGATTCTTAGAGAAATTACTCTCAATGTGGCCCAATTCTTGGAGAGATTACTCTAAAAATGGCCCGATTCTTGGAGAGATTAGTCTCAAAATGGCTCGACTATTGGTGAGGCCAACTTAAGGTGCAAAAGGACTCATATGTCCACCTTAAGATTGGAAAGTTATAGTTCCTTTTAAGGACAAACCCACGAAGAGGCCAACTTAAGGTGCGAAGGGACTTATATGTCCACCTGAAGATTGGAAAGTTATAGTTACTTTTAAGGACAAACCCACGAAGAGGCCAACTTAAGGTGCAAAGGGACTTATATGTCCTCCTTAAGATTGGAAAGTTATAGTTCATTTTAAGGACAAACCAACGAAGAGACCAACTTAAGGTGCAAAGGGACTTATTTGTCCACCTTAAGATTGGAAAGTTACAAAGCTTCAACTTGAAGACGACATCGACTTGAAAACTTGGAAAACTTTGAAGATTTGGCGGACTTTGCAGGCTTCAACTCAAAGATTCGGAGGGCTTAAACAATTCAACTTTAAGATCGGCGAATTTGAAGACTGAAACTTGAAGACCGACGAACTTGAAGACTTCAACTTGGGGGGCTTAAATATTTCAACTTTAAGACCGGCGAATTTGAAGACTGAAACTTGAAGACCAACGAACTTGAAGACTTCAACTTTGAGACTTGGAGGGCCTAAATATTTCAACTTGAAGATCGGCGAATTTGAAGACTTCAACTTGAAGACCGATGGACTTGAAGACTGAAACTTTGAGACTTGGAAGGCCTAAATATTTCAACTTGAAGATCGGCGAATTTGAAGACTTCAACTTGTAGACCGACGGACTTGAAGACTTCAACTTTGAGACTTGGAGGGCCTAAATATTTCAACTCGAAGATCGGCGAATTTGAAGACTTCAACTTGAAGACCGATAGAGTTGAAGATTTCAACTTGGGGACTTCAACTTGAATACCAACGGACTTGAAGATATCAATTTACCATAGAGGGTTTCTCCTTTTAAATCAAATGAGATCAAAGTTCAACAAGAGGATGGCATTTCAGCTTGATTTTGCATTCCTCCACACTTCACTCGGACAACAATTGGGGCAATATGTATCTTTTGAACTTATGCGACTGAACTTAGAATGAAATTCTAAGTTGCCTACGTATCTCGGTGAAGAGGATCAAATCATACCATAGTTCAGACTGGGTGATTTTTTTTTACGTCCTAACTTTTGCCTAGGCCGCCTCTTTCGAGATTTTCAACCTAGCGGACTTTTTTTTTTGGGCCGTACACAGTTTATACTCTTGCAGGCCAGGAGTGTAGCAACATGCAGTTTAGGCTCGTGCGTCAAGGAGCATTATGACTTGCAGTGTAGGCTCGTACGTCGAGGAGCATCATGACTTACAGTTTAGGCTCGTACGTCGAGGAGCATCATGACTTGCAGTTTAGGCTCATACGTCGAGGAGCATCATGACTTGCAGTTTAGGCTCGTACGTCGAGGAGCATTATGACTTGAAACTTCATGGATAATACTTCTTCAAAAACTTGCCATTGATAGGGCCGATTCTCATACCATCTGTATCAACCAGCTTGTAAGCCCTACTTGAATAAGCTTCTTGTACGACATATGGCCCATCCCATTTTGAAGTGAACTTCCCTCCAGGTTTATGGGAAGTAATTATGGGTCTGCGTATGGCAATGACTTGATCTCCTACTTGAAAGGATCTCGGACGAACTCTTTTATTGAAGGCGCGAGACAATAGAGCTTGATAACATTCAAGACTCTGTTGAGCTTCCAATCTCTTTTCATCAAGAGCTTCCAACTCTGCTAATCGAAGTCGAGCATTTTCTTCATCAGTGATCCTTTCTTGAATAGCCAGTCGTAACGAAGGTATTTGACGCTCAAGTGGCAAGACGGCTTTGACTCCATAAACGAGTGAATAAGGAGTCGCTTGTGTTGGCGTGTGATGAGTCGTTCTATATGCCCATAGAGCTTCTTCCATACGGTAATTCCAATCTCGTTTGGATTTAGAGACAACTTTCTTTAACAAGTTGCATAGAGTCTTGTTGAATGCCTCAGCTAGACCATTGGCGGCAGCATTGTACATCGAAGAGTTACATTGCTTGAAGCCAAAGAGATCACAAATCCTGTTCATCAACCTATTATTGAATGGCTTTCCATTATCCGTTATTGTGTAACGAGGAATGCCAAAGCGATAAATAATGTTTACTCGGATGAAACTTGCAACATTTTCCTTTTTTACTTCCTTAAGAGCAACAGCTTCAGCCCATTTTGAGAAGTAGTCAGTTGTAGCCAAGATGTATAGGTGCCCACTAGAGGACTTTGGCAGTGGTCCAACAACATCCAATCCCCAAGCGCCAAATGGCCAGGATGCAATAGTCGGGTGCAACACTTCAGGAGGTTGATGAATAAAATTCGCAGACAAGCCTTACATCTTCGAGCGTAGTCCAAGCAATCTTTTACCATCGTTGGCCAATAATATCCCATCCTTTTTATATGGAAGTGGAGCTTTGGTCCGGACTGGTGTGACCCATATACCCCAGAATGTGCCTCTTGCAAAGCTTGGAGAGCTTCTTCTTCTTCTAGGCATCGCAAGAGTACTCCCTCGAACGACCTTCTGTATAGAGTATCCTTATAGTAAAGGAAGCGAGGTGCACGATGACGGATTTCGGTCCTTCTCCTCGAATTTTCTGGTAGTATCCCATAGCATAAGTAGTCGATAATGGGTTGTCTCCATTCTTCTTTCTCAACTTCAGAAACAGCAACAAGATGCTTGAGTTCGTTATTTTCACCTTCGACCTCATTTGGCGACGGTACTACCCATTTTTGGCAGACGGTAACTTGGGCTTGGTCAAGCAGGGCTAATGATGAAGCTAGAGCAGCTAAAGCATCAGCCTTCTTATTTTCTTTGCTTGGTACATACTGAATAGTCACATCGCTGAGCCACCCCATCAACTTTTTTGCGTAATCATGATATGGGCATAGTTCAGGCTTCTTGACCTCGTAACTACCCAAAAGTTGATTGACCACTAACTAGGAGTCACCAAAGACTTACAATTGCAATTGCTTCATATCAACGGTCATTTCAAGCCCAAGTATTAATGCTTGATATTCAGCAACATTGTTGGAACAGAGTTGTGTCAAGGTGAAGGAGTAGGGCAAGACTTCACCTTGAGGAGTGACAAATACTACGCCAGCCCCGGCTCCCCCACGATGTGCAGCACCATCAAAGTACATCTTCCATGGAGGTTGAACTTCAATGACCATTGCGTCCTCATCAGGTAGTTCATCAGTTAGCTCTCAGTTATCAGGTATCGGATGATCTGCCAAGAAGTCTGACAATGCTTGTCCTTTTACAGCCTTTTGAGGGTTGTACAAAATCTCGAATTGTTAAAATTGGAGGTACCATCTCGCTAATCGATCACTAAGAACAGGTTTTGACATCACGAACTTGATGGGATTTGTTTTAGAAACAAGACGGACAACATGAGCTTGAAAGTAGTGCTTCAACTTTTGAATTGACAAGACTAGCGCCAAACACAACTTTTAAATTGGCAAATAGTTCAACTCATTAGGTGTCATCATCCTGCTCAAGTAGTAAAGAGAGTTTTCTTTCCCCTCACTATTTTCTTGGGCCAACAGTGCTCCAACAGACCTTTCCTGTGCCGCAATGTATAGTATTAATGGCCTTCCTAGTATATGAGCTGCTAAAACTGGAGGCGTCATCAAGTAGGTTTTGATACTTTCGAATGCATTGCTACAAGCTTGATCCCACTTGAAAGGAACGCCTTTCTTCATGAGGTGACTAAATGGTTGGCACCTCCCAGCCAGGTTTGATATGAATCTTCTAAGGTATGCTAGCTTTCCTTGCAGGCTTTTCAATTCATGAGTATCTCGAGGCTCAGGCATTTTCAAAATGACATCCACTTTGGCTTGATCAATTTCGATCCCTCGATGTCGGATAATGAAACCAAGGAACTTTCCAGAAGTAACTCCAAAGGCACATTTCAACGGATCCATCCTAAGTTGGTACCTTCGGAGCAATTCAAATACCATCCTCAAGTCTTTCATGTGGTTTCCCTTCTCTCTTCATTTCACCACCAAGTTGTCAACATAGCATTCGACATTCTTGTGGAGAAGATCGTCGAAAATATTCTGCATAGCCCTTTGGTAAGTAGCACCAGCATTCTTCAAGCCAAAAGGCATTACCTTGTAGCAATAAATACCCTTGGGGGTGCGAAACGCAGTAAGCTCTTCATCTTTTGGTGCCATGCGAATTTGGTTATAGCCCGACGAACCATCTATTGAAGGCATTGCCTCGTAACCAGTAGTAGCATCGATCATCAGCTCTAGAATAGGAAGCGGGAATTCATCTTTGGGACATGCATTATTAAGGTCCCTAAAGTCAAAGCATACTCAAATCTGGCCATTCTTCTTCCTTACAGGGACAATACTTGAAACCCGTGTTAGGTATTTAACTTCCCGAATAAATCAAGCTTCAATGAGTTTGTTAACTTCAGTTTCAATCAAGGGAACCAAGTCTAGCCTAAAACACCTTTGAGCTTGTTTAACAGGGCGAGTACCATTTTTGACTGCAGGGTGATGGACTGCTACTTTCGGGTCCAAGCCAGGCATCTCTTTGTAACTCCAAGCAAAGACGTCCCTGAATTCTTTGAGTAACTCAATATAAGTGCTCTCTTCATCAGCTTCTAGTAAAGCACTTAGGTAGGTGGGTCTTGGTTCCTCATCGGTGCCAAGGTTAACTTCTTTTAAGCCATCAACTGTCGTCTTCACTCCTTCTTCAAGTTCAGGTGGAGCATCTTTTGCATATTCATCTTCTTGAGGGTCCCCATCATTGAAGGATATGTGATAACACGGCAAAACATCCTCCAATTCCGCATTATCTTCCATCGAAGACGAAATACTATTCTCGCCTTGTACAGTGACATGATACGAAGAACCTACACTTTCTTCATCTTCGTCACGTTCCTTAGTGTAGACCACAGTATATGGCTTTACCTTCAGTACTTCTTCACATGAAACCACCAGTTTTGTTTGTCGCCTCATTCTGGAAGGAACCAAACTTTGGAAATCCTTAGAGATCTCCTGAATTTTGGGTGAAGCAGGTGTTCTTGTATTTCGATGATTTCTCTGGAACTTATTCCCCTTCTTTAATGGACCCAATCTCTCAAATACAGAAGTTCTCATAGTTGATTTTCCAAGCCGATCAAAGACAGAAGGCCTGTTAGAAGTGGCAGATTTGTCTTCTACACTGATATAATTGCTACTCGCCCTTCTTATTGAGATGCGCACTGGTGACGGTTGCTTGTATCCCAGACCTTCACGTGGTTGCCCCATTACAGCTCTTGATGGGAGCTTTCCTAACTTTGACGGCTCATTGGGATTGTATCCAGCTTTTGCAAATAGCTTGGAAGCATTAGGATCGAAACCTTCATCTGTTTGCTTTGTAGGAAGTACCACATTCTGCAAACGATTTTGGGCTACAAACCCTGCAAGCGGCTTTGAGGACAACTTTACTGCCTCAATTCGTTTTATCAGAAGAGTTAACTCCCTTAGTGTTTTGGTTTGGAGATTATGTGATCCGCCCTCGTCTTTCTTCCTTTTAGGGACATATTGGAGCGCGGGACTTACTTTCTTTCCATAAGACGCAATACCCCCTTTATGAGATTTATTCACGTTGGCGGGTACCTCCTTAGTAATAGTTTTGGCTTTACCAATAGTCACATCAGCTCTTTTAGTTATGGGTTCGTCATTCTTGCTTTTCGTACCATCATCAACTTTCAGCTTCTTCACAATGCGGTTCTTCAAGTAGAACTTTGCATCGGCAAAGTGTGACTCAGCCTCGGTGAATGGCTCATCATCGGCAACTACCGTCTTCTCGACTTTACCCTCGTAGTATTTTAAACATTGATGGTAGGTAGATGGAACTACTTTATTCTCATGTATCCAAGGCCTCCCAAGCAAAACATTGTATGAAGTCTTCGCGTCGATCACATGCAGCCATGCACTTGATTGCATATCTTCAATAGTGATTCCCAGCCTGATCGCGCCTATGGCTCTTTGCCCCCCTTGGTTGAATCCTTGGATCATCACACGACTTTCTGAGAGTTCGTTCATGGGAATACCAAGTTCTTTCACAGTGTGGATTGGCAAAATGTTCACTGAGGATCCTCCATCAACCAAAATCCAATTTACCCTTTCATCGCGCATATTGCCAACTATGTATAATGGGCGGTTATGAGGAGTGTCACCTAGTAAAAGAACGTCATTTGTGAACGTGACCTTTTCCTCACAAGCATTAACTTCTTGAGGAGTGGACTCGATGGGCTTTTCCGAAGATGGTGTCAATGGTAGGTCATCACTCTTTTTCCCCTTTGTCAGCATGGAAATAAGAGGCATCAATGCCCTCATGGGAAATCTTCGTGCGGAACCAACTTGGTAAAAACTCCTCCAAGGTCACTGGATTTCGTGGCTTTTGAGAATGGTGCATCTCCACTTTTGCTTTCTTCAAATGCCTAACTGGATTCTTTTTCGTTGGTCTTTTTACCATCATCTTCCTTGTTGGTTGTTCTATTGATTCTTTTCGTGGGCTCCTTTTGTGGTGCCTACGACGAGTCACTAATGTCCAACCTTCATCATCATCAGGTTGATTGACTTCAGCTTTGTCACTCTTCAGTAATTCTTCATCTTTACTTTCTCTAAAACCACCTAATTCATCCTGACTGAATGAGCCAAAGGTGATAGAGACTTGGTTTGCGCTTGCTCTCTCATCTTCAAGCACGATCTTCTTTTCGCGAGCCAAATCCATGACTTTATCTTTGAAGACAAAGCACTTCTCCATAGGGTGGCTTACAAGTCGGTGATATTTGTAGTATTTCGGGTCATTTGTTTTCCCAGCTTCATTTGGTCGCTTCATCTCCAGAAGCTTAATGAGATTTAACTCGAGGAGTTCTTCAAAAATGGCTGGCACATCAGAATCCGGGAATGGGTACTCTTTTTTCTGCATTTCTTTTAGAGTCAACTTTCCACTTGGCTTGTCTTGAAAAGAAGTGGATTTCATACTCTGCTTCTTGCTCACCTTCGTCGTGAACTTCATAGGTGACGTATTAACATTCATAGCTTCTTTGCTTTCAGACTTGGGTACGAACTTGCCCCACTTCCTGACTTCTTGCTTGTCATTCACTTTGCGAGGTTCATAGATGGGCATGAGTTGCAAGTTCTTCAAATGTGCTAGGCTTGATACCTTGCAAGATGTAGCGCAATACCCAATGCATGCCTTGGATGCACATCTCTATGCCTGAAGCTTCACTAAGCATGTCTTTGCAGTTGAGGCTTGCATTCCTCCAACGATTGATAAAGTCGATAACTGGTTCCCCCATTCGTTAACGAGTATTTGTAAGCTCTATCATACTCGTCGTGCGTCTTCTGCTATAAAAGCGATTGAGGAACTCTTGCTCTAGTTGATCCCAATTGTCGATAGATCCAGCCTCGAGGTCTGTGTACCAATCAAAAGTATTTCCTTTTAGCGAGCGAACAAACTGCTTGATGAGGTAATCTCCACAAGTCCCAGCATTGTTGCACGTCTCCACGAAGTGCGCAATATGTTGCTTTGGGTTACCTTTACCATCAAACTGTTGAAACTTCGGAGGTTGATAGCCAGTAGGCATCTTCAACATATCGACCCTTGCAGTGTACGGCTTTGCATATGTAAGGGAGGATTTGGCAGCAACTTCATATTTGTTCTTAATGGTTCCTTTGATGAACTCCTTCAGTTGAAACAGGGATAGCCTTAGTGGATGATGCTTGTCTTGGGGGAGAATCACTCTCTAGAACTTCTGGGAGCTTGCCGGGTGCATGGGTAGATTTTTCTTCCATCAAGATTCCCACCCTGTCTGTTAGCTAGTCAATTCTAACCTCTTGATTTTGCATGCATTTGGTCAAGCAAGTGATTGCTTCCGTCAAGTTTGCCAACTGCTCCTCCATAGATGAAGTGTTTGTCACCATGGCTTGCATGATTGTCGTGGATGACAGAGAGTAGCATGGATTTTCACACAGATTGATCCTTCACTGGCTTACGCTATGTGGTGTAAGTGGGGAGGATTCATCGCTTGAAGCAACATCATCTTCCTTCACAGCAGAGTGCTTAGAGCCGGAGAGGTCAAGCAGAGCAAGAGTTTTCTTGATCTTTTCAGTAACATCGCTTCCTCATTCAGACGCGTTTGTGGAAGATCTTGCTCCTTTTGAGGATGAAGATCCGAAAACAGGGGTTGATGCGGACGGCACTTGGGGTGCTTGTTGTCCTAAAGAGCTTGCTTTGCTCCTCGTAACTGGTCCGAAGCTTCCAAAGGTGACATCGAGGATGCTTTCCACATCAGCATAGAACCTGGAGTTAGCAGCCTTGGTGGATGTTGATCTGGAGTTGATTTTCTTCGAAGCCATTTCAATGTTCTTGAACTTTGGTGATTGAAAAGTTGAGATGAGAGGTAGAGATTGTCCTACTGGGCGTGCCAGAATTTGTGATCAATAAATTAGCGTCGAGAAAATAAAATCAAGACCAAAATATATCGCAACAATCGTAGTATTTTATTTCAAATATTTGAGTGTTACAATCTCTATGATTCCTCTGATTCTACTTTTCAATATAAACTCAAGGGCCTTTGGGCTTGATCTTGAATTTTTATTTGTTTCCACGAACGATGATCTTGTTCTTGAGCTTGGCTGCTTGAACTTGATCTTGATTCGTTCTTGAGCTTGACCTTGATTTCTTGAACTTGAACTTGATTGCTTGAAGCTTGAAACTTGTAGAGAAATTTGCAGTGTTTGATCCACGAGCTCTCTCTTGCTTCTTGTTATAACTTCTGGCCCCTTTTCTGAGTTATGAAGACCCCTATTTATAGTTGTGAAAGGGAAGAGTTGTGATAAGAACAAACTCTTTCCGACCAATCAAATTGAAGTGTGACATGACCGCATTTGATTGGCCAGAACATGTCACTTGCACACGTGGCGCGATTTCATTGGCCTTTTAGTGTGACTGGGCATGCCTTGTCATTTTGACACATGGCACGATCCTATTGGCTCTTTCGTTTGACTTGGCGCGCCACGTCATTTGACATGTGGCACCAAACTGGGCCTCTAGGAAGATAACATCTTGGGCTTAATTAAGTGGGCTCATCACTTTAGCTCAATTAAATGGGCTAGCCCAATGGATTAAGACTTATTTATTTAATCCTATATTGGACTTATATAATTAATTCAATTATATTCGCCCATATATTTATTTGAACTAATATATTTTGAATTTAAAATATAGTCCAAATTATTTTATGAATTTAATTTTAATAAAATTTACATGCCTACAAACGCAAGGCACGATATTCTACATACATACATATTATGACACTAAGCATCAATTGATTAAGTTAATAAATACATATATTAATTATGGAGTCGAAAGTTCACTATGTTCCCAATCATCGTCCAAGAATTAAAATATAATGAAAATTAACATATTCAATTATCTAGCTAAGTGTCTTAATCATGTTTAAGACAAGATAATTATCTATCATGATTTTACAATTCCATGTGGATTATAAATTAACAAATAACTTATATTAGCATGTAAATAAAATTAATGTCAAACTAATTAACATTCATTACATGTTATACAAATTTACATAAAATTTACTTTCATGTTAAACTAACAAACATATTATACATATTAAACAAACAAATTAACAAGTATTGTTAATATTAAACTAATTAATATTGATTTCATGCTAAATAAATTAACATAAAGCATGTGTTAAACTAATTAACCAAAGTAATGTTAAAACAATTAACATTTCAAGCATATTAAACGAATTAACAAATTAACATTTTTAGCATGTTAAACAAATTAACAAATAAATTTAATGTTAAACAAATTAACATTACAAGCAATTGGAATAATAAAATAATTATAGATCTCATAGAAGAATATAAATTCTAAATTTATATTCTGAAAATTAAGTCCATAAGCCTAATTTTAATAATCTGAAATTTATTAAAAAAATTACAGAATTAAATTTAAAATTTTATTTAGGCCATTAGCCTACAATAAAATTAAACAAGGCATATAAAAGTGAGGCTTTAGCCCATGACATGTAATTTATAAAAAACAGAACTTTAAGTAATTTTGTAAAAACCTAGAATTTACTTGCAAAACTCTTTCCATTAGCCCATCTAGAAAATTAAAGAGAATGTTACAATGGGCCTTTAGCCCAAAGTTGATGTCTGCCAACTTTAAAGAAAAATGTAGCCCCGATTAGCTACTTAAGCCCAACAGCTTTTGTAGCCCCACATATTTCCTTTTAATAAGACTATTAGTGTTAAAGGAAATTGATATCACAATAGAGAAAGAAACCTAATAATCTTCTTTCTTCTTCCTTGAACAAATTACCGCCGTCGTTTTTCTTAACTCATATTTCTCTAGGGTTTTTAGAAAGAGAGAAGACTAATTTCTCTTCTTCCACTTTGCCATTTCGCCGCTGCCAGCATTACAGCTATCTTAAATAAAGTGAAACTTTTGTTTCTTCTTCTTCTTTTCTTTGCCATGGCCATGAGAGCACAAAGATCTCTTCCTTTTTTTTTAATGAAGAAATTAGTCTATGCTATTAGCATTTAAAAGAAAGAGAAACTACTCCTTTGCCATGGATCGGCTGCCACTGTTAATGGAGCACAAAGCTCCATCAACGGAGTACGTTAGTACCTTCTGTTCGCGGCGACTCAGTGTCGCTTCTCAGTGGAGATCGACAATGGCCGATATTGGTGTTTAAGCAGCGACCGGTAGTTTTGTTCTTGAAAACTGATTTCCTTAATGCTAGATTAAGAACAAATAATATAAATACTGATTCTAAACTTTATTCTAAATCAGTGTTTAAGATTAATTTATTATCTCTATTTGTACGGTATAGAGAAACAGTTCAAGATTCACACAGAAAATCAGAACAGTTCTATAATTTTCGGACTAGAAAACCTAGCTCTGATACCAATGAGAGGAACACGTTAATCTAAACACATTAGATAGCGCATAAATCGTAAAATGAGAACTTACTTGTTCTTCGTGAAGCGGAAGCGAAAACGAATTGAAGCGCGGCTGGAATTATTGGTCGATGGTAGTTATCATATTGTGATGGAGTAACCCCTATATCACAATCTAACAATCTAAATCCTAACTGAAATTGAGAAAGAAGAGTGTAGAAAAATACATATTGAGAAAGAAGAGTGTAGAAAAATACATAGGGTTAACTAATAACTCTATTGGGCTTTAGAACACCCCTTATGGGTGGACCCAATATTTTCTAAGTTTTTCGCAAGAAATATAATTTCAACCCCTTTTATATTTTAGTAGTACCAATGTATTCAAAAGTTAAATCACGTTAAACTTCATATGACAGAGAGTCAGATCATGTCGCCTGAGATCTTATTAAAAAAAATATTATCAGCATGATCTCTGAGGGCGGTCTAAATCTATTTTATTTTGTATTAATTATGTGGTAATGAATGTCCTTTATTCATTATTCTATAAGATGGTACTACCATAAAATATATCACGAAGTCTTTAATTGGTGAAGCTCTTGTAATTAGGAAGACGATGGTCTTAGCTATTAAAAGAGATTGAAATAAGAGTATAGGTCTTATGTAATTCACAAGCTGTGTAAGGTAATTTTAACTTCTTAGGAAGCAAATAATACTGTTTGCGAAACCTTAATCTCTCAAAAAGAAAAGAAAAAAAAACGTAGTAGAATGTATATTAGTTGCATTGGCCTGGAATAAGACAAAGGTTCATAAAAGCATATTGCGGGGAGACCATCAACTAGTCCAGAGACACCAAGTAAAAAGAAGGCACTTCAAACCTAAAACAGTATAACAAATTAGTAATTTAATGAGCAAAATGGTAAGCTGCGTATCTAGAAATTGCAGTACCTAAGCTAGTACTAATCTAATTTATAAAATGTTCAATATGGATCCACTTCTTCGTATGTAAATTCTACATTGGGTGATGATCGAGGTTACTTCATCTCCTCCACCATTTTCATTCCCCGGTGATTGGATCTTGCACAAGTTAACGTATATCTTTTCGAGTGTACGTGGGCGCAGATGACAATACTGCACTGGGTAAAATTTATAGATTACATATGTACGTTTCTCGAGTAGACACGTGGCAGTAAAGATCTGTAGGAGATGAGTCGGCAGATATGTATACGGTCAAAATCATATGCCTCCGCTTTATAGGTTCGAGGGTTCGTCTTAAGCCCGAGTTCAGGCAAGGTCGAGTTCGAGCCCGATGGGTCAGACCCGAGCTCGAAGACAGGATGCAATGACCGAGGATCGAAGTACAATGGACACCGAAGCCGAGTATGCTCGACCCCGAAATAATGTCGTTATGGATTTCTAACAGAATGAGCGAAATTCCTAGCACATCACCAAAATCATGGCGCAAATCCCGAAATAGGATTGTATGATTCCGTACTAGGTGGTTAGACAGCTGTACCAATAAGATTCTTTACTGTAAATGGAAATGTACCTTATTTTGGGTTTTTCTATTATATAAAGGGGACCCCAATCATTTGTAACATGATCTAATCATTGGCAAAGAATATATTATCCTACTTTTCTCTCTTACTGTTCACCAGAATTGTCCTTTACATTTATGTTCTTACTTTATTGCTCTTAGTTCATCTCGAGGTCACAAAGCTCGAGGTCATCACTGCTGAGTAACGTTGGTTTGATTCACTTATTTCTTTCATTCCTACTTCATATTTCTTGATTATTAATTGGTATTGAACTAAATTACATATCTTTAAAACCACAAATCAAATTTAATTATTACTCATATTTTCGAGGTAAACAGTTTGGCGTCCACCGTGGGGCTAAAGATAATAGTGATTATTTTATTGTTGATTCTCATTACACACGTTATTTTTACACTTTTTCTTGTCAAGAATTTTTGATTCTTAGGCTGAAACATGTCTAGCTCACAAAACGCACATGTTCACGACAACGACCGTCTTGGGTTTCACGGAGAAAATGACAACGTAATTGCTCCAGGGATCGATGTACCACCGATAAACCCTTGGGAAATGCTAGATGTGGAGCCAGTGGATATTAGTTCACACATTGCTTTGAATGCAGGTCTAGGCGCAGGCCTCAGAGCAAATATATGCAGAGAAGCCCGATCTAGTAGCCAAGGAACACAAGGAATTGGAGATGGGGGAATCAGCCTCCAAGTGATATTCGAGATGCTACAAGCTCAACAGATTGCAATCGCTCAACTTCGGAGTCAGAATAAAACTCGAAGTATAGTCGAACCAAGAAACACTCGACGTACTGAGCCGGTACCAAAAAGATCAAACGAGAATGGCTCAGGGACTGACCCCACAATTATGAAGATGCTTGAGGAACTCACCAAGAGGATCGAGTCCGGGGAAAAGAAGATTAAGCATGATGATAAAAAGGTGGCGACTTATAACTCCCGTGTTGATCAAATACCGGGGGCACCTCCGGTCTTGAAAGGTTTAGATGCCAAATAGTTTGTACAAAAACTATTCCCTCATAGCGCGGCTTCGATGCCGATTCCTAAGAAGTTTTGCATGCCCGATATACCCAAATACAACGGGACAACCGAACCTAACGAGCATATTACTTCATACACTTGCGGACAGGGTCCGGGCTTGGTATTGTCTTAAAGCCACCTACGTGTAGTACCATTAGACAATCTATCAAAACTTTTAGGTTGACTAACAACGAGGCCGAGTATGAGGCCATGATTGCAGGTCTTGAGCTAGCTAAGAGCTTGGGAGCAGAAGTCATTGAAGCCAAGTGTGATTCACTGTTGGTGGTAAACCAAGTAAACAAAAGTTTTGAAGTTTGAGAGGATAGGATGCAACGATACTTAGATAAACTGCAGGTAACATTGCATCGCTTCAGGGAATGGACTCTGGATCATGTGCCTCGAGAGCAAAATAGTGAGGCCGATGCACTTGCTAATTTGGGATCCTCGATTGAAGAAGATGATACCGTCCCGGGGACTGTCGTCCAGTTATAGAGGTCTGTGGTTGAAGAGGGTCATGCCAATATAAATTAAACAAGTTTGACTTGGGACTAGAGTAATAAGTACATCGATTATTTTAATAATGGTAAACTCCCATCGGACCATAAAGAATAGAGGGTCCTACGAACCAAGGCTGCTAGGTTTGCATTAGACGAAGGTGGAACACTATACAAGAGAACGTTCGATGAGCCATTGGCGATATGTTTAGGGCCAGGGGACAACAATTATGTTTTACGAGAGCTCCACGAAGGTACCTGTGGAAATCACTCTGGTACCGAGTCTTTAATTCACAAAATTATCAGAGCAGGGTATTATTGGGATAGCATGGAGAAGGATACTAAGGAATTCATCAAAAAATGCAATAAATGCCAACGGTTTACACTGATGATACATCATCCCGAAGAACAACTCCACTCGGTCCTATCCTTGTGGCCTTTCATAAAATAGGGAACGGATATAGTCGGGCCTCTACCAACGGCCCCAGGTAAAGCAAAATTTATTTTGTTTATGACTGATTATTTTTCCAAATGGGTGGAAGCACAGACCTTCTAGAAGGTCAGAGAAAAAGAAGTTATTAACTTCATCTGGAACCACATCATATGCCAGTTCGGGATACCTGCCGAGATTGTATGTGACAATGGAAAGCAATTCATCGGCAAAAAAGTAACGGGGTACCTCAAAGCGCACAAAATAAAGAGAATCTTACCAACACCATACCATCCAACTGAAAATGGACAGGCCGATTCAACAAATAAAACTATCATTCAAAACCTAAAGAAAAGGTTGGACAATGCAAAGGGAAAATGGAGAGAAGTTCTACCCGAGGTCCTTTGGGCATATCGAACAACATCGAAGTCTAGCACGGGGGCTACTCCGTTCTCTTTAGTATATGGCTCCGAGGCCCTTATCCCTCTCGAGGTCGGAGAACCCAACGCCAGGTTTCGACATACATCGGAGGAATCAAATCACGAGGCTATGAATACTAATCTCGAGCAGTTAGATGAAAAACGAGAGGCAGCGCTTGTTCGGATGGCCGCGCAGAAGCAAAAGATCAAAAGATACTACAATAGAAGTATCAACCCTTGACACTTTGGAATCGAGGATTTAGTTCTACGAAAGGTCACCCTCAATACTCGAGACCCGAATGAAGGAAAGCTAGGCCCGAATTGGGAAGGACCGTACCGAGTCCTCGGAGTTATTGGTAAAGGATCTTACAAACTATACATGTTAGAAGGTGAGCAATTGTCGAACAATTGGAACATATCGTTACTCAAACAATACTATTGCTAAG
Source organism: Nicotiana tabacum (assembly GCF_000715075.1). Lineage (NCBI taxonomy): Eukaryota > Viridiplantae > Streptophyta > Magnoliopsida > Solanales > Solanaceae > Nicotiana > Nicotiana tabacum. Next base: position 124,471,194 of record NC_134080.1, on the reverse strand, counting down.
GTATGAATGTATCTCTCTTGTCCATTTGAATTTGAAATTAACTCATTACAGGTGTTCGATCGAAGTTATCGAAAGCACCTTTTTACACGAGGGCCTTAGGTTTCAAAGCATGTGTTACACTCTTTTTCCCTTAGATCGGATTTTATCCCAAATAATTTTATCGGTAAGGTTTTTAATGAGGCAACAACTATGTGCTACCTAAGGAGAAATCAACAGTATCCAAGGCTTCTTTTCAATCAACCTCGAATACTGGGGCATCAACCTCGAAAGTCATATTTTCAAGGAAAATACTTCACGCCTAAGAGGGCCTCGATAGGAAAACTTTGTACTGGGCCAAACGGTCAGATAAACCGTGTCCATATAGTATAGTCAAGCCCCGACGACAAAACTGTCACGACCCAAACCTATGGACCGCGACGGGAACCCGGTACCTTGCTCAACCGAGTACCAATATAACATATCATTCTTATCGTACATTCATTGGCAAATGGGCCAAACGGTCCATCATGAGCTAACCAGAATAAACATAGAGGAATACTTAATATAAGACGACCCAACCTGATATAAAAACTCATATTTGTGACATACGGGCCTATAAGGCCAATATGATCCATTATATACTTAAAATATAGGCCGAAAAGGCCATACAAGTATCCATATACATGACATCTATCTACAAGCCTCTAAGAGTACATACTTATCGCAAAGGTCTGGGTAGGGCCCCGCCATACCAAATAATACACATCTAAATCATACTGACCAAACAAGTAACTCCGGAGCAAATGGAGCGCACCAACATCATCCGCTGATCTGATGGCCTACTTGGAGGACTCTCGACCTGTCTATCGAAACTTGCAGGCATGAAACGCAGCGTCCCCAGGCAAAAAGGACGTCAGTACAAATAATGTACCGAGTATGTAAGGAATGAAAATCAATAAATAATAGACATGAGAGAAATATGGAGTAAAAAACTCGATATGTAAGTCTGAATAACTCTGTAAATAATAGAATACTCATAGTGTCATGCATATGCGTATGAATGTTATGTCGTGCATAGGTACATATGTTCATAACATCATCAAGCCTCTGAGGGCATCCCATCATATCATCTCGGCCACTGTGGGCAAAATCATTAACGTATACCAGCTGATCAGGTGGTGGTTCGTATATAACGCCATAGCCTTTTCCATATCCCATATATATATATATATATATATATATATATATATATATATATATATATATATATATATATATATATATATATATATATATATATATACACACACACACACACACATATACGCGTATATAACACCATCTGGTCATGGGTCAATGTGTATATATAAATGCATGAAATTGATATGAGATACGTTTATAAAATTTCTCGGTACGTCATAAGACCATTATGCCTCTAATTAATACCATGAAATAAACTTTACCAACTTACGTATTTTTGAGACCCATGAACAGATGATAGAATAATATGACACATGGAGAATCAAAAACATAAGCATTTCTAGTATTTTTATGAATATAGTCATTTATGTAAGTTGTGCATTTGCTTGTTTCGTTCGTGTCGTATAAGTCATGCTAAAAATGAAAGAAGGGATAGCCTTAACATACCTGAACCGATTTTCTTTACAATCCCTTTAACATCCATTGACTGCGACAACACGAAACGGCGGATCAAAGTAGAGGAAAATCCGTATGATATTCTTGAGAAAGATTGCACCGTACTCCCTTAGAATCGCAAAATCTCACGTTGCTAAGATACTAAGCATTTCTCGTTGAATTGCCATAAAATCTTATTGAATTTGTTGAAGATGATAAAATTCTCACGTTACCAAGTTAGAGAGGCTTTTTAAGTAAGTTTAAATTGGAAGGTCTTCATGTTAAGTTTAAATTGGAAAGTCCTCGCGTTACTTTAGAATGTCTCTTAAGTTTTGATATGTCATATATATAATGTGGGCCCCACTTTGGCAAGGTGACTAAGCCATTAATTTCCAAGATTTTCCCACCTTAAAATGTGGTTTATGAGTCATAATTCAAGAGATGTTTGGCTTCCACCTCATGCCCTTAATCTCTATCCAATATAACTCTTTATTTATTGGGTAGTATCCTATTATCCAATAATTAACCAATCACCCATAAAATTAAGAATTATATCAAATTACTTAAAATACTACTCAATTTTAACATACCATGTACACCTTACTAACATGGTCATATAGTACCTTTTATGGCATTAGTCCATAAATACCGGGTATTATAGCTCGGACCGTATTTTACCCCAAAATGTCAAATTTCGACGAAATTCATTTTTTTCGATTTGCTCACCTTTACGACTTTACTTAACCCTTGTTTGAAATAGCATAATACTTGTAACCTCAAAATAATCTCATTCCCGAGCTTGCGTCGATTAACTTTACGACGAAACTTTAACGTCCAAAAATGTGGGATGTAACACCTTATTCCCGATCTTTCATCAATTCACTTATGGCATACTTTCATGTACAAAAATATGGGGCGTAACAAAAACATGTATGCATGTATCAATTATTCAAAGAAGCATATATCAAAATACTTTGTGTCTCAAAAGAAGTCTACTATTATACGAGCTCTACACTTATAATTTTATGAGAAACGGCCCAAGGGCCATAAGAACAAATACATCCCGAATACCCGGGGACTGTCATCGACAGTCAACGAGTTATCGAAAACTCGAATTCTTAAGACCTCAAAGAGGCATCCCCTAGTCCAAGGCCATCATACTCGAGGACTAACTGTTTGAACAAGTTCGAAAGGTTATCGGGAAACAAGTCCAAGAGACATACCCGAAGGATACGGCCATATTAAAGACTACGTTCATATAAAAAGGCTACAACCGAAATAATGCGGCTCGGAGACGTCCGACTTCCGCCATAAATTAAAGGCCTTCAAATATTTTGAAACAACCGGTTAAATCAGGCTACCCTCGGCAAAAGCAAATAATAAAGTGGCTTCGATAAAATCAGCTCTCGAAATAATTTAAAGGCTTCGATAAACATCAGCCTTCGAAAAAACCTCAAGAGGTATTTGATTATATTTACAAAAACGAGGTTCCGATCGGTAGGACCTTCAAAAAACCCAATGAGTGCAAAAAACACATGCTAAGGCATCGAAGATTTACTAAGCCTTTTAGCCGAAAAAGGGAAAATTTATGAGCCGCTTTAGAGGCCGAATCGGCCCAATTTAAAGAGCCTAAGGGCCGACCTAAAAGAGCCTAAGGGCCGACCTAAAAGAGCCTAAGGGCCAACATAAAAGAGCCTAAGGGCCAATATAAAAGAGCCTAAGGGCCGATATATATAGGGTTCGAGACCTCGTTCTCACTCAACTCGGACTCAAGAGTCCCATTATCCCAAGCTCACGCCAAATCAACTTAAGCATAGCTTGAAGATTAACAAAAACCTTAATAGATATTCCATTCTAAGTTCGAAGATCACACGCTGATCACTAAACACTTAAGGGTTGTTATATTCGAAATCCGAGCCAAGCTTCACTTGGTCATTGAAGTTATTAAATTTTCCACAAAATAAAGACAATACGGAATCAATACGGAATTGAAGATGAAGCAAAGAGATCCTTTTATATTTATAAGAGGGGCTTACAAGAGGTATTTCACAATACCCACGAGGGAACCTTGCACAAAAACACTGAAACAAAATAAAAAAACCTAAACCTACTCGGGGCCATATCGTCGACAGTTGCATCTTCGGGAGCTGCGTCTTCGGGAGCCCCATCCACAGGGACTTCATCTCGATCTCCTCCGCTCTCAGAGACATTGGATGAATCCTTATCATCAAAAAGCAAAGTGGCAACCTCTTTCTCCAAAGTCTTTGCATTTTCAATATCAGTTGAGAGATCGAAGTCGCGAGCATGCACCTCCTCGAGGGTTTCTCTCCGGGACTATCTCCTGGCATGGTCAAGTGCACATGATAGCTTAACTTTGTCCACAGCAGAGATCTCTTTTTCCCGAGTGTTAACTGCTTTAGCGTCAGCTCGGTACGAAGATATAAGTGCCTCTACGTCAGATTTGGCCTTAACAAGCTCAGCAGCAGACTTAGCTTCAAGCTCCTCCATTTTGCAACTCCGAGCCAGGATCTCCTCCTTCCCACTTAGAAGCTGGAGTTCAATTGAAGCCAGCTACTCCCGAAGAGTATCTTTCTCCGAGGCGAGACGGTCCATGCCTTGCCTCCACCCTAGGGTCTCGGCCTCCTTCATTTTGAGCTCCTCTCGGATCTGCTCCACTAACTCCTCTTTTGTTGGGCCTGCAAAGTTAAAATGTTAGTCACCAAATCAAGTAAATGCATAATAGACCCTCAAAGGCTATTTAGCTTTTCAATAAGCTCGATCTGCTCTCAACAAGCCTTCTCTAACTCGGCTCGGAGATCGTTGATCCCCCCTCTTTCTTGACGTAGAGGATCTTCAGGTTGTCCCTCTCTTCCATGAGATTCTTTAGTTTGGCTTCACACTGGTCAAGCTCGGCCCAAGATTTATCAAATCCTCGTCGGTGAAGCAATACGGCCTTCTCACAAAAAAAGGGAGTTAGGCTTAGAAAAGTGAAAATTAAGTTTGAAGCGTAGTTATGAAGACAGAACTTACTTGTTTGAGAAGATTTTCAGCCTCATCAAAAATAAACGAGGCATCAGGATCAGGGCCATCTTCGATCCCCGCAAGGAACACCCAAAAAATATCGCTCCCTTCATGGGTCGTTTCCATATCAGGAGTCCTCATGGCCTCGGCATCTCGGAATTGCTCCTTAGAGAATACCGGGCCCTACGGCAAATCATCCACGTTGATTACTCCAAGTGATTCACTTAGGATGTTATCCTACCTTTGAAGGGCCTCGAAAACGGGCCCCACGGCCTCGCTCTCCAAATGACCTCCAAGGCGAGGTTTTTTTTGCTGCCCGATGGCTCGGGGACTTTGCTCGAACTCCCCTTAGAAATTTCCTCAGTTCGAGAATGAACCGTATCGGCCACCATCGATTCGGCAGTCTTTGAAGCATTAGTGCTTCCTCTTTTCCGAACTACCAACAGGCATTCATCATCTTCCCCCTCTTCATCCTATCCCGAAGGCGTTGAGTCGTTTCTGGAGATATGACCACAGTATCGGTCTTAGGCTTTCGAGCCTTGCTTTTCTTTGGCTTTGGGGAATTTGAAGGCGATCCCTTCTTTCTTTTCTTTTCCTTGGAAGGCTTTAGGATCTCCTCTTCACCGGGTGGGGGCGGCCGCATAGTAACGACGTCTCCGAGGCCTGCATAAAGATGAAGTAAGTAGTTTACCGAGAAATGCAAGTAAATAAAACAAGAGAACTCACCATAGTTTTTAGCCTCCCATCGACCTTTGGCTAGGTCATGCCAGCAGCGCTTCGCGTATGAAGAAGTAGAGGCCAGTTTTCGTACCCAACCTTCGAGGTCTGGGATCGCACTAGGAAACCAAGAAACAGCTATACCATCGAACAATTGTTAGAGCTAGAAAAAGATGAAGTTGAGAAAGAGAAGAGGAAGCAAGGTATAAAGTTATTATCGATAAGCATGTAATTATGTTTCATGTTCCATTCCTCGAGGAACAACATCCTCTCAGCAGGAATCAGGTCATAGGTCCTGACTCGAACAAACCGGCTCATCCATCCTCGGTCTTTATCCTCATCGATGCTGGAGAAGAGAGATTTTGAGGATCGGCATTGCAGCTTTATCAAGCCACCTTGATAAAGGTGAGGGCTATACAGCCTGATCAGATGGTCGAGGGTAAAAGGCATCCCCTCGACCTGGCTCGAGAAGTATCTAATCAAATTGACAATTCGCTAGAATGAAGGGTAGATCTGATCGAGTGTCACTTGGTATTGTCGGCAAAAGTCTAGAATAACTGGATTTATGGGACCTAGAACTGGATTTTCAGAACCCGGCGTGAATTGGTAGGTATACACGCTTAAGTACCCCACTTTATGAGTAGTGATGTCCTCCTCGAGGAAAGGGATCACTACATCTTTGTTCTCCCAATTGTAATCCTTTTTCACCTGCTCAAGCTCGTCTTCGGTTATTAAACCGATATATCGAGACATAGGCTGGCATTGGCCTAGTGTCGATACAGGTTTTCCAATTTTAAAATCGGATGTTGTTTCACACGGGAGGAATACACTCCTCGATACGAGGTGGCACTACCATTTACTTCTGGTCGGTCGCGATGATGAAGAGGCTTTTTTTTGGGGGAACAAATTTAGATGTTTTGGCTATTATGGTGTAGAAATTCAAAGAGAAAGGGTTAATAAAAAAGTAAGGGCAAATTAAAGAGAAGCTTGAACTCAGAGAAGTTGAAGGAGCTAATGAGATTTTGAAAACGATTAGAGAAATAAAGTTTGCAAAGATTTTGAAGTTAGCCTATTTATAGAAGTAATTCAAGCATAATGGGGAAGCCAAATAGCCGACTGTCAGTCGCCTCCAATTAATGACTATGGGAACTGCACCAAAGTGACCTTTTAGTCACTTCTGTCGTTAACATCACGATATTAACATTGGGATCGAGGAGTCGGAGCATCGAAGATCAAGTCGTTTCTTATCGACCTACTCTAAGAAACGCGGGGACTATCTGTATATGGTCAAAATCATATGCCTCCGCTTTATAGGCTCCAGGGTTCATCTTAAGCCCGAGTTCAGGCGAGGTCGAGTTTGAGCCTAATGGGTTAGACCCGAGCTCGAAGACAGGATGCAATGACCGAGGATAGAAGTATAATGGACACCGAATCCGAGTATGCTCATCCCCGAAATAATACCGTTATGAATTTCTAACATAATGAGCGAGATTCCGGTCACGTCTCTAAAATTATGGCGCAAATCCCGAAATAGGATTGTACAATTCTGTACTAGGCAGTTAGACAGCTGTACCAATATGATTATTTATTATAAATAAAAATGTACATTATTTAGGGTTTTCCTATTATATAAAGGGGACCTCAATCATTTGTAACATGATATAATCATTGGCAAAAAATATACTATCCTACTTTTCTCTCTTACTGTTGATCAGAATTATTCTTTATATTTTGTTCTTACTTTATTGCTCTTCGTTTATCTCGAGGTCATCACTGCTGAATAACATTGGTTTGATTCACTTATTTCTTTTATTTCTACTTTATATTTCTTGATTATAAATTAGTATTGAATTAAATCACATATTTTTAAAATCACGAATCAAATTTAATTGTTACTCATATTTTCGAGGTAAACAAGATGATTGATACCGGATACAGGATGTGACAGGTATTGCATAAGTTCCGAATATGGGTGGGAATCGGTCTATTTGGTTAAGTTGTGAATATTTTATTGGTTCATTAATGTTGGGCATATTTTTATATTATTTACTCTGTATTTTTATCGCTTTTCGATTGTATTTTATATCGTATATGTTCAAATTAGCTTGATTATTTAATTTTATATTTATTTAGGTGCTAATAAATAATGTAGGTACATTAAAGATGAAATTCGGAACAAAAATAATGAAGTTAAATAAAAATGAGGTGCATCACGTCCACTATAGTGATGAAGGTTAACAATTAAAATGTGAACAGAACTAAAGTTTGGATGGAAGATTACAAACCTGCATGAAGATAAAACAAAAATTTAGATATTATCTTTTTTCTTTTGCTAATAAGGCTTTTATTAAAAATAGAACTAGTGTATTACAAAAGTTGGAATTGAACGGTATATTACAGTTCCAGTTACATCGGAAGCTAAAAGCGATAAAGCAAAAGTAGGTGGGTTTGCAAAAAGTAAAACGTCATTAGGTTGTAGATCCTTGCTTTTTTCCCATACTTGGCTAATACATCCGCTACATTATTATCCTCCCTAAATGTATGGTGGATCGTGGTCACCTAAAGGTCCCTGAGCATCAACATGCATGCAAAAATGATATGTGAGTGTTTTAGTGATGTGTAGCAATACCTGAGAGTCCATTTTCACTTGTAATGGTTTGAAATTTCAAGCATTCGCTAGTAGCAGACCATGATATAAAGCTAGAAGTTTATCTTGTAGAATATCAGTATGTATCAAATGTTTGGTAAAGCCAAACACCCATGCTCCTGAGGCGTTACAAAAAACTCCAGCTGCCCCACCATTGTGGGAATAATTATCAAAGACTCCATCAATATTTAATTTAAAGCAACCTTGGGTGGAGGGTGCCATTTGATTGGAATGTGAGTAGTGAGTGTTTGTTGGTAGATAGAATGGTTAGCTAGGTAGTAGAATTAGGATGCCTGATTGTGGATAGTATGGAAATTAAAGTAAGTATTGGTGTGATTGAAGATATTATAATTTACGGTTGATCCAGATATGCCAGAAGATGATTTGCACTATGATATGTAATGGTACAATATTAGGAGGAGAGGTGTGTGGTGTACGTGGCGGGAGACTTGACGCTTTCACCCAATTTTGAAAGATGTGTGAAGGGATTGGGATATTAAAATGCTTCCATATAGGTGTGGCAGTGGTATAATAGAAAAATATGTATTCAACATCTTGAGGTGCTTGTCTGCACAATGGACATGTAGGATTACTGGAAATATTATGATGAGAGAGAAATGAGAGGGTTGGTAGTTTCGCTTGTAGCATGAGCCATAAGAAGTGTTTAATTTTATTGGTGGAATGTATCTTCCAAATCCAATAAAGCTGAGAATGGGATTGTTGTGTGTGTGAAGGAAACGTTATTAGGTTGTATGCAATAGTGGCAGAGAAAGCTCCGGTTGATGAGGGATGCCAAAAAAAATTGGTCTTTAGTACTAGTTGTAGAGCTTAACATGATATTAGTGAGGATGGTAATAAGGTAAGGTGGGAGGTCGAAGGAAAGTGAGGAGAGGTTCCTCAATCAATTCTGAATGATAGAGCTGAGTGGAAGGTTATCTTCATGTTGTGGGAGTGATCCGTGATTGAGCTATCGTAAAGTGCAATGCGTAGGTAACCAGTAGTCAGACCATAGTTGTATTTGATTACCATTAACTATATTCCAACCTAGCCCCTTCTTGAAAAAAGGATATGTTTTTGCCATGCTATTCCAAATGTATGAATCACAGTGCTTGTGTGTGATGGAATTGAGGATGTGGTTGTTTTAGTTGAGATTGATATTTAAGGTGGAGAGTAGTGGCCCATGGAGTATTATTAGATTGTAGTAGCGCCAAAGTAGAGCCGTAATTAAAGAAATATTTTTTGGATATAATTTATGTATTCCTAAGCCTCCATAAATTTTTGGTAAAGTAATTTTGTCCTAGTTAATAAGATGTAGTTTTCATTTTTTGGGGGAAGAGCCCCAAAGAAAATTTCTTTGAATACGATCAATATGTGTTAGTGTCTTAGGTGGAAGGAGATTAACTTGCATGGAATAGTATTTAAAACTGAATTGATGAGGGTTGTTCTGCCAGCAAAGGATAAAAGATTATGTTTTCATCCAGCCAGTTTCGAGTTAAGTGGTCGATGAGATATTGGTAATTAGTGAAAGACGGTGTGGTGTTGGTTATAGGCAGGCCCAGATACTTGCCAAAGGTAGTTGTGGATGTGATGTTAAGGAGCGATAAGATTTTATTTTGAGTGTCATTAGGTACATTAGCAGAGAAAAGAATTTTTGATTTAAAATGTCTTGGCCAGATTGGCTGTGAAACTGGTTGAAGATGTTGATAATTGTGTGAACATTTTTCTTAATAGCTCTGGCAAATAAGACTAGGTCATCGGCGAAAAGTAAGTGAGAAAGAGGGGTAAATTTATGAGAGATTTTTACAAGCGTCCATTGTAGGAGGTCAACAGCATGCTCAATCAGGCAAGAGAGTGATTCCATGCAGATGATAAAAATATAAGGGCTTAACGGGTCTCCCTGTCTAATACCCCGTGTGGGTTGAAAGAAATGTGTATTTTTTTCATTGACTAGTATTGAAATAGAGGAGGTTTAGACACCTGACATGATTAGTTTGATTAAATGCGAAGGAAAATTTACTTAATGTAGGGAATAGTGTATAAGCGACCATTCTAGGCGGTCAAAGGCTTTTTCGAGGTCAATTTTTAATAGCATGTTACCAATTTTACCTTTTTGTCATCTAAAAGAGTGCATTGCTTCTTGTACAATGATAGCATTATCAATCATGCGTCTATCTGGTATAAAACTACTCTGCATAGGGCTAATAATTTTTTATAAATATGGTCTGAAACGGTTAGTAATAATCTTCGTAATGGTGTATTGAGCAATGTTTTTAGAGTTTTGATCTTTGGGAATTAATGTAATAAAGGTTTTATTGAGTTCATCTAGGATGGTAGCTGAAGAGAAAGCAGTTGTACAGATTGTAACTACAGCTAGTTTTGTATCTTCTTAGAATTTTTAGAAGAAAAAAGGATGTAGGTCATCTGGCCCGGGTGCCTTGAAAGGTTTAAAATATGAGATTGCTCGATAAATTTCATTATATGTTAGTGGTTGTGTTAGCGTTTGATGTGTATCATTAGAAAGAACATTATAGGAATAATTAGAATATAGTTTTGGAGTAGACGTGAATTGTGTTGTATATAAAAGTTGGAAGTGGTGGTTAAGTGTGTCATATATGGAAGTAGTACCAAAAGTCCAATTGCCAACACTGTCAACAAGCCCAAGTATATGATTGCGTCTACACCGATGAATGGATGTAAGGTGAAAAATTTTGGTATTTGCATCTCCTTCGTTTAGCCATTGGACCCTGGATTTTAATTTTCAAAAATCTTCGTCAGCTTGTAGGAGTACATTTAAGTTTGTTAGGAGTCGATTTCTAGATAGCAGTGGAAGGAATTTTTTGGTGTGGATTCATTCGCTGAATGCCAGATATTCTTGAAAGTAAAAAAAAAATTGTAAAAAATATTACCGAAGGTATTAAGATTCCAATTTTTAAGATGAGTAGTAAAGTTATGGAGAGTGTAAAATACAATGGGCTAGAGAGCCAATAAGAGGAGACAATATGACGAAAGTCTGGGTGACTTAGCCATATTTATTCAAACTTAAAATTAGAGGTAGTCTTGGAGAACGGTTTTGTAAATTGAGTAATAGCGGACAATGGTCTGAGTGAGTGCGGGGAAGGTGTAAAACAGTAGCATCTTCGAATAATTTTATCCAAGCTTCGTTTGCGAAAAAATTATCTAATCCCTCCATTATTAATCTATTAGGTATGGTAGTATTTATGTGAACATTAGTTCTTATTCTAGGTGTGTTAGTCCATATAAAATGTGACCTAGTAAAGCCAAGATCAATCATGTTAATAGAGTTAAGACAATTATTGAATGTAGTAGTTGTATTTTATTTAATAGGGTTACCACCAAATTTATCCCTGACTGAACATAATTTGTTGAAATCACCACATAATAGCAAAGCCGAAGTATGATATTTATTAAACACTTGAAGATTTTTCCATAGGAGTTTCCTATTAGCATAGTGATTACTAGTATAAACACGGATAAAAACCATTTGGGAGAGTATGGTCTCACCTGAACAGTAGCATGAATTTATTGGCTTGTAAAAATAACAAGATCTACATTTAACTCATTTGCACGCCAAAGAAGAAGTATCCCTCCAGAATGTCCATGTGCAGCTACTTAGATAAGATCAATGAAGTCAAAATCCTGAAGCGGAGAAGTGTGATCTTGCATCTTTGTCTCTGTGAGGCACAAAATGGATGGGTTATTCCAGTTTAGTAGGAAGTGAAGGTTCCTACGAAATTCAATTTCATTGGCTCCCCGACAATTTTGTAGCATTATCTTCATGAGTTGATCATTGTGATGAAGTCCCTTTTAGGGTAATGATAATTCCAGATGCATAAGAAGGTGCGGAGGTTGATAAAGAGCCTGTGGCAGGACAGTATCATTGAGAGTGGGTATCACCAGGACAAAATATGTGTCTTCTAAGGAGTAAGGGTGGAGGCGGACATTCAAGGATGTCTTCTCCAAGTTTTATGGAATGAAAATCAAGAATTTTCTTTCGATATTTTCGGGCATGGAGATTGTGAGAGAGTTGTGTAGTGTCAAGGACTCCATGAATTTCTCCAGAGTATCTGGCTCGTCGTATGCTGGTGGTTGTTGTGGATACTCTTCCATCAACGGCGATGGTGGTGGTGTTGGGGGATACATTTCCGCACTAGTGGATACTTTTCCATCTGCTTCTGAGCTTGATGTATTGGAGGTAGATTGTCCTCCAATAGTGGTTGTGAAGGTGAATACCAAGGCAAGTAATTGTGGGGTGGGGGGTGTATAACAACTCTAATAATGGTGATGGAGATGTGTATTCCATTGGTGGATGTTGAGTAGTTGGGTTTGAAGCTCTAGACTGGTAATCTCTTGTTGGTGCAGTATTTGCATGATAGTTTCTTGTTGCATGGGTGTGTAGATGCCATGTTGAATTATATTGGTGAGTGCTTCTGTGTTGTCCATTAAAATCACTGCTTGTTGTTGCATTAATGGGAGATCGAGCAGCGGTGGAGGCAAGGTTAGAAGTGGTGAGTGAATGAACCTGGGTGGTGCATGAAGGTAGTTGTAGGGTTGTGGAAAGGTGTGTAGTGGTTGATTCATTGGTGGTGGTGGTGGTTGAGGAATTTGTTGGATCAGAATTGGAGATGGCAAGGTGTAGTGGTTGATGTGAACATTCTTGTGGTAGTGGCGCTGCCTGTGGTAATGGCGTTGATAGCGTTGGTGGTGGTGGTGGTACACCATCAGTTGTTGTAGAAGGTTGGAATATGTGTGGTGTAGCTTCAAGTATGGAGGTGTTAGTGAGTATTGGAGTAATGTTTGTAGAGGTGTCATTTGTGTTAGGAGATGAAGGTGGCATCAATGTATTATGAATGGTGTTAGAGTTTGTTGGTTGAAATTGCAGTGGCATCAGTGGCATGATTATTGAAGTGACCGGCGAGTCCTGTTGGTTCAAAATTCTGGCAATAGGGGTGTTAGGGATATCAGTATGATGATGATATGCGTTGTGTAGGGATATGAGGTTTGGTGAGTCAGTATTTGAAATGGGGTGTTGCATGGATGGTTGTGTTGGAGTAGTAGTGGAAGAGGCATGTAGTAGTGGGGAGTGGATTTGTTCGTCACCTTGGACATGTAGTATAGACTCCCTAGGGGTTTCGATGGGGTGAGTGATATCTCCCAAACTCACACCACTAATTGGGATTGTGAGGCGGTCGATGCAATTATAAATACCCAATGCGAGTCGGGGTCGACAGAGAGCTTTATGTGGGATTAGGTATATACCTAGTCTAGTGTATGACGTGCCCAAGATTGCACTTCCACATATTCAGTTATTTTTTTTCTGCTTCTAGTTTGTATGCTAATGCTTGTAATTGAAAAGCTATGAGACAATATTTTTGGTATTTTTGCTTTTCAAGTTATAAAATATCTAGGGTTATAACTTTTGCCTAGTTGGTTACCTAACGGATTGAGAGCTTTAGGTCATGTTTGGTTGATCAGGATATAATATAGCAATCACACACGATTTACTCACTCTATACCTCTCGGTAGTTTGAGTGATTTTGCCCAAATTTAGCTTTCTTAAGTCCAAATGGGTATTTCACGAAATAAGTGATAGATGCTCAAGTCGGATCTTACTATCTCTACGCTCGACCCTTTAAATTGGGGCTATCAATTTCTCGAGTTCACCCCAATTTCTTGTTAGCCAAGTTTTCCTACACTTAGTCTCTCTTTCTCAAGTAGAGACTAAGTCAATTAGGCATGAATCAATATTTGCAACCATCAATTCTTAAATTCAAGCAAGAACTAGGCTAAATATCATATACTCAATCATAAATAAGCCCTAAATCAATCACCCATTAAGTAGCCATACTAGGGTTCGATCACAACTCTAGCTAAGGATTTAGCTACTCATAAAAAATGAAGAAACTAAGATAAAATTCATAACAGATGATTAAGGGGAGAAAATCTAATGTTAAACTATTACAAAGTTACCCAATACAATAAAGAAAAACAGCTATCTATTCTCATGTGTACAAAACTTAACCTAAAAATAACAAAAAGATCTATTTATACCCAACTAAAATTATCGGACAAAATTCCCACTTTGAAACTAACTTGACAGGGTGGCCTTCTGCGGCCGCATAAATCTGGGGTGCGGCGGAACTCCTTTGATTGTGCGGACCGCACATTTCTGAGTGTGCCACACTCTTGATCTTGGGTTGGAACTTGGCACTTTCTGTGGACCGCACATTTATGAGTGCGGCCGCATAATAATAATGGAGTATGCACATCTTCAGGCCCCCAAAACACAGCTCTCTTATTCTTGTCTTCTGCGGCTGTAAAATAATTATGCGGTCCGCACTTTGGTCCTTTTTGTCTTGTTTTGGTCCTTTTTGTCTTGTTGTGGTCCTTGTCCAATTTTTCTCCTTTTTGAGTTGATTTGCATTTCTTTGGCTCGTTTCCCAATATTCCTGTAAGACATCATATTTCATTAGTTCTCGGGAATCCCTTTAAGCATTTTTTAGCTAAAACATAGGTAAAAGAGAGCAAATAAGCAGTTAAAATTCCTACTTATCAGTAAGCAATATGAATAATGGTATCCTTGTTTATAGATACTGTAGGACAAAATATTGCATTTGAAATGGGGTGTTGCATGGATGGATGTGTTGGAGTGGTAGTGGAAGTGGCATGTGGCAGTAAGGTGTGGAGTTGTTCATCGTTGTGGGATTGTAGGGGTTGGAGGGGAGTAGGTGGTAGTATAGATTCCATAGGGTTTTCAATGGAGTGAGCATTATGAATAGTGATATCATCGATTATGGATACTATGGGAAGGAACGTAGTGGTAGGATGTGTATTTTGTTTGTGTATGAAATGGGTTTTGAGCAGTGACTGAGTCTTATGTTTGAGGCAATGAAGTAGGGGGTGGCTTGGTTGGTCATTGGATTTTATTTCAGTGGTGGTGCAGATAGGCGTATTTATGGAATGGGAAGTTACATGGGTAGGTGAATTGGAAATGGTAGCTAGGTTGGGCATGTGTGTATGATTAGTTTTTGAAATAATTTTGGCGGGGTCTATGGCAGGCGAGGTGGGTGAAATAATTACGGGGGGTGGGGTAGGGGCAGGGTGGCTGTAAATTTCAGGGTTTCTTTGGGACTTGTGTAGTGAAATCTATTGGTTAAGGGTATGGTATTATGAGTGGTATGGGTTTGTGGGTCCCATCTTTTCTAGGGTTTGAAATTTTGTCTTTGTTGTTATTAAAATCTATTTTTGGAAGAGGAGTGTCATTTTTGTAATTGTGAAAAGTGGATTTACGTGAATTTTTTGTGTATGTCACTGTTTTCCATTGATCCGGTGTGTGAGTGTATGGTAGGTGTAGGATATGTTAATGTGGGTGTACTAGTGGAGGTTGAGAGTGTATTAGGCAGTGTGTTAAGGCAGTGTGAGGAGGTATGTCCTAAGAAGCCACAACTAAGGCAAATTGAAGAAGCATCTTCATAGTAAATTTGATGTAAATGAGTTCCTAATAACACATTTTTTGGCAGGGGTTTGTCTATTTTTGCTAGATACAGAGTCGTGCATATCGACCTCTAGTGGTTTGGACTGTGCATGTGTTAATCTTTAGAAGAGTACAAATGAGATTGGCTATTTTGTTTAGTATTTCTTAATCATAATACTCAGTTGGTAGATCTTGTAGGCGAATCCAAATGGTGGATAGATTAATATTAGCGGTGGTTGGGTTAAATTTAGGTTCCTATTATCTAATGGTAAGATATTGGGATCCAATGAACCATGGCCCCTGGTGAAGAATTTTGTTGTAATTGTCTGAGTTGGAGAGTTTTAGTAAATAGTAGTCAAAACCTAAGTCGATTAATATAAGTGGTTCAGATAGCTGCCACAGTTGTTCTAATTTCATTTTTAGAAAATGGTATGCTGTTTTTTTTCCTAGTAACTTAATAATAAGGGCTTGGTTCTATGGACGATAGAGTCTAGTTTTATCATTTTTGGTTATGGGGATAAAGTGGGGGTGGTTTTGTCATTATCTATTTCATCCTCCAGAAAAGGTTTGTTCAAGAATTGAGTTGCAAAATCAATAGGCATAGTGGAAGGCTGGGGAAAAAGTTTATCTCGGAAACTTACATTATCAGCTGAAGCCGGCATGTTGATTTGTTGTGTTGTTCTTGGTCTGTGAGTGCTTCAATTCAACTGGTCGATTTCTTGTTCTGTCAGTTGGTGTTCTTGCGCAGATTGCATGTTGTTGATTAGTTATGGGCAGCGACCTGTCCAGCAGTGAGTGATTGAGGTTTCTCGCTCTAGTTTTCTTGACTTGAGCTTGCTACAACAAACAAGCACGAAGCATAAAAGGTTAAGGGATATTTGGACAAAAATTGAAGGCAATGAAATGAATGCAAATTTAGGAAGCAACCAAGGATTTGAACATGAAAATGCTATTTGATCTTGTGCCAGGCCAGCGCGAGTGAACGTGAAAACGCTACTGGATCCAGTGCCAGTCCAGCACCTCGCACTGGCCTGAACGACCCTGCTTGCGGGATTTTTCCTTTTTTGCTCGGGATAAGGTTATTTTGACCCTACACAGACCCAACACGTATAAAAGGGGTCCTAAACCTAATTTGGAGGGGAACTAACATATTTTGGGAGGAGAATACGCTACTTTGGAGGCTGAGACGCAGACAACGCTTGGAGGAGGCTTCTAACTAATTTTTCTCCTCTTGTCTTCTTTTAACCTTATAGTTTATTAGTTCTACAGTTGTGAGTGCTACATGCATGTTATAGTTTGAAGCTTGAATTGTTCATATCATTTCATCATATTGGTTTATTTATTCAATCTTGCGCTTAATTATTTGATTGTTTTATCAGCAATTGTATACTATCTACGAATCTAGGATTGAACTCAGGAGAGGGAATTCCAGATTACATAAAAGATTGAGTAGAGAGTGATCTTAAACTTGGGCATCGGGAATAGATTTACGGTTAGAATAGGGATATACCTAATCGCCTTGCTTGGTTACTATACGGGAATTATTAATGTATTCTTGTTAATCCTAATTCATAGGAATATAGGCGTTAGATTAGCTTGAATAGGCGAGTAGTACTTTAGGAGAATACTACGGGTAATATTAACCATGTCAATCAATAAATCAGATAAATTAATTAGATAATTTAAGTAAAAAACTCAACAGGATTGTTAGCTGACCCATACCTCTAGAATATTCTTTCCCATTGAATTCGTCTCTAAGATTGCCTACTTGTTTTTTTTAATTACTTAATTTACTACTCTATATTAATTTTAGTAAATAATTAGACTTTAGAGAAATCACTTGAATAGATTAATTATTTTAGTTTAATTTGTGTGACGATCCGACCGGTTATTTTGTGTATTTGAGAATTGTTTCCATTTTTGAAGCCTCGCGTATGTGTATTTGTGGTTTTATGACTTGCGAGGATGGTTAGTTTCATTTCAGGGAAGTTTTGGAATGATTTGGACCCTTTGGTTCTTGGTTTAGAAGCTTAAGCTGAAATTGTTGAACTAGGTTTGACTTTTGTGAAAACGATCCCCAGGATGGTATTTTGATGGCTCCGATAGGTTTGTATCGTGATTTTGGACTCTATCATATGCTCGAAATCAAATTCGGAGGTCCCTAGGTTGATTTGACTTGTTTTTCTGAAAGTTGGCAGTTTGAAGGTTTAGAAATTCCTTAGGTTTGATCGTAGGTTGACTTTATGGATATCGGGTTCGGATTTTGGTTTCGAGTAAGGGAATTACTTGAAACTACGCAGCAAGATAAGGGGGCTAAAGCATGTGAAGCTATTTCGAAAAAAATACTTTTTAAAATAAATGCAAGGATCACGAGGCGATATGTGGGGAGCCTTTACAGAAGCTAAAGAGCAGGAGTTGGGGGCCAAGCTGGTGACTATGGGGGCTTAGAGGAGTAGTGAGGACGCAAGTTCTATGTGAACCATGATTGCGCAGTGCATTAGGGAAGCCGCGAAAGAGGTATTAGGGGTCTCAAAGGGTAACTCTGGTGGTCATAAGGGAGACTGGTGATAGAATGGAGAGGTTTAAGGAAAAGTGAAAACCAAGAAAGCAGTGTATTTGAAGCAAGTGGAAAGTGTAAACGAGGAGGAGAAGAGATAAAATAAGGAGCATTATAAGCTGGCTAAGAAAGAGGCAAAGTTAGTAGTTATGATGGCCAAGACTGCAGTTGTTTATATGAGGAACTCGTGAGCCGAGGTGGGAATAAGAGTTTGTTTAGATTAGCCAAGGCGCGGGACTTGGACCAAGTGAAGTGCATCAAGTATGAAGAAGGTAGAGTTTTGTTGGATAAGGGGCTTATCCATTGAAGATGGCATACCTACTTCCATAGTCTCTTGAACAAGGAGGGGGATAGGAGCATTGTCATGGGTGATTTGGAACTCTCTGAGAGTCGTTGTGACTTTGGGTATTGTAGGCGGATTAGAGTTGATAAAGTTTAGGGGGCTATGCATAACATGAGTAGGGGCAAAGCGACCGGGTCGGATGAAATCCCGATGGAGTTTTGGAAGAGTGCGTGCAAGGCAGGCTTGGAGTGGCTCACTAGGTTATTTAATGTCATTTTTAGAATGAAGAAGATGCCCGAAAAGTGGAGGTGGAGCACAATGGTTCCTTTATACAAGAATAAGGGTGATATCCAAAATTGCAATAACTATCGAGGTATCAAGCTGCTTATCCATACTATGAAAGCCTGGGAGAGAGTGGTAGAGCTAAGGGTGAGGAGGAGTGTGTCTATTTTTGAGAACCAGTTTGGGTTTATGCCGGCGCGTTCAACTACAGAAGCCATCCACCTTGTTAGGAGATTGATGGAGCAGTATATGGAGAGAAATAAGGACTTGCATATGGTATTTATTGACTTAGAAAAAGGCGTTACGATAAGTTCCGAAGGAGGTTTTGTGGAGATGTTTGGAGGCTAAAGGTATACCTATTTCCTATGTTAGTTTGATTAAGGACATATATGATGGAGTAAAGACCCGAGTGAGGATGGTGGGTGGGGACTCGGACCATTTCTCGGTTATGATAGGGTTGCATCAGGGGTCAGCACTTAGCCCATTTTTGTTTTCTCTGGTGATGGATGTAATGACATGCCACATCCAAGGGGAGGTGTCGTGGTGCATGATATTTGCAGATTATATTGTATTGATAGATGAGACGCGAGACGGTGTGAACGCGCAATTAGAGGTATGGAGACAGACCCTGGAATCTAAAGGTTTCAACTGGAGCAGGACCAAGACAAAATACTTGGAGTTTAAGTTCAGTGGCAAGACTCAAGGAGGGGAAGGAGAGCTGAGGATGGACTCGCAGGTCATCCTTAGGAGAGGGATTTTTATGTACCTTGGGTCTATTATGTAGGGGGATGGGGATATTGATGAAGATGTCACACATCGTATTGGGGCGGAATGGATGAAATGGAGACTCGCTTCTGGTGTTTCGTATGAAAAGAAGGTGCCACCGAAACTTAAGGGTAAGTTCTATAGAGTGGTGGTCAGACCAACGATGTTGTATGGGGCTGAGTATTGGCCAATCAAGATCATTCATGTCTAGAAGATGATGGTAGTAGAGAATAGGATGTTGAGATGGATGTACAGGCACACCAGGTTAGATAGGATCAGAAATGCAGTTATTCGCGACAAGGTGGGTGTGTCTCCTATTGAAGACAAGATGCAAGAAGCACGACTTATGTGGTTTGGTCATGTGAGGAGAAGGAGCACAGACGCCTCGGTAAGGAGGTGTGAGAGGTTGACATTGGAGGTCCTATAGAGAGGTAGAGGTAGGCCAAATAAGAGGTGTGGAGAGGTGATTAGGCAAGACATGCACAGCTTCAGCTGACCGAGGACATGACCTTTATAGGAAGGTATGGAAGTCAAGGATTAGGGTAGTAGAGTAGGTAGTCTAGAGTGTTCATAGCAGTAGTATTGGCACGCACTCTCGCTTTCTATTGGTAATAGGTTTTTTTGACTAACCGTTGTTTTCTTTCACTGTTGATCACCTTACTATCCGATTGTTTTTATTTTGCTTTTATATGGCTTCTTGGTACTGTCCCTTCTTGTCTATATTTTTATTAATGTGGTGCTTATACTTTCCTGAGTCGAGGGTCTATTAGAAACAGTCTCTCTATCCTCACAAGGTAGGGGTAAGGTCTACGTACATGATAACTAGGGATTATGATGCATTTTACACCCCCTTCTTGTTTAAGTTTTGATTAGAAATGTGTACAAAATAGTCCCAAAGGCTCACAAGTTGTGCTTGATTACAGGTTTGATCAACACAGTGGTAACATGTCAAAAACCACCTAAAAAGGAGTGAAACTTGCACAAGTACCAAGACAAGACCAAGTTCAGTCAAACAGGGCCAGTACGGCCGCACACCATTTTGTGCGGTCCGCAAAGATGAAGATCAGAGAGTATACTTCTCAGTCAGCCAGGCAATGCGGCCGCAAAGGACTTTGTGCGGTCCGCATTGATTCCACTGCGGCCGCACTCGATTTTGTACGGTCCGTAGAGCTCAAGTTCAGAGAGGTAACATTTTGGAGGAACTGGCCAATGCGGTTCGTGGTCCATTGTGTGCGGACCGCAGTAGAAGCCACCGCGGCCGCGAAGCATTTTGTGCGATCCGCGGTGGCCAACTTCAGAGAACAGAAAAGTCAAGACAAGACCCTTAGTGCAGCCGCACTCAATTTTGTGCGGTCCGCACTAGCCCCACAGGGGTATTTTTGTCCAAAATTTTCAGCCTAGTATAAATAGTTTCTTTTCCCATTTAAGGTCATCAGATAGCTTTGGACATAGAGTTGCGCTCGTGAACTCTTCTCTTTTACCATTTTGAGTAATTTTAGCTTAATTTCACCATTGAATCTTCAAATTTTATATAGCAATTAATTATTATGGGCTTTTCTTCATCTATTTCTTTGTTTTCTTCTCTAATTATGAGTAGTTAGACCCATTAGCTAGGATTGTGGCTCAACCATAGTGTGGGTAATTGATGGGTCTTGTGTTTTGATGCTTGATTGTCTATGGGTGTTTGATATTTGGGTAATTTAGGGTTTTAATGTTGAATTAGTGATTGCAAACACTAGTTTAAGCCTAGTAGACTTTGGCTCGTCTTGAGAAAGAGAGCCTAAGTTCATGAAATTAATCCAACAAGGAATTGGGGCGTATTCAAGAGATTAATAGCCCCAATTAAAGGGTTAAACCTAGAGATAGTAATGCCCGACTTGAACCTTGATTGCTTGTACAAATTTGCATACCCAATTGGTCTTGAGAAGGTCAATTCGAACAAAATCACTCAAACTACCGAGAGGTATAGAGTGAGTAGAATCATGCAATGGTTATATCATACTCCCCAAATGTGACAATCTAGCTTTAGACTCAAGAATCCGTCAATTAGCCACCTAGGAGAAACTCACTACCCTAGTGCCTTTTATCTATTTGAACAACTTGCAATAGTTTGACCTTAGCTTTACTTAGCCTAATTTAGCATTGTAGTATTATAAAATTAGAATTAATATCAAAACCAAAAGTGTTTAGAAGTGCAATTAGGAACAAATACACAACTCCACTTTAGATAGAAACTCAACTCCAATATCTAGCTCCCTGTGGAAATCGATCCCGACCTTCTCGGGTAAAAGCTGCTTCGACCTCTCTTGATACTCAATAGTAGTACAGGGTTGGCCTCGATCACTTTTTGGCGCCATTACCGGGGAGCTAACGGTTTTGGCTATCTATTTAACTAGTTTTGTGTATTGTTCTTCTTTCCTTCTGTGTTACCAATTTGTGTGTGTCACAACATCAGGTACAAAATGGCAGCAAATGCTAATGACCCTCTTGGAATGTGATTGCGGAGGAGGAGGTAGATGATGTCGGAGATGATGAGGTGTCTCTTGTACCTCAAGGACAACGTAGAGGCCGCCAAGCCAATGCTAATGCCAATGACAATATTCCAGACCCTCCTCCGCCACCTCCAAGAGTGGCTCCTCGAGTGCTTCTAAACCAAGGCTATGCAAGTGAAATTTTCCCATCCCGGATCCGGGCGGGCAATTTTCAAATTACCAATGTGATGCTGACATTGCTGGAGCAGAGTGGGTATTTCACGGGCGCTGCCAATCAAAATGCTTACAAACATCTCAAGGGGTTCGTGGATACCTGTTGGGGGAGCAAGCAAACTAATGTGTTGAAGGATGCACTTCGGTTGAGACTCTTCCCATTCTTACTTAGAGGGAAGACATTGGATTGGCTTGAGAGACTTCCTAACCATTCTGTCACTACTTGGGATGAGTTGGCGGACAAGTTCATTGCAAATATTTTCTCACCGGGGCATATGGCTGCATTGAGAGATGAGATCTTGGCTTTAAAGCAGGATCCCACTGAGCCTTTGCATGAGATTTGGGAGCGTTATAGAACAATGGTAAAGGAATGCCCCAACAATGATATGACTGAGGCAATGATCCAACAGACTTTCTATCAACACAACAAACCAGTGCATAGTGAACCAACTTGCTGGGGGCAACTTCATGAAGTTGTCTTATGATGAGGCTTGTGAATTTCTTGATGAGATGGCTGACACTTCTTCTGCTTGGCAAAGTAGAGCCAATATGCCCCACGGTCACTCACTTGCACAAAGAATTACATGATCCTGGGCAGGCTATAGCTGAGTTGACAACTACAATGAACCAACTAGCAAAGGCACAGTTGCAACAAGTTCAAAATCCTCTCCAAGTGAATGCTATGGAGGGTGTCAACATGCTAGTCAACAAAAGAAGACAAAGAGGTCAACATAAACAAGGGAATTCAGAGTAATTTGACAATGATTGTGGTGGATTCCAAGATGATAATTATGATGGGCAGAATGAAGAGGTGCAATACGTGAACAATTATCAAGGCCAAAGGAGCAATTCTTCCAACCAACAATAATGGAGACCCCAAGGCAATTGAGGCAATCAACAATAAGGCAATGGTAATTGGGGGAAGAACAACCAAAACTCCAACTGGGGCAATCAGAACATCAACCAGAACAATCAGGGCAATTGGAATGGGAAAAACAACAACTGGGGTGGGAACAACAATAAAGGTGGGTGGAATAATGGCAATCAAGGAAACCGGGGGCAAGGCTTTCAAAGGCCCCCAATGTACCAACAACTGAACAATCCACCCCCATTTTCATCCCAAGGTCCTAGTTCTTCCAACAATGATATGGGGAGAATTGAAATGATGTTTGAACAGATGATGAAAAAGAGTTTGGATTCTGATGCTTAGTTGTCTTCCCACAATACTTCAATTAGAAATTTGGAGGTGCAATTAGGCCAAATCTCACAGTCTTTGAATACTTGCCCTAAGGGTGCTCTACCAAGTGATACGATAGTAAACCCGAAGGGTGGGAACAATCATGTTATAGCGGTAACTACAAGGAGTGGATTAGGCGGTGCTGTGAATGCCTCCAAACAAAAGTAAATTTTGAGTGATGAAGTTGAGTTGCAAGAAGATGAAGTTCCTTTGGTAGTTGAAAATGTGATTGATGAGAGTGTGAATGAAGAAGTGAGGATTGATATTTAAGATGCCGAGGTAGAAACTCAAAATGATGTG
Source organism: Nicotiana tabacum (assembly GCF_000715075.1). Classification (NCBI taxonomy): domain Eukaryota; kingdom Viridiplantae; phylum Streptophyta; class Magnoliopsida; order Solanales; family Solanaceae; genus Nicotiana; species Nicotiana tabacum. The sequence continues at coordinate 124,447,574 of NC_134080.1, read as the reverse complement.
AAACCGTCTAGGGAACACGTAATAGACATGCCGAAGCCGGTTGTGCCTAAAGCCAAGGCTCATTTGCCAAGGCCACCTCCACCTTATCCTCAAAGGATCGCGAAGAGGAAAAATGAAAATTAGTTTAAAAAGTTCATTGACATGATAAAGAGCTTATCCATTAATGTGCCTTTGGTGGAGGCTCTTGAACAAATGTCGGACTATGCTAAATTCATGATGGACTTGGTGACAAAGAAACGATTCATGGATTGTGATAACTATAAAGATGACCCACCAAGTTAGTGCAATAGTGCATTCAATGGCCCCGAAACTTGAAGATCCCGGTGCTTTCACCATTCCTTGCACCATTGGGAGTGCGGACTTTGCTAAGGCTCTATGTGATTTGGGGGCAAGCATCAAATTGATGCCCTGCTCGATTTTTAAGACTTTGGGTATTGGGCAACCGAGGCCGACTTCCATGAGATTGCAAATGGCGGATAGAACGATGAAGAGACCATTGGGTATTATTGATGATGTGCTTGTCCGTGTGGACAAATTTATCTTGCCAGCTGATTTTGTGATCTTGGATTGTGAGGTGGATTATGAAGTTCCTATCATATTGGGGAGACCTTTCCTTGCTATTGGGAAGGCATTAGTTAATGTGGAAGCAGGGAAACTCACCTTCCGAGTGGGTGATGAAAAAGTGGTCTTTCATGTGTGCAAGTCAATGAAGCAGCCCAACAGTTCCGAGGTGTGCTCTTTTGTGGACCTTGTCACGGTAGTGATAGTTGATGACACCAGCGCAATGATCAATGTGGAGGACCCTCTAGAGGCCGTATTGTTGAATCTTGATGTCAATGAAGATGAAGGCCGAGTGGAGTGTGTGAATGTTTTACATGGGATGGGATCTTAATCTTATGAGCCTAGAAAACTATTTTTGGACCTTGAAAATAGGAAGACTCCACCAACAAAACCTTCAATTGAGGAACCTCCGGTGTTGGAGTTGAAATAGTTGCCTCTACACCTCAGGTATGAATTCTTAGGCCCTAGTTCTACTTTGCCAGTTATTCTTTCCTTTTGTCTTACTAACATGCAGGTTGATGCCATATTGGTTGTGCTTCAAAAGTGGAAAAAGACATTTGAATGGACTTTAGCTGATATTCGAGGGATAAGCCTCGCATTCTGTATGCACAAGATTATTCTGGAAGATGATGCAAAGCCCTCCTTGGAACATCAAAGGAGGTTGAACGAGGTAATGCAAAAAGGTGTAAAAAGGAGGTGATCAAGTGGTTGGATGCCGGGGTTGTGTACCCCATCTCTGATAGCTCTTGGACTTCGCCGGTGCAATGTGTACCGAAGAAGGGTGGCATAACCGTGGTTGCAAATTCACAAAATGAGTTGATTCCTACCAAAACCGTCACCGGTTGGAGGGTATGCATGGACTACCGCAAGTTGAATAAAGTGACCCGCAAGGATCACTTTCCATTGCCTTTTCTTGATCAGATGTTAGAACGACTTGCTGGGCGTGCCTTCTACTGTTTCTTGGATGGGTATTCTGGGTACAACCAAATCTTGATTGCTCCGGAAGATCAGGAGAAGACTACATTCACTTGTCCATATAGTACCTTTGCCTTTTCTCGGATGCCTTTTGGGTTGTGTAATGCACCGGCTACATTTCAGCGGTGTATGATGGCCATTTTCACCGATATAGTGGAAGACATTTTGGAGGTGTTCATGGACGACTTCAGTGTTGTGGGTGATTCATTTGATGAGTGTTTGAAAAATCTTGATAGATTTTTGGCCTGTTGTGAAGAAACCAATCTTGTTCTTAATTGGGGGAAATGCCACTTCATGGTGGAAGAGGGCATAGTTCTTGGGCATAAAATTTCAAAGCATGGTATTGAGGTAGACAAAGCAAAAATTGATGTGATTTCAAGGCTCCCTCCCCCTACCTCTGTCAAGGGAGTTAGATGTTTTCTTGGGCATGCGGGGTTCTACCGGAGATTTATCAAAGATTTTTTGAAGGTAATGAATCCCTTATACAAGTTATTGGAAAAAGATGCCAAGTTCGTGTTCGATGAAAAATGCATGAAAGCCTTTGAACTTCTCAAGCATAAGTTGACCACCACTCCTATCATTACCGCACCTAGTTGGAGCTAGCCCTTTGAGCTCATATATGATGCGAGCGATGTTGCAGTTGGGGCGGTTTTGGGTCAATGAGTGAACAAAATGTTTCATTTGGTGTACTATGCGAGCAAGACAATGAATGATGCTCAAATGAACTACACGGTGACCGAGAAAGAAGTTTTGGCTATTGAGTTTGCAATGGAGAAATTTCGGCCATATCTTATGGGTGCCAAGGTCATAATCCATACCGATCATGCCGCACTCTGGTACTTGAATATGAAGAAGGATTCCAAAGCTAGACTGATGTGATGGGTCTTGTTACTTCAAGAGTTTAATTTGGAGATTGTGGACCGGAAGGGTAGTGAAAACCAAGTGGCGGACCACTTGTCTCACTTGGAGGAGGAGGGGAGACCTCATGATGGCCTAGAGATCAATGATTCATTTTCCGACGAACAACTCCTTTCGGTGTCGGTGAATGGTATGCCATGGTTTGTGGACGTTGCTAATTTCTTTGTGACTGGTATAATCCCGTGTGAGCTCTCTTTTAACCAAAGGAAGAAGCTCAAATGGGATAGTTTGGATTTCTATTGGGATGAGCCGTACTTGTTCAAGATTTGCACGGATGGTGTGATCCGAAGGTGTGTCTCGGAGGAAGAGCAATTGAGTATCTTGGAGGCTTGTCACTCCTCTCTCTATAGTGGCCATCATGGCGGGGTGAGGAAGGCTTCCAAAGTTCTTAGTTGTGGGTTTTATTGGCCAACTTTATACAAAGATGCAAGTGAACTTGAGGTGTGACGAATGTCAAAGAGCGGATGGGATTTCGAAGAAAGATGAGATGCCTCTCAATACCATTCTTGAGGTTGATATTTTTGATGTATGGGCATTGATTTTATGGGCCGTTTGTTAGCTCATGTGGGAACACATACATGCTTGTGGCGGTTGACTATGTTTCAAAGTGAGTTGAAGCCATTGCTTTGCCCAACAATGAGGCCCGAAGTGTTGTTGCATTTCTCAAGAAGAGCATTTTTACAAGGTTTGGCACTCCTCATGCAATCATTAGTGATGGGGGGTCACATTTTTTTAATAGAGCTTTTGACACTTTGCTTGCAAAGTATGGTGTCAACCAGAAAGTTTCTACTCCCTATCATCCTCAAGCGAGTGGCCAAGTTGAATTCTCCAACAGGAAAATCAAGAGTATATTGTCAAAGACGGTTAATGCAAATAGGACCGATTGGTCAAAGAAGTTGGATGATGTTCTATGGGCTTATAGGACTGCTTAGAAGACTTTGATTGGTATGTCTCCGTATCGGTTGGTGTTTGGGAAAGCTTACCATCTACCGGTTGAATTAGAGCATAAGGCCATGTGGGCATTGAGGAAGTTAAATCTTGAATGGGATGTGGTAGCAAATCTTTGTGTGGAGCAGCTTAATAAACTTGATGAATTCTGATTCCATACCTACTCTAGTTTGTCCTTGTACAAGGACAAGATAAAGTACCTTCATGATAAATATGCTCGTGGCAAGGAGTTCAAAGTGGGTGATTTGGTTCTCTTGTTCAGCTCTCGGTTACATCTATTTTCGGGAAAGCTTAAGTCAAAATGGAGTGGACCTTTTGAAGTGGTGTTTGTGACCCCGTTTGGTGCACTTGACTTGAAGAACAAAAATGGGGAAGTTTTCAGAGTGAATGGGCACAGGGTCAAGCACTACTTGGGAAAAATTGATGACAGCCACGTAGTGGCACTTTTTTATCTCAAATGACTTCATGGTAACCTACGTCGTGCCGCGACGTTAAATCAGGCGCTTCTTAGGAGGCAACCCATGTGTTTTTCTTCTTGTTTTTCTTTGATTTTCATTGTAGTGTAGGATTTATTGTTGGACTGACTAGTTGTGAGATGCTGTAGGATTATGTTGATGCAGTGCAGGAAGAGTTGGAAAATGACCACTCTCTGAAGTTGTCAATGCGGACCGCACTCATTTTATGTGGCCGCAAAGACCCTTGTGCGGGGCCAAAAAATCAATGCGGACAGCACTGGAGATTGGACAAAAGTTAGGGTTCTCTAAAGTTTACCACAGCAGCCGCATTGCATTTTGTGCGGTCCGCGGTGGTCCACTGCGGCCGCATCACATTTTGTGCGGTCCGCAGTAGTCAATTTGTCAGTGACTTGTGGTTTCGAGCACCGCAGACCGCGGATCCATTTTGTGCAGTCCGCGGTGGCTAGGTAAGTTGGGCCCCAGGACCTTTTTCATAAATAGGACCTGAGGCCCTCCTTTTGACATTTTTGATCATTTTACTCTCAGAGCATTAAAAATCACTGTTCATCTCTCTCTATTGCACGTAATCAACCACTAAGGCTTATTCATCATCGTAGCATCTTATTTCTGGTACTTTAATCCCTTTTCAATTGTTTAATTTTATTATTTTCATTAAATTTTGTTTCCTTTGTTTCTTCTTCTTTCCCTACCCATTTTTCTTTCAATAGTGTAGCTTAGGTTAGTTAATGTTTTGTTTAAAGTAGGTTTAGGTATTTAAAATACTGAACAAACACTTAGGGACTCATCATTAGGTGTAAAATTGGACTAAAATTGATCAACACATGAACCTTAGGTTGGTATTGCTACTGGGCGTTCAGTGCGGACCGCGGTGGATTTTGTGCAGTCTGCGGTGCCCCTGTGCAGTCCGCAGTGGTATTTTGTGCGGACCGCAATGACAAAGTTCTGAAACCTGAACATTGAAGACCGCGGGCACATTGCATTTTGTGCAGTCCGCGGTGCCTAATGCGGACCGCATTGGCATTTTGTGCGGTCCGCAGTGCATAGTTTCAGAGAGTAGGTAGTCTGAACCCCACCTCTGTGTGGATCGCAATGGATTTTGTGCGTTACGCAATGGCCTCTTTGCAGCCGTACTGCATTTTGTGTGGTCCGTACTCTGCTATTTTCATACAGTCTGCAACATTTTTTTCTGCAACTTTGAACTTCATTGTTTTTCTAGATACTAACAAAGTCTGAATGAATGTTGTTTGCAGACAATGGTAAAATCTAGAGGCAAAGGTGCTAAACAACCAGGAAGAGGAGAGTCCTCTCGGGGTGGGAAACAAAAGATGATAAAGTTGACTCCACAAGTCCGACAAAATATTAAGAACAGAAGAAAACTCATTAAAGCTGCAGACAGAGCAATTGATCAGTTGGGGAGTGAGTATGAGCCCTCCCGGGAGGCATCTTCAGACTCCATGACAGAAAGGTTTGATGGCAAGACCATCAATAACTATTTAGGCTTCATGGAGGAGGATGAGTCGTTGTACCTAGACAAGATGAAATTGGGTGAAGAAGCTCGTCCGTAGTTGGTGGAGTATTTGACAATCCCAGGTACCACCCTCGAGTGGCTGACTACGGGGGTGAAGATATTGAGGAGGACATTGAACTTTGAGGCGAAAGGATGGGAGACATTCATGTGCAGCAGACTAGACCCTACCACACATGACAACTCACTCCCACTTCACCGGGCGATCTTATTAGCATTCATCATGGTGAGATACCCGATCAATGTTGGAATGTGATGTCCCGGGTTATTACATGGGCAGTGAGTGAGGGTGACAGGTCCTACCCATTCCCCAACTTCCTGATGATGTATTTGGAAGGACCTCAATGTGGAAAAGCGCAGATTCGATGTGAAGGTGAAGGCAAAGGCACCCTTCTCATGGTATAGCCTACAGGGTGATGACAACCCTAAGGGCAAGCACTTCAAGGGAAAATTCACTACTTCAGTTGGCCAGTCTAAAGATCCAGAAGTGGTAGTGACTACTCCACAGCCTCCTTCTACTTCAGCAGACATGGCCCCAGGTCCATCCACTTCCACAGCTCCTGACATACCCTCCACCACTGCTTATCCATTGACTGCCCACCATTTGAGCCAGGCCCTCACCAGCATCAACAACTGGATGCAGACAGCTACTTCTAAGCTGTTTGTATTATCTACTACAATGGCAGCTCAGTCAGTACCTCCGCCTCCACAGGTCCCACAATTTATTGAGGACGCTCTCAAGGATCTTCTAGACAACCAGAAGAAGATCCTAGAGAACCAGAAAGTGCTTACGGACGTTGTTGCTTCACATGGGATGGCACTAAAGGAACTTGCAAAGGAGTCAAAGAAGATGAGGAAGACTCGGGATTCCAAAGAGTCCGTGAAGGAGTTGCGGGTCGAGGTGGAGAGATTGAAGGCGGATTACCTACCTTTGGATTTGCTACTATATGACCCTATGACAGCAACCCATCCCTGGCCAGAGCAGTCTGAGAGGCCTCCTAAGAGGAAGAGGGTGATCCCCCAGTCCGATGATGCAGTTATCCAGTTGGCGAACCCACCGGAAACTTCCTCCAGTCAGCCACAGGATGCAGCCCAAGAGCATGTCCAGGCCCAGGTCCCAGCAGTAGAGCTACAGGTCACAGGGAGCCAATCTCAGGTTCCTGAACATATAGAGGACCCAGGGACCCAGACAGAGGACCCCATGCAGACGGACAGCCCATAGGGAGTTCCTTTTTCCTCTTTCCTCTATTTTTGGTGCTTATTTTGCTTAGTTGGCATTGAGGACAATGCCAGCTTTCATTTGAAGGGGTAGGCCCTATTTGGATTTAGATGACTGTATATATGAATGATTTCTTTCTTTCTTTTTTATCTTTGGTATGTATATAATTTCAGCATTCCATTACATTTTTCGTACTTTTTACCTTGGGTCTGTGTATAAAAGTATGTTCCATTTTATATATTCATCTCCCCTATTGTATATTCGATTAAATCCCCTCTTGTATATATTCATTTTACTTTCTGCATTTTTTCTTTCTTAGCTTCTTATTTATGTTCGTAGCTTCTTGTTTTGGATTTTTGTAATAAGCCTTTGGTTTTCTTAATGCCACGGTTCTTTCTAAAGGTGGAATTTGTGTGAACCGGGTGGCTCTCCCCGATGATGGATGGCATGACAACCTTTTTAAGGGTTTGAGTCTGTTTTTCTTTTCTTTTTGTTTTTTTTAAGTAGTTAGTGGTAAGGGTGCCTCAAGCAAAGCTTCACTTGGGCCTAGCACGTTTGCCTTTGATCCTATGGTCAAAAACAAATCGTTGTGTATAGGATGGTGAAAGTCGTGACCTTGAGACTCTTGTGTTGGTCGATAATCATCAAGTGATTTTTCGAGACCATTGTGTGCTCAAATATTATCTAATATTGTTGTGGACCCCCGACTCTGTGTCTTTAGCGATCTCATAGCTTGTGTGGTGAGAAATTGCATTGCAAGTCCAAGTCCCGAGCCATTGGTCTAGAATTTGCCCTGAATATTTGTTAAGGCGAAATCCTAAGTGTAATTTAACTTGAGACATGATTATAGGCTCTCCTTGATCCAAATGATAGCTTGAACACTTCCATAGCCTACCAATGATAAAATCCCAAGTCAACCCTTTTGAGCCTTAGACCTTTTTCCTTCAAGAACCGTGATACAAGCCTTTACCCATCCTAAAAGATACCCTCTCTTGGCACCCGATCTTTCCTTAGCACATGGAAAAAGTATAAGTTTGGGGGGAGAGACGATGATTGCAACAAAGTGGTAAAAAGTTTCAAAATGAAGAAAAGGAAAGGCAATAAAAAAGAAAGAAAAGCAAAAAGAAAAAAAGTATGTTGAATGTAGAAATGAATAAAGGGATTCAAGAAAAGCAAAGAATGAAAGGTGTGGAAAGTTGAGAAAGGAGAAAAGATTTAAAATGAACAAGAAAGAGTGACAGTGTGTCTCTCTAACCCTTTAGAAAGAAGTGAAATGACTTAAAAAGTCAAGTGAATGCATGCCAAAATGAAGCAAAAGAAGTGTTTAAGGGAAGATGGAACCTACTCAGACCAAACATTTCCTACCCTGAACCAAAAGCCTTCACTATGTCACCGCAAAAGCCCTATATAATCTCTAGTTGAATGAAGCTTACATTAGTGGTGACTCACATAAGGGGCAAGCATATAGTACTTAGAGCCAGACTTGTAACTTTTCCTTGAGATAGATGAATGTATTTCCATTAACCTCATTCTGAGTGCTACTATCCTAAAAGTGAGGTTTGTTTAGGGAGAGTTGAGGATGTGTGAGTTTGGGTTCCACAATGACCAAAATAATAGAAAGAGTTTCTTTGATGTGTTGAGTCAACTCTTGATGCTCTTCAGTCGCACTAAATCCATGGTGTTTAAAAGAGTGAATGTAGTTAATGATTCATTTGAATTGAGGGAAATTGTTAGTCCCAATTGATGCTAGATGAGGTCACTTTAGGTCGACTAAATTTTCTTGGAATTGACTCTTAAAGGGTGGGTCTTATTTTGTTTGCTTGAGGACAAGCAAAAGCTTAAGCTTAGGGGAGTTGATAACTAGGGATTATGATGCATTTTACACCCCTTCTTGCTTAAGTTTTGATTAGAAATGTGTACAAAATAGTCCTAAAGGCTCACAAGTTGTGCTTGATTGCAGGTTTGATCAACAAAGTGACAACATGTCAAAAACCGCCTCAAAAAGGAGTAAACTTGTACAAGTACCAAGACAAGACCAAGTTCAGTCAAACAGGGCCAGTGCGGCCACACACCATTTTATGCCGTCCACAAAGATGAAGATCAGAGAGTATGCTTCTCAGTCAACCAGGCAATACGGCCGAAAAAGACTTTGTGCGGTCCGCATTGATTCCACTACGGCCGTACTCGATTTCATGTGGTCCGCAGAGCTCAAGTTCAGAGATGTGACATTTTGGAGGAACTAGCCAATGCAGTCCGCGGTCCATTGTGTGCGGACCGCAGTAGAAGCCACCGCGGCCGCGGAGCATTTTGTGCGATCCGCGGTAGCCAACTTCAGAGAACAGAAAAGTCAAGACAAGAGCCTTAGTGCGGCCGCACTCAATTTTGTGTGGTTCGCACTAGCCCCGCAGGGGTATTTTTATCCAAATTTTTCAGCCTAGTATAAATAGTTTCTTTTCCCATTTTTAGGTCATCAGATAGTTTTGGACGTAGAGTTGCGCTCGTGAACTCTTCTCTTTTACCATTTTGAGTAATTTTAGCTTAATTTCACCATTGAATCTTCAAGTTTTATATAGAAATTAATTATTATGGGCTTTTCTTCATCTATTTCTTTGTTTTCTTCTCTAATTATGAGTAGCTAGACCCATTAGCTAGGGTTGTGGCTCAACCCTAGTGTGGGTAATTGATGGGTCTTGTGTTTTGATGCTTGATTGTCTATGGGTGTTTGATATTTGGGCTAATTTAGGATTTTAATGTTGAATTAGTGATTGCAAACACTAGTTTATGCCTAGTAGACTTTGGCTCTTCTTGAGAAAGAGAACCTAAGTCCATGAAATTAGTTCAACAAGGAATTGGGGCGTATTCAAGAGATTAATAGTCTCAATTAAAGATATAAACCTAGAGATAGTAATACCCGACTTGAACCTTGATTGCTTGTACAAATTTGCATACCTAGTTGGTCTTGAGAAAGTCAATTCGGATAAAATCACTCGAACTACCGAGAGGTATAGAGTGAGTAGAATCATGCAATGGTTATATCATACTCCCCAAATGTGACAATCTAGCTTTAGACTCAAGAATCCATCAATTAGCCACCTAGGAGAAAGTCACTACCCTAGTGCCTTTTATCTATTTGAACAACTTGCAATAGTTTGACCTTAGCTTTACTTAGCCTAATTTAGCATTGTAGTATTATAAAATTAGAATTAATATCAAAACCAAAAATGTTTAGAAGTGCAATTAGGAACAAATACACAACTCCACTTTAGATAGAAACTCAACTCCAATATCTAGCTCCCTATGGAAATCGATCCCGACCTTCTCGGGTAAAAGCTGCTTCGACCTCTCTTGATACTCAATAGTAGTACAGGTCTGACCTCGATCAGTACACACTACCATCCCCAGAACCCATGGTGTGGGATATTATTGGGTATGTTGTTGTTGTTGTTATTGCTCACGCATCGATATAAGGAAGATTGTGACTTGTGAAATGTAAATATGAGGTGTGGTACCTCGATATGATTCTTGTTGTACATTCTATGTCTGAAAGGCTTGTTGATTTGAACAGTTATTGTTTTTTTTCCTTACCTCATTCCATTCGTATGTTGATTGTAATTGGTTACTTGTTGTCTGTATCATATGTACACTCTTTGTTGTCATTTGTTGCTTTTATTTCCGTTGTTAGCCTTGTATTTATAAATATTTATTGTCATTTATTGCCTTTACTTCCCTGTTGTTAGATTATATTAATATTCTGCATAGGTTTCTATGTCTAGTAGGTGTCTTGACCTGACCTCGTCACTACTATACCGAGGTTAGTCTTGATACTTACTGAGCATCGTTGTGGTGTACTCATGGTACGCTTATGTATATTTTTGTGCAGATCCAAGTACTTATGCTCGTGCCAGATGTCAATTAGTTTATTCAGACGCTTCGGAGACTTCAAATTATACATGTTTGACGCTCGCAAGCCTCGGAGTCACCTTCTAGTGATCTTATGCTATTGTTTCTTTTGTTTCCGAACAATATTGTATTAGCGATTCTTAGTAAATTTCAGTAGAGCTTATGACTAAGTTCCAGCGGTTTTGGGGATTATATTATTATTGTTTAGTTTTGGTTTTATTATGATATTTATCACTTTAATTTAATATCTTTGTCGTTATTTCTGCTAAATTCTTAATGTGTGTTAGAATTACCTAGTCTTAGATACTAGGTGCCATCACGACTTCCTAAGGTGGGACTTTGGGGTCGTGACAAAGTTGGTATTTGAGTTGTAGGTTCATAGGTGCTACGAGTCATAAGCAAGTTTAGTAAAGTTTTGCGGATCAGTGCCGAGACATTTATACTTATCTTCGAGATGCTACAGAACTATTAGGAAATTCCACTTCTTTGATTTCTTATCAGGCGGATTTGTTGATTTTGAAATCTGAGCCTCTGTATTTCTATTCTTTAACAGATGGTGAGAACATATACTACCGGATCGGATGAGTAGACACATGCTCCCCCTGCTAGCGCCTCGAGAGGCCAGGGCCGAGAAAGAGTTATAGGAGGGGCACGTGACAAGCTAGAGCACCTGACCGAGTAGCGACTAAGGAGCCACCAGTAGCTCTGATTGGGGGACAGGCACCCGAGGCACCTGTTGCTACCCCCGGACTCCAGGAGACGTTGGCACATTTCTTGAGTATGTTCAGCACCTTAGCTCATGTGGGATTGATCCCAGTTGCACCAACTACATCTCAGGCTGGGAGAGGAGCTCAGACTCCCACGACTGTACTCCAGAGCAGCGAGTCCATGTTGATCATGTTTCGGGAGTTATGCCAGCACATCCCGTTATTCTGATTCATCCTGAGGTCAGGCCAGAGGCATCAGAGGAGGAGCAGACGACACTTGAAAGGTTCAAGAAATATGATCCTCCTACTTTCAGTGGCGTGTTACTGAGAATGCACTGGGTTTTCTAGACAAGTGCCACTGTATTCTCCGTACCATGGTAATTGTGGAGGTGAACGGAGTCTCCTTTACTACATTTCAGCTATCGGGGACAACATATAAGTGGTGTCAAGCTTATGAGGAAGGTAGGCCAGATGATGCAGCGCTACTCACTTGGACTGAGTTTTCAGATATGTTTTTTAGGGAGTTTGTTCCCCAGACCCTCTGAGATGCGTTGGCGCATAGAGTTCGAACAGCTGCATCAGGGAACTATGATGGTGTTGGAGTATGCCATCAGGTTCGGTGAGTTGTCCCGCCATGCAACTACTTTGGTTTTTACAGATAGAGAGCGAGTTCGCAAATTTATCGAGAGGCTCAGTTATGGTCTTTGATTCAGTATGGCTCGGGAGTTGGAGATACATACTCCGTTTCAGCAGGTTGTGGAGATCGCTCGGAGGATGTAGCGTATACGTGGCCAGAAGAGAGAGGATAGGGAGGCCAAGAGGCCCCGAGATTCTGGAGGATTTAGTGGTGCCCGGATAAAGAAAATTTACTATATAGAAAGGTTACATTTCAAAAAAAATGAATAATTTTGTGAAGAAAAAAAATATTTTTTCTACATCATGAAAAGAAAGTACTCTTTGTGTTAAAAACAAAAGAAAATACTTTTTCTACAACATGAAAAGAAAGTACTCATTTTATGTAAAGAAAATACTTTTTTATATCACAAAAAGCAAATTTTTATTTTTGTTGAAATGAAAAAGAAATACTCTATCTACAACATTATAAGAAAATACTTTTTCTACAACAACAAAAGAAAGTACTCATTTTGTAAAAAAAAAAGTACTCATTTTGTAAAAAAAAAATTCTTTTTCTAAATCATGAAAAGAAAGTACTCTTTTTGTTGAAACAAAAGAAAATAATCTTTCTATAACATGAAAAGCAAGTACTCATTTTGTAAAAAAGAAAATATTTTTTCTACATCATCAAAGAAAATACTTATTTTATTGAAACGAAAGAAAATACTTTTCCTACACCATAAAAAGAAATATTCATTTTATTGAAAAGAAAAAGAAAATACTCTATCTACAATACTAATATAAAGTACTCTAAATAATATTTTTATTTAGGGTAGGGGTGGGGGTTAGGGGGTAGGGTGGGGGTAGGGGTGGGGGTAGGGGTGGGGGTTCGAGGGTAGGGTGGGAGTTGGGGTAGGTAGAAAGTTCTAATTTTGCTATTTTTTTATTATTCTGATCTTTGTTATTATTATAAGATGAAGAACTATCAAATAAAATTCTAAATCCAAATTGAAGAAAAAAATCATTTGGCATGAATTGACATTTATTCCAAAACATAAGATAATTTTTAAAAATTCTTGTTTAAAAGTTAAGAATATTGTAGAGATTTGAGTCAATTTGGGCGGGTTGGGTTACAACCTATTGTTTAGGTCAAAATACATGGTATGACAACACATAAAGAGAATTGGCAATATTTTAGCCTTATATTAGATTTGGCAAAGGTAACCCAAAAAATTAGCATTATATAGCCAAATACTAAATAACCCTAGTTTTTTATTTATTTCTCTCCCCGTATTTTTTCTTGTCTCTACTCGTATTTCTTCTCCAATTTTCTTCTTCCATATTTTTTTTTTTCTTCTTTAATCTAGCAAATTTTCTTCTTCAAACTAGATTTGGAAGGGCATGTGTTCTTTGATAATGTTTGGAAAGTTATAATGGTTGAATACATTTTTCTATGAAGTTTAAATCTTCTCATCACGACGACAATTCCGTAAAAATATTTGTTTTTTATCTAGGTTTTTTCTTGTCTTCATCTGATTGTTGCTTTGTTCGATTTCATTTGTATTATCTTCTTCATCTTCTTCTTCTTATTCTTCTCCTCTATTCTTTTTTTAATTGTTAAAAAGAAATTATGTGTGTTTGAGGTGGTATATATCTATGTATATCATCTTGTGTACCTGTGTGTATATCATATTGTATATCGTGATATACATTGTTATATAATGCAATAAAAGCTTAAATCGGAATCAAATCGTCCTATCTAATTTTAAGAGAGTGAAATTCATTCGGAATAAACATACTTCAATTTTTTTATTGATCAAAGAAGGAAAATAATTTTTTTGATATGACATGTTTAGAGCAAGTTTTAAAATATAAAAATAATAAATATAATTATATGAGTAAATAAAAAATTTATATACAAAGAAAAAAATTGATATACATTTTGACATACATTCGATATGTTATACAACGCGATATATACAAATAAAATTAATTATTTTTATTATGATATACATTGATAAAAAGGCAACAATAAATGTTAAATAACTATATATATGATTTCATATTTTAGATATACAAAGAAAACAAAAAAATTAATATACATGTTGATATACACAAGGAATATGAAAATGTTGTGGCATATACATTATTGTTGTGATATATAATTTCTTTCCACTCCACCTTTTCTAGTGTTCCCAGCTGCTCCAAATATATCTGCTTGATGACACTGCCTTTGCTTCCTTGCCTTTGTATCTGTGGACTTGTCCCTTTAATAGTCAAGATCTTTTGTACTATCCAGCTTGCTTGTTTATATCAGTTACTATGTTGGTTTGTGGGAAAAGCAAAGAAGAAATCAATTGAAGGGCAGCTGATGAGAATGATACTAGCTGAAACATTATATAGCATATGGGTAGAAAGAAATCATAGAGTTTTTGAGAAGATTTTTATGGACAGGCAAAGCATTGTTAGAGACATTATATACATTTGTAACACTAGAGCTGTAGGTAAACTCAAAGATGTATTACAATACAAGTTCATATAGAGGAGGGAAAATAGTAGTACTATTATGTAAGATAGGTCAAAGTGGCGGGAAGGGTATAGAAGAGATACATAGTAGTGATTCATACTGGCTGAGTTAGCCATATACTTTGTAATTTGTTGCTTTGAAAATTAATAATATTTGAATTAACAAAAAAGATGTCAATATCTATAATTAGGGCTATTTTCTGCTAATTATTGGGTACGTTGTCACATCATGCCAAAACCCGTTTAGCGCATCTTGACCTAGTCCATCTTAACCCAAGTGAACTTTGGACAGGGCCGGGCAATCACCCATTTAAGGGATTTTTTCATTCCTATACACTATTTGAAACTTTATTACGCTTAATGTCCATGTTTAGCTAATTACCTGGCATAAACATGTTTTATTTACAAATTATATGCATTTCACCTTAAAAGGCTCCCAATCTATTATTAGGGCCTTCAATCAACAGATTTAGTTACACCATTTTCCTTTTTTCTCTCCTCTCTCTCCTCTTCTCTCCCCTCTTCTCTCCAGAATATTAAAATCTTATGGAGACCAGGCCTAATCTCATCGGAGACTGACCGCCCAAGACCTGTTAATCTAAGAAAAAATCTGAAATAGAAAGAAATAATGATTAATACACTCTTTGTGCTGCTAATTAATATGAAAGACCAACAAAAATCCCCCTCGAGACTACTAATTTCCAATCAATAACCCTCCCAAAATGATTTGTATGAGAAAATGTAATTGTTTAATGATAACACGTTCACTGTTTGTACACAATGTACTCTCTACACAAATGTTATACTGCTTGTGTTTACAACTTATCTGCAGCATTCATACATTATTTCTGCCCAGTTATATACAACTACAATGTCATACCACTTAAATACAAAATTTATACAAATATCTTTTGTATATTTTGTATCTGATTTATACATACTAAAAATAAATTTCATACAACTAATTATATATTATACAACTTATCTACAACTTTCACACATTATTTCTACCCAGTTAAATACAACTACAATAACATACAACTTAAATACAAATTTTATACAATATGTCTTTTGTATATTTTGTATCTGATTTATACATAGTAAAAATAAATTTCATACAACTAATTATATATTATACAACTTATCTACAACTTATCTATAATTTTCATACATTATTTCTACTCAGCTATATACAACTACAATATCATACAACTTAACTAAAAAATTTATACAATGTTGTTCAACTTTCATACAATAGTTAAATAAATAAATAAATATATATATATATATATATATATATATATATATATATATATATATATATATACAACATAATATAATTTTACTACAATTTCGTAAGTATAATGTATATCTTGTCTTCTTCTTCTTCGAGTTTCAATCTAAAATTCAGCCGAAATCGAGTCTAATCTTCACCAAAACACCCTCAAAATTGAGATATAAACTCTAAACCATATTCCCAATAGTTTGCAACAACACTCAATCCAAAGAAATAATGATTTTTCAAAATCTAAATTCGAATTCAAAGCTTCAAAGCTTTTTAATGGCTGTCAATGGTGGAATTGCTGCTCTCTTTTCCTTTTCTTTACATTACTGAAATTAGGGATTGAGAGATAGAGAGAGACGTAGAGAGAATTTTCAATTCTTT
This sequence comes from Nicotiana tabacum, assembly GCF_000715075.1. NCBI lineage: Eukaryota > Viridiplantae > Streptophyta > Magnoliopsida > Solanales > Solanaceae > Nicotiana > Nicotiana tabacum. The sequence continues at coordinate 124,431,538 of NC_134080.1, read as the reverse complement.
GCAACAACACCCAATTCAAACAAATAATGTTTTTTGGGTGAATTCTCCAAGAAAACACTCAAATCAAATCCAGGAATATCAGCTCCTTTGCCTTTTTTAGGGGTATTCTTTGAAGTTATTTTCTTCTTCATTGAAAATCAAGCTAAGCACGGACGTTAATGGAGGTGATTTTTTGAAGAAGAGAGTAAAAATTTAGAATGATTATGAAAGAAGAGAGGAAATAGGCGTTAATGGAGGGATTCTGAATTTTGTGAAGAGAAAATCGTGGGTGAGTGCAAGATACGTAGGGGTGGGATGTGGAGAGAGAAACGTGGGAGGAGTGGAAGATACGTTAGAGTGATTTTAGGACACTAATCATTATCATTAATTCTCTTAAAATGTACATAAATGGTAATTGGGTATATAATATGTAATTATAGTAAAACTTGAGTAGGGAGGGTAATATAGTTTCATATAGTGTATAGAAATATAAAAATTTCCCCATTTAATGAGTTAGTCCATCATGACCAGTTCAAATACATCCCAAACAACCCATTTCGAACAAACTTATTTAATGTTCTTTTCAAGCATATTCCCTAAACAAATACTATCAGTACTGAATAATATAAAACATTTCAATTTGCAATACTTTATACATAAACATTCTTGGCAATTCCGAAGTAAAAGTGCGCAAATCAAAAAGACACTAGACTTTGGGCAAGGAAGTTCATGATTAGCATATATATAAACATATAAGAGTGTGTGTGAGAGAGTCAGAGTGTGTGTGGGTGGATGCAGCTTTAAGTCATAAATTATGTACAAAATTCCATTAAAATAGCAATAGATAGGAGTAGATGTGAACCCAGAATTTTAAAAATATAATTGATTTAAGCTAAGAAGATTGAACTAATAAATCTTAAATACTTAACCCGCCTTCCTGTGAGGGTGTGTGAGAGTGAAATTTTAGCAGTGCAGTACTGCAAAAGGATTGGAACTAATTTGGTCTTTCACTTGTCAAGTTCCTTCATGCAGAAACAGGAATTAAGAGTTTATGTAGGGTTCCTCTTTCTTGTTTATCGGGGGTCGATCATATACAAGTTTGGTCGGCAATCCTTTTTTAAAGTTTAATAATAGTAGCTGCTAAGAAGGATTCTTTCTAGTGACAATCTTTTATTCCTTAAAGGAGTCGCGTTTATTCCTTGAAAATCTTTCAAGATTTTGTATATCTTTTTCATTAAAGTGTTTGTTCATATTATTTCCATTAAGTTAAGTGGGAGGGATATCTATACATCTATATACATGCAAAAGAAATTAAGAATATTTTCTTTTTTTGCTTTTCAAATAAAAATAAAAAGAACCAAAAATATTTAAAATTTCAAACCGCAAATTTACAGGAAAAAAAAGTTCAATGCGGAAAAAAAAATCGAAATAATGTACTCCTAGCAGAATCAGCTACATGGACAAAAACTAAACATAGGGGCATCAATGGTTCGGTGTGTACCATACCACTTTTTAGGTTATTCTAGTATGTACAAACAAAATCATGAATCAATAATAATATGTTGCGGCGTGCAGCCCGATCCCATAATATTCTTACAACACAGGCTCTCGGCCTCACTCAGTCAGAAACCTCTCAAGCCACTCAGGTTATTAGTAAAACAGGGTGCTCAGCCCAAAATATTATTTTATGCATCAAAACAAGACTGAATTACGAAATCAGAAAACACAGCATGACTGAGTATAGATCTTAAATCAAAAACAGTGAGAGGATAATAAGAAAAAGCCTCTAAGGGTCCAAACAGCTCTGGCACAAGGCCCAAATATGACATTCAGCCCAATTTATAGGAAATTCTTTCTAAAACACACAAGTATCATATAATTTAAGTCAAATGGCAACTTTATAGTTGCTATGGGGCGGACCAAGTCACAATCCCCAACGGTGAATGCCCACATGTCTGTCACCTAGCATGTGCGACACCTCAAAATAGTAAACCAATGTAAAATTCGGGGTTTCATACCTCAGGACAAGATTTACATTCATTACTTACTTCAAACAAGCCAATTCCAACACCGAGCAAGTCAAGAGATGCTCCAAAAATGCCATCTCGCGCGTTCCGACCTACGAACGGCTCGAAACTAACCAAAAACAACTCAAATACATCAAACAATACTAAAGCAACCAATTCTAATTGAAAAAGGACGAATCTTTAATCAAAAGCCCAAAATCTGCACACACACACACAAAAAAACCCGGGCCCGCATTTCGAAACCCGACAAAACTAACAAAATCCGATAACCCATTCAATTATGAGTCCAACAATATTAGTTTCATCCAATTCCGACTCCGAATCGATGTCAAAACTTAAAAATTCACTTTATGAAACTTTAGGCAAAAACCCCCAAATTTCACTTTGAAATCAACAATTAAATGCCAAAAATGAAGGTGGATTCATGAAATATAACCAAAACCGAGTGAGAACACTTACCCCAATATATATGGTGAAAAGCTCCCCCAAAATCACCCAAATCCGAGCTCCCCAACTCAAAATATGATCAAATGAACAATCTCTTATTTTATATATTTTTCTGTCAGCTAATCTGCCTCGATTCTCATGTCAAATTATTCCGAAACTCACTTTTTATGCCTCCAATGGATTCCTTGTGAAATTTTAGTCAAGTTAGGCTCTTGAATAACTCCATTTGACCTTATATTGAAGGAGATATGTTGGTTTCAATATTTGAAAATAGTGCAGATTTTTAAATACGAATTTAGTGGCAATTTCGTAATTAATCTGAAAAATCTGGCAACCCAATTCTTAGTAAAATGATCATAAAATCCTCATACAATGTTCAAATTCGATGATTCTTTTTCTATGGCTCTGTAATTACGATACGGATCTAATGCTTCAATAAAAATAGAAATCGGAGCTCATTTGCTTAATGCATTACCATTTATGCTTCAAAAACGACGTCGAAACATCAAAAACGAGTGCAACACAATCCAAACCTATCCGAAACTCACCCGTGCCCCTCAGGACCCTGTGCGAACATACCAACAAGTCTCATATCATAATACGGACCTACTTGAGGCCTCAAAACATGCATAACAACATCGAAACGACGAATCACACCTCAATTCAAAATCAATGAACTTGAAACTTCAAACTTCCACAACCGATGCCGAAACCTATCAAATCATGTCCAATTGACCTTAAATTTTTCACACAAGTCACATTTGACATTATGGACATGCTCCAACTTTCGGAATCGGAATCTGACCCCGATATCAAAAAGTTCACTCTCAGTCAAACTTTCCAAAATTCCAACTTTCGCTATTTTAAGTCAAATTCTACTACGGACCTCCAAATCACAATCTAGACGTGCTCCTAAGTCCAAAATAACCCAACGGGGCTAACGGAACTATCAGAAATCCAATCCTAGGTCAAATTCTAAAAAGTCAAAACTTGGTTAAACCTTTCAAATTTAAAGCTTCTAGCTGAGAATCATTCTTCCAAATCGATTCCAAATAACCTGAAAACCAAGATCGACGATTCACATAATTCATAATACTTCCTATGGAGCTACTCATGCTCTCAAATAACCAAGTGAAGTGCAATTGCTCAAAATGACCGGTCGGGTCGTTACATCCTCCCCCACTTAAATATACGTTCGTCCTCGAACGTGCCCAGAGTTATTCCAAAAGCCATCAACTCGCTGTATAATCTCACTGTGCACATACTCGGGGGTGATCCCACATCACCCTATCCCATATAGGTCTGATAATGCAACTTGACTAAAAAAGCTTAATCCAACCTAGTCCATAAGTCTTAGGGCCTAATTTCCAACATCTAGAATTTTCTATAAGATCAGAACCTTGCATCTACACAGTGTATAAGTCCGAACAAGATGTATCAAACCATATATGTAACCCAAGATATAATCACATGATATACCACATAACTCAAACAGTCATGGCGATAATTCCTAATCACAGTAGCTGCTCAAAATAACCCAATATCGGTAATACACCTCTTAACAAACAAAGCCTCGTTCTAACACTTACATATACAGCCAATGATGAAAGAAACACGCAGAAACTTATAACCATTCGTCAGATCAACAAGTCATGGAGCTCTCTCTTCTCCGACAGGAACTATAGCAGATTTCTAAGTCGACTCCCGATATTATCCTTCCAACCATCTTCTAACCAATTCTGATAGTATTCATTCTAGGTTCAATGACCTCATCTCATCCAACACGACCACTCTGATGACATGACACATCAATACAATCTAAATCCATAACTTGTGCAACTCATGCACCCAATAGCAACATCCCAAATGTACTCAAATCATAGGGAAAAAATGACTCAAACGAGAGGACTGTCCCGCAAGCTTAACAAGTATTGCCACAACGAAATACTGAAAATCCATCACACCCCGTAGGACCATCACACGAATCTAACACAAAGGTTCACACCTTAACATAATTTTGCTACAATGTGTGCCCCATCCAAACACTAATCCATGGCATATACCTCAAGCCGCCTTGCTCAAAATCAATAACCACACACAATGACATCAAGTACTCAAAGTGCATTACCATAACCACGGAGAAGCAAATGACATAATGCCACAAAAAACCCGAAAGAGCATAACCAATACGCTATCTACCAAGCAATACCCAATACTCTTCCCGCTCAAATTCTGCTATAAGACCCTAATAGAACCGCACCGTATGTGCAAATAACCAACAAATCATAACCCCTCGTAACATAGAAGAGTAGCTCATAGATCACTCCATAACACGAAAGCTCAACAATAATCGAATGGCACATCCCTCAACAATAGCAGTTCGGATTCAACAAATCTGACCCGGTACAGAACACGCCTCCATGTTGGGCCTACCAATGAACCCCAAATCAGCTCTGGTCCCCCACGATAGATAAATAACCCTCGAAAAGTCTACAATGACTGAATCACAACACATACTAACCTCTGACTAACTTTGGCTACATTTTACGGTCCACAACCACGAAACAATTTACTCACAAGAACTCTCAGTCTCTAAATCCATAGAACATACGAATCACCATCTCTGATCTCAACTCCACCGTCTGAATGCCCACACTTCTCCCATTACACAGTCACTCCACGAGGAATACTTCTAAAATTCTTCTATGTCACAAAGCAAAATTTGAACTCCAGCAGTCAATCAAATAAGAGAGTGACACAATACCAATGAAGTATACATAACTCTCACACATCGCCCTTTCTGAAATGTATACTCTCATCAAGTCATACCAGCTAGTAATATCATTTACCTAATCATCAGAAAATGTTCATGTTGCCTAAGCATTTATGACCTTCCTTTCAGAACTGAACTGTGACCTTACACATGCAAATCTCAACCCTACACAACATACCGCATATACCATGTCATCCCATGATAAATTAACTTCATAATCCACTCCGAGTCACAAGTAACTACTTACTCAACTAGCCAAGAACTTTCCATTTGATCCCATCTAGGAGAATATTACTATACATCACATGCTCCTCACGCCAGTAGAAGATATACCTTTTTAACCGTGGTAGAAACCATCAAGAACTCTCTAAATCCCATTTGCTCAAAACCCAACCGTCAGAACTGAATCCTTCTAACCCAACCAAACTACGCAGGTCACCAAAAACTCAAGAGCATTGCCACGAAACACCTGTAGAAACTTATTACCTCATAAATATCCAAAGAACTAATCATACCCATTACCATGTCGATCCAACCTACTACCAAGATGTCCTATTTATCTGAGTTCCTTCTGAATTGCATTCACATTAATACTTCTCCTTGCCATAATACCTCAATCCTCAACCCATACTCGCCACACGAGACCCTAACATAAACCACACTACCATAAGGCTTATAAGCCGTTGAATGCTCTCTTAAGCACCCCAAAAGTTCCACAACTGAGATACCCACTCCGAAGAGACCTTCTATGAATTTCAAGTTGTTCATCTTACTTTCCTGATACTGAAATGTAGAATCAACAACGATGTAGAAATATTGCGAGCCTCGACACCATCCAATGTAACTCTCAGCTTCTAGCCACATACAAACCCGCAAAATTCTCAATTGCCATATATAAATCTTGAATTCGTTAGAACCGTTCTTGAAAGTTATCCACTTTGCTCAAATTTCAATTAGACTGATCAAAATGGCCTATCGACCTGAGCCCCATTAGCACTCCAACACCCAAGGATGTAACCCTGCCTTAATGTAACTAGATAAATTTTTGCTCCACGCACATTACATCCTTCACCAATAACAACTCAAATCATTCCATGATTCTCATATACTCATAAAACCTAATACAACTCATATCCAGAAATTTCCTTTACTCGAGTCATCCTTGATCTCAACCTCTGTAAGTTATAACTGATTCACTAGTATACGTCAAAATGAAACTAATACGATACTTAGCCGTGCAATCAACTTATCAACAGAAGACTTCCCCACTTGGCTCAAAGCCATAGATCAAAACATACAAAAACTCACAATGCCCATACTCTATTACTGCCATAATACCATAGTGAGATTGAACTAAATGCTTCATAAGCTCGTGCAACACAAACCATCTAGTATTTCAAATCATTTGCAAATCTTGCATTCACCCTAGTAATAGTCAAGGCAACTCTCATACGCAATCCAAACTCAATCTGCAGCACATATAATTCACTGGTAAAGGAGGACTCGCTACAAAACAGCATAGGGATCACACGCCCTCAGGACACCCCGCAGGAGTTAACCCACATACCTTGTCTCAAACTAACATCTCTTTATACCCTTCCACCGTCATAAATATCACTCAATCACTTAATCTTCCTGAGTCTGAACTCATATCACAACATGAAATCTACTTCATTCCCCAACTAAACAACATGAAAAGCTCCTTCAACACACCCATAACTCGGGGCTATACATCAAATCAAGATGGAAATCAAGCACCAAATAGTTCTTTCTACCCTCAAGCAGACCCTCATCGTCACATCCAAATCATGTCAACACATCTCGCACTCATATCATACTTATCACGTAGCCATCCAGCCATCACTTCTACTAATAAGGACACTATCAAACATATAAATCCAAAAGCACGCGCTCACACAATCAACACTTCAGTGCTCAAGCTACAGGCAAAGGTCGGCCCCAATTCCTCCAAACTGTCCCAACATCAACACACAGAAATCATATCTCGCCTCTCGTTCAGGGAATCACAAGTTGTCGATGCACAGCTGATACCGAGCGCTCATGCGCGCATACGAAAGTGTGGAAGGAATTTCAAAAGTTACATTTCAAGTTGAATCAATGTCACACAATAAGAATTCAAGAATGTGGGATTTCCTAAAAGTTCTTCAGCCTCTCGAAGATAAGTACAGACGTCTCTGTACCGATCCGCGAGACTCTACTAAACCTGCTCATAACTCGTGAGACCTATGTAACCTAGGCTCTAATACCAACTTGTCACGATCCAAAACTAACCCTGTCGTTATGGCGCCTAACGTGGTACTAGGCAAGCTAACACACTATCAAAACCAATCAACATTTTCATTTTTAAGATAAAACCAAAGCTATTTAACAATAAACCTGCATAAGGAGTTTAAATCAAAACAACAGTGCAGAAAGAAAGCCCGACATTGGGGTGTCATTAGTCATGAGCATCTACTACAACCGTCTTACAACATCAAGACTAACATAGCCTAGAAATAACTTAATACAACTAAGGGAGGATAAGGAGGGAGAAAAGCAGGGCTGCGTTCGTCAGGCGGCTACCTTACTAACTCCGATGGACCTGCCACTAAGTAATCAACACTCGCTACCGAGTTCAGAAATACTTGGATCTGCACACAAGGTGCAGGGAGTAATGTGAGTACACCAACTCAGTAAATAATAAAAGTAAATAGAGACTGAGCAGTTGTGACAAGCAATAAAACATATACAATTCATATCATGAAATCTCAGTAAAATACAGCAGGATTTTAAAATCAGGGTTTTGAATCAACTCAACTCATTTAAATCCAGTTTCAGTAAAACCATTTAAAACATCTTTCAATGGTTTTCAACGAAGTGATGAAACGGTGAGTAAAAATGATGAAAACATAAATAGCTCCTCGGGCAAAACTAACTCGTATACATCCCCTTGGGCAACATAAATCAAGAACAGCCCCTCGGCGGACATCGCTCATGAACAGCCCCTTAGGCAAACATGAATCATAAACAACCCCTCGAGAAAACCTCACAATCACTCATATACAGACCATCGGGCATTACCTCACAATCGCTCGTAAACAGCCCCTCGGGCACAACATGAATCAAGAACAGCCTCTCGGGCAAAACATCATATCACTCACTTAGGGTATCCGCGCTCACTAGGGGTGTACAGACTCCGGAGGGGCTCCTACAGCCCAAGCGCTATAACAAGCCACCTCATGGCATAAATCAATCAGGCTCTCGACCTCATAACAAGCCACCTCGTGACATAAATCAATCAGGCCTGCGGCCTCACAAAAATCATGAATCAATAAAAATATGCTGCGGCGTGCAGCCCGATCCCATAGTATCCTCACAATATAGGCCCTTGGCCTCACTTAGTCATAAACCTCTCAAGCCACTCGGGCTATCAGTAAAATAGGGTGCTAAGCCCAAAATATCATTTTATGCATCAAAACAGAGTAATAAAGACCGAGTTATGAAATCAGTAAACACAGCATGACTGAGTATAGATCTTAAATCAAAAACAATGAGAGGATAATAAGAAATAGGCCCTAAGAGTCCAAACAACTCTGGCACAAGGCCCAAATATGGCATTCAGCCCAATTTATAGGAAATTCTTTCTAAAACACATAAGTATCATATAATTTAAGTCAAATACGCAACTTTATAGTTGCTACGGGACTGACCAAATCACATACCTCATAGTGCACGCCCACACGCTCGTCACCTAGCATGTGATTCACTTTAAAATAGTAAAGTAATGTGAAATCCGGGGTTTCATACCCTCATGACAAGATTTACAATCATTACTTACCTCAAACAAGTCAATTCCAATACCGAGCAAGCCAAGAGATGCTCCAAAAATTCCATCTCGCGCGTTCCAACCTCCGAACGGCTCGAAACTAACCAAAAACAACTCAAATACATAAAACAATGCTAAAGCAACCAATTCCAATAAAAAAAGATCGAATCTTTAATCAAAAGCCCAAAATCGGCCAAAAGCCCAACCCGAACCCGCATCTCAGAACCCGAAAAAATTTCACAAAAATCCGATAACCCATTCAATTATGAGTCCAACCATACTAGTTTCATCCAATTCTGACTCCGAATCGATGCTCAAAACTTAAAAATTCACTTTATGAAACTTTAGGCAAAAACCCCCAAATTTCACTTTGAAATCAACAATCAAATGCCAAAAACGAAGTTGGATTCATGAAATATAACCAAAACCAAGTAAAGAACACTTACCCCAATATATATGGTGAAAATCGCCTCCAAAATCGCCCAAACCCGAGCTCCCCAACTCAAAATATGATCAAATGAACAATCTCTTATTTTATATATTTTTCTGCCAGTTATTTTGCCTCGATTCTCGTGCCAAATGATTTTGAAACTCACTTTTGATGCTTCCAATGGATTCCTTGTAAACTTTTAGTTATGTTAGGCTCTTGAATCACTCCATTTGACCTTATATTGAAGGAGATATGTTGGTTTCAATATTTGAAAATAGTGCAGATTTTTAAATACGAATTTGGTGGCAATTTCGTAATTAATCTGAAAAATCTGGCAGCCCAATTCTTAGTAAAATGACCATAAAATCCTCATACGATTTCCAAATTCGACGATTCTTTTTGACATGGCTCCGTAATTATGATACGGATCTAATGCTTCAATAAAAACAGAAACTAGAGCTCATTTGCTTAATGCAGTACCATTTATGCTTGAAAAACGACGTCGAAACATAAAAAATGAGCGCAACACAATCCAAACCTATCCGACTCACCCGAGCCCCTCGGGACCCTATTCTAACATACCAACAAGCCTAAATAATAATATGGACCTACTTGAGGCCTCAAAACACGCATAACAACATCGAAACGATGAATCACACCTCAATTCGAAATCAATGAACTTGAAACTTCAAACTTCCACAACCGATGCCGAAACTTATCAAATCATATCCAATTGACCTCAAATTTTGCACACAAGTCACATTTGACATTATGGACCTGCTCCAACTTCCGGAATCGGAATCCGACTCCGATATCAAAAAGTCCACTCCCGATCAAACTTTCCAAAATTCCAACTTTCGCTATTTCAAGCCAAATTCTACTACAGACCTCGAAATCACAATCCGGACGTGCTCTTAAGTCAAAAATTACCCAACGGAACCATCAAAAATCTAATCCGAGGTTAAATTCAAAAAAGTCAAAACTTGATCAAACCTTTCAAATTTAAAGCTTTTAGCTGAGAATCATTCTTCCAAATCAATTCCGAATTACCTGAAAACCAAAACCGACGATTTACATAAGTCATAATACTTCCTACGGAGCTATTCATGCCCTCAAATAACCGAGCGAAGTCTAATTGCTCAAAACACCGATCGGATCGTACAACCACTTTTTAGGTTATTCTATTATGTATAACCAAAATTAGACATTTCGAATATGTCCTAATCATGTCGACTTTTTTCTGTATCAGTACGGTTTGATTAATTTTTGGTATTTTTTTAAGTATCATATAAAACCCACTAGTAGAAGAAGAATGCAATAACATACATACTTTTCTAGGACTTAGCAAAACTCTCCAGATATTTTTACTATTTAAAGGGTGATGAATTAAGAAAACATGAAAGATGGCTAGAGTATAGATCCATCAACTATTCTATAGTTGCGTAAAGGAAATTAAGCAAAGACAAAAAAAAATATAAATCACACGAGTGAAAAGATATTAACCAAGCTGGGACTCAAGAATAAAGTATATAAAAGATTAAATATTCAAAAAAATAAATTTAAATCATACGAAAGAAATATATTCAATACATTATAGTTAGCTATCATAATTGCTAGAATACTTTGTGTCTTGCTAATGACTATGCTCGAAATAATTTAGTTTCAATAGGAGTAGCCTCACAGGTTTGAGAATTAGGATTTTGAGTTTTAGTTGCTTTTTGGCTTGTAACTGCTTTCATAGTTCTAAGGCCCAAGGAAAACTTTAATACTTTATTATTTTTAAACTTAATATATAAAATTTTCACATGTAAATTTATTCGATACAGTTCAGTATTTTTTTGATTTATTTTCATAAAATTAAAAATTTGTCCTAACTATAGTTACAATTATAGATTTATATAAAAACTTATATTTATTATTTTTTTTAAAAAAAAAAATCAAAATCAGTTTGGTACGATACGATTCGATTGGTTTACTCGATTTTCAAATATCCATTGACGCTCCTATTAAATAAAACTACAACTTTTTGTGATTTTCCACCATGCAGCACATACGATACGATTCGATCGGTTTGGAAAAGACCTAATTAACCATAATGGGCTTTTTAGCTTGGTAAAAAACAAGGGGATCTTTGGCAAATACCCACCGACCACAAACTATTTACTTGCCCTTACCCTTAAATTGTTCCCCTACTCTTTTTAGAGAAATTTTCATAAAGCGCTATATTTTAGTAGTAATTAGCCATCTATAGATACCATTTGTTATATTACGGATTATAGATAACTTTTATGTGGTTATAAGATGTATTTGATGTATTTAAGCTATTGTATTCATGAATACAGTAGCAAAAATAGGCGTGAATCAGGGAAGTCCAGCTAATCAATTGTATTCGAGTGTATTCGACTGTATTCATGAAGTGAAACATGGGATTACAGCTGGATAGATTATTGTATTTGACTGTATTCACGGCGTGAAATAGGGGATTACATTACTTTTAAAATGGAAAGTGAATCAATTAACATAATAGACTCCTAATATAACTCAACAAACTCAATTATAACACACAAATTTTGTATTTTAGGTTATAAAAAAGATTCTCAATCGAAAAATACCCCAAAAACATAGCAATCTTTAGAGAAATTATATAATACATCTGAATACATAAATTATATTAATTAAAAAAAACTTATGAATACATTCATGGCATATAGCGAGACAGTGAATATAATAAAATACATAGAATACATCGAGATACACTGAAATACAATGAGAAAAAAAGATAATGAATAATATAAAATACATGGAATACAACGAGATACATTGAATTACAATGAAAAAAAAGACAATGAATACAATGAAATACATAAAAATACATTGAAATATATTAACAGAAAATCAAGTTGCTCAGCCTCAAACTCCACCGTCTTTGTTCAAGAACAAACCCTAATTTCTGGCGCATCCGCCGTTCACCGGAAGCCGGTAGTAAAAATGTGCCGCCTTCGGGAAATTTCACTCTGAGTTATTTGGCAATAAAAACTATATTCACATCTTTCCAGTCACAAAAACAATCTTCGGTAGCATTGCATCTGGCACTCTTGTTTCGTCAGGTAAGCAAGGGAGGTCCATTCTCAGCAGTTGTTCGAGTATGTTCGTGACTATGGCTTCATGACATTTGTACATCTCGATTGAAACTGGTCCTTGACTTCGTATAAGGACCGTCTCTCATTGGATAAAATTGGAAAAGCCATTTTAATGCAGAAACAAATTCGGTGGAAGGAGGAGGAGATCGAAAATTTTAATGGGATGGGGGAAGAGAATGAGATGTATCAAAGTAGAGAGAGAAAGAAAATAGTGTAACTGATTAGCGTATTTAGTGGCTTAGGGTTAGGAGGTAACCAAAATTAAATATTTTGCTATAAATATTAAAAGGTATCTATAAAATATAATTTATTTAAAATAAATAAGGTGCTAACCTTTGCAATAGGAGGTGAAAATTCCTTTTTTTATGCCCGGCCAAAGCCAACCAAATGAAGTTAAACTAAGCTACTAAACCAAGCCAAGCAAAGCCAAATCAATTCAAACTAAGCCAAATCAAATCAAGCCAATTCAATTCAAAGAAGGGTAACTTTCAGCTAATAGGTATTTTGCATAAATTGCTCGAAAAACAACGAAGTGCCTAAAAGGCTATTGTGGAGGATATCCTTGTGAAGCTCCCAAAAAATCCTTTTTCCTTTAAAGAATCAAGATTCAGAGTACCCAATGTCACGCCTCTTTTTTCCTACCCTCGGAAGGGTATAAAGAGAGTTTTTTCTAATTTAAGTGACAATCGAAACGGGATTATTCATTTAAAATTCAGAGTCGTCACTTGAGATAATTTATGGTATCCCAAGTAACAGGTTTTAAATCCCGAATCGAGGAAAGATTGACTCTGTTTTATAGTTCGCGAACACAGAAATCTGGGTAAGGAATTCTGTTAACCCGGAAGAAGGTGTTAGGCATTCCCGGGTTCCGTGGTTCTAGCACGGTCGCTCAACTATTATTATTGGCCTATTTATCTGATTAATTACACATTTTAAACCTATTGCATTTTTCACCCTTTGACCGCTTTTAATTATTTAAGGAATTATTTCAAGGTTATTTAAAATACATCGTAAGCCACACTACATGAAATGCACTCGTGGTTCACGATACGTTCTATTTAACCTTGTTGGAAATTAAAGCCGGGTCACATGAAATGCACACCCGGATTTATAAATTGTGTGTCAAAACTACGTCACGGGAACCGTACCCGTAGCTATGACACTTTATTTAATTAACGCACCTATAGCAAACTACGAGAATTTGTCATTTTATATCTAAATTATGGAATTAATACGAGGGCCATGTATAATTAAATGGTGGATGGCACACCTCGGACTATATGAACTAAATTTAATTAGCGGCCTATGAAAATCCATTTTATTATTAAGAAAAAGTTTGATCCAAGTTGCGCAAATGCACACTCCGAATTGGATTTTTTAGAATCGTAATTATGTCACGCGAACGTGCACACAATCACGATAGTGGATCAAAAGAGGGTCCAAAAGCATACTAACATATTCATAAATTAATTTATCCTATGGTTTAGGACTAATTTTGCATCCACACTATTCAACTGAGTTAAGAAAACTTCCTACTTTCACAAAATATACAATTAATGCACCTTCTAACCGAGAAGTTCTACAGCTAAATTAGAACAAACAATCGAAGAAAAACACTACTCTTCACATAAGTTACTGAAGAAACAAAACGCATAGTCAACAACATATGATCAGAACAAAACCAAAATGAAAGCAAAGCAAATGAATCTTATATTGAATCTTCATGCAGAAAAATGAAATTAATTACCGAACCAAAATGGAAACCTCGACGGAACTACGATGCAAACCTCGACACTCGCCGGAACCAATGACGCTTCTACCATAATGATGGCGATATTGGAACCACAGCCAAACGACACACGCGGACGAATGCCAAAGAACTGATTCTGGCCAAACTCAGCACAAAAACGTCACAAAATCCAGAACTTGTTAGATCTACACCCATCCGACATAGAAGTAAAGCACACGGGAATAATGGTGATGAAACAGTGGACTGTTTTCTACTCGTTCATCGTCGACGATGCAACTCCGACGATACAAAGACAGTAGAGGGTGGAGGAAGGGAAAGAAACAAAGGTGATAGTGAGCTAGGGTGAGTTCGTTCTAGGTTGAAGAAGGAGAATATGAAGGGTGTGGTTTGGTTCACCGGCAATGGGGTTAGAGGTGGTCGTTGCTGGTTTTCCGGCGATGTGGGTGGCGACGAGCGATGGTTGCTTTGTGTAGGTGTGGAAGGTCGTTCTTCAGTTCTTGTTTTGGAGTTTTTGTTTGTTGTTTTCCATTTGTGTTGTGTAAAGGGTTTTGGTTCAGTGGGTCAAAGAAGAAGCAACGGCTGCTTCCTCATTTTCTTTTTAGGTCTCTTCAAGTTTTTGTGTAGAAGAAGAGAAAACTGCCGATTTGATATTGGTCTAGGCTTCGTTTTTCCTGTATTGTTCAGCTAAAGAAGATGAAGTCAGGGTGGGGGGTTGTTTTGTGTATTGCGGCGCTGATCGTCCCCTCCTAGATTTTTAGGCGTTAGTCTATATATCCTCCATCTAGGTCCTTAGCTACTAGGTTATATTTTGTATTTTTTGCTGATTAGTCCTAGGTTATTTTGTGTATTAGGTCCCTAGGTTTTTAAGAAAGATTTTAAGGGTATTGGGCTTAGGGAATGGGCTAAAAACTTGAGCTTTTATGACTAGCTTTGCATAAAATTAGCTTAGTTAACTAAAAATCTATTCTTATAGAAATATCACCAAAAATATTAATTAGCCCTACTTAAGTGAAAATAATTATTAAAATAAAACTAACCATTAAAACAAACCTATTTTGTAATTTTTATTTTGTGACGAAATAAAGTAAAAGAGTCAAAATTAGCTGAAATAGTTATATTAGACCTAAACTAAATATTTTACGCTAAAATGGGTGAAATCTTGGGGAGGATCAAAAATCACATGTCTACAGCTGCCCCTCTTTGATTGGAAACGCGAAGAGTTTTCAGACAAAGAACGACTAGACAGGTTTTTTGACCCGACCCTTATTTAGGGAAACCAAAAACTAAAAGAAAAGAGAATGTGACCGAGCCCTGGTATCTGAGCTGCCTACATATCCTTGGCTATAAAGGAATCACGCCACGTGTAGTTCAGAAGTGAGTGAGATGATGGAGTATACCGAGGTGGAGAGCCGATTGAGGTGCCATTCCGTCGAGGTTTCGGTTTGCGGTCCTGTTATTACATCAAAATCAAAAAAATTAAAAAGACTAACTACGTCTATCAACTATGAGTTACAAGATTCCTATGTATAAGTCTTCTGAAGCTTGATCTTGATTCTTGAATGGTTCTTCATGCAGATTTTAGATTAGAACCTTGAAGCTTGCTAGCTGCACGTACTAGTTCAATCTTCTTCGGATCAAGACCGGGCATGCAGTGCTTGTGACCTCAGCCATGTCTTGAGAAGCTCACATCTTTCATCAAATTTTGCATTTGGATTCACTTCTTGCTTTTTTTTTTTTATTCTGTATTGTGACTAACTTCTGTTGATCAACTCGGACTGTCGACTCGCATTCTTGCTGCGAGATTCTTTTGTTGCTGACTTGAATTGAATTTTGAAGTAAATTCCCTTATTCTCCAGGTAGGCGCCTGATTGCCAATACTCGAACTATCTTCCTTCGAAACTTGGATTGCCTTCTTTGTTCTCCAGGTGGGTGCCTGATTGCCAAAACCTGAACTACTTTTCCTCAAAACTTGACCTGTTTTTCCTTGAAACATGTGTTGTCTTCCTTTGAAATTTGAACTGCTTTCCTTATTCTCCAGGTGGGTGCTTGATTGCCAAAACTTTAACTGTATCCCCTTACTCTCTAGATGGGTACCTGATTGCCAAAACTTAACTGTAGTCCCTTGCTCTCCAGGTGGGCGCCTGATTGCTAAAACTTTAACTGTATTCCGTTGCTCTCCAGGTGGGCGCTTGATTGCCAAAACTTTAACTGCATTCCCTTGCTTTCCAGGTGGGTGCCTGATTTCCAACACTTGCATTGTTTTTCCCTCGAAATTTGACTTGTTTTCCCTTTGTTCTCCAGGTGGGCTTCTGATTGATGAACTTGAACCATCTTCCTTTGAACATTGTTGTTTTCCCTTTGTTCTCTAGGTGGGCTCCTGATTTCCAACACTTGTACTACTTTTCCCTCGAAACTTGACTCATTTTCCCTTTGGTCTCCAAGTGGACTCCTGATTGTTGAACTATAACCGTCTTTCTTTGAACATTACTGTTTTCCCTTTGTTCTCCAGGTGGGCTCCTGATTACCAATATTTACATTGTTTTTCCTTGAAACTTGACCTGCTTCCCTTTGTTCTCCAGGTGGGCTCCTGATTACCAACACTTGAATTTCTTTCCCTTTGTTCTCTAGGAGAGTGCCTGATTACCAACATTTGCACTGTTTTTCCTCGAAACTTGAACTGCTTCCCTTTGTTCTCCAGGTGGGCTCCTGATTACCAACACTTGAATTCTTTCTGTTTGTTCTCCAAGTGGGCTCCTAATTACCAATATTTGCACTATTTTTCCTCGAAACTTGAATTGCTTCCCTTTGTTCTCCAGGTGGGTTCCTAATTACCAACACTTGAATTGTTTTCCCTTTGTTCTCTAGGCGGGCTTCTGATTACCAACACTTGAATTGCTTTCCCTTTGTTCTGCTCCTGATTACCAACACTTGAATTGCTTTCCCTTTATTCTCCAGGTGGGCTCCTAATTTCAACAAAACAGACAAAACAAAAGAAATTTTCTGCCCCAGTTTGATATTGGGAACATCTGTTAATGTTAACCGATTCTTGTTATCAAAATAAATTCTAAACTAAATTCCCTATCCTGAAAATTTCAAACCCAGTCGCATCTCAAAAGTGAAAAGCTTTAAATGCTAAATTATACTTCCCCAAAGTAGAAATTACGCTAAATTTTTTTATCTATGAAGGTCTTGAAATTTAACTAGGTCCCATTATCCAGGAGGGTCCTGAAAATTAAAATCAAAACTCATCTTAAGGGTAGAAACTTCAGAGCTAAATTCAACTTCCTAACGGTGAAAATTATGCTAAATCTCATCATCTAATGGAGGTCTTAAACTAAGTCCCATTATCCAGGAGGGTCCTAAAAATTTCAAATTGAATCTCATCCTAAGAATGAAAACTTCAAAGCCAACTTATATTTCCTCAAGGTGGAGCCTATGCTAGATCTTGTTACTCATGAATGTTTTGAATTTTAAACTAGGTCTCATTGTCCAGGAGGGTCCTGAGAAGCCGAGAATGAACTTACATGAGACGTGCTCTCTTTCTGGAGGATCTCTGCAGAATGAACAAAATTCCTTGCCCCTGAATCATGCTTTTCCTCATGAAGGGTTCCTGCAGATCGAACAAATTTCTTTCCCCTTCTCAAACTACCTTTGTGCTGACATAATTTAGGAATTTGAAAAATTCAAGCTTCCAAGCTTTGATTTGGACATAGTCTTCACCCATGTTTCAAACAAAGAAAACTTGTAAGTTTAAACATGATGGTTGGTTTGTGGCCTTGACTTTGAAGGCGATTGCTCCTTCACTTTCCATGATAACTTTGATTTCAACTCGAAAGACCTTGCTTGTTTATTGACTAACCACTTTCTTTGTCACCCTTATCCCAGAAGATATCTTTGATCCGTTCAAACCCAACATCCTCTATCTGTTGCATTTTGCTCATGATTGGACATTTATCGAACCTTTGTATTTCACATGAATCCTAAAACACGTTGATTTTTTCCAACTCGATGCGTTTGTTGTTCTTTCCGGACTTAACCCACTGGCCTAGACCTTGAGGTCTATTGCTCTTTCACTTGCCATGATAACTTTAATTTCCGCTTGGAAGACCTTGCTTGTCACTGGTTAACCACTTTATTTGTCAACCTTATCACAGAAAATACCTTTGATCCATTCACCCAACATCCTCTATTTGTTGCATTGTTCATGAATTGACATATACCAAACCTTTGTATTTCATATGAATCCCAAAGCACATTGATTGTTACCAACTCAGTGCGCATGCTAATCTTTCCTGACTTATGCCACTTTGATGTGCTAGCCAGATCATGTTTTATGCAATTGGAAAGCTGGTAGCAAATTTTGAAGTCATTTCTCACTTGTTATAACCAAACAGACTCAGGAAGGGGAAGTAGACAAGACAAAAGGAACAGAGTAAAGACAATGGAAAGAGATTATTCCTAACAAAAAACTACAAAGTAGAAACTTATCAGATGTGGATACCAACTCTAATGAACATGACATGCACCTTTAGATTAAGTGGCCTAATCTGTCAAGCAAGTCTGATGTTCAACTCTTGTTATACCTCTAAATCGTGAAACTGGACTTCAATGCTCTGATTATCCAATCTGATTCACGATCCTTATTCGATTTGTTGTGCCCGAAGGGTTTCCACCATCAAACCTCTCTCATTTTGTTCTTTCTCTCAACTCACCATCGCCTTATGGTACCTGTGAAGGTTTACACCAATAAGACTCTCTCATTTTGTTCTTTTCTTCTTATTTCCTCTGATTCTGCAGATGACAAGGCATTAACCATGGTAAAAACATCATATACTCTTGGCATGTCTAAACTCAGCACTCTCAAAGATTATCTGGGAGGTCTTTTTTGGACTGTAATATGGCTTTTGGACGGGTTAGAAAGAAAGGATATCATAAAATCTCAAAATAACTAAGTCAACGGGTTAATTTATTTACAACTTTTAGAATCTATTCTAAAATATTTGCCCTAATTTCTAAAACAAAGGAATTTGATTCTCTTTTTTTCTTTTCTTTTCTTATAGAATTTCTCACTCTCGACTTCATGGGATTATGAAATATTTTATTTGGTATGATCGAACCGTAAGGCTGCCTACGTATCTTGTGGTGACAAGAATCAGGTCAAACGTATTTCACAAGACTACTTTTTGTTACTATTTTCCTTTTTCTTTTCTTTCTTTCTTTTTCCCTTTTTTTCTTTTTTTTCTTTTTCTTTTTTTTCATTCTTTTTTGGAATGAACTTTCTAAAATAAACCTATGGGGACATGAACTTTTTTTTTTCTGTGTGACTAACTTGATTCCAAAAGAGGGGAGGTCAAAGAAATCGGATCAGGCTCAAAAGGGTATCAAGTGGTATAAGTATTTGGGTAGCTGAAAGAGGGCCTCCCAATCCCTGAAAATGCCAAGTACAACACATGCAACTTGAAATGAAAAAAAAAAAGCACACACAACATTTCTTTTACAGCTTCGGCATTGCTATCACTGATATGCTTTCCACCTTTTTAGTGTCTTGTCAAGTACAGAACTCTTATTGGGTGATTTCTTTTTCATGATGGGTACCCTCCATCTATTTGGAGCAAACTCCCTTGACTTTATCTTGCAAATTAAGGTGTACTTGAACTCAAAACTACTCACTTCAAATTGTCCGGGATGCACTCTCCTTAAACGAATTCTTGTCACCCTATTAACTTCCCAAATTATCTGCGCAGTTTCACACAATTCGGGCTTTAAGCGATCTCAAAATCCCTTTACTTACTTCCCTCAAATGTCCCTATCATCTTCAAAATTGTTTCATTGTTTCACGATTAAACTAACTTTTCATACCAGACTGAGAATTACGCGTGCATGTCATGTCACTAGAACCAGCATGAAAAGAACTATAAAAGGAGAAGAGAACTAAACAAAAAATGACTAGAAATAACAGAAAATAGAAAATTGCATTAGACAGACGGTGAAGGGTTTTGAACAACAAGACAAGCAAAATAAACTGGGGTACAACCCTGGAACAAAAACCAGACAACATTAAACGAGCTACTACGACTAAATAAACTGGGCAAAATAAAAGGATAGAAGGGTTTGAGTCACAAGACAATATCCAGATCACAACCCTGAAAATAACCCGGACAACAGAAATGACAACAAAATAAACCACCACTACTCCTCCCACGGCTAACCAAGAATGGAGCGTCTTTCCAATTACCAAGCACGGCATCTTAGCCATGGAGTTTCGCATCAACATTACTAGGACCTTCACAAGTCTCCATCACATTGACTTTAGCAAATTGCGTTTGGGTCCTTTTTGCCGGCTCGTTCTTAAGATCAACCTCTGATAGAGCTGAAAGCTTTATAGCACGTGGACCTCCGAGGATCTCAGAAGAATTCTCATATTCCTTTTCAAAACAAATCATACCCACCATATGCGTCTCATTATGAACAGGCGATGGACTTTGGCTAGTGTCTACTGCATCTGGATTTTGCACGACACTATCACCTGCATCAATAAGCTTCTGAATTGCTTTTTTCAAATGCCAACACTTTTCTGTGTTGTGACCCGGGGCATC
Organism: Nicotiana tabacum; assembly: GCF_000715075.1. Taxonomy (NCBI): domain Eukaryota; kingdom Viridiplantae; phylum Streptophyta; class Magnoliopsida; order Solanales; family Solanaceae; genus Nicotiana; species Nicotiana tabacum. Next base: position 124,410,570 of record NC_134080.1, on the reverse strand, counting down.
AGAGCAATAGGTGCACCTTTGAGAATAATCAAAATTCTTTGAAAGAGGGTTCGGCATTTTTATCTGAATCGGCTTCAATATGTCTAATTGCCTCAACCTTTGGAACAAACTGGCATATGATTCTCCAAGGGGAGTGAAAGTCTCTTCCTTTTGCTTTTGCCTTTTCATCTTGTACTCTGGCCTCGATTGGAACCTTTTTCGGGTAGGTGGTTGATATGCTTGAGGGGGCAAGTAAGACATTTGTGGAAGTGGTGCAGGCTATCGCGGACCTCATGGGTGTGGAGCATATGGTGGTGCATTATGGACAGAGTACTGGGAAGGTGATGTACGACTTTTGGGGTTTTGTGGAGAGAAGTAGCATTGGGGAGGATTATCTGGAGCATAGGGATATCCATGGGGTCGATGTCGAGGTTGAAAGTGTTGAGCAGGAATGCCCACTGGATCCTGTCGTTGGCGCGCCTCAACAACATCTTTTCTATTTCTCTTTCTTCCATCCAAAACTTACCGAGATATTTTGAGCGTCTTTTGTAGTGTCTTTCAATGCAGAATAACTCATGATTTTGCCTGACTTTATTCCCTCTTCTACCATCTCCCCCATTTTTACCACATCATTGAAAGGTTTACCCAAGGCCGGGATCAAATGACTGAAGTAGGTGGGCCCCTAGGCTTGTAAGAAAAGCTCGACCATTTCTTCTTAACCAATCGGGGGACTGACTCGAGTAGCTTGTTCCCTCCATCTGAGCCCAAACTCCCTAAAGCTTTTGTCCGATTTCTTTTCCATATTAGATAGGGAGGAACGGTCTGGGGTAACGTCTATATTGTATTGAAAGTGTCGAACAAAACCTTGAGCCATGTCATCCCATGCCTGCCACTTATTGGTATCTTGATGAGTATACCATTGCAAGGCTGCCCCAGTCAAGCTCTCACTGAAATATGCCATCAACAAATCATCTTCCCTGCCAACACTTCTTATTTCACTGCAATAACCCCTCAGATGGGCTAGTGGATCTCCACGCCCATAATACAAGTTAAACTTTGGCATTTTAAACCCCGCGGACAGACGAACATCAGGGAATATGTTAATCTGATTTCCCATCCTTGCATGCTCCTTAAGGACTATTCTATACCTTTCAGCTTCCTGGATATCTCATCTCGCCCTTCTTTTCCTGTGAATTTTTATTTTCAACATGAGGCTCATTCTGAAGGCTCTGATTGTATGAGTCAGGAACCTTGTGGGCAACCTCTGAGGGGTAATATTAGGCATCATGAGCTTTGAGTGGATGTTCATTGTCTGATCTATGAAGGGAAGATTGTTGAGAAGTTGTGCTCATGGGGATAGTGGATATGACAAGAGTGCAATTTTGGGGAGAGGTAATTGGAGGATGAGTGATGGAACTACTAGAGTGGTTAGGAAAGTTGTGATAAGCGGGTGGATCTGGAGAGTATGGGGAATCATCTGGTACTATGGCCGAAGTTTGGGTAAGGGTAGCATCTAAGAAGCTAGGTGGTGGCGTGGGTGGTGCCTTCCCAGTCATCCAAGCCTGATACATGTCCGCAATGTGTTGTCTTAACATCCTTACCTCTTCAACCAACCCATTGCCCGGTTCAACCAATTGCTTTTGGGCACCAGTACCAGCCAACTCAATTCCGTTGTCGTTTGCCATTGCCTTTCGACTTTATGTTGTAGAGAAGAGTTACCACTTTAAGAACTACAAACCAACCACCCTTCTGATATACTAAAGATAACAAAAGGAACAAAATGAAGTCATCACGTTAGCGTTAGGGCATTTAACATAAGATAATCTCACATTATGTGCAATGCACTTAGTCGCAGTTATCGGCTCTAACATGACTTCGAGGGTATGAAGGTCATATGGCATCATCCCAATTTATTCATTTCAATCTTCTCTTTCTTTTCTTTCTAGTACTTCTTCGCTTGCTCATTTCCCTTCCTCTTTTCCTAATTATCACTTTTTCCTTTCCTCTCTTTCTCACATCCCATAATTTCATCTCTTTTTTTTCTTTTTTTTTCTCCTTTTTCTTTTAATAAAATAAAAATGATTCGATCAAACCCTATGTAGGTTGCCTACGTATCATGACGCCACATAAATCAGATCTTTGCGTAGTTTGGGAAAATCGGAAAGAAAGGAAACAAACTAACGTTTTCCTTTTTTTACCTTAATGACTAATCCGATGAGAAAAGAGAAATAAAAGAAGCAAAATCTTTTTTTGAATTTTCTAGACTTAATGTTCTATAACCTATTCTAAACTCAAGCTTAACGGATTTTTTTTCTTTTTCTTTTCTTTTTGGAAACAAATACTCTATTAAGGAAAAATCCTAGAAGAGAAAGATATTTTTTGACTCTTTTTTTAGGAAAGAAATCTAGACAATAAACCAAAGAAAAGTATTTTGAATTTTCATTTGATATCCCTGAAGAAAAACTTCGTAACGAGAAATGAAAAAGATAAAAACTGTTTTTGGATTTCAATTTTTAATTACCTAAAGGAAAAAATTTAAAGATAAATAGAAGATAAGGTATCTTATTTATTCTATGTACAATGTCCTAAATCTAGTAAAAATAAAAGAAATTTTTTTCTATTCATTTTTCATTAATTTCACAAAGAAGGACCTCAAAAGAAAATCTTTTTTGGATTTTTGGAATTAATATCTTAGAGAAAACCTTTAAAGAGGTACTAAAAAACAAAAATTCTCTTCTTTTTTTTTTTGAATTCTTAGTCCTAATATACTAAAGAAAATATAAAAACAAATTTTTATTTTAAGTTTTAGATATTAATTGCCTAAAAGAAAAATCACCTCAAACGAAATTTTTTTCAATTTCTAGGAGTAGTATTCCTGAAGAAAATTCTAATGGAAATACAAAAACGCAAAATATCCTTTTTTTGGATTTTATAATACATTTTTCAAATACAAAATAGGAAATAATAACAAAAGACTGACAAACTTAACTAGACTATGACAGACTCAAAAATCAACTAAATGACTGAATACTACTATACAGGACTAGAAAGTATAACATGAACAATAGACTCTAAAACAAAAAAAAGCTCCTCAGGCAGCTCCTGAATGTAGTAGTTTTGGGGGTATCTGTCATGCTCAAATTTCGGTAAGTAGATCCACACCTGTATGAGAAAACTGAAACCAACACTATGTGAGACAATAGCATTCCCTACTAGGCACATGCAATACATGATTGTGACTATTTTTCTAAAATTAACCTATGTGGCTAAAAGTGGCTAAAAGTGCAAAATTTGGCTAAGACCCTGCAAAGCCAAGAACCTAAGATTTACTAGGAAGACCGGACCCTATGTGGGTTGCCTACGTATCACGCCCCGAGGGAGGAGAATCAGGTTCGCGTAGTTCGGACAGATTGGATACAGCCAAGAAATAAAAAAAACAACTAAATTAGAGAAAATATATTTTGTTTGTCTTTTCCTTGAAAATGATGAAACATGTAAACTCTTTTGGATTTTCTTATCCTTTTTTTTATTATTTTTTTCGGAAAATATGGGAAAGTGCAAAATCTTTTTTTTTAGGATTTTTCATTTTTTTTCTTAACAAAAATGTAAAAGAAAACATAACTGGGCCCTACTTGCTTTAGTTTCACACTTCACCCTCTCTTTTCTTTTTTTTCTTTTTATTTGCCCTCAACTATCATTGGTCTGCCAAATGACCATTTTACCTTTGAAGAAATGCAATATGTGGCACATAGGATGCATCAAGATGGTCTATTATTTTGGGTACACATGTCCTAGGCGGACCCAACCCCTGTGTTGAGTCCCCAAAGTCAAATGCACATGATGCAAACAAGCGTTCCTACTAGGGATCCGGCATGAGGCTAAGTTATTCTAGGTTTAAAACCTGAGTGTATTGTTCTAGACCTTGCTTACCCGAGCGGACAACTCGAGCCGGGGGGGAAGCGTACCGGTAACCAAAAGATCATACGGCTTTGCAACTTGTCCGAACCTCGTTCTAAATTGGGATATGACACTAACAGAAAGAAGTCACGCCAGCGTGCACTCCTCAGAAGATAGAAAAGAGGGGTTTCGTAGCAGTTTATATATACAGTTCAGATAATATCAAAGCGGTAAAAAGCAACATTTAGCACATTAGGCCCAAACATGTAGATAAAATCAGACAATAAATAAAGTCAAATATAACAATTATTCTAAGCTCGAATTCTTGAACCCTGAACTAGAGATTTTGAGTTTGATCCCCAGCAGAGTCGCCAAAGCTGTCACACCTCCGTTTTCCTACCCTCGGAAGGGTATAAAGGGAGTTTTTTTCTAATTTAAGTGACAATCGAAACGGGATTATTCATTTAAAATTCAGAGTCGCCACTTGAGATAATTTATGGTGTCCCAAGTTACCAGTTTTAAATCCTGAATCGAGGAAAGATTGACTCTGTTTTATAGTCCGCGAACACAGAAATCGGGGTAAGAAATTCTGTTAACCCGGGAGAAGGTGTTAGGCATTCCCGGGTTCCATGGTTCTAGCATGGTCACTCAACTATTATTATTGGCCTATTTATCTGATTAATTACAAATTTTAAACCTATTGCATTTTTCACCTTTGACCGCTTTTAATTATTTAAGGAATTATTTCAAGGTTAACACATCGTAAACCACGCTACATGAAATGCACTCGTGATTCACGACACGTTCTATTTAACCTTGTTGGAAATTGAAGTCGGATCACATAAAATACACACCCGGATTTATAAATTGTGTTTCACAACTACGTCACGGGAACCGTACCCGTAGCTATGAAACTTTATTTAATTAACGTGCCTAAAGCAAACTACGAGAATTTGTCATTTTATATCTAAATTATGAATTAATACGAGGGCCATGTATAACTAAATGGTGGATGGCACACCTCAGACTATATGAACTAAATTTAATTAGCGGCCTATGAAAACCCATTTTATTATTAAGAAAAAGTTTGATCGAAGTTGCGCGAACACATACTCCGAATTGGTTTTTTTAGAATCGTAATTATGTCACGCGAACGTGCACACAATTACGATAGTGGATCAAAAGCGGGTCCAAAAGCATACTAACAGATTCATAAATTAATTTATCCTATGGTTTAGGACTAACTTTGCATCCACGCTATTCAATTGAGTTAAGAAAACTCCCAACTTTCACAAAATATACAATTATTGCACCTTCTAACAGAGAAGTTCTACAGCTAAATCAGAACAAACAATCGAAGAAAAACACTACTCTTCACATAAGTTACTGAAGAAACAAAACGCATAGTCAACAACACATGATCAGAACAAAACCAAAATGAAAGCAAAGCAAACGAATCTTACATTGAATCTTCACGCAGACAAAACGAAATTAATCACCGGACCAAAATGGAAACCTCGACGGAACGACGATCCAAACCTCGACACTCGCCGGAACCAATGACGCTACTACCATAACGATGGCGATATTGGAACCACAGCCAAACGACACACGCGGAGGAATGCCAAAGAACTGATTCTGGCCAAACTCAGCACAAAAACGTCACAAAATCCAGAACTTGTTAGATCTACACTCATCCGACATAGAAGTAAAGCACACGAGAACAATGGTGATGAAACAGTGGACTGTTTTCTACTCGTTCATCGTCGACGATGCGACTCCGACGATACAAAGACAGTAGAGGGTGGAGGAAGGGAAAGAAACAGCGGCGATAGTGAGCTGGGGTGAGGTTGTTTTAGGTTGAAGAAGGAGAAGATGAAGGGTGTGGTTTGGTTCACCGGCAATGGGGTCAGAGGTGGTCGTTGTTGATTTTCCGGCGATGTGGGTGGCGACGAGCGATGGCTGCTTTGTGTAGGTGTGGAAGGTCATTCTTCAGTTCTTGTTTTGGAGTTTTTGTTTGTTGTTTTCCATTTGTGTTGTGTAAAGGGTTTTGGTTCAGTGTGTCAAAGAAGAAGCAACGGTTGCTTCCTCATTTTCTTTTTAGGTCTCTTCAAGTTTTTGTGTAGAAGAAGAGAAAACGGCCGATTTGATCTTGGGTCTAGGCTTCGTTTTTTCTGTATTGTTCAGCTGAAGAAGATGAAGTCAGGGGTGGGGGTTGTTTTGTGTATTGCGGCGCTGATCGTCCCCTCCTAGATTTTTAGGCGTTAGTCTATATATCCTCCATCTAGGTCCTTAGCTACTAGGTTATATTTTGTATTTTTTGTTGATTAGTCCTAGGTCTTTTTGTGTATTAGGTCCCTAGGTTTTTAAGAAAGGTTTTAAGGGTATTGGGCTCAGGGAATGGGCTAAAAACTTAGGCTTTTATTACTAGTTTTGCATAAAATTGGATCAATTAACTAAATATCTACCCCTATAAAAATATTACCAAAATATTAATTAGCCCTACTTAAGTGAAAATAATTATTAAAATAAAAACCATTAAAACAACCTATTTTTGTAATTTTCATTTTATAACTAAATAAAGTAAAAAAGTATATTAGACCTAAACTAAATATTTTAGGCTAAAATGGGTGAAATCTTAAGGAGGGTCAAAAATCGCATGCCTACGCCCAGATAATTATTTCACTTTAGATTGAAATTCAGGCACACATTAATATCTTCTAAATAAAGCTACATGTATAAGCTCTACACAGAATGACCATATCACAGTTTTGAAAAATTTGAAGAAAAAATAATCAAGGAATCAACGTTCTCTTTTGTTCCTCCAATAAATGAGGCAGGAGTGACATTCTTAAACACAACATAAAGGAGCAAAATTATGGTTCCCAAGGTAAGGTTAAACAACACAGTATTGGCCTAGGAAAGAAAGCTAATTAGTTCTAGGAGCAGCCCATTCAACTCTAAGGATGAGATTGTCATAACCATAACCATTCAGCTTGTTTATGGCCCTCTCAGCATCTTCTCTATTGACGAAGTTGACAAAACCAAATCCTCTGCTCATTCCAGTCTTTTGATCAATGGCAACATACACTCGGCTGACATGACCAAAGGAACGGAACAGCTCCAACAAGTCAGCCTCCCGAGTGTCCTCAGAAAGGTTAGTAACCCTAACAGAGTTCTCTTCATTTCTTCTTCTCATCTCAGTGCCACCACCACTTCCCCTCTCTGCACCACCACCTCTCATGCTCGGAGGTACATAAGCACCCTTTTGAGGACCAGCTCCAGCGGCAGGCGCTTCTGCTGACGGTGGCTTATCCATGAAGGTGTCACTTGGCTGAGCAAGATCCTTGAATGGGCATTTTGATGTCCAATGATCACCCTTCTTCCCACAGGTCCTACACACCATAAGAACAGCCCCTGCTTTTCCAATTTGAGCCAAAGAGTCTCCAGCGGCTTTAGATTCGTCTTGCTTGGAACCTGTTCAGAATTAGATAATCACAATGACAGAGTTAGGTAAACTTAAAACTTCAGCACAGGGCAAGGGATGTGTCTCCTTCAATACTCGCACATATATACAGCATATAACACCACAGCCCAAAAAAACAGCAAACTCAAAGGGAAAAGATTCACACATAAATTAAAAACACATATGAGGGTACAACTCACCAAACAGTTATCCATGACTACAATGGTCACACATGCATCAATGCGAGTCAATAATGTGTACAACTCTCGGAAAGACGGATGAGAGAACAATTCACCAAACAGTTTCTACGACTATACTGGTCACACATGCATCAATGCAAATCAATATGCGTACAACTTTAATGTCTTCAACTCTCAGGCTACCATTACAGGAGAAATAGGTTCATTAATACAATCTCTTTCCTTAACAAAGTTGGAATGTTCATTAAAATAGCTACACAGGCAGGCGGCAGCATTCCACAGGTGTATAATATACTAATTTCTCAAATAGGAGACCGCAGATATAGCTGCAAAGCCAATCTTTTTCCTCAACAAAGGTGCAGTACCATTACCATAGCTGACACAAATCTTGGCGAATGCATACAGTTAATTGCAACTCCTTGACTCACTACTTCGGTTGGGTAGCAAATAATAAATGATCTTGAATCTATACATGTGACATGCGACTGCATAACTACATATATTAAGCAGCACGAGAACCTGACTAAATATGTTTTTAGCAAATAACACATATACTTGAATGGGATACCTGATATATGAAGAAAAAAAACAATCCTTTTCCCTATTCAACTAAGATATCAGATATTTCGCATACTAAGACTAAAGCCTGCATCATAAAAGATTGCATTCAACTAAAGAGAACAAATTCATCCAAAAGATGGTCCTTATTTCAAACCAACTAACAACTTTTTATCAAAAAGTCCCCCCCCCCCCAAACACCACACGCCTTTTATCTAATTCTCCATATAATAAATAAATCATTACTACCTTTGACCTGCAACAAAACCCAAAAGGAACTTCACTCAAATCCCCAACATAGCTTGCTAGTATATAAAATTCAAAACACAAAGGCACAACAAGAAAAATTCCTTGTTTTCCTTTCTCTATATACACAGAGATCTGATAGCTACTCATTTATCACAACAAAATCACATTGACCAGATAATTACTCTGCTACAGCAGTCAAAAAATACCAACCAACTCACAACAAACCAGATAGTAAGTCCAGAGGAGGATCTAGGATTAGAACAATATGGGTTGGAGTTCCGGATTCTACCACTCCCATTTGATTTACTGAGTTCAAAAACCATTGTTTGTATTTATTTAGTGGATTTTAGACACATATACAGAGTCCAAGCCACAGCTACCTATGATCTACATCCGTCTGCCCCTGATAATGGCACAAATACAGCATAACCCCAAAAAAAAAAATCCAACGGCCCAATTCACAATAAACACAGAATCACAAATCACAACAGAAAGAAAAATCCCAATTAAGATTAACCAAACACGAGAAGAAAAGATCGATACCGGGGGCTCTAGGGCGCTCAAGAATAATCTCCTCAGTAGAAACCATGGTGAGACGAGCACCCACATCCTCATGAACTGCATCCCCAAATTTAGGCCAAGACCGCCTCTCAACAGCCCCTTTGCTCAGCCTAGCATTCGCGAGCTTACGGATACGTGTCGTAGTAGTGATTTTCACCTTGTTTCCTTCAGTGTTAAACTTGTATTCCACTACTTTCTTCACCCCATTCTCGTCTGGCCCGAATATTTGCTTCGGTGGTAACAGGAAATCCAAGTCCTCCGCATCATCTTCTAGCTCCCCCCATCGGAGTTTTGGTTGGTTTGTCGCTTCCACCGCCATTGAACGATGAGCCGCCAAGGTCTAGAGAGAGAGAGAAACAACAACTCTTTTGGTATTAGGTTTTGTTTTATGTTTTCTTGAGACCAAAAGGGAGTATTTTGGGAAATACATAAAAGAGGGTGTAGTGGGCGGTTAAGGAGTTTGGGCTGGGCTTAGATTTTGCAGTGATCCATTTAGTTGGGACGGATTTCTTTGTAGAAATATAGCACCAGTTAGCCACTTTTAGATGTGGTATTTAAAATATAGTCAATTTTTATAATGTATTTAAAGCAAGCTTAGACGAGAAAAAATTTAGACTACTTATTATTTCAGATCACGAGTCTGACGTTGAGCATAATAGTTCAAAACTTCAGATCTTTGAACGGGAATTTTCAAACTTTTATGACTCTAGCCGGAGGTCTGAAGTTTGATTTGATGTGGCTAAATTTTAAATACTTATAAATTGCAGCTTTTATATTAGGAATTTTTACCTCCTATAGCAAAGATTAACATCTTATTTATTTTAAATAAATACCATTTAAAAAAATTATATTCTATAGATACCTTTTAAGGTTTATAGTAAAATATTTAATTTTGGTTACCTCCTAGCCCTAAGCCACTAAATATGTTATTCAGTTACACTATTTTTTTCTCTCTCTACTTTGATACATCCCATTCTCTTCCCTCATTCCCTGAAAACACGATGCTCAATCTCAAAATTCCTCTCGCCCACACTATTTTCTTTTCATTTCGATCAATTCTTAGCACCGAATATTGTTTTGCGATAGCAAATCAAATCCCTAACCAAAACTAACTGATTTGGGAAAGATAGTTAACCAACGTTTGAACTTTGACAGATTTGGGAAAGAGAGTTAACCAACCTTTGAACTTTCCCAAAACTAACTGATTTGGGAAAGGGAGTTTTCTTCTTACTCTTTTGGTTGATCACGTAGTAGCGTATTCCTTCTCTGTTCCGAAATGAAAGTGAACATTGACGGAGATACTGGTGGTTCTCCGCCATCGACGACAGCGACAGTCACTGTGGAGGTAGCAGTTAAAAGTGTCGAAGGGATAGGTAGTCAACGCGGTAGCAGTTAATGAAAAAAGGTGTCGCATGTTGTACCTTCAAATTTCAAAGGTCCGCGTGTTGTACCTTCAAACATTGCTACGGCGGATTCGCCGGAAATTAGGGTTTGTTCTTGAACAAAGACGACGGAGTTTGGGGCTGAGCAACTTGATTTTCTGTTAATATATTTTCATGTATTTTCATGTATTTCATTGTCTTTTTTTTTCATTGTAATTCAATGTATCTCGTTGTATTCCATGTATTTCATGTATTCACTGTTTTTTTCATTGTATTTCAATGTATCCCGCTGTATTCTATGTATTTCATTGTATTCACTATCTCGCTATATGCCATGAATGTATTCATATATTTTTTTTAATTAATATAATTTATGTATTTAGATGTATTATATAATTTATCTGAAGATTGCTATGTTTTGGGGGTATTTTTCGGTTGAGAATCTTTTTTATAACTGAAAATACAAAATTTGTGTGTTATAATTGAGTTTGTTAAGTTATATTAGGAGTCTATTATGTTAATTGATTCACTTTCCGTTTTAAAAACAGTGTAATCCCCTATTTCACGCCGTAAATACAGTCGAATACAATAATCTGTCCAGCTGTAATCCCATGTTTCACTCCATGAGTACAGTCGAAGCCTAATAGCTTAAATATATCAAATACATCTTATAACCACAGAAAAGATATCTATAATCCGTAATATAGCAAATGGTATCTATAGATGGCTAATTACTACTAAAAGATAATGATTTATGAAAAATTGTCTTTATATTATTAGCCATCCTATTTCTACACTACGTCTGATTTCTTTCGTCTTCTTTTTCTTCTTTTCTTTTTAGTACTTCATAGGCAAAACAAAAAGTGTCTGTTTATAGTTTCCTTTTTATCTCTTCATAGTTTTATTAGTACAACGAGATTCAATAGGACTAAAAGTGACCAAAAGACCATCAAACTCAACTTTATTAGAGTGCGGTTCGATTTTTAAACTTTTTAAGAAAATGAATATTTTGTGAGAATATGGACGGTGTTGATACTTGAAGCTTCCTCTACGAAAATGGGAATAGGATAGATAATATTTGAAGAGAGAAATATAGTGAAAAAATTAAGAAAATTTACAAATAAATCACATATTGTTATGATAAAAATCAAAATATGGTGGATGTCTACTCTTCCTCCATGATCTTTCTCTCAAATGGTTAATGACATATTCAATGACATATTCCATGACATATTTTCTTCACTTTTCATGCATATATAAAGGCCTTGTAATAGATAGGAAAATACACACAATTGAAAAAGAAAATCTCTTCCTTGTCTCTATCTCTATTTTTTGTTCATGTTTTACTAAATTGCTTTTATTTCTTGTTCATGTTTTACTAAATTGCTTTTATTTCATAACACGTTATCAGCACGAGTCTCTAACTAATTGTATATATATATATATATATATCTACAAAAAAATATATATCTACAAAAAAAAATTCTACATCCGGAAAGATTACAATTAGAAGCCATACATATCATCACATGGTTAAATGTAAAGAGAAACTACATATGGTAAGTAATGAAATGTAAGAAGGTATGATTATCTTATACTTGTCATTCCTTTAAAATCTCATATGCACACAACTTCGTACTACACCTGTATTGCATAAGCACATATTAATATTACATCTTTTATACCACATGAATGGAATAAAATTTTCGAAGTTCTATATGTGAAAATCATAGTAGCAGTTAATTGTTGATATGATGCATGTCATGGTAACCAAGGATATTTTATATAAATTGTCCTATGCATATTTATGTGTTAACTATCTTCAATCTGTCCTGCCGCTTTAAACATTTTCTTTTACTTGGATGAATATTTTTTTTCCTTTTGGATTTTTACACTTGCATATAGTACAAAAAAAAGGAATAAAAAATAAAATAAAATTGGTCATACTGATTAAAAGCATAAATCATCTTGAAGAAAACAAGAAATACTTCACATCTTTATCTAGGTTGATTAATTAGTACTTCTTTGATATTTGGAAAACAAACCAGCTATTTGAAAATATACTTCATAATTTATGATCGTATCATTTGAAAGCAAACAATGATTAGTATGATTACTAGAAGAGGTATTTTTGAGTATCCATGACCTACTTGATGCTTGCTACTGACTTACCATTTTTAAGTATTTTATATGAATGATGCACAAGCTACAACTGGTAAGTTGTTACCTATAATGTCACTTTTCAGGTAATATAAATGCTGAATTTATGTATTAGTGCTATATATGTGTTAGGTGTACTTTTGATAAATTTATTCACTAATTGCTTGGTTGAATTGAGTGAAGGAAAGTCATGGCGTTAAATCAAATCCAATAGGTAGGGTATACCCCGAAAACAACAATATTTTTGAGAGAGACTCAATAAATATTATGACAATGAATTTATGATCCTTTTAAACTCTAATAGAATTTAGAAAAAATATTCTGACTACAAATTATTGTATTTCATATAGATGCTACAAATAATTAATAAAGCTTTACGCTGATTTGAGATTTGTACACTTATTTAAGAAAGCAAATTTGATTTGCTAAGTTGCAAATTAGTTGTATATATTTTTTTTGGCATGTAATTGAAATTAAGGGTTGAGAATGAATCTCAATATTGTTTAGCCTATTATGCCATTAATTGAGAATAAGACATCGGGATCAAGTCCTGATGCTCCATAATGATAAGAGTTGGGTTTGAGTCCCAATTTATTATGGCCTAACATGCCTTTATATTGGTAAGACATTGGGTTTGAGTCTCAATGTACCATATTGATGATATAATGATGACTAAAGAAAAATAATATATTTTTCATGAAAAAGGCATGAAAATTGTCCCACTTGATTTGTTTCATTCTTGAAGTGAATGTGATAACAATGCATAATAAGTTTCAATAAAGACAATTGGTTGAACAATGAACGTGGGCGTTCCAAATATCAAAATAATAATAATCATCACTATGATTATAAAAGGAGAACAATAAGGGTCCTCAAAATAGTCCTTCAAAATGTGAAGGCAATGCTTACCATCAAATTGGTTGAAAATAATAAAGCACGTCGTTGATTATGATCCATTCCTTGAAGAGAATGTGACTTATGATAAGCATTGAGAATGCAAACTCATTCCTAAAGTTGAATGTGACAATATGTGATAAAAGCATTGAATAAAGACATGCAATTCATGATTATATAAATACCATACGACTCACCTCTAAGGGAGGTTTGAGTAAAATAAAGAGAATAAATATTATTGTGTGGTTACATGAATATGTCATTGGTCGCGTACATGTGATATGCCAAATATTATTTTGCCATGCCTTATAAAAGTTATTAAAGGCAAAATTAAAGCAAGAAATGATTTTGCTTATGATGATTTTGACCATGACAATTTATTATGATATAATTTTCTCCGTGAAGGAGACATTTACCATATGAATGGTATGATAAAAGATCTTGTAGTACAAAAGTTGTTAAGAACTCCGGAAAAACTAATTTGTTACTACCCGGATGAATAAACTTATTCATGACATTGATATTGTAAAGTCTCAAAAGAAACTTTTTGAGTTTCAAATATATAAGTCAAAGTGATTGGCATATTGAGACTATAAATGAAAGGAAGATTGAATATCTTCATATTTCTATAATCATACCGGGTAAATATGAAAGGTTACCCGATCTTCTTTCTATTTGTACTACACAAATATAAGCATGATGCTGGAATCATATGCCACAAGTAAACTAGAGATTTACTAAAATAAATATTAATTGGCATGACCGGTTGACCATATCGGTTCAATTATGATGCGAAAAATTAATTAAGAATTACATTGACACATATTGAAGAATAGAAGATTCTTCAAGAATTCTCTTGTGCTGCTTATTCTCATGATATACCAGTTAAAGGTTGGGATTGAATCCTTTGATTTCTGGAAGGAATAAAAGGTGATATATATATGGGCCCAGTCACCTGCCATGTGGACCGTTTACTATTATATGATTTTAATAGATGCATCTATTTTATGGTCACATGTGCATTTGTTATCAACTTGCAGTTTGGTTTTTGCAAGATTGTTTGCTCAAATTATTAGAGCACAGTTCCAGAATATAAGTTATGATGATTTATCTTAATAATACTGGTTTAAATCCAAGTTGGTTTAGCAGAAATTGTATGCCTTCAATTATAGCTAAATCATTGGTTATGAGAACAAAACTTCCAAAAACAAAATTTGGTATGAGATTTATTATTTAATATACAGCAGCACTTGTACGTATCTAGCCAAGTTATAAAAACTTCTCCCTATCACAATCGGTTCAGGATCAGGAACCAAATAATTTGTATATAGAAATATGGATGTGCTATATGATTTAATTATGCCACCAAAATGCACAAAGATGAGTTCCCAAAGATAGTTGGAAAATGTGTTGGTGATCCCAACATTAGGGGGAGAAAATGGGCAGCTGAGAAAGTAATACGTGAAATGAATTATTATGAATACATATAGATCCTCGTACAAGAAAATATAAACTTGAAGTTCAAGTGATAATTCATTTACAAATTATTGCCAGACGCATTTGCTGACCCAAAGCTAAATGTCATATTTCAGCTGCTAATGCTCCAAATAGAATAAAGTCCATGAGGGACAGAGTCTATGGCACGCATGAAGTGTAACAGACCAATCGGTTCCAAAGATAAAACTCCTTGAAGAAGGAGAGGGGCAAATATTCAAAATGGTCATAATAAGGAGGCAAGTGCCCTAGAAGAGCACCACGACATAACACTTCATAAGACCTCATGGGAGAGGCTCAAGTACCTGAAAATAATGAAATAAAGAGATCTCAATAAGTTATGTCTTTATTGGGTAATAATGGAACAGACATAAAATGATTGTCGACGATATTGTTAATATAATGTAGCGCTCAATATGATTAATATTGACGAGGATCTTGAGATCAAATCTATCATGAAATTTGGACGGATAAAAGATTGGCCAAATAAAAAAATACGCAATGAAATTGACTTCACTTGAAAAATGTGAAGTTGGACGGATAGTCCAACACCTGAAAGTATAAAGTCAATTGAGGTATAAATGTGTTCTTGTGCGAAAGGTTCAAGTCGATAGACATAAAGACGACTTGTGGCACAAGAAAATTAGTAAATATCCTCACATTGATTATATGGAGACATGTTCTCTTATAGTGGATATAGTCACTTCAGGTTTTAATCTGGCAATATATGAAAAACTTGATATGCGTATAGTGGATATCATTGAAAGATTTAAATTGTCTTGGAGCATATTAAGGTTTCCAAGAAATTTATTAAATAAAGCTTCAAAAAATCCTTATACGGATTGAAACAATCAGGGCACATGTGGTATAATCGCCCGAGAGAATACTTGTTGAAAGAAGGGTATAAGAATAATTCAATTTGTCCTTGTGTCCTTATAAAAGGATATGGATTTGAATTTGTTATAATCGCCATGTATGTTGATGATTCAAATATCATTAGAACTCCCGGAGAGCTTCCTAAAGCAGTAGACTGTTTAAAGAATTTAAAATGAAAGATCTTGGAAAGACAAAATTTTGTCTTGGTCTACAAATTGAATATATGAAAGATGAAATTTTTGTCCTTCAATCAGCATACACTAAAAAGATTTTAAAGAGCTTCTATGTGGATAAAACACATCCATTAAGTACCCCGATGGTTGTGAGATTACTCGATATAAATAAAGATCCACTCTGACCTCATGAAAATAATGAAGAGCTTCTTGGTCCTAAAGTACCATATCTTAATGCAATTGGTACGCTAATATATCTTGCTAACACTACAAGGCATGACATAACTTTTTCAGTTAATGTCTTAACAAGATATAGCTCTGCTCAAGGAGAAATTGGAATGAAATCAAGCACATATTGCGTTATCTAAGGGGGATTACCGGTGTGGGCTTATTTTATGGCAATGATTGCAATACTGATCTTATTAGTTATGTCGATGTGGGGTATTTATCTGACACACATAAGGCTTGATCTCAAACATGTTATGTGTTTACATGTGTGGCACTGTCATATCTTGACGATCGACTAAGCAATCAATCGTGGCTACTTCTTTTAATCATGCTGAGATAATTGCTATTCATGAAGCAAGTCGAGAATGTGTATGGTTGAGGTCTACTATACATCTTATTCGAGACAAATGTGGTTTGAAGTGTGATAAACTATCCAAAGTTTTGTATGAAGAAAATACAACATGCATAGCCCAATTAAAGGGAGAATTCATAAAGGAGTTAGGACAAAGCACATTTCACCTAAATTATTGTTCACACATGATCTTCAAAAGAATGGTGATATTAATGTGCAACGGATCCGTTCAAGTGATAATATGGCTGATTTGTTCACCAAATATCTACCGGCGTCAACCTTCAAGAAACTAGTGTACAAGATTAGGATACGAAGGCTCAACGATGTGAACTGATGATCTCATCAGGGGGAGTTAATACGCGTTGTACTCTTTTTCCCTTACAAGGTTTTATCCATTGGGTTTTCCTTGTAAGGTTTTTAACGAGGCAACCAAAAGGCGTATTTCTAAATATGTGTACTCTTTTTCCTTCATTAGGATTTTTTTTCCCATAGGTTTTTTTTTTCTAATAAGGTTTTAACGAGGCACATTATTTATGGACATCCAAGGGGGGATGTTATGATAAAAATCAAAATATGGTGGATGTCTACTCTTCCTCCATGATCTTTCTCTCAAATGGTTAATGACATATTCAATGACATATTTTCTATGTTCAATGACATATTCCATGACATATTTTCTTCACTTTTCATGTCTATATAAAGGCCTTGTAATAGATAGGAAAATACACACAATTGAAGAAGAAAATCTCTTCCTTCTCTCTATCTCTATTTCTTGTTCATGTTTTACTAAATTACTTTTATTTCTTGTTCATGTTTTAATAAATTGCTTTTATTTCATAACACATATAAAAATATTGGTGAGATGTTTAGTTCGAACTTTATTAGTGCTACATTAGTCCGACGCAATAAAAAGATTAGCTTCTTTTAAAGGTTGAAGTAATTTCGTTTAAGTACATAGGTTGAGTGAATTTGGAGTTCAAACTTGTCCATAAGAGGTTATAAGGATCAAATAATACTTTATATGGTTCATATTATTCGTTTTAAGAAAAATCACATTATTTTAAGATGATTTTTATTAATTTTAATCATAAAGATATTTTTCTCAAGTATTCACTCTCTTTGACAAATGTCTCACTTAATTATGTTCTAACAATTCGAATAGTAAGGAAAGATCTAGACAATATTTTTTTAAACTAATTAAATATGTTGAAACACGCTTTTTTTTTTAAAAATGACTAATACGACATGACTAACTAGCTTTCGAAAACGACAACTCTAATTATATATAGGGCCGTTTGGCCACAAGAAATTTTTCACTTTTTTGAAAAAATATTCTTTTTCTTTCGGAACCGGTGTTTGTCCATAAAATTTTTAAATTTTAATTGAAGTTGCATTTCGGAATTTTTCGAAAAATATGAAAATTCCAAAAAGTTGTTTTTCAAAATTTTAACTCAAAAAACTCACAAAAATTTAAAAACAATTCCAAACTGTATTTATGTCCAAACACAACTCTAATTTTTAAATACCATTTTCGCTTAGAGATTTTTTTACTTTTTCCCGAAATTCTTATGTCCAAACGCCCGCATAGTATTCACGCTTCATCTCTAACTCTAGTCATTCTATCATCGGTCACACTCAACTTTTCATTAAAAGATTATCAGATTATTATGAAAGATAATCCTTATAAGAAAAAGCTATGCAACTAATGTGGTGAATCCGTCTGAAAGGAGAAAAATACTCTTTCGAAAAATGATATCAAATTAAGCTAGTGTCTGACCGTAGATTTCCAAATTTGTTTTGAAAAATTTGATTTGGGTGAAGTTTGATTTGAAGATGAAAATGTATTTGGAAATACGTTTTCAAAATATATTTTCCAAATTTATTTTGGAAAAATATGTATATTATTAGTGTTTGTAAAGATTTTGGCTCAAAACCAGCTATTGAGCTGGTTTTGGAATTTGGAATTTGAGATTTTGCCAAAATATAAACAAAATTTGTGGCCAAACATGTATTTGCCAAATAAAACCCAAATTTATTTTGACAAAATCTATAACCAAACTGGTCCGAAGACATTCGAAAAGGAAATATTGAGGTAGAGAGTAGAAATTTCCTCTACTCTATATATCGTTTTGCTAACAAAGGATCAAAAGATAAAAAATTAAATAAAGATATCATACAATAATAGCGCACCCAATAATAGATCCTTTAATTGGTACACCCAACTTTTCTTAGATTAAAAAGAGTAAAAACAAATAAAAATACAAACGAAAACCTTAAACCAATCCACCAAGAAGCAATAGAAAAATATAACCAAAACGGTAAATGGAGTGGTCATCATGTCAAATCCTAAAAGGTAAACATTAATAGCCTGTTTGGCCAAGTTGTAAAAATTAGTTTATTTTGAGAAGTATTTTTTTTCAAAAGTGTTTTTCTTAAAAGTATTTTTGGTGAGAAGCAATTTGTGTTGGTTAATTAGTTTGAAAAGCACTTCTGAGCAGCAATTAGTGTTTGGCTAAGCTTTAGAAAACTGCTTCTAAGTGTATTTTTTTCAAAAGTGCTTCTCAAAAAAGTGTTTTTAGAGAGAAACTACTTTTTTATGCTTCTCTAAAACTGCTTCTGCTTCTCCTCAAAAGCACTTTTTTTCCTTCCAAAAGCTTGGTCAAACACATCAATTTTTGGCCAAAAGTACTTTTGGCAAAAAAAAAAGTACTTTTCACCAAAAAGAAGCTTGGTCAAACATGTTATAAGTGGCACACACCCTCAAAGTCACGATACAGAAAAGTCTGCTAAGCCTGATTGGCTTAACTGATAAAAATAGTTGATAAATATACTCTTTTTGTTTTCATTTATGCTAATTTTTCTGGACATAGTATAATTTTTAATTTTTTTTTGAAATAAAATGTATACATAAAAAATACTATAAGTTACAATAATTAATAATTTAAAATATTCTAAAATATTTGCAAAAAAATATGGTAACAAATCTTAATAATAATAGTGCCATATACGATGGCACCGTGGGATATATACTATTACCGTGGATTTGGATACAGTATTTATTATGGAATAATTGTTTATTTAATTTTAATAAAGTCTTAAATAGACTATATACTCGTTTTGCTTATACATTAGATGATTTAGTGTATAGAGCTAAGCTTATACACGAAAAATTAAATCATTTGTTCTTATGAGTATAAAGTTTGAGTTCACAATCTAATGATAAAATGATTGTTGCACAAGATTAAATATAATTTATCTTGATTATGGGAATGGTTAAATTTCGATTTCTTGTACTAGTATATTTTGTATGTATTGAACGGATCATGTAAAGATAAGTATTTTATATTGACTTAATAAAATAATTTTATAGTATATTAAATGTACTTTTACTCCTAATATTGATATAATTATTATTAGTTGTGTATGTTTTTCATTATTTTATTTATGACAAAAAAAAAATTGTGGGTCAACATGCTTGGTAAATTGGACAATAATAATATCTATTGGAGAAATAATAATCAGTTGATGGAATTCATGTTACGATTTTGAGATTAATGATACACCTTTATGAAAGCTTAAGTTTTTATTTGTAAACATGTCCGCTGAATTTTATCAGATACATGAAATAAGTTAAGCAAAAGTTCAAAGAAAATAATTACTAATAAATTAAATTATCAGTATTTTTTATTTAATCGATTAGCATATTAATCTTAACAATGGGAGTTAAATAAGATTTTATGGAAGAATACGAAATTGAACTAATGAGTGTAATTACGAATTTTTAGTGAAATAATTTGTAATTATTATAATAAAGATTAATTTTTGAATTTTCAAATTAATTCCATAAGATGAGCCTTGTTAATTAAATTTTGTGGTTTTATTGTGCATACATAATAGGAAAAAAAATTATTTTTTTGGTGGAAAAGAAAACCCTGCAAGTTTTAAAAAAGGATTTTAACCCTTAAAATACGTGTCATAAAAAGGTTTTTTCGACCTAAAAGGTGGAGGGGGAGGGAGGGGGAGGGAGTGGCCGAATTTTACGGTATGTTTCCTAGGAAATTTCACCCACACAAAATTTTCAGATATTATTTGAGTTACACAATATAAGACCGTAGAACGTTTGAGGATCGTGATTGTATTGATGATGGAGATTTTATTGAGTTGATGTAGAATTGAAGGCTCAGGTAATAAAGGAGCTTCGTTCACGCTTCAAGAGTTAACCCGTAAAATTCCGTATGTACTAATTATCTAAATTACACGTGTTTCTAATACTTGAATTGCTTTCACTACTTAATATAATCCATCAGAAACAAAAGGAGTAAATGATTTTATACATAAGTAGTTACACTAGATGAAAGTGTTAAAACGGATAATAAATAGTTAGTGTTTTTGATAGAAAATGTGACATAAAAAAGTAAGCATAACTTCTTACAATGTTAAAGTTTTTTGACAAAAAAACATGCTGGTTTAGCCTAAAACAGACAATATCACATAAAAAATTTGGAAAAGGTCCTGAATTACCCCTCAACTATTAGAAATTATTTAAACTTATCTCACGTTATACTATTGGCTCATAAAAGCTCATACCGTCTTTACTATTGAAACGCATACAACCTTAACTTGATGGACCGGACATGTGACACTCATCCAAGGTTATTGGTCCATGTGGTCTTAAATTAGACTCGCCCCGCCCCATTACTCGCTGCCCGACCCATCAAATTTGACCCTCTCCCACATTTTTTTGTTATACATTGGTTTAGAGTAACTGATTTTATACATAAGCAGTTATATTAAATAGAATTATTAAAATGAATAATAAATAATTAGTGTGTTTGATAAAAATATATTGATAAAGTATCTTTTATGTTACATAAAAAGTAGGCATAATTTTTTACAACGTCAAGTCTTTTTACCAAATACATAAACAAATATATTCTCTCAGTTTAAGTTTTATGTAAATCTATTTTCTTTTTGATCCGTTTCAAAGAGAATGATCAATTTCTAAATTTAAAAGTAATTTAGATTAAAATTACAATTTTATCCTTACACAAATATTTTGGGCCCTTTTATTTTAAAAGTGTTCAATCTTTTCTTAAACTTGGTGCCAGTAAAGGAGGGAGTATAAGTAGTATATATAAAAGAAAAGTGCTGTCAAACATTCCTCTCCCCTGTTTTCCACTATTGTTCTTCCTTTTGGC
Organism: Nicotiana tabacum; assembly: GCF_000715075.1. NCBI lineage: Eukaryota > Viridiplantae > Streptophyta > Magnoliopsida > Solanales > Solanaceae > Nicotiana > Nicotiana tabacum. The sequence continues at coordinate 124,388,903 of NC_134080.1, read as the reverse complement.
GTTAAATTTGTGCAGAAACAGTAACCGACACTTTTTCTCCTATGTCCCATAGTCTTTTTATATACTTTCTAGCCAACCCCACTTTCTCTTTCTAATTGGTTATTGCTCTTCTGTTATGTTTTGTTCCTTTTCATAACTTTTACCTGTAACAAAAAAGAAGATAGATTCTCTTCCTAGCTCCAAGAAAAAGGCCAAAGTCCATGTAATGTAAAACACCTTTCTTTTGCCTCCTTTTGCTTGTTTTTTAGTGGGTCTGCCTCAAGATTTTGAATACATACTTGTTCGGAAGAACTAGGAAGGACTTAATATGGAGGCTATAAAGAAGCAAGCTACTAAATTGAGAGAGCAAGTGGCTAAGCAACAGCAGGTTTCCTTTTTATTTACTTTCCCATTAATATACAGTTATACTATTTTTTTTTTTTTGAGGATTTTTGGTACGAGAAGTGATAAGTTATCAAAGGTTTTTTCTTATTTTTATTTTTGGGTCGTCGAGAAAAGTTTTAATTTTGGGAATTAAGGTAATCAAGCTGCTATAGTTAGTTGTTCCTCATTTAAATGGATAAAGATTCCATTTTTATTACTATTATTACATCGTATTCCGAGTTACTGTATTGCTTGATTATTTTGTTTTGAAGTTTATATGTAGCCTGCTAGAATTTTGTTTGTGTAATTTATTTTGGACTTCCTTCAGCGTTTTAGTTTTCCTATAAACAGGCAGTAGCATAGTAGTATATGTTTAAAAAAGAAAAGAATGGAACCTAACTACCTAAGTAGCTCAGTGAGGATAGTATAAGGATGACGAGTCTAAGAACCGTTTGTGTGATCCATGTAGCAAGGCAATAACATTCTTGTGCTATCAATGAAATTACAAGCTACTAGAACTAGACAGTAGTGAAATTAAGCCGGTGATTTTCCAGTCAAGGGAGGGACATACAACCTAGTGCCGCCATCTCCAACTATATGGATGGGATGTTTGAGTCAACAAGAAAGAGAAGTAGGAATGGGCCACTGTTACTCTCCTTGCTAAGGGCTTTTGGAGGGGATGGAGATTTACCCTATAATCGATAAAGGGTGATTCGCCCGGGAAACTTCCGAGTTATGCTTTTGGCCAAACATGTTGAAGTATCACTAATTGCATGGTCTCTATGAAATGCATGAGTAAAATTAGTTATCTTTGGAGCAAGTAAGTGGAGAGGGCGGGGGAATGACGAGGGAACTTGTTTGATTTACTTCCATTTGGCGAAGTAATTATTTTTCTCCTCCTGTTGCTTGGTACCCTTAGTTCCCTTTTATTTCCTACCCGAAAAACCTTATTTAGGTACTTAACAGGGAGGTGTAAGCCCCGAAAGCCTCTGGTATATTGGTAGGGCAAGAGGCCCTTAGACCCCCAAAAAATGGATTGAAGCCCCTCGATTTCGATAAAAATTTCCTGTTTGCTGTTTTAAGTTGGAATTTGTGACCTTGATTATATACTAAAAGAAAATATGTATGTAATAATACAAGAAGCAGTTTTTATTGAACTAAGGTTTAGCAATGAAGTAGAAAGAACCCTATGCAAAAATGGGTTTATTACATGTAGGAAGTATTACTAGAATATCTTTTGCTTGTTACTGTTAGCGATCTATCTTTCTTGGCTCATCTATGAATCTGAGCCAAGGTTATTGCATAAGTAGCTGGACTCAAATTCTCAACTCAAGTTCAATATTAAACAAGTAAAGCCCAGACTTGTGAGATCATATGCTTGGGTCAGACTAGAATGGTAGTTCTTTAAAACATAGTTCAATGAAGATATCTTATGTAGGTTCTTATCATCTGTTATGAAAGAACTCATATTCTACTTTTTTTTAGGCTATTTTGAGACAATTGGGGCACTTGGGCCATGAATCTGTGATGGTTGACGAAGCAGAGCTAGAGATTCATCAGCGGCTTCAAGACTTATATATGTCTACAAGGGCTGCAAAGGTAACACCAATACAATTTTGTTAATGATTTTTTGTCTATTAATAAAGTCCTCAAACTCAAAGAGGTGAAATAGGGTCCCAATATATATGTAAAAAGCAGGTCCGGTGATACGCATTCTTAATCCTAAATGGAATGCAGGTAGGGATCCATACGTAAACAAAGTATCTATTTAGATAGGCCCGAATGATCCCTTCTCATAATGAGGAAGCGTATAACCCTATTTTGGCTTGGTCGGTATTGAATGAACTTATACTCATGGAATCGACTCAATTATCAGCTTTTAAGTTCATACCCTAACCCGTTCCGATATTGGGTGGAATAACTTTACTGATCCTTTGATTCCTGTTAAAAAAATTCTATTAAAGATAGTCCTCTTGGTAGCAGCATAAGGATCACAAAACTAACTTGCTGCGTTTTGTGCTTAACAGCATTTCCAGAGGGATATTGTTCGGGGTGTAGAAGGATATTTATCAACAAGTAAAAAACAAATGGAGATAGGTCTGTGGACCTCCATCCATATCTTATGTATATCTTATGTTGCTTCTGTTATTTAGCATATTATATGGAAGTCTCAACTTTCAGCTTGATCTTGCAGCTAGAAAGTTGTCCGAGAATTGTTATAAATATGGGTGTGAGAATCAAAATGGTCCGTCTACCTTGCCAAGGATTGCCGTGGAATTTGGTACTTCACATGCTGCAATGGAAGATCAAAGAGAAATTATGCTTGGAGTTCTTGGACAACAGGTTAGATCAATGCCTGTTTAGCTTTACAGTCATATCCACTCCAAATGATTTCCCTCAAAAAGGTTATTATTGTTGTGTAGATTGAAGAAGGTCATTTTTCAGTCTTTTCCCACCATTTTTACTATTTTGCCTCATTTTCTTGCAATGGGAGTTGTGATGTGCTGCAGAGGGAATCAGAAGCTTGCTTTATTTATGAAGATGTTGCCTACCTGTTGTTGTGGGAGTCAATATGCTTTCTGATGTTAAGATATATACAATAATTATGGATAGGTTAGAAGGAAGAATCTCTAGAGACCATCTAGACAGCATAAAACAAACACAGACATGCATAAGGTCCAAAATAGTGCACTTCTCACTCTTTGTGCAATGCAAAAAGAATAATGTATCAGTAAGAACCGAGGTCTAATCCATTATCAAAAAAGAAAAAAGAACCAAGGTCTAATCATTTTTTAAAAACTTGAATGCATTATGTGCCTGGCAGAATACGATAATTCAAGCGCAAAGCAATCTGTTTCTGATGTCTAAACAAAACAAAAAAGGAACAAATAGTCAGGTATCCTTGACATATCATATGATGCATTAAAGTAGGTCAAGCACATAATTTTTTCTGATATGAGAGCATTTTATCTGGGGTTCTTATGGTTAGATTTGGAGAGATCTATTCACTCCTGAGAGGTTAAAACTTGCAGATGCTTTTAGCAATTCATTTCATATAGTGAACTAAAGTGATCTTTATTGATGAGTCATACACCTCTAATGACAAGATACCTGAAGTATGAATCTCTACTGCTTTTAACCCAAGATGTGATGTAGGTGAAACTGTAAAATGGTATAACTTAATGAACCTTCCTCCAGTATTAATATGTATTGTGCATTCTAGTATTTCTTTCTGGATGAGTCTTAGATGTGGCATAATGACTTTTCGTTGTTGTGGCCATTTCTTGGTTCCAAGAGCGCATAGTGTGTGACCATTTTTCCTTTTAGCTGTAGGTTTGTGAGCCGTTAAGAGCATCAATACATGGTGCTCCTTTAGAAGATGCTCGCCATTTGACTCACCGTTATGACAGAATGCGCCAGGAGTTTGAAGCCCAGGTATCTTTCAACTTTTTTTGTTTTTTGGGTTGGGTTGATGGGTTGGGCTGGTGTAAAAGCTTGTTTATAAAATAAAAATAAAAAGAGAGTAAGGAAACAGAGGGATCTGTCCCTTATATCACCAAGGAATGTACCCCTACAATCAGCCGATCTTTACACCCTTTTCAATGAGGTCGTAATCAATTCATGCAAGAATTCTGGTAGTTCTAATTGGCTTCCCCTGCTCTTTTTAGGCTGCTGAAGTGATAAGACGCCAATCAAAGTTTAGAGATGCTTCTACTGAAAGTTTGGCAAAGCTTAAAAATGCAGAAACAAGATTGTCGGAGCTCAAATCTTCGGTGTTGGTTCTTGGCAAAGAAGCAACTGATGCCATGTTATCTGTTGAGGAGGACCAGCAGCAGATTACTTTCCAAAAGCTGGTTTCTCTTTCTTCATTCAATTCGTGTATGTTCTGACATCACAATGTGTATTGGGTAACCTTAACTGCTTAGTAAAATGACCTTAAATTGATAAATTTATGTTTGGGAATTTTATTTGCTAACTTCGGTCATTTGAAATGAAAGAACACAATGACATAAATATGAAACTCAAATATCTGGGATACCTAGTCCTAATCAAATTTTCCCTTCAGTTCTGAATGTGTTAAGAAAATAAATAATATCGGTTGTAACGACCTTTTCATGATTTCCACTTGACTGATCTTCAGCAATTGGAGATCCCTACGTACTTAGCTATTTTGTTTAGCTTGAGAACACTTATATCGTTGCTTTCTACTTTTCTTCCCTATTAATAATATTAATGTTCTTGTCTGCATTATTTTTTCTCTGCATGGATCACTTCCAGTTGAAATCTGTACAACTCTTTATCTAAAAATGATTTTAGCTTGCAGGTCGATGCTGAAAGATCTTATCATCAGAATGTTGTTGCCATTTTGGAGAAGTTGCATTCTGAGGTCTGTAGATTCAAACCTTTTATTTCCTCCAAATCATGAGAATAAAACTATTCTATCAGGATTTTTAGTTTTCTCTAAGCTGGATAGAATAGTGAACTTCTACCTTGAGACAAAATGAGATAAACAAGGCGATCACAGAAATATATAACATTTTTTTCTTGGAGTCAGATGCTTGAAGAAGAGCAACTAAATGGGTCATCCCCGCAGTCTTCAAATTCAGAAAGAGTTTTGCATGATACAACTGCAAATGGAACTGAGCATCCAAAAACTGAGGATAAAAGTCCTACCTATTTTATTGCAAAGGTAAGGCACTCTTTAAAGAGTTGGCATATTTACTTCTACAGAATACTCCTTTGTCCTCTCAAAATCTCAATATTCTTTGATCTCCTTGATTCTTTGGCGGTAGGTTATACACTCTTTTGATGCCCAAGCAGATGGTGAGCTAAGTCTAGAGGCTGGCGATTATGTGGTAGTTCGACAGGTAAATATCTTCATTTCTAATTAAGCAATAGAGACATTACACTGCCTATATGACTGCTGCTTGATATAACTATCATGTCTTATTTTTTGTGTTTTGGATGCTTAAGTTGACATTTTCTGGAGTACCTTGACGGTATTTAACATCAGTTTCAGAACTTTCCATTTGGTTCCAAGTCTTGCATACTTATTGCTCCACGATATGTTCATAAGCCTAAGAGCTTTTCTAACTATGGGGGTAGATATTAAACCGTTCACTTTTTGCAAGAACAAGTGATGCCGAAACTGTACATAAGGTATTGTCATCTCTCCATTATCAGTCAAAATCCAAAACTACAGGACACTGGCCTCTTGCTTTGTCGATGTCCCTTTCAGTTAGCCAGTACTAACAGTAGTAATTGTAGGAACTAACAATATGATTCATCAAATCCTTCTAAATGTTAGGGAAGTCCCAATTTAGATCGAATATGGTGGTAGACTGCTGTTGATTGTGGACATATTATTATATAGTAGGTTAACTATTGCCCTCCTTTAGTTTAAAATAGCCAACAGCAAGTGAGGGGCTTAGACATTTCCCTTCTGAAGTTGCCGCCTTTAACTTTTGAATATGCTGAACCAAATAAACCTGCTGAGATCCCCTGCTATCTGACTGAAGATTGGTGTGGATAAGCTAAAAAAGTGCTGGTTATAAAAGGTGACACTAGGTAAAATTATTTCCGAGCCGAGGGTCTATGGGAAACGGTCTCTCTACCTTACACAAGGCAGGGGTAAGGTCTGCGTACACCCCACCTTCCGCAGATCCCACTTGTGGAATTATACTGGGTATGTTGTTGTTGGTTCCATCTTCTGAAGCCTTGGTGGGTAGAGTTACAATTGCCTTTGCGCTAGTGGGAGATAGCTGGTATCAAGTGGACTAGTCAAGGCGCATGCAAGATGGACCTGACCACCACTGTATCCCCACCCCCCACCTCCACCCCCATGAACACACAAACCTAACAACAAAAAGGTGCTAGTTATATGACCCCGAGGATCATAAATGAAGTCGACTCTGGTTGACTAATTGATGTGATAGGCCAGAATTAGAATATGAGTGTCAGCGGCAAGAGCTGGTTTATTGGCGCCATATGTTGTTGGAGGTATCTCAAATTTCTGTTGCAAGTTTGGTTGCAACAATACATTTATTTCGTGAAGCCATGTCCCTTAGTCTAAGGAGAAGGGAAGCTACATTGTACGTCTGAGGACTTCAACACTTGGAAATGTCGCTCTGTAGGCTGCACATTATTGATTTGACTGTGGATCAAAATTATTACAATATGTCCTCTTATCCTTTACATCTTCCGTTGCTCATGACTTGAGACATTGTAACCGTGTGTTGTTGCATTGCTTTGTTCTGTTGATAAATTTCCTATTGTCGATTACCAAAGAGATGCTTCTCTAGGATACAACTTTTTAGCGAGCAAAATATGTTAAATTGTATTAAAATTGCGGATATAATGGGATTCTTGTTACAATAGGTAACTCCAAATGGATGGTCTGAAGGAGAATGCAAGGGTAAATCCGGATGGTTCCCCTCGGCTTATGCTGTAAAGTCAGACAAAGTAGCAGCAAGCAAAATGGTGGAAAAGGATACCACGCCATGAAACGCTACTATCAATCTCTTTTGTAAATTTCCACTTGTATAGGTATTTAAGGAGTTTTTGGTTTTGCTATTTTTTCTCCTGATGTAAATGCATCATAGCTTATGATCAAGCTTATTATTTGCTGATGTCCCAAGATCAGTGTTTTTATACAGGAAAATGCGTTGTTTACGCTTGTATTTTATAAATGTTATGACTAATTTTAGATTTTAATTCCATCTGGTCCTTGAAGGAAAAGGAAAGAAAAAAGAAGAAAATTACTATTTTGACAAGAAATGAACTATGTTTATTGAAGTATGCGTGGTAATATCCGAGGACTGGGTATTTCCCAACGCCAAAAATTGGATTGCCTTTACCCAGTAATAACGTTTATAGCTTAAATTACTTACTTTTTATGTCTTTATGAAATGAATAATGGTTAAAATTAGCTCTTAAGTTTAACTTATGGAGTAATCCATTGCTTGCATAACATAAGAAACAAGAAAATTAAAGCGAAGACTGTGTGCACACATTACTATCTCCAGACTCCAAATGGATGTTTATAACTATCTTCAAATTGATAAATTTGAGAAAATTCTGCATTCCGCCAGAAAAATTTTGAAGAGTCATTCCCCAAATTTCCGTTTTTTAAGCTTCATTTCTCCTACGAGTAAAGTAATTTCCCTTGAAGTGATCCTCAAAATTACTTTATCACACGGAGTGTTTAGATTATACGAAGCAAGAGTCATGCATAAAATTGAGAATAAATAGCTTTAACCATAGTTTAGTATGTGACTGACTTCTTGGCACTCTACTCTAATTACGTTTCTAAATAACACCAGAAAGTCACTAAACTCCTTTCCTCGGGAGCATGCAACTTGTATCAATTGCATATTATACATAAAACTCATGATTACCATGATGTCCTAGATTCAATCAGTCCACTAAACTCAACGAGGCAACAAAATCCTTATTATTACCTAATGATCCTAACTCACCTTTCTATATTTGTTTCTTCAGATAAACCATGAATAGTGGATGAGGAATTCACATTAGGCTAAAACCAATCAGTTTTCATGTAATATATGTCATTAAGACAATTCAATTCACTGTAACTTGGTCTTCTTTTGTTGTTGTTATCTTCATGTGCAAAGCTAAGATAGATATTCAAATCTTTCTTTTTAACTAAAAAGTTACCTTCATCTTTTCAATATGCCTTTCTTGATAAGCATAAAGATTCCTTTCTATTACATTTGGTTGTCTTTCTTCTCCCTTTCATAATCATGCACCGATTGTTTTTTTACTTTTCTTTTTCTGGAACGGGAAATACCAGCAACTTTCAATTGACAATTGTCATCATAAAGAGAGCTGTTCCGCTTTGGATTTCACTTATTCTGATTGACATAATCAAACAGCTACAAGAAAATAAGTAAAACCCTCAGGGGTGGTTGGCTTGATGGCAATTGACTTGAGCCTTGGGGTTTGCTCCCTTTCAAGGTCTCAAGTTCGAAACCCACTGGGTGCAAACAATTTCTGAGGGCCATCGGACTGGGTAAAACCTGAATTAACCGTGGTGCAATTGCGGAAAACTCCTTGCCGAGGGCCTATGCACCCCGGGAATAGTCGGGGCTCGAAGAGACTCGGACACCCGGTGCAAATCAAAAAAAATAATAAGTAAAACCGGGAATCAATAAAATAAAATGTAGCATGGAAAGTTGTAGTAATTAGGGAGATAAGAAACTCAAGACTCGAGATTGGCTGGCTAAAGTAGCCCCTTGTAGTACATTATTTACACTCTGCATCCAATCAAACACCAAACACAACAGCCTAATACTACTAGAATGAGAAGCTCCCCATAAAATTCCACGCGATATAATTCATTTCATGACATTAATAAGTACCACTGCAAAAGAGATTAATAGAAATAAAATAGAAAAACAAAAATACTTGTATTCAACTGATAAATCAGCTATTGTGGGGAAACATAATTTACAAAAAGGAGGTAGATGCAAAATCAATTCAATCGTTTCCATATACAACTATAACAAGGCTACAAACAGAAAAGCAAATGAAAGAAAAAGGGTTTGATTGCTCATACCACTCGTACAGATTCCGTTCCCCTGGCGAAATGAAAAGCTCAATGCACCAGAGCAAAATGATGAAATCAAAAATAGAATTAAGCACACTTAACCTCGTGATAACTAGCTGGAAACTCTGAATTTGAGGAATGATGACAGTTGAAATGGTGTTCTTTTGTCACAAATCTGCAGAAAGAATCGACAAATAGAGTAGAGAAAAGAATCTTTGCAGACTTGAAACCCCAATGCTTGCATCACTCCTCAATTTATTGCATGAAGTTGCAGATGAAAACTCAAAGGTTAACGTTCTTCGCATCCAGCAATAGCGCATTCAATCAGAGTTTGAATCATAGAAGTCACTTGGACATGGTGTCATGACTTCAGATTCAAGAATCTGAACAACCCTGTGCATGGTTGGCCTGTCATCGGGGCTTGAAGAGACACACTGTGTGGCAACTGAAAGCAGGGCATCAAGGCTTTCAGTCTGTACTCGTTCACAATGTGGATCAACTATCTCCATTCGTCTATTCTCAGATGCGAGAAAATTCAGCTGCACGATGAATATAACAAGAGTTTAGAAGACCAGTGATCTGAATAAAATACCTGGAATGCCAGCTATATGATCTGTTCGTCCTACTCTGGCAGGATACTTCACAACAAAAAGTGAAAAATTCTTTCACAAAGATGTAGGGTTAATTGGAATGACGTTTTACCAAATGATCCAAATAGTCTTGGGTTTTCACATGATTAGATCAAACTATAACAAAACTACCGATAAAATTTTGAACTCTTAATATTGATTTAATCAGTGACACTATTCAGTTTAGTCAGGTGCATATGACAATGATAGGTCTTTATTTAAGATGACTAAATTTTTATTATTTGTTGTAGATGTTAACATTATTTTGGTGCACAAACATTATTCTCCTTCAGGCTCTTGCCCATCCTTACCTATCTGGAAAAAATAAGGTTCACCATCATTCCTCATGCTCCTATTTAACATTCTTTAGTTCATTTTGCTTCAACTTTGTCCTTATTGTCCCTCATATATTTCATGGATTAATGACCACCAAGACTATTGCTGCTTAGCCTGTTTGGCCAAGCTTTTTTTGGGCCAAAAGTGCTTTTTTTTGGCCAAAAATTGAGGTGTTTGGCCAAGCTTTTGTAAGGAAAAAAAGTATTTTTGAGGAGAAGCAGAAGCAGCTTTGGAGAAGCAGAAAAAAGTAGCTTCTCTCCAAAAGCACTTTTCTGAGAAGCACTTTTGAGAAAAATACATTTAGAAACAATTTTCAAAAGCTTGGCCAAACACTAATTACTGCTCAAAAGTGCTTTTCTCATTAATTAGCCAAACACAAACTACTTCTCACCAAAAACACTTTTTTTAAAAGTACTTTTGAGAAAAGCACTTCTCAAAATAAGCTGATTTTAGAAGCTTGGCCAAACGGGCTATTATATTGTTGCACAACTATCATCACCGTTTGTCTCAAGTGGAAGTTTTACCTCAACAATTACCATCTTTATTGATTGTCTCAAGTGCAAGTTTTACCATAATAATTTTGTGTCCATACCCAGTCCAGTCCTTATGCAGTCTCAACTAATAACCTCTTTTTTGCTTTTCTTTGAGAAACTAACCGACCTCAATCACGTCAAAACTTAAAAACTTGCAGCTTAAAACACTCAATCACGTCAAAACTTAAAGGGGTCAAGTTGGAATTACTTGTCCAGCAACATGCTTCCCTCTACCTCCTTCCCTTGGTAATATCATTCTCATCTCCCCCCACCCCCCACCCACAAACCCCCAAGGAGTAATGCAGTAATTGCAAAATCAGTGAGAAGAGGAACTGGAAGGGAATTGAGGTTGGGGCAAAACGTGGCAGTGGCAAATGTAGCTTTTCAGCCTTACGCCTTTAAGATCTCACAAGATGCAAATGTGTGCTTTTGATAGATACTTGCACTCCAATAGGCAACATTTTCCAGGGATAAGGATACATCAGTTAAACAAAATATTACAATGAACTCTTTAGTGCAAACATTTAAGATGATATATGTTTTTTTTTTATGAAGCAAGGTGTTCCATTAGAAAAGCATTAAGAAGATGCATAGTTACATAGTTACAGGAGGCCCAGTACATTTAAGATGATATATGTTTGTTATTCTTTCAGACTTTCAGTAATTTCAACTTTGCCCCCAGTAGGGACCCCTCAAGTGAAGTTCACATGCATCTCTGCAGTTTGGACTCTGGTAGCCAAAAAGAGTGAGATCGTGATTAATTATGTGCATAACTACAGATAAAGGTCGAACTATCAAATTGTGACATATATTAAGACTAATTTATGAATTTAGCTATGTTTAGATAACCGATTAGCTTTTCACTAAATATTTACTCTTTGCATCAATCACTATATAGTGGTTTTGGGTTGTCACCAACTTATGCTATGTATGTTAGGTCATCCTTATGTTCTTGCTTTAGGAAGAAACACATACTTCGTTACAGTGAAAAGAATATCAGAGATGATTAACTTAGCAACTTGAAGAACGTCCATTTTTTCTCCTTAGCACCTTTAATTCAAGGAGCAAATTTCATCATTGCAGTTAAGTAGACCATTCTTGTCTAATTTGCTATTCTCACATACCTTTTGAATTACAAAGACGCTTTCTGAGTTGAATCACAGTGGAGACATCCTATCTAGACCCTTATGGATTAGATTTATATATATGTTCATCAGATTTTCCCAATAGCCTTAACCTTGCCAATAAATAGCGATAGTCACATTTGTAGCTTTAAAAAATAAAGTAAACTACCCCGCAAAGAGAATGTCAGGAATTTCAACCAAGAGAGAGAATAAACTAAAAATATTAGAAGTAAGATGTCATTAATGACATAACATACCCAGCCAACAATATTGAAGCCCTTCTCAATATATGATGCATCAGTGGGCCGCTTTCCACTTATGACTTCAAGAACCAGAACTCCAAAACTATAAACATCAGTCTTTTCTGTAGCCCTACCACTCTGCATGTATTCTTGAAAGAAAAAGTAGAAGAGAAAAGAAACACATAAGCTGTAAAACAAGCAACAAACAACTAGATACCTCAAGTGCAGCAGAAATCATTAGCCCAAAGTGAAAGCATACAAAATCAGATTTATGCATGGCACTGCAAGGAGAACTTTCTTTTTACAAGGTAAATAATTTATTAAAACTAAAATTTTAAGCACCCAGATAACCTCTCATCACATGTTACAACTTCTTATTTTTTATGAAATCATCATATCTTACAACTTGATGCAGCAGAGATGTGCATTAAAACATTATTTCCGATGCCTCACGTCAAAACTGCCCCTCAAGACAAACTTTGAAATAGAACCATTTTCTCCCCCTCCCTCTGTCATTCAACTAGGCCAAATATGATCTTTTGTCAATATCAAGAAAAATAAGCATGTAAGAAATCAGAGGGTGCAACATCTACAGTCAAAAGCAGCAACCATCTTGTACTTGAAAAGAAGTAGCAAAACCTGATTAAAGAAAGAGGAAAACCAGACAGCTCTCTCCCCAATCTCAACTATTACTAGCGACAGAAAGTCATTCCTTGCATAGTTTAAAATTACAACTTCTTAAATAAAAGATGAAGATAAATGTCTAATCATGGGGTGTACCTGGAGCTAAATACCCAAATGTGCCAGCTACAATTGTTGTGATGTGAGACTCCTCATCTCCGAGTAATTTGGCCAGTCCAAAATCAGATACTCGAGCCTCAAAATTGCCATCAAGCAAAATGTTGCTAGCCTTTATGTCACGGTGGATTACTCGAGGGGAACAATCATGATGTAAATATGCCAACCCTTTCGCAGCTCCCATGATTACAGTTAGCCGTGCACCCCAGTCTAGTTGCTCAGATCTCTCTGAATAAGATGTCAAAAACGATTTTTTTATGGAACCGAAAACAATAGCCAAATCTAAAACTCTCTACCCTGGAGATACAAATAATCTGAACAGCAATAGCAATTTAAGAAGATGAACTAGCTTAAAGGAATGTCATCTTTTTTGTTGTTCTCTTTGCTTTCCGCCCTAGACGCTGAAAGCAAATGTCATGTCACTTTCCACATTCCTAACATGACGGTCATTTTGTTACTTTATTGGATAGAAGAACACCGAATCAACGAGATACTCAACCATTTTGACAATTCATTTTTTTCTTTTTGCTTGGTATACATACCAAAACTATGGATAAAAATTAGCTAAACATTACTACTGTACTGTCATGTATGTATGAATGTGGTTCTGAGGCACAATAGCTGCAAAGGATAGCGCTGCAAGCTAGCTAACTGGTAAACTAAACCAAAGGAGTTCAAGTGTAAATTAAAAGTTACTTATAAAAAGGATGTCTATATTCAAAGTTCTACAGCAGTATTTACATAAATATAGAGCACATATGAAACATCAATGACGCACTAACAGATTCTTTGGTGCCATCAGAGCTTCTTGGTTAGCTAGGAAGTTACTCTCCATTATTCTAAAGATACAAACAGTTAAATTTCCTAGACACAAAAACATTCCAGAGTGACATCTGCACCATCCAAATGTGTAAACCATTCTACTCTATTACTTAGATTAAAAGGTAAGAGATTTATGCAACCAAGCCAATGGGTACTAATCCATGTACGTTTAGAGCTGCATTAGGACAACAAACGCAAAGCTTAGTCAATGCCATTCAGAAACTTTCTCCAAAGGCTGACAATACTTTTCCAATCAATTGCATATCAAACACTGCTTTTACAGCATTCCCTTCTGTCCATACAATCTGCCAGACTTTTTGATACAATATTTCACTGGTTGGATCAATCAAAATAGCAGTACAAAGTGATTCCTTATCATAATTTATTCGGTTCTGTCCTCGATGAACCTCTTTATACAAAATCTGTCAGTTTAATTGGGTTATCGAAGTGGCAAGTATTATGAGAATAACTTGGTCTGTTTATGAATGTCTACTGTTTAAACGTCTCATGGCACTTTAGTGAGCTCATATTAATTAGCCAAGGATATTATTACCATTACTGTTACTGTTAGTAGATTGCCCTTGTTATCTCCAACTGAGCCACACAACCCTAAGTTCAATCAGGTGCTGTACAGGGAAGATAACCAACCCTGTTGTGCTTTGAAAAGTCAAAATTGCTAAAATCTCAAATATTTGCCAATTAGAAGAGAAAAGCCAGAAATTCTCAGCAAAACCCAGCTTATGTGCTAAATCCGGAAAATAACAAATATTTTCACCAATTGTTAAGCACCGGGACATTTTACAAAGGACGTATATCTCACCGTGCAGAACTTCATCTAGGCTACCTCCGGATAAGAAGTCATATATCAACAACTTCGATGTTGGAGAATTGCAATATCCTCGCAGATTTACCAGATATCGGTGCTTAATGCTTCCAAGAATTTCCAGCTCCCTCTCGAAGAACCTATCAAAGCCTTCATTCATCTTGATAATTCTCTTCAAGGCAAATACATTGCCGTCATCCATTGCAAGCTTGTATACAGTTCCAAATCCCCCAGAACCAATTATGTGTTCTCCATTCAGAGTCTCCAGCTTTTTGATGATATCCTTTGAAGAGTAGGGCAAATCTCCATGAAACATGACAATCGATGCACCTGAGAATTTAATAATTGTAAGCCTTTTACATGGAATTTAAAAGCATAAAGCAAATAAAGATGAAGAACTTTAGAATTGTAACTTCCACATAGGTTCTAGATAAAGACCTGCACAAACATCCATTGCAAGGCTTTTGCCATCATTTTTACCCAGTCTCTTGTAGAGGAAACAGCCCCAGAAACACATCAGTGCCACCAATAGCAGAGCACCCACAGTGGCAGATGCACTTATCAGTAGTCGACCATTCTTACTTTGGTTTTGGGCTGAGAAACATGGAAAGAAGTATGAGATTCACCATGAAACATGAATGGAAGGAAGTGAAACAAACGATGAAAGAAAACAGGGAAATTAAAAAGCAGTAGAAAAGGCTACACGTCCAATGACAAGTAACTATTTCATCAAGTCATGCTGTCAACATATAATGGTGCTGCTTAAAACTATGAAGTCTGCACACTTATGTGATTCCACCAATTGAAGTAAAAAGTTTTCTTGTTAGCCTGACAGATGAACAAATCCTTCACAAATATCATTTGAAATTCTAGTCAACAGAAATTACACAAAAACAAAAAACATGTCGTAGATGTTGCAGTACCATGAATTACCTTTACATATCTTAAAAGTGAAGAATACGAAGATACTTACCAAAAAAAATGTATGCTAGATCTTTAATTTTTAGAAGAACAAAGAAATCTAGAATGTGAACTCCTATGAAGATAGAGGTGCTTCGTTTCCAACAATGACATTACTGCAGTTAAACCATTGTCATGTTCTTTTGTCTACTTGATATAGGAAATCCAGAAAAGGACAAGTTGTTGTCTTTGGCGGCCGAAACACCAGGAGCTGTTTTTTATGACCGAGAAATATGCCTGGGGCCAATCCTTAGGTTCAACCACAGCCTTTGAAACTCAGGGATAATGGGCCCACCCCTCCACCACTTCTCCAATTAAATACCAGGCTTAATTCGCATGGCGGATGGCTCAACCCTGTGACCTAAGTCACAAGTCCCTCAACCTTTGTCACTTGACCTAAGCCAAGGGGCAAAGAATTCTGTAACTAGGAGTCCTTAATCATCTGAGAAATGATTCTGTGGATATTGATATATGCACTCTTATAGACAAAAAAATTGGACTTGATATCTGACTAGGATTTAATGCTGATAATGTGTCACCTTTACCTGCAACTGGGGACCGGGAAAATGAAGGACCTCCAGCTTTACAGTCCTGACTGATTTGCTGGCCACACAAATTACGATTTCCAAGAAATCTGCCATAAATTCGAAAATCAGAAATCATGTAAAACCAAGCCAATCGGTGCTTAAGTCGTCAACTACAATTGTTAGGTCAAAATCATATCAGGCAGCCATTTTGTGCACATGCAATCCACTACAAGTCTCACTCCCCTTTCCAATGATGGGTACTAATCAAGAATATGGTTGTATCAAAGGCTAAGACTGCTATACACTTCCTTTTCACTAATACACATTTTACTAACCAGTGTGGTTATGGACTCTCAAGAATTTATGGACCTCAATCCTAATTTCAAATGCAATTGCTAATTAAGGCAACACCCTCAGTGTCATCCCAGAATTAGTTACAATTTTTTTTGGTGGATTCCTGAAAATAAACAGTTGTGCAACACAAGGATGCTGATAAAAAGGGCAGCCCCTCCCTCCCTCCCTCCCTCCCTTCCCCCCTCTCTCTCCATATATATATATATATGGAGTTGATACACGATGCTGCAAACGGTATAGACATGTATTAGTTGTGTCGAGAAATACATAAACAAGGCAGAGTATCTGAGGAAAGAAATGACAAGTAATACAGATCACATATATGCTCTGACAATTCAAATGCACTTAACAAGAAGGGACTTTTGTAAAGGTGTTACTTACGAATATGGTTGTATCAAAGGCTAAGACTGCTATACACTTCCTTTTCACTAATACACATTTTACTAACCAGTGTGGTTATGGACTCTCAAGAATTTATGGACCTCAATCCTAATTTCAAATGCAATTGCTAATTAAGGCAACACCCTCAGTGTCATCCCAGAATTAGTTACAATCTTTTTTGGTGGATTCCTGAAAATAAACAGTTGTGCAACACAAGGATGCTGATAAAAAGGGCAGCCCCTCCCTCCCTCCCTCCCTCCCTTCCCCCCTCTCTCGATGCTGCAAACGGTATAGACATGGATTGGTTGTGTCGAGAAATACATAAACAAGGCAGAGTATCTGAGGAAAGAAATGACAAGTAATACAGATCGCATATATGCTCTGACAATTCAAATGCACTTAACAAGAAGGGACTTTTGTAAAGGTGTTACTTACGAATCATTTCCAAAGTTGGCAAGGTGTCCATCAGTAGGTATTTGCCCAACCAAGAAATTTGTCGACACGTTGCTGCAAACATTGAACAAAAAATATTAATTCAGAGGTGTAACCCAACCTCACCCCTCAAATAAACGTTTTGCACTTTAAGTTATTGGCAGGTTAAAACTTTTAGGGCACTCACAAAGAGACAAGATTGTTCAGCTTGCCAAGGGATGGTGGAATGTTTCCGCTAAGAGAGTTGCTTGAAAGATCTCTGGCAGAAGTTAAAAACCAACATCAATTGGTTGTACTGTAGGAGTAATTACTAAGGCTCAACAATCTATCACATGCGTAGAATTGAGACAGATAAATAAGTTCTGCATTAGAAGTTACAAGCTCTTTTTTATAAGGAAAAAATGTTCACCCAGACTAAATCAAGCTCTCAAATGTAAAAATCACAAGGTAAAATGTCACTCTTTCCTGTGTCAAAGCCGCTCTATTTTTACGATAAACTGCTCATAAAAGCCTTATATTCCTCAATTAGGTTTCTCTCCATTACCTGGAAGAGTACAGAGGTAAAGTATGCATGACTTTTCTTGGCTCTTTAATGTTAAAAGAAAGGTTGTATTGGTCTAGAAAGAAAAACACTAATGACTCCAAGAACCACATCCCTAAGATATGACAGACAGAGAAAAAAATCAGTTGACATGTTGGTCCCTCTTCACTAGAAATCCTGAGAGCTAATTCATGAAATCCTCCAGTTATCTGATACCACAATGATGCTAGAGTGTGACTACCAGTAATTGCATAAGTATAAAAGATGACACCACCATGAGACCCACAAGTAACTCCAGACAATGGAGCATGACAATAGAACAAATGAATCTCCAGTTGTCTCGCGTTTCGTAGGCTCTTCATACTAGAGGGAGGGAAAATGCACAAGAAGAAGGGTGTTCAAATTAGCAAGGAAGATGACAGGATCCCAGGGCAGAGGCTGGGACATTTAGGAGAATGGAATGTTGTATGTAGTAACAATCAACATACGAAAGATACACCTGCATAATTAAAGTAACAAGCAGAATAGAAGCTCATACAGGAAACATACAGTTGGATTGGAGTTTGTGTAAGATGAAGGGACAGGCAAAAGCATGATTATGGGCATTAAGATGAAAGGGTAGGAAGAAATTGATAAAGAAAACCTAAAGAAGGGCTGATAGTAAGTAGTAGAACCACGGAGCAACAAGAATCTAATTGCAATAATAAGTTTTTGTTTTTGTTTAATTGTTGTTTGGGCTGAGGGGGATGGAGAAAGGGGTAGGGGATTACATAGTGGGGACTTGAACCTTCCCCCTATAATGGCGGAAGGCGTGTAAGCTCACCGGGGTATTAGGTTAGATAGCACAAACTGTCAAAAGTCAAAAAAAATTGGGAAAAGGTTGTATATTTTATTCGAGGAATGTCTACATAATTATAGATATTTTGGTTACATAGGTACAGTCATCCACGAAACCTAAATGTTGTCCAAATGCATCATGCTTACTTATGCAGATTAAGGTGAATGGATCGTATAGGAGATTGAGACCTGCAGAACAGCATGCACAGAAAATAGAATCAAAATATGAGACACAAAGTCTTACAGATTCTCAAGCTCAGGAAGGTTCCCCAACTCATCAGGAATCCATCCGCTTAAATAGTTACCCTGTAGAAACCTGCATAAAATATTATAATTCCTAACAAATTAGCTAACTTGTACAGTAATAACTTTGTAATTTGAAATTCTAAAACAACGCCAACAAAAAAGCCGCTCAAACCTCTCTTGAACATATCAAACCGAAATACGGATTAAGTCTGTTCTATTTTACATATCAAGATTAGTAGCATAACAAGGACTATAACATCTAGCAATACCAAGCTGGTTTTGCAATATGAAAGGAGATAAAGTGATTAATCTTATACATGAACTAGAAAGAGTGTGATGATAAAATGTGGACAACTCTTTATAAAGATATTGAATTTTGCACTCAACTTTTTTATGCTCGAACTCCATAAAACAGAATGCCAGCTTTACCATTTGTACAAGTATCGCTATTACTTAGCAAAAGGAGGATCAACCATAATACAAAGCATAAATTCTACGAATAAACAAACTGATCATAGAATTCCAGGGTTAAGTAATGCAACTTCCTCCTAAAATTGAGTCATGGGAATATGGTGTGGTTCAGGCTTAGTACGATTCAGATGATAGTGAGGTTACGGGGAAGAAGGAGATGGGAGGTGGGACTCTGGGAGCTGAGGATAGGGATATTGTATCCGCAGGGAATCCTCAAATAGCATGTAAACTATGTTGAAGTTCTTTCTATTCACTCAAGTGCATATCGCAGAAACTCAAGCACCTCAATAAATGAAGAGAATTAGATATGCAGGTTTCGCCAAAGAAGTGCATTGCATAACTTACAAAGATTTCAGTTTTGTACAATTTCCCAATGCAGGAGGTATTGTCCCATAGAAATTATTGTCATGAAGAGCTCTGCATTTCGGTAGATTGTGTTAGCATAGTATAGTGGGACTGACAACAATAGAAACGTGAACAGAAGGAAATGGAAGCATACAGAAACTGCAACTGGTCTAGCTTCCCGATATCTGGCGATATAGATCCACTGAGCTTGTGATCAGGGAGGATTCTGAATGATAAAAGAAAAAACAATTATAGTAGTTCACATAGTAGATTTCAATACGTAAAAGGCTACATTAGAAGTAAAGTATCAGTCCGTTAGAATGTTAGGTCAGTGTCAAGTATTAGTATTAAATTAGTCTCTTATTAGTTAAATACAAAATGTCGGGTAGTTACTCGCATGTTAGATACAAAATTGCTTAGAGATAATGTTTTGTAGGGATATTCGGTGAAGATACTAAATCCAGGCCATTTGACAAGTAGCAACTGTAAAACAGTGCTAGAGAATCAGCCCTACAGAAATGCAACATAATGCAATCAAAAACGCTTCCACGTATTGTCAAGATCAGCTGCAATTCAGTTCTACAAGATCAAAAATCCAATTTGATCCAGAAATTACCTTCCCAACTACTGAGGGTTCTCAGCATTTATTTAGTGTAATTTTATATCAAAATATTTCTATTTCTGAATTATGGAGCCCAAAATAATATGTGAAAATAGAAAAATAACTAGAACCGCAACAATGCCATCACCGGCAGAGATGTTTTAACAAAAATACAGATACTCACAATGATATAACTCTCTTTGATTTTGGGTCACAAAGTACTCCTTTCCAGCCACATGGGTCCGAATCTTCTGGTCTCCACTGCTTAAGAACACCATCTGAACCAAGTACTGAGATCCTAAAGTTGACAAGCGCTTGACCTGCGAAGATGTGGAAAAGTTTAAAGTGTGGACTAAAGTGTAACTCTTACAATATGGAACAAGCTTCAGATTACACACATCCATTATCAAGTGCGGCAGTATCAGCATTACATTCACGTAATTTTTTTACGTAACAACGGAAAAGAAACTCAACAGCATCAGAAGACTGAAAATATCCAATTATTAGAGGCTAACAAGTTCCAACGGACAATCACCTTGCGATCTACTTTATTAAATAACAGAGATTTGTCCTTGATTTAGAAAACTGACCAAAGAACGAAACCTGTTATATCAACTGGATCAAGCATGTTATATTTCTCGACATACTCTCATCAACTGAAATACACGGGTGACTAGCCTGTAACCTATATAGACAAATCAAGTAAGAAATACTGAAGAAAGGTGTGACATCGCACCATCAGGACTGAGAGCTAGCGCAACTCTTGAGAAAATGCAAAGCAGCAGCACACTTGAAAACAACAGCTCCCGAATTTTCAAAGAGAAGCCGCCCATCTCGGCGCAGGTCAAGCATAATAAGGCTACTGAAGAACATCTGACAGACTACGCTGCGCTGCAGTTCCCTTGGACATACAGTGAACAAGATGTGACACCAAGAAACCAGCAATGAAAAACGAGAAATGCTCCCTGGAGGAACACAAACACAGCAAAAGATATTAGAAAGAATCCTGTTATGATCAAGGCAACTTTTATAACTGAAATAACATAGAAAAACATAAACAGCGAATCTACAGATAATTCTCACAGATCGGTGCATATTATTTCCAATTGTTCAACTACATTGACATGCAGTTGACACTTGTCTTGCAAAAACTACGTTGAGAACATTAAATTGTCCCCCGGAATCATACACATGATGTGAAGACTACATTTCGCAATGTAGACATAACTTCTCAAACATAGAGTAGGATGTTCATTCCAAGAATATTACTATTCTTCCATAATGCTTTATTGCGACCCAAGACTCTTACTGGATTACCAAATCATGTCAGTAAATTTTGCACTAGGTTCAGAGCACATATATTGTAGAATACGGAGAACAAATTAGTTGCGAAAATTCAGCTTAACGACAGAAATATACATGAACAGCATGAATCAGGGAAGAAGAGTACTGATTTTGAGTCTGTCATTAAGAGAGTAATAGTCCCTGCCACCTGACACAAGTTTGAAAAGAATGCTACTTGCACATACTAGTGTTATTATTAATAGGACAAATGAAATCTAGATTAACAAATATATTCACATGCATGTATGTTGGGCAACCAAATATTTTGAAGCCGGAATGATTAGCAAGACTAACAAATCATGCTTTCATCGGAGTCTTCAAATGTGCAGAGGGAGCAAGGTTGACAATATAACAAGATGTTGCAATGGCTTCAAAGGTGCAGGGAACATGGCTGACACTATTTGCATCCTTGATGGATTTACATACTTGTATTTGGGCAACCAAATATGTTGAAGCCGAAATAATTAGCAGGATTATCTAATTTTTTTCTTTGGATTATCAAAGTACAAAGGTGCAGAGGGAGAATGATTGACAATATAACAAGTTGTTGCAATGGCTTTTGCTTAAACAGTCATGGATCAACCTAACAGTTGAGATCATGTGCGAGCTCTTTCCAAAAGAGTCTTGTTCATCCTTTCTGCCACAATATTTTGTTGAGGCGTCATCTTTTTAATAAGATAAATAATTCTATCAATAATGGGCAGATCTCCGAACACAAGCAGTATGCCAAAAAGTAGAAAATCTGTAACATCATATGATTCTCTACTAAAGACACCAATATTCTGCACATTGGAACTTCATGGGTACACAAAAAGAAAACTAGGAACGAGAGGCTTTTCCTTAAATGTACATAATCGTTCTCTGTTCCTTCAAAACTTTCCTTTTTCATTCCTTCCACAGGACACACATGAGTTCTTCTGGAGCAACATCACATCTTAGTAGTGTAGTGTCGAGCAATTGCTTCATTCTTGCAAAACGTCTTAAATTCATCAATATGGAATTCCAAGTCATTATCCGTTCTAAGTTGCTTGATTTGTTTTCCTTTCTGCTTTTGTGAAGGTGAAATAAATTTACTATATCAACCAAAACTATGCTAATATAGAGATTTGTAACGTCATGTCATGATCTATTTCTTGGCCTTTTTATGAAAGCACTGTTGCCCAATATTTGGTCAAACATTTTAAGCATTGTTGGCTAATTGCCCAAACCTTTTCTTAGAATTGGGGTCAATTCCGAAGATCGGGTCTTTTGTAGATAATCATGTTCTTATGTAAATTCTCTACTTTTTGGTATACTTCTTGTACACGGGAGTTTTTCTCCTTTTGATTAATACAATTTACCTTATCAAAAAAAAATTAGGGTCAATTCCCTCTCACTTTAGACACATCATTAAGAAATTGAGAAGAACAATTTTGGTGTTTTCTCTTGTATCAAAATAGAGAATATTCTGTGGAAGAGTTAAGGGTGGGAGAATACTTGTTTGAACCTCTTTGTGAGTGTTTTGTGTAAGATTATTCTCTCTGATTATTTTTGGGTTAATTATGGTTATCTCTAGTTTTGCATGCTCTTTTGTATACTTTTTGATATATAGAACTGATCCTCTCTGCACATGGCCATAGGTCTTTTTGACCGAACCACGTAATGTTTGTGCCTCCTTATATGCTTTATGTAACATCATTTTTTACTTGTTTTGTCTAATCCCGCACTATCCAGAATTTCGATCCTAACATAACGACCTTCTAACATGTACCAGTTCCAAGAGTCCTAAAAGTGAGAAATTTTAAACCTTTACTGCTTCTTTCCTGACAAAAAATAAAACCAATTACATGCTTGATCTTGACCAAACATAGGAGCATTAAGAGCACCATTTCCACTTCATCCAGAACACGCTCACCCCTTTTTTCAACTGAAACTACAGAATTTCAGCACTCTCACAAAAAGCAGACACATGTATAGAACCCCAAAACCAATGTACACCAATCACAGCATTAAGTTCTATCCAAACAAAAGATTCAACAAAAAATCTGATCTTTATACACACACTAACATATAAAAAACCAAAATCAAACACCTGAAAATGCAAATATGAAACCCACAATCACCAAATACCAAAACCAATGTACCCACAATCACCAAATACCAAAACCAATGTACACCCATTAATGCACTCAGTAGATCAAAGCTTTATACAATACACTAACACAAGCACAACCAAAACCCAAACCTGAAAATGCAAAAATGAAAACCCACGACCCCCTAAACGCCAAAAGGACAAAACCAAGTACACCCGTCTAAGCACTCAGTACAATCCAACAAATTTTTTGAAAATTAAAAGCTTTATAATACACTAAATATAACAAAAAAGCGCAAAAGCAGTACCTGAAAATGCTAGATTCGATCTGCAAGTGAGTACCCAACGTTCATTTCACAGTGATACACAAAAAGGTTGAAGTTTGAGCTGTAAAATTTAAGTTAGAGTAACACAGAGAAAAAGCTAAGCCTTTGCCATGACAGAGTGTGGATTTTGGCTGCTGTGTATAAAATAAAATCTTTTTGGTGTTGTTGAATGGAGGTAGATTTGAGATTTTTGAGAAATTAAAAATGGTTACTGGGACTGGCTGGCTCATCAGTGGGAACCAATGAGAGTGGAGTGGGTTCGTACGTGGAGAGTGACTCCTCATGCGTGCGACCGACGCTGGTGATGGAGTGGGGACTCAATTGCTGTGAGGGATACAAGCTACAATCAGAAAAATCTCAAAAAAAATTAGGAAAAATAGTAATTTTGGTCCTTGAGATATTGCTTAATTTCTTTTCTAGTCTTTGTAATATTCCACATAGCACATTCAACCTTTAATTAAAGGGTGATTGACATAGTTGTACACAACAATAAAATTATTTACCCTTCCTTATCTATTTACTTTTCTGCCAATTAAACTAATTACATTTCCTACTCACATAAACTTTTGTGGGTAATTTCCTCTTTTTTCTCCTTTTCTTTTTTATTTCTCTGCTTCTTTTCTTTTCTCTTTTCTCTTTTTTCTCGTTTTCTTCTCTCCTTTTTTCACTTTTTCTTTTCATTTATTTTTTTTCCCAAGCCATCTTATTATTATTTTTACCATAATTTATTTCACACTTAGTTTGGCTCCATCTTTGTTTATTTTTTCCTTTTGCTTATTTCTTTATTTGTTGTTCCTTTTCTAATTTCATTTAACTCCTTTTTTCTTTTATTTTTCTTTTTCTCTTCATAGTCTAACTTCATTTATTATTATTTTTTGCTCTTTTTATTATTCTTCTTTTTTATATAATAAAAAAAGATAACTGATAAAAAAAAAAAATTCACCATTTTGTTTAAATATAACTGGTATAATATACATTTTGTCTTTTTTTTTTCTTTTTTTCTTTTTTTAGTTCAATTACTAGAACAACTTATACATTATAATTGTTTTTAGTTGGGTTCATGATCATTTTTGGTACAGCGTGTTGAGGTTGTTACGGTATTTGTATGTTAGAATCATGTCTCGTAGAGAATTTTGGCTGCTAAAATTCGGTTCTAAGGCTTGTGGGTCAAGGTAGCAGGAAGGATCTTCAGTAGCTGGCCTAGCAGATGACTCTTAGTTAGACTGGTACTAGTTAGGATATCACATAAGGGGAATCCCATTCTAGGAGTTCTCTGGCTCGAGCTAATGTGCTCACATGGGTTGTGGTAACACGGGAGGATGCATGAGGTGTCAAATAGTGATTTGGGCAATTGCGAAGTAGTTCTTGGCACGTTCAAGGACGAACGTATATTTAAGTGGGGGAGATTGTAACAACCAGACCGGTCATTTTGAGCTCTAGTGCGTCGTTCGGCTGTTTGAGGTCTTGAGTAGTTTCAATTCATGTTTTATAACTTGTACGCGTAGTCGCAATTGGATTTTGGAAATTTCGGAGTTGACTTGGATGGAAATTTCTCATTTTAGAAGCTTTAAGTTGGAAGAG
The DNA here is from genome assembly GCF_000715075.1 of Nicotiana tabacum. NCBI lineage: Eukaryota > Viridiplantae > Streptophyta > Magnoliopsida > Solanales > Solanaceae > Nicotiana > Nicotiana tabacum. The sequence goes on along the minus strand of NC_134080.1, from coordinate 124,363,647 downwards.
TTGATCAAGGTTTGACTTTTGAGTAAATGACCTCGAAATCGAGATTTGAAGGTTCCAATAGGTTCATATGATGATTTCGGACTTGGGCGTATGTTCGGGTAGAGATCGGGTGGCCCAAGAACATTTCGGCGCTTATTATGGGAAGTTGGCAATTTGAAAATTTTAGAATTTTTTAAGTTTGGTTTGAAGTGGATTTTGATGTTATTGATGTCTATTTGGGGTTTCAATCCTCGGAATAGGTTTATATTGTGATTTGTAACTTGCACGTAAAATTTAGCGTCATTTCCGAAATGTTTAAGTGTAATTCGGACGCGTTCGGCGAAGTTTGAAAGTTGAAAGAAGGGTTTTGATCGTCGATTCATAGTTTAGATGTTGTTTGGTGTGATTTAAGGCCTCGAGCAAGTTTGTATCATGTTTTGCGACTAGTTTGTATGATTGGACAGGGTCTCGGGGGCCTCGGGTGATTTTCGGATGGGCTGCGTGCCATTTCGCCATGTTTGGACTGTTGTTTCTGGTGTCTGGTGCTTACTTTGCGTTCGCGAAGCTTTGGGCGGTAGTGTACCGCGATCGCGAGGGAGAGGCCGCAATCGCGTAGAATGTTAGGCGGGAAGGGGCACTAGGTGATTTGTCCTACGCGTTCGCGAGAGTTTGGTCGCGTTTGCGTAGGGACTATGGAGTTGACCATCGCGTTCGCGACCAGTGTGTCACGTTCGCGAAGAACGATTTGGCAGTTGGTCAAGGTTGGTCTTCACGATCGCGAGGGCTTGTCCACGATCGTGAAGAAGTGAATTGCTGGGAAAACTTATTTTATTTCGGGTTTGGGTTCATTTCTTCCACTTCTCACATGGTTTGGCGGTATTTGAAGCTCTTCAAGAGGAGATTTCATCATCTATGGCAAGGTAAGTAATTCACACATATTGTAAGTTAATTACATGGATTCTATAAGGATTTAAACATGAAAATTGTTATAAATTGTGAGTTTTTTTTAAGAAACCCATAATTTGATATTTTTGGATTTTGACCACAAAATTGTACATGGAATTATGAATAAATTATATATTTGAGTTAGTGGTGTTTGGCACGAGGGTTGACTTTTCGAGCGGAGTTGGAAAATGTAATAAATTAATTAACTATGAGTGTGGGGTATATTTTGATTGATTTGTTCATTGTTTGACTAGTTTCAGATCGATGGGCATTGGTTGAGGTGTTAGGGGGCATTTGAGTCGGTAATAGAACTTCAGAGCGAGATAAGTCTCCTGTCTAACCATGTGAGGGAGAAACTACCCCGTAGGTGTGTATTCGTTAAGTGCTACTTGTTGTGGGGGCCATGTAAGCACGAGATGACGGGAATCCATATGTAGCTAATATCATGTTTATGTCTGGGTAGACTTAGGACTTCAACATACAATAATTGTATTATCTGAATTCAACCTGTTAGTTTAATTACCCAAGACTTATAAGTAAAATGTGATTAGAGATCATGTTAAGATCAATTCTCATTACCTTGAGTTGTTGGCAAGATATTCGAAAATTGATAAAAGTCATGATTACTTTACATTCCCGTTTTTATACTGCAAACACGTAGTCCGTAGTTCGATAAGTTTCTTCTCTTCCCAAGAATCGGGTCGAACGCCTCGATAATATATGTATATATGAGATGCATCAATGGATCGGGCCCTATGACCTCGGCAATGTATGTACACGACTATATGATCCGGTCGAACGACCTCGACATAATTCGTGCGTAAAATCGCTAGGAGTCTGAATACCCACAAGATTACCCTCTTGATTGTGGACTTTGAAATTACACGATATTCCTCGTGACCGGAGATCATATATTTGTTTGACGATGCTTATTTGTTGAGATGGCATGTGCTATATGAAAATTTTAAATTGATATTTCGTTAAAAGCTCATGTTGATTATTGTTTCCTATTCTATTGATCTCGTTGTATTTCATGTATGCTTATGATTCTTGCATCTTATTTATTAGACCACTAGTAAGTGTCGATGTTGACCCCTCGTCACTACTTCTCCGGGATTATGCTAGATACTTACTGGATACACATTGATTTACGTACTCATGCTACACTTCTGCACTACATGTGCAGGATTTGACAGGTTCCTTTGATGGTCATCTTGGCACGTAGGCGCAGCTGCTGAGGGGACTTTATGGTGAGCTGTATTCTATGCTAAACATTGTAGCCCTTAGAGTCTCCATCTTATTTATTTACTTTATCCTATCTATTTTATATTCCAGACATATGTTGTATTATTATTGTACTCCTTTAGTAATGCTCATGCACTATTGACACTGAGTCTTGGGATACTCTAGTGGTTATTTATGGTTCGGTTTGATATTGTTATCTTTTATTTTATATCTTACTAATATTATAAGTATTCATGATTTAAACGCATTGGATTCTTTACTTAATAAAACTTATGATTTCAAAAATAATAAAGTGAATAATTGGATTGATAGTTCACCGTTGGCTTACCTAACGTCGACGTTCAACGTCATCGCGACCTATAGTGGGAATTGGGTCATGACAAACGCATTCTCCAGTATGAGTTTGAGAGGATAGTTCATGCATACCGCTGTCAATTAGTGCCAATGATATGACTTATAAAAAAATTGATAATGATGTGTTAATTCTCACCTCAGAGGAAAATAACCTAAAATTATCATATTCAGTGGAAGGTTTTTGGGGAGACGTAGTAGTTAATTCAGCATCACTTCTCTATGGTGTTCAAATCATGTCCCGATTTGAAGATTTTGGGCCACCTCCAGACCTATGACTAGTTCTATTTGCTCGTCATATGTGCAGTCCCCTTCTCATTATACTCCAATCACTTAACAATTCATCCCTTCTCAAAATGAATGCACTCTTGCAAACAAAATTTAGAAAGAGAAATCGGCTTCATTCGTTTGAAAGGAAAGAGAACGGAAGCCCTATAGTCCCCTCTCCTATTCTACCTAGAAGTCTTTTCTTACATGTCAATGCTTCATGTATTGCATCACATTGCCATAGCAATCCACACTATTCATCCTTCCTTGTAGTGATTCATGTTCAAAAATATTTTCAATCCTTTATAATTATTATGGTCTTTATTTTTCTTCAATTATATTTATTTAAATGGCCAACTTGTCTTTCCATGAAACCATGCATCATGCAAAGTCCTTAATATTTGCATGCTTATGTTCTTCTTTTGTTTTTTTCTTTGTTTTGGGTGTGGTTAGGAACACCTTTTTATGGATTACATGGTGTAAAAATTGGGTACAAGTAAGTATTTACCAAACAGTAGAGTACATCAGTTTCTTCTAGCATCCAGAGTTCCAGACAGGAATTGATTGCCATTTGGGCCATTTATATTCAAATAGTAAATGGTCAGTGTGGAAAGTGATTGTTCTCCTTCACGAAAATGTTCCTGGAATCTCAAATCATTTCTTATGAATACTTTTTTTAGAACTGATCATGTAGATTGTATACTAGTGACAAGGCTCATTATTTTATTTTAAAGTTTTTAAGAAGCTAAGCAATATTAGTATATTTCTTTGTTAGTTCATTTATGGATACTATTATTTTTAAATTATGAATAATTGTTAGCCCTTTGATTTAGTAACATTTATCAGGCTTCAGGGCCTTATGGAATTACATCGTGCAAAAGTCATAAGCAGATTTGTATTTTGTCTCTAAAACACTCATACTACATACTTAAACTGGGAAAGAATTTGAAGAAATATTCCTGAGCCACATATCTTGGATTGTCAATAATTTTTATGTATTCAGAGTCTTGCTTTGGCATTGTTTGGGGCAAAAATTGAGCTGGTATTTCTCAAGGCATGTTAAGGTTTTTGTTGTAGAAAGGTTTATTTTAACTGCGATTTTTGTTTTGGTTTCAGACGCAACTAGCAAATTAAAACCAACTTGTGGATCACTATGGCTCCAAGCATCCAAAGGAAAAGCCTCGAAGTAACATCTGCATAATATTTGTTATTTTTCTTTGAAAGCTGCTTGCTTTCTGTTCTCAAATCTTTGAATCAACCAGTAAAAACTATTAAAAAGGCAAAGTCGATCCGGTGGAGATTGCTTGAAAAATATAATGAACTACATAGTATAAACAAGAAAACTAGTGAAATTTTAAATGAGATAGTTTTCTTTCTTTTTTCTAGTAATTATTTCCATGGGCTTATTTTATTTACCACCCTAACCTCAAATCCCTTTGAGGAAACAGAAAGAGAGAAAAAATTTGAAGGAAAAGAGAATCTAAAGCTACGTGCTACTGAAAAAATATAACTGTAGTATTTGCACATAAATGCCGAGCTATCTTGTCTGTGACATAAATAGACTGATTCAAGATTGATCAGAACAAATCTGCAGCTTAGTGATCTTCTCAAAGTATTTGATAAATTTGAAGTCTATGATGGTATAATTAAAATTGTGCTGGTTAGTGGTCAATAATATAATTTTTGTCCGTCTTCTAACTACTGTAAGAAAAATACGTGAAGACTGAAGTTTAGAAAAGCTATAAAGAATTTTCTTTGTTGCATATGTTAACCTATTACAAACTATGAAACGGTCGAACCACAATATTAAAGAATCAAACTATGGTTTCCTCGCTAGTAATTTGGTTGCTGGTTTAAGCTAGCAAAATTCAAAATTTTCAAGCACAAAATAAAAATAAAAGACTCGTTAGATCTTTACCTTGTTAGCATCACAATAAAATTCACATTTAGTCTATAGAATTTATCAAGATTAGTTTTGTATGGGTCCAAATTTGAACGACTACAACCGTCGATGAGTACGACGAACGGCGAGGTCCTCATAACCTGACGTCCAGTGGAGGACGACCTCTAGACAAACATGAGATTGTACGACCTTTGTAATAATACAGACCCATTAGTGGATACTTGGAATATTCGTTATGATTTATCTTTTATAGCTTAAAAGGGTTTTTCATTCTTTATATATATAGCAAACGACAATCTTGTAAAGCCTCTCCGAATTTGATAGACTGGCTATAAACTTACTCATACAAACAATTGAAGAATTCTGATCATCGATACTTTTCTTTAACTATCTTTCATTCGAGAGATTATTAGACTTAGCTAAGATTTACCTCTTTATTTTTTTGATTGATTTGTCCAAATAGATCCTTATATCTTTTGTGTCAAATAATTTGGCGCCGTCTGTGGGGATTTCTATAGGTGAAATCGTAGTTTTCATCTAGATTCTTGAAAAAAATAACCACCTCTCTTTAGCTCCATAAAGGCCAACAATAGCAAGAAAGAGAGAAGCAAGGCTAAAGGCAATAGTAGGTGTCATGAACAACCTACTGAATTCCCTCAATGAAGCCAGTGGGGAAGACAACGAAAACGCAGCACCAAGTGCTACACCTGAGGGAGAAATCTCACCTCCTCTACACGAAGGTCTAACGGTCTCGCGCGAGAGGGAAACCTCAACATATGCAGTAGGAGAAGCACCACCGGCCGTGAAAAAGCTATTAGAAGAATGGCTAACAAACACCTTGAGCAGCATGCTCGAGAAACCCATTCAGGGAGATATCGAAGACACACTACCCATAGAAATCGCAGTTGTTGCCGATGAGCCAGACACTACACGAACAGGTAACACCCGTACTATTGCTGATACAGGCAACGATGCACTTACGACCATCTTAAAGAAAATGGAAGAGATGGAAAATGAGAACAAAACACTCCGTGATCAGATGAAGGAACAACAGGAGAGGGTTGACAAAATACCAGGTGCTCCGAAGTTGTTACCAAAATGTGATGTGGGCCGATTCGTCGAACAATCATATAGCGAAAAGACAGCTCCCCATTCTATTCCAAAGACCTTGAAATTGCCGCCATATTTGAAAATATATGATGGCATCACGGACCCGGGGGATCACTTAAGCCATTACGTTACCGCAATAAAAGGTAACGATCTATCAAAAAAATAGGTGTTGTTTGTACTATTGAAAAAATTCGGCGAAACTCTGACAGGGGGAGCGTTGACATGGTATTCCCAACTACCAGCACGATCGATATCAACATTTGAAGAGATGGAAGATAAGTTCGTCACCACTCATACGGAAGCGAAAAAGGCAGAGGCTAGGGTCAATGATATCTTCGTCGTCAGGCAAACGACGGGTGAGGGACTTCGGGATTTCCTAGCCCGATTCAATAGGGTAAGGATGAGCCTACTGAACGTGTCAGAAGGGATGGCAGTAGCAGCATTTCAAAAAGGGCTAAACAGAAACAGGTCAAAAGCAACTAAAAAACTACTGAGTAGACTCATGAAGTACCCCCTTACCACGTGGGAAGAGATCCACAATGCCTATTGTGCCGAAGTGAGGCAGACGAGGATGACCAGAACGGCATGTTCCAGTGATTAACATCGGTCCAGACTGAGACAAGGAGAGATCGCCGCAACGACGGTCGAAGGGATCAACTACCACGTTTCAATCAAGAAAGACATCAGCCTTATATTCGAACATCCAATCTGCCTCCTCTGCGACACGCAGACATCGCGCCTCGACATACCGCACCACCTCGAAACGAAAGAGGTAAGCCTCCACTGTTATCTGCTCATAACTTTTGTGTTTCTCCTTCAGAAATAGTGTATGCACTGGAAAAGCTCGGCACGAAGGTGCAATGGCCGCAAAAGATGAAGTCGGATCCGAGCACCAAGAGGTCGAACGTTTTGTGTGAATTCTAATAGGAAAGAGGACACAAGACCGAAGACTGCATAGGTATGCGACAAGAAGTGGTAAGAATGTTAAACCAGGGATACCTGAAAAAACTGCTGAGTGACCGAGGACGGGCCAATTTCGCTCGTGGGCGCGATCAACCTCAAGGACCTCCAAAACCACTATCACCAGCTCGTATCATACAAATGATCATTGGCGTCAGCGACAACACGATAATCAACTATGTGAAATTCACCACCACATATAAACTCAAATGAACGATTGCCCACGAACGGTATGACGACCTAGAAGATAGTATTGTCTTCGATAAGTCGGATACCGACGGTTTGTCTTTCCCTCACTATGATGCTTTGGTTATAACTTTACGCATCACGGATACCGATGTAAAAAAAATAATGGTGGATGACGGAAGCGACATATATATTGTTCACCCACGAGTTATCATGCAGATGAGGCTCGAGGGCAAAATAATACCGCATTGCATAACACTAACGGGTTTTAATAATGCAGTGAGCGAACATCTGGGGAAATAGTGCTACTCGTCCTGGCAGGAGGAGTCACCCTGGAAACGACATTCCACGTCATGAATCAGGAAACAACCTACAATGCCATCATAGGACGTTTGTGGATACACGCCATGCGAATCGTCCCGTCAAGTTTCTATCAAGTAATCAAATTTCCCACCCCATAGGGGATATTCAGCATCCGAGGCGAGCCATGCACCGCCCAAGAATGCTACCGGATCGCCCAAGATTGCACACACACCAAACAACTAAAAGGGGTAAGTGCGGAGGCATAACAATCAGCCATGTCGGGAACCAAACCCGATGTACAAGTAGAGGCCATCAAAGACCCAGACGTCGTAGAAGCTTGCAAAGCAACTGTAGAAGATCTTGATCCCGTCCAACTAGATAACGCTGATAGCACAAAAAAGGCTTATGTCGGGCACAACCTCTCGGAATCAGGTAAATATCGTGAGTTTTTAACTAAAAATGCCGATTTGTTTGCCTTTTCCCACTCAGATATGCCAGGGATCCCAAGGGATATCACCACACACAGGCTGAATGCCGATCCACTTTACCCGCCGGTACGACAAATGAGGAGAAAGTTCAATGCCACCATCAATAAAGCGGTCAGCGAGGAGATTGATAAATTACTCGCTAACGGTTCCATCAGAGAGTCGAAATACCCCCAATGGGTCGCCAATGTGGTCATGGCCAAAAAGAAGAATGGGAAATGGCGGATGTGTGTCGACTTCATGATCTGAAAAAGCATGCCCGAAGGACTCCTTTCCGTTACCTTACATCGACCAGCTCATTGACGCAATAGATGGACACAAACTGCTGAGCTTCTTGGACGCCTACTCTGGTTATAACTAAATTCTAATGGCTGAAGAAGATCAAGAAAAGACAACTTTCATCACTCACCGAGGAACGTACTGCTATAAGGTAATGTTGTTCGGACTCAAGAATGCAGGAGCCACGTATCAAAGATTGGTCACCAAGATGTTCAAAGAACAGCTCGGTAAGACCACAGAGGTTTACATTGACGACATGCTAGTAAATTCGACAAAGTAAGAGGATCACATTGGCCATTTGAAGGAAGCCTTCGAGATATTAAGGCAATACAGAATGAAACTGAATCCCGAAAAATGCGCCTTCGGCGTAACTTCAGGAAAGTTCCTTGGTTTCCTAGTGTCACAAAGGGGTATCGAGGTCAACCCGGATCAGATCAGGGCCATCGATGCAATACCGAAGATACTGACCAGCAAAAATTATGTGCAGAAATTAACATGACGAATAGCCGCCCTGTCGAGGTTCATTTCACGATCCTCAGATAGATGTCACAAATTCTTCAATGTTCTAAGGAAAGACCACAGCCTGCAATGGAATGAAGAATGCGTCGAGGCCCTGAGAAAACTGAAAGCGTATCTATCTTCGCCACCACTACTCGTCAAGGCAGACCCAGGTGAATGTCTACTTGTGTATCTAGCAGTTTCCGAAGTTGCGGTAAGCGCAGTCTTGGTCCATGAAAATAAAGGTACGCAATCTCCGATTTACTATATCAGCAAAACCTTAATCGATGCCGAAACAAGGTACCCTTACCTTGAAAAACTAGCTTTGGCATTAGTCATAGCTTCACGAAAGCTTAGACCGTATTTTCAATGTCACCCCATAAAGGTGGTGACAACTTTCCCCCTAAGCGGTATCCTACACAAACCCAAACTATCGGGTAGACTGGCCAAATGGGCCATAGAACTAAGCGAGCATGACATAACATACCAACCACGAACTGCCATTAAGTCGCAGGTGCTCGCCAATTTCGTCGTTGATTTCAGCGCGAAAATATTGCCTGAAGTAGAACAGGAAGCGCTCCGCGCTTCCACACCTACCGACCTTTGGGTCCTCTACACCAACGGTGCCTCTAATGCCTCGGGATCGGTACTGGGACTCGTCCTCGAAGTCTCTACAGGCGAAGTAATTCGCCAGTCCATACGATGCCCCGAGATGACTAACAACGAGGCCGAGTATGAAGCTCTGATTGTAGGTTTGAAATTAGCCTTTAAATATGGCGCCCGACGACTCGTCCTCCATTGTGACTTTCAACTCGTGGTGAACCAAGTCACCAGGACTTTCCAAATCAAAGAACAGAGACTACAAAAGTACCAGTCAGAAATTCACTAACTAGTGCTAGAATTCGATGAATGCCGCCTCGACCAAATAAACTAGGGCGCAGAATATCGAAGCAGACGGCCTCGCCAAACTAGCGATGGCCACCAAAAATATCAACAAGGAAAACGTGGTCACCCTTCTCCATTCCGCAATAGACCACGTCGAGGTACATTCTGTAAACCTAACTTGGGACTGGCGCAACTACCTCGTAGCATATTTGCAGGATGGAATGCTCCCGCAAGATAAGAAAGAAGCCAAAAAGCTCCGGATACAGGTAGCTAGATACATCCTCGTAAACGGTGATCTCAACAAAAGAACACTCAGCGGCCCCCTAGCCAAATGTCTTGGGCCAAATCAAACAAGGCGAGTATTGGAAGAAGTACACGAAAGGCACTGCGGTGCCCACATAGGAAATTGTGCCCTCGTATGATGCCTCATCCGCGCCGGATACTACTGGCCCATTATGAAAAAAGAAGTCGCGAACTATGTCGGGAGATGTAACAGTGTCAGAAGTACGCCCCTATGATATATCAAGCAGGGGAACTCCTTCATTCCGTCACTTCACCATGGCCATTCATAAAGTGGGGGGTGGACATAGTCGGTCCCCTCCCAGCAGGACGAGGTAAGGTACGTTTCCTTTTGGTTTTAACTAATTACTTTTCTAAATGGGTGGAAGTAGGTGCATACACTCAGATACGTGAGCAAGAGGTAATCACGTTCATATGGAAAAACATAATATGCCGTTTTGGCATCCCCAAAGAAATCATCTACGACAACGAACCTTAGTTCGCCGGAAAGAAAACGACCGAGTTTTTCGAAAAATGGCATATCAAATGAATACTCTCCACGCCATATCACCCCGCCGACAATGGTCAAGTCTAATCCTCCAATAAAGTAATACTGAATATATCGAAAAAGAATCTTGAGGACGCCAAAAGGTTATGACCTGAACTACTACCAGAAGTATTATGGGCATACCGCACTATGCCAAAAACTAGCACAGGTGAGACGCCATATTCACTGGTCTACGGGACTGACCTAGTTATACCTGTCGAGGTTGGAGAGCCTAGTTTAAGATACTCCAACGAGAGCGGACCGAGCAACGACGAAAGTAAGTCAAAGAACGGAGAGACATGAACCGCGTAAGAATGGTAGCCCAAAAGCAACAAGTAGAAAGGTACTACAACAAGAAATCCAAAGTGCGACAACTCAAAGTCGGGACTACGTCCTCAAGGATATAACACAAGCCGTAAAAGACCCCAATGAGGGAAAACTAGGAGCAAACTGGGACAGACCATACAAAATCACGGTCGCAGCAACCAAATGAGCATTCCAGTTAGAGACAATGGAGGGAAAACTACTCCAAAATAACTAGAATGTCACCCACCTCAAATACTTCCACTTTTGAGAGGAGACGCCACCTACGTCGTACTCTTTTTCCCTTATCCAGGTTTTGTCCCAATCGGGTTTTCCCGATGAGGTTTTTAATGAGGCGACAAGGGGGACGTCTCGAGGTTCGAAGTAATATTCATTACCCCGTCCGTCGACATGATCTCCGGAACGGAGTAATGAAGAGACTGGATATAGATTATCAGATCTCCATTGTATGTACAGAGTCGACATGTGATTCTTACAAGAATGTAATCAAATCTCTATTGTATGCACAGAGTCGACATGGAATTCTTACAAGAATATAATCAAATCTCATTGCATGAATAAAGTCGACATGTGTCTCCCTACAAGAAAATATAATCGAATTTCCATTGCATGGATAAAGTCGACATGTGCCCTCCTACGGGAATATGATCATACCTCCAACATGAAATGGCCAAGGCCATCGATGAAAACATGAATTCGACCTTGTTCGAACTACGACGGGAACCCACTTCGATGACAGTTAGAAGTAACATCCCAATGGCCAAGGCCATCAACGAAAACATGAGTTCAACCTCGTTCGAACTATGACGGGAACCTACTTCGACGACAGTTCGAAGCAACATCCCAATGGCCAAGGCCATCGATGAAAACATGAGTTCGACCTCGTTCGAACTACGACGGGATCCTACTTCGACGATAGTTCGAAGCAACATCCCAATGGCCAAGACCATCGACTAAAACATGAGTTCGACCTCGGTCGAACTACGACAGGAACCTACTTCAATGACAGTTCGAAGCAACATCCCAATGGCCAAGGCCATCGATTAAAACATGAGTTCGACCTCGTTCGAACTACGACGTGATCCTACTTCGATAACAGTTCGAAGCAACATCCCAATGGCCAAGGCTATCGACTAAAACATGAGTTCGACCTCATTCGAACTACAACGGTAACCTACTTTGACAACAGTTCGAAGCAACATTCCAATGGCCAAGGCCATCGATGAAAACATGAGTTCGATCTCGTTCGAACTACGACGGGATCCTACTTCGATGACAGTTCCAAGTAATATCCCAATGGCCAAGGCCATTGACGAAAGCATGAGTTCGACCTCGTTCGAACTACAACAGGATCTTACTTCGATGATAGTTCAAAGAAACTTCCCAATGGCCAAGGCCATCGACGAAAACATGACTTCAACCTCGTTCGAACTACGACAAGATCCTACTTCGACGACAGTTCGAAGCAACATCCCAATGGCCAAGGCCATCGACGAAAACATGACTTTAATCCCGTTCCAACTACGACGGGATCCTACTTCGACGACAGTTCGAAGCAACATCCCAATGTACAAGACCATCGATGAAAACATGAGTTCGACCTCGTTCGAACTACGATGGGATCCTACTTCGACGACAGTTCGAAGCAATATCCCAATGGCCAAGGCTATCGACTAAAACATGAGTTCGACCTTGTTCGAACTACAACGGGATCCTATTTCGATGACAGTTTGAAGTAACATCCCAATGGCCAAGGCCATCGACAAAAAAAGGAATCGACTTCGCCCAAAAGCTAAATCGACTTAACAGCTCGACAGGTATCCCTGATACCATAAACATTGCAAAGAAGAACAAATCGACAAAATAAATTTTACATTGCATCAAAATGTTATTTACACTTGTCTTTACAAATGGGCTCAAGCATGCCCCCTACAAAAGCACCAAAATAAAAGCAAGCACAAACAAAAGACTACACATCATCCCCGGTGGGGTAAGCATCTTCGTACCACGAGTCCGAAGCAAGACGGTTCGCATTATCAGAATTGATGTCATCCCCATCAAGTGTAAGAGGGTCTTACCTGCATGCCTCACGAGTTGCTCAAGCTTGGGTATGCATGGCCTGAAGTTTCACTTCAATTGCCCCCTCTCGGCGTGAAAAGCTTTGTACACGTCAAGCCGAGCCTCGGCATGGACCCATAACTCATATAAACTACAAGGCACAACCATATCGACTGAGGCACGAGACGTAGAAGGCTGAGAGCGTTGACTTGCATCCTCCGCCCTCAGCGAGGCCACTTGTCCATTCAACGCATATAGCTCCGCCTCCAGTTCTTTGACATGCCCTTCAAGCCCCGCGACATTACGATTACAGGCCTCCTTCTTTTCAGTCAGCTCCGACCTACAAACACGGAGGGCATTCTCCAAAGATGCAGTTCCAGAAATAGTTGCTGCCAACTTATTAGTACCGACGCTCAGCTCGCCCTTAAGCCCCTCTACCTCTACCGCCCTCGCACTCAATTCAGCGGTCAAATTGTCCACCTTTGCCTGCAAGTCGGCATTCTCAGCCATCACCCCCTGCTTAATTCAAGCTTATCCTCTTTCACCTTAAGGGAAGCCTCGAGTTCATTGTTATGGGCGACAACCTTCATGAGCTCCTCATCCTGCTCCCTCAGCTCTTCGATCTTACGCTCCAGTTGGTCCTCCCTCTGTTTGAGCCCCTCGCGAAACAACTGAAACTCAAGGTCCTGATTATAAATGTCGGCCATCGCGCGATGCTTAGCACGACACTGTTGGTACTTGGACTACATCTTCTCATAAATGGTTGTCCTTTTCTCTCCCGACACTCTCGCTTGGTCTCCATGATGAGGGTATGGCACAAAGAAAAAGGAGAAGTTAGAAACAAAATACAGGTCGACGATCGCCATACAAACCCAACGACGAAAAGGAAAGGAAAGGCACCCACTCGCAAGGCCATACCAGCGACATTCTGAGACAACTTCACATTGCTCATCACCCTAAGTACCTCGTTTTCAGGGCCAACGCATAGAGGAGCTAAAATAGATGCCATTTGCTCGCAGTTCAGTAGCAAGTTATAGTCCCCCAGGACGACTATGTGACGATCAAACCCTTCCGTTCTGACCTCCACGTGAGTATGGCGACCTACAAACTCGCTGACATCCTCTGGGTCGACATCTGAACCTGAGCCGTCACCCTCGACACGACGACCTCCAACGTTGGACAATGCGCTGCCCTCAGCAGAGAGTACGGAGCCGACTCCTGGGTAAACTCCTTCCACTTGGGGAGATCTCCCCAATAAAATGGTGTCAGCCATAAAAGTGGGTGCGGGCGCCGTTTGCGACGCCCTACTTCTATCAGCATCCACGGCTACGCCCTTCCCAAGCTCTATCCTCCTCCTTTTTATCGATAATGACTCGTCCCCATTAGAGGATTCGTCCAAGGGGTGTGCGGCCGGTACTGAAGAAGCCTCCCCCCTCGCGATGACGACTCGACATGGACCTTATAATTGAATAGGTTAAGGACGAACCTCTCGAACAGACTCACACAAAATAAGCTGCATGTCCGCGGCAGCAACGACCTGTCGGAACGCAGGGACTGGCGCCCTACGCTTGGAAGCTCCTCGACCTATCATCACGAAGGGTCGTATTAATAAACAACGTCATATAGCCAACAAAGTGGTAGGGAAAACATTTACCAGATGGAACTTTAGGGCCACAACACTTTACAAAGGCGGGCCAATCTCGAGTTTTCGATGCATGGGGAAACAGACGGGCTACCCAATCCCTGATACCCGCAATAGGGCGAGGTGGACGTCCCATAGCTGCAAACAGGAAGCAAACAAACTTTATAATAAATACAGACAAAGGAAGAATAAAACGTGTGGCGACACTTACGAGTCTCATTCCATCACTCCGGGAACCTGGCAGAGTTAGAAACGATATGTTCAGTTTTGACAAAGAAGTACTTGTGCCAAAACTTGTGACTTGCCCGATCGTCTGTCCCGACCACCAGCCCTTTCGTGCCACAGAGCCTCAAATGCACCATGGTACCCCTGTGGAAGCCAGGCGTGAACAGGTGCAAAAGGTGGTGGATAGAAATATCACACTTCGCCAACTCCGCATACTTGGTCAACAACAGGAGTATCTTAAGCGTATACGGCGAAAGTTGTGCCGGACAAACTTGGTAGAACCTACAGAACTCTTCCGCTAAGGGGAAGAGAGGAAAAGTATAGCCAATCATGAAAGGGTACTCATAGAAAGCGCAGTACCCAGGTCTGTGGACCTCTACAAAGTCTCTCCCCGCTGGAACCATATCTACATGAGCGGGAATGCCATACTTTACATGAAGAGAGTCAATGTGAACTTGCTCTGTCTCAGAGAGTAAGGGGTCTGGAGTAGGAGGGGGATCTTTGAGGAAGTCACTTCGAGACAAGGGGTGTCTCGGCAGTAACTCCTCCACCGTAGGAAGGCTGTCACCCTCTTCTACCACCGTATCTTTACCGCCCGAAGGGGGCACCATGGACGGTGGAACGACTTTAGGAATCCCTTCGTGAGATCGGTGTTGCCTTGGCTTGTTTTCGTTAAAAGAGAAAGGAGGTGTTGATACCGTAGAAACAAAGGAGGAAGATGAAGTTGTGAACGAGGAATATGAGAAGAAGAAGCAGAAGATTATCAGTGTTAGCTCGGAGAGATAAAGAGGGTATTCAGAAGTGAAATGGCCAAGAACTTTTGAAAAAACAAACCCTATTCCTATTTATAGGATTGGGTGGCGCCAGAATCGAAGCGGAAGGTAGTGGCACCAGAATCGAAGCAACAAGCCATCAACTCCTGCCTCGAAAACACGCGCAATGATGACGCATGTGAAGATGGCATCATTTCCCCGGTAAAATGTATAACCCGGTGTCTTGCCAGGCACGCCGACCGCCCCCCATTGGCCAATGTCGTAACGTTTCGAAGGATCAAATTTCTCTGTAGGAATGCAGGGTGTCCGCTTATCGAGGACGCACCAAGTTGCAACCTCGACAAGCGGAGGGACTAACTCTATGGGTCCAAATTTGAACGACTACGATCGTCGATGAGTTCGACGAACGTCGAGGTCCTCGTAACCTGACGTCCCGTGGAGGACGACCTCTAGACAAACATGGGATTGTACGACCCTTGTAATAATACGGACCCATTAGTGGATACTTGGAATATTCCTTATGATTTGTCTTTTATAGCTTTGAAGGGTTTTTCATTCTCTATATATATAGCAAACAACAGTCTTGTAAAGCCTCTCCGAATTTGATAGACTGGCTATAAACTTACTCATACAAACAATTGAAGAATTCTGATCATCGATACTTTTCTTTAACTATCTTTCATTCTAGAAATTATTAGACTTAGCTAAGATTTACCCCTTTATTTTCTTTGATTGATTTGTCCAAATAGATCCTTATATCTTTTGTGTCAAACAAGTTTATTATTGAACCCTCAAAAGTCAATGCGTAGTATTTTTGAGATGATTTTGTGTGTTTAGTGTATTATAACAACAACATACTTAGTGTAATTCCACAAGTGGGGTCTAGAGAGGGTAGTATGTATGCAGACCTTACCCCTACCTTCATGAAGGCAGGGAGGTTGTTTCTGGAAGACCCCCGGCTTAGGAAAGATAAAAGAAAGAGCAACAACAAGTATACCAATTAGAAACCGAAACAAAAATACAAAATTAAAACCGAGTACTGCAATCAAAAGGCCGGAACAAAAGCAACGACAAGTAATCACAGAAGTTAAGGAATACTAAAATACATAAATACACTAACTCACATACTAAAGCTAATGAGTTAGTGTATTATAATCTTCGTAATTATGTATGATAATGCATCTACACAAAATTAAAATGTTTTTCCCGAGTAAAGATCTATTCTCATAATCGACATTTTTACGTCCAAAATGTTTTACAAAAATACGTGCATTCACGTATGATTTTAGATTTTTAGTGCATTATTGTGATTTGTGGTTATAAAGTAAAGTAGTTAACCCATAGACCAATGCTTTCAATTTATCTGTATATTTATTCTTTCATGCATCAAGTTTGCCATTCGAATGTCTAAGAATGTCAGAAATTACTACTATTCTTTTATATATTTCAGAAAAAAACTTGCTGAAATAGACAGTTCGGGCGCTCCTTTTGGTGGTGGGCGCGAATTGATCGGTGCACCAATAGGTGCAATTTCAAAAGTACATCGATTTTCATTTTGATGGAGCTCATAAAAGGTCTTCTTATTTCTTTATTTTTTTGGTCTAGCTATTCATATTTGGAATTTACCGTCCTGATTAATTTGGGTTTGCATTGGACAAGCCTACTAAGAGAATGAAGCACCTTATACTAAAAAGTTCTTAGGCTCGAATCCAAATCCTCTCATGAAAGGATCTAATCAATCCCCCATTAGTATTGCTGGATCTTACTTTATCATAACTAAGCAAAATGCAACTCTTTCTATACCTTGTTCTTTCTTTATCTTTGAGAAAACTATACAATATAGCCGCTCTAAAAAATAATATCCAGTAAAATATGTATATTTTATACATAATTAATATATTTTTTTTATATATTGACTAGCGAATATTATTATTCTAGGTGGATTAGCCAAATGTGTAACTTGCCCTTGTTCTTTCTCAAATTCTAGTAAATCTCACTTTCCCTAAAATAGATTAACCAATCAAGAGAAATAATTTTTAAACTTTTCTTTTCTCTAATTATGCTTTGCACAAATAAGGGTAAAAAAAGAATCCTTTTCCAGTTTTGCGTTAGGTCTTCAGTCCCTCTACTTCTCCATTTTTTCTTTCTTTTCAAAATTAGCTGATTTAACTAACCCAAATTCTGGTCAGGGAAGGCTTCCCTTTTATTTGGGAGAAATTCAAAAATAGCCGGATTTACAAGTGTTCATTAAAAAATAGTCACAGTTTCAAAAGTAATCGAAATTTAGCCACTTTTTATGTAAAGATAAATTTAAAAGAAAACACTGTTCAAAATCCGAAAAAATACTCCAGTATATTATACTAATACACTGGATTCCAGCATAATATGCTAGAATTTCATACACAGGTGCACCGATCTCCAGTATATTATGCTGGAACTTTCCGTATTGCAGCAAAATAATGGTTATTTTTCAATGACTAATGGTGTCTATTTTTGAATGACCAATCCGAAAACTGACTAGTCCATGCTATTTTTAGCTTTTATTTCTCTCCCTCTCCTCAATTTTCAATTTATCTTCCTTGCCAATTTGAAAAAAAAAGAAAAAAGAAAAGAAAACAAGAGTAGATGGACCTGTTCATTTTGTTGGTGATTCCCTGTAATTCCCTCCCCATTTTTCTCTACCCCTAATTATTATTATAATTATTAATAATTATAATAAAAGAAACCTGTCCATTTATACGAAAGCGTAAGACTGATTCCAATTTCCGAACGCGAAAAGGAGCCCCGCGCAAAAGCGTGCGCTGCACAAATATACAAACACTCTTCCTTTGCAAGCTTTTTCCCATTCACTAAGTAGTTCTCAATCCTCTCCAATTCCTTAAGCACTTAAAATTTCAACAACTTGAAAACATTCAAACAATGGCCACCATCACCAAGATTAAAGTGGATGAACTCCGTAAGCAACTTTCGAGTCGCGGTCTTGACACCACTGGAAACAAACCCATCTTGGTTTGCACTTAATAACCCTCACTAATTCTTTTCTTTAAATGTATTTTTCATAATGGTGTTGTTTTACCCAAATTGCAGGTAAGTAGGTTAGAGGAGGCTATTGAGCAGGAGGAAAACAAGAAACAATTAACCGCTGATAGAAAAAGATCGAGGGATGATGATTGTGACTCAAATGGGAAGAAGATGAAGACTCTGACTGTGGAGGAGGAGTATAAGAAGATGAGTGTTAAGGAGTTAAGGGAGTTAGCCACTTCTCGTGGGATTTCCACTACTGGGTCAAAGAAAGAACTTGTTGAGAGGCTTTGTGCTGCTTCTGATTCACAGAATGACATGTCAAAAGATAATGTTGGAGGTATTGCAATAGGAATTTAAGTTATATACATTGAGTAATGAATTTTGGCGAAATGACTTCCTAGCCACTTAAACTTGTCGGGTTTTTTAAAGCCGATACATAAACTTATAACTTTCCCATTTGAACACTCGGACTCATTTTTTCCATAACTAATAAACACATCTGACCATTGACCATGTACGCGTGTATTACACATACACATACGTGTCCATCCAGTCAGCAAATGACCAATGGATGTCTTACACGTAAGGGCGCGAAAAGTCAAGCATCAACTCCTTCTCTTTGACTGCTTTAGCGTTCTTCTTCATCAACAATGGCTATCTGCTTTTCATTATTTTGTTTCACAGGTGGCTCAGCTTGATCCTTTTCCATGTTACTCTTTCGTTCCTCTTCCTTCTTTTCTTCCAGCTTTTTTATTTCTAGGATTCAACAGTTAACAAGATAGTGCCGTAATTTCTTACAATGTTTGCAGAATTTGGGTATGTTTTAATATTCAATGCGTTGAACGAATCTTTAAGAGGCAAATCATCATCTTCATCTCTAACCCAAACATTGGCGATTAAAGGTTTGAGTAAATCAATTTCCACGCTTACCTTCGCCATACTAGGTATGTTCATAGTTTTGGTCGCCACATCAAGCTCCAATGGAGTCCCTACTTCTTCAAGAATATGTTTGACATAATACCAGTTATGCATATGAAATGGTAATCCGGGCAGCAGGACTCAGACAGGATCTATTGGTAGGTAGGTCTTCTTCAGGCTTAAAATATGGATTCCACTTCTGCAACCACATTTGCAGACCTTCAATTTCAATCACCCGCTTATATAGAACAAAATTGTAATCTTCATCATTAGTGAAGCTGAGAAACACATTTAATTTATCATAAACTCCAATTTTTGCAGATCCCTTCAAAGGGAATTTTTTAGAGAATCTTGACCTATAATTCGGGGTCGGGTCTTCAGAAATCGACCAACAATTGTCCTCTTACATTGAGCCGCCATGGTGACATAGTAATCTCTTGTTTTGAAGATCACTGCCGGCATGCCGTTGTGTGTCGTCTTTCTAGCTTGGAATTTCAGAGAGAATCCGAACATCCGAGTTCCTCCATAGGGCTGTTACCATCAGCTTGAACATCCAGAAGGAGTACGGAAAGCTTTTGAAGGATTTCAATCAACGAACTTGGAAGGGGAAGTTATGGGGAAGTTCAAAACTTAGCTTCAACTCTACAATGACAAAATATACAACTTTCCACCATTTTCACGGTCTGAAAAATGAAAAAAAAAAATTGAAAATGGAGCTTCAGATTTTTAAAAATGGAGGAAGGGGGTATTTTGTACTGTTGGGCGTTGGGAAGGGGGTTTTCACGCTCCTGTGCGTCGTGTTACTCACTCGGGCTGCTGATTAGGACCAACTGACGCCACATGGGCATGGTCAATGGTCAAATGTGTTCATTAGTTATGGAAAAAACGAGTTCGAGTGTTCAAATGGGAAAGTTATAAGTTTATGTATCAGCTTTAAAAAACCCGACAAGTTTAAGTGACCAGGAAGCCATTTCGCCATGAATTTTCTTAGGGTGTGTTTGGTACTAAGGAAAATGTTTTTGACGGGACAAGTTATCCTAGAAAATAAGTGATTTTCTTATTTATTTTTGGCTGTTTGGTAAGTAAACAAAAAATATTGTTCCAAAAGGATATGTATATGTATATATAATCTAAGCAAACTACTATGGGGCAGGAGTTGAGGTAGGGGTGGTGGGGGTCAAGCAGGGGCGGAGTCACAGTGCTGGCTACGCGTTCGGCCGAACCCAGTAGCTTTAATTCAAACTTTGTATTTACCTTTTAAAAATTCATTATGTACAAATATTAATTTAGAACCCAGTAACTTAAACAGATTAGGATCCTGAACCCATAAGATTGAAATCCTAGCTCTGCTTCTGGGGTCAAGAGTGTAGGGTTTAGTTGTTGAGGGACGGGGTAGGGTAGGATGGTGAGTAGGGGGTAGGAGTGTGGGTTGAGGGGTGAGGGTGAGTCGGGGGTGGGGAGGGGAGGGTGGAGAGGGTTGGGGGGGGGGGGTTGAGGGTGCGGAGGAGACAATTGGAAAGTGTTTTCCTCTGTGCCAAACACATTCTTAGCGTAATTTAACCTCACTTCCCATTTAAAACTTAAACTCTTACAATAGTGTTGCTGTTTGGCAAATCTCTTCTACTACTTTATGAGTACCAAATTAATCAGAGTTTAACTTATGAAATTTAACCATCAGTTAATTCACTAACATAACTACCTTTGTTTTGGAACCAAAGCTTAGTTTCTTTGGTAGCAGTTCTGTCCAAATTTGAAGATCTTAAGTGAAATATTATACTGAAAATTGGTCAGGCCAAGGGAGTAATTTATGTTGGTTTAGGCAGTTGTTTGCGGGATTATGTGTGTCCTAACTGCCACAGATGGTGCTTGAGTGCATTGCTGAGTAGAGACTTAACATAGTCTTGTTTTAATATATTTTCACCTTTCACATTTTTACTTCTACTTCAGCCCGTAATTTAAGCCTTTTCAGTTCGTGAAAGAAAGTGGCTTTGACCAATAACTTTCAAGTTTATTAGTAAGTTGTCAATTTGAGATGAAATGTAGCAATTCATATTACTTTTCATATAGCTTTGTGATCGTCGAAATTTTTATTTTCAGGGTGGATTAGTCTATGATCGATTCAAGAATCACTAAATCAAAAGGGACTAAATGTAGATACTTAGGGAGTAGCTGTATACTAAGTAGAATTGACCACTTTAGACAGTGGATTATCATTGTAATTACTGGCATATACACATTAGTTAATGCCACAGAGTGGTAATATGCACTATAGTACTGAATGACAACGTAGTTGTGTGGTTTGTGTTAAACTTAGTGCTACATGTTTAACCTGAAGCTAACTTGACTATTTACACTACCTTTTTGGTTGTTCTTTTCATCCTTTTCTTTTAGTGATATATGATTTTGTCTTGTTTACTGTTAAAAAAATTGGCAGATGGGGATGAAGGTGAGAAAGAGAAATTGGTCACGGCAACAAAGAAGGGTGCAGCTGTTTTGGATCAGTACCTGCCAAATGACATCAAGGCACGTTACCATGTCCTGCAACAAGTAAGTCTTTTTCAGAAAGTTTTTGCTTCTGGTTGCAAAGAAGTATTTGCATTGCTCGTGTTTTCTCTTTTTCTTATTCTTCTAACAAAGAAGGTTTTGATTCAGCGAATTCTTGTTGATATGCAGGGCAATGAGATTTATGATGCCACATTGAACCAAACAAATGTTGGCAACAACAATAACAAGTTCTATATCATTCAAGTTCTAGGTTAAGTTCTATTTGTTGCCTCAGCCTCACATACGTCTTAATTTGTTGGTAATGAACTGCCTAGTAAAGTGTAAAAGGTTCTTTGTTTTCCTTTTAAAATGGTTTTCCATGCTATGGGAGCATATACACTACAAATTCTTCCTGTTAATTGGTGGTTGTATCATCTGACGACTTCTGATGGCTGGGAAGAACATGAGAACAGCTATGGAATATTGTATTTTGGTTCATCATGTTCTAGAAAAAAATCCTGATCTTTACATTTTTTTTTGCATACTAACTGAGCATTTTCGTTCATCTTTCAAAAAAAGTTTACAAGAGATTTGAGGGAGCTGTACGACATATAAAGCCTCCCTAGATGCCTGAGAAGATGGCAAACTATCATACATCTTAGATAGATGAATTAAATGCTAAAGGTATGAAGAATACTAACTACACAAGATAAGGTATTCCTCCAAAAAATTAGCACCAGGTAAATACTTCAAGGGGCTCATAAACGATCATAGCTGGCTTTCTCTTCTTGATCCGGAAAGAAGGGATTTGCTGTTTATCGGTATTTAGAAGTCCCTTAAGTTGACTTGGTAAAGTGTATATGTGCAATTGGTTCCTGTTGTGTCCCAGGGAAGCCATTTTATCAGCAACTTTATTTGCCTCCCTGAAACAATGATTAGTGAAGACTCCAGGAATGCTCAACATCTTCTTTATCTCCTAAACAGTGTCTTTCAGTCTCCATGGTGTTGCCCAGATACCATTAATACAGTTCTGAAGCAATAAGGAATCAGTTTCTGCAATGATAAGATTATATCATTGTTCAATGCACCAGTTAGTCCAAACATGAGAGCCCAAGCTTCAGCCCAATCACTGGTACCTTGCCCCAGCGGATTAGAAAAAGCCATGATGAATCTGCCTAGACCGTCTCTTATAACTCCTCCACTTCAGTGACCACCAATGCATGAACCGTCACTGTTTAGCTTCACAAAAAGAATACGAGGTTCGATCCATTTGGCTATAGTAGTTTGAACTTCAACTGTAGACTGCTCAGTCATCTTGCAGATGTCTTCCCAATTATCACCAAATCTAACTTTCTTGAACTGCAGCTTGATTAGCTGGAATATTGAAGCTGACCATAGACTTGGACCTTATAATGGAAGGGTTTTCTTGATCACACTTGGAGCTGCATCTAGATCTCCATAGCTCCCATAGAATAATAGGAGCATGATCTTGAGTCTTTGCATGTTTGAAAGTTTTCTCAAATCTAATTATTTCATTAGCCTTCTCCATATTTGCTTGCCTGATTTTATTCATCTGATTGCAGAGAATGATAATGGTGGGAACTTCCTAGTGTATACTAGATGGGGCAGAGTTGGTGCAAAGGGTGGAACAAAAATCAATGGTCCCTATACCTCCGCAGATGCTGCCACCTCTGAGTTTGAGAGCAAGTTCTATGACAAGACCAAGAACTATTGGTCTAACCGGAAAGATTTTGTTTGTCAACCAAAGCAATATACTTGGTTGGAAATG
Organism: Nicotiana tabacum; assembly: GCF_000715075.1. Lineage (NCBI taxonomy): Eukaryota > Viridiplantae > Streptophyta > Magnoliopsida > Solanales > Solanaceae > Nicotiana > Nicotiana tabacum. The sequence continues at coordinate 124,340,188 of NC_134080.1, read as the reverse complement.
GACTATGATGAAACTGGGAAAGAGTCATCTGTGAGTTGTTTTAAGTTGCTTGTACTACTGGGACAACTACGTTCATGCGTTAAAACTTGTTATTTTTGCATTAACGTAGAATGTGTTGTTACATATCACAATTATGTAGATGTGTTAAATGCATTATTTTCTCCATCAACTTAGAACCTTTTGCTCTCTTTCTGCTGTTGCATCTGAGTTCAATTGTGAAAAAACAGTATTCACACTGTAACTTGTACTTTTTGTCATATGAATAAGCAGTTAGATTTGAAGTAACATTTTTGTTTATCAAGTTGACTTGCAACAGCTATACAGTAATGTGTACTAGTGGATCTGAGGGCTTGATGAACCTTTCAAACAGGTCCAAGAACTGTCCAACTCAATACCAAAAAGTCAACCTCGTGAGACTAAGCTAGAGGCCCGGATTGCAAAGTTCATATCTCTTATTTGCAATGTCAATATGATGAGGCAGCAAATGATGGAAATAGGTTTTGCACTCTTGTCACTCCATTATGATTCTTATCTTAGATCGCTATGTAATTTTGACACTCCACAATGAGGTCTCATTCACCACTTTTATCGTAACTGCTATCTATTTTTTTTTTGTTGTTGGACAGGGTACAATGCTAACAAGTTGCCACTTGGTAAATTAAGCAAAACAACTATTTTGAAGGCAAGTATCTGGCACATTATTTATGCATGGGTGTTTCATTTCTGAACCACTTATTTGTGTCGTCATTTATTTAGATCTGTATGGTCCTGAATGAAAAATAGTCGATGAAGCACAAGTCAAATCATGTAAAGATTCCGTTACACCTAAATTTGTTATCATGAATTTGATACTCCCTTGGTTCCAGTTTACTTGATTTGACTTGGCCATTTCCCCTGATGTTCTATTCCGTCTTTCTAACATTCGAACATTCTAAGTGTTATAAGTTAATTCTATAACATCTAATATTATTTTTTGTGAGATGAATTTTCCTCCCACCTATTTTTACCCATTAAAGCAATTTCCTTTATTTTGAATCTGATAAATCAGTCAAACTTCATCTATTTCTAAGCAATCAGTATTTGTCAACTAGCTTCATAACTTGGGAAGGATATTTTGCTCTGTCTTTCCATGAAAAAAGTTAGGTTTCTAGAATTGGTTCTTCACTTTTTGTAAAGTCAAGAAGACTCTATTAAAGCTCGCAAATTTTTGGTTCTTCTTCCCTTCCCCTGAAAAGAATGACATTTGCTAGCACCAAAATGCTTCCAGGCCTTACTGAAGGAGGTACATCGTAGCATTAGGGCGAATCTGGGCCGCACTCTTGTGGCACTTCTGAGATTATCAGAATTAGTCCCCCCAAAAGAAAAAGAGAAGGATTAAGAAAAGGAAAAAGATCAGGATAGTTAAATTGGATTCGAAAATGAAATCTGCTGGGTCGAAGGTGGAATCTATTTTTTCCAATTAAGAGGTCCCCTAGAGTTCATGACATCAGTGTGTCATCTAATTTATCTAAATTTAGTACTGTCTCTGGGTTCAAATTGTGCCGGAATAAAGGAAGGTGGTGGTAGCGGGTTTTGAAAGTCTACTCTCATTTGGCTTCAACTGGTTGGCTTTTCCTTCAAAAGATTTATATTGCTTCTATGTAAATAATTAAAAGTATTGAAGGTTGTAGGGAGAAAACTGTTAGGCAGGAAGTGGATACATGTAGCCGGAAACTTTTAAATTCTCTTTACTATTATAGTTCCAGCTGTCGTGCTTTATTACATTGACCAAGACATAAACGAATAAGTAAAGGGATTACTAAATGAGAGAAATACTCTCAACTATTCAACTGAAAATTGGTCTTTGTTTAGGGCTATGATGTCTTGAAAAGGATTTCTGATGTAATTGGCCAGTCCAACAGAAAACTGCTTGAAGATTTGACCAGGTAAACTTGCTTCATCCCTACTGCGAGTTGTCTGATTATGGTCACTGATCAATGCATATCAGCTTATCTCTAATCATGTTGTCTCTGGGACTTCAGGAGCAGGCTTAAGACATGAATATATGGTTTGATGTTTCTTCGCTCTTATGTTGCAGTGAATTCTATACAGTCATTCCTCATGATTTTGGCTTCAAGAAGATGCGTAAGTCATCTTAGTTCCTATTCCTTTTCCAGGAAACCTCGTGTTGCCTCCTTATCCTGCTTCATCTGCTTGCTTGAACTTCCAGTTTTTCTTTTCCCCACGTCCTTTTTCTCAGTGACTCTGAGGTGGATTGTGGTAGCTTTGTTAGAAGGATTTTGCTTAACGTACTGATATACTTGTTGACTTGCTGTCAGGTGAGTTTATCATCGACACCCCTCAGAAGTTAAAACGCAAAATTGAAATGGTGACTTCCTTTTTCTCTGTGCTAAATTCTCTCCTTTTCTCTTTCCTCCCGATCATTATTCTCTATTCACTATGTATGTATTACTCTATCATGGGTGCATTTCTGTTAAAGGAATGGAAGTGTCTGCACTTTTACCAAGTTAATTGAACTGATCCTATGATGTCTCATCAGAAGTATCAACCGTCATTTCGATGTAGAAGCATGGCTTTCTTATTTATTGTTAGTTGATGTTCTCTACCAATGAGTTTGGTTCAAAGTTGATAGTTATATGCCTTTAACGAAGGAGATATAGGTGGCTTATGCAGATGAGCTAACAAAGCATATGTTAGAAAATTGAAATTAGCTGGTTTCAATCACAAATTATCTCTACAATGACATTTTAGTTCAATGGCTTTTAACGTTTATTCTCATGCTGCTTGTTTATTCTGTTACTCATTTTCACCTGATTTTGCTGTGGCGTAACTCTTGAAACTAAAAGGTCGAAGCTCTTGCTGAAATTGAAGTCGCAACTAAGTTATTGCAAGATAACACAGAGATACAGGTACTACGTTGCTGAGTCCCGTTGAAAGTATTCTTTTCTTTCACTTTAACTTTGGTGCTAAAAGAACATTCGTTTATGTATAGATAAATATTTTGGAAGCTCAAAAATAGAAGTTCATAAATTTTGTCTCCATCTTGGTGCATCTCAGTGAAATGATTTTTGATTTATCTTTAAAATAAAAAAGAAACAGTTTAGTTGAAGCTATTTTCCAAGAGATCTGGCTTTTAACACAATTTAATTTGCTTTGCACACAATAACTGTTTTGAGGATTAAGATATGATTATGAATTTGCATCTATATGCCTTAACTTGTCATCTTCTTGTAGGAGGATCCTTTGTATTATCAATATGAACAACTTCGTTGCAAACTTATTCCAGTTGAAGTTGGTACCCAGGAATATGTCATGGTATGAACAAGTTTTTGCTGGATCTATTCCTTCATGGTCTTTTATCTTTTGAATATTGTATTCGTCCTTCATTCGGTGTGTTGATCAGCATGACAAGCATGAAAATTGTGAATATTATTTGTTCATCTTGTCCATGGAGTGATCACCACTTCATGTCTTTTCGTCTCTGATTATTACTCATGTCTGGAGTTTATAAAGCTGAGTTATGTTATTTTTTGTCAGATTGAGAATTACATGAAGAATACTCATGCAAAAACACATTCTGGTTATACTGTCGATATTGTTCAAATATTTAGGGCATCAAGAGGTGATGAAACTGAAAGATTCCAGAAGGTGATTGCAAAACTCCCATAAAATGCCTTACAACAGCTGTTTCTATTTATAACTTATAACTACTACTACCTAAGCCTGATGTAAACATATGAATTTTTGGATGCAGTTCTCGAATACAAGTAATAGGATGCTTTTATGGCATGGTTCTCGGCTGACAAACTGGGCTGGCATTCTTTCACAGGGTTGTTTGCTAATTCTCTTGCTTAAGTATTTTCAAGCGTGATTTAAATCTTCAGTAGATTCACTAAAGATGGTTCCTGCGTGATACCGTAGGTTTACGAATTGCTCCTCCAGAGGCACCTTCGACAGGGTATATGTTTGGTAAAGGTGTTTATTTTGCTGATATGTTCTCCAAAAGTGCAAATTATTGCTATGCATCCTCTACTGCTAGGGATGGTGTGCTTCTGTTATGTGAGGTTGGTTAGCCCTTCAATCCAGCCCAATTTTTGTTCTCGTCTCTTATTCCTCTAGACGAGTCCCTTTTACTTGCCACAACCTCTCTATATCTAGCTTGCTGTTTCACATGATTTCTTTCTCAAGCTTTGGATAGGAGAGAAGCCTCCTGCAATCCAAAAAGTAATAATAGCATTTGCGCACTGATGACCTTGTTACTTCCTTAACAGGTTGCTCTTGGTGAAATGAATGAGCTTCTGTCATCAAACTACAATGCTGATAAGTTGCCTTCGGGAAAGCTAAGGTTTCAATCTTCTCATATTTATGTTATTGCTTAAGATCGTAACTCAAAATACAACAAAAATAAAAATAAAAAAAACTATAGATATAGACAACCATGCTTTGAGCTTGAAAAGAATGATTCACGGGAATATCATGATTCTTGATATTGCAGCACCAAAGGAGTCGGTGCTACTGCTCCAGATTTTTCAAAAGCTCATCTACTTGAAGATGGTGTCGTCGTTCCTTTGGGAAAGCCAAAGGAGCAACCAGACCACAAGGTTTGCTCTAGCCTTGTTGATGAAATCCCTTTTAGTTCAAAATCTTATATGCATATGATGTTTGTGATATGCGAAATTGTGAATGATAAATCCTTCTGTGTTAAAATGAACTTCAATATCTTACTTCATGATAGCTGCCTTGTCCCTTGGGCCTTACCATTTTGTGTGATATATATGTATGTATAGCAGGTCATGTAAGCATTGTTTACATGTTTCTTTGCAGGGACATTTGTTGTATAACGAGTACATAGTTTACAACGCGGAGCAAATAAGGATGCGCTACATTATCCAGGTTGAGTTCAATTATGGGAGATAATCACTGTAAATATGGTTATAGATTTTCATCTTAGTTTTGACTATCAGAATATTGTTTAGGTATTTTATCATGTAAATTTATACTTTTGGTCATCTATGCAATTCTAGCCAGGTAGTATTATATCCAGAAAATGAGAAAACGTTGCCAATATTTAGGTATAGAAATGAGTGGTTATGAGATGCTTATATTGAATTCTCCCTTTTCCGTGCCTGAGATTTTAGGTAGTGGTATTCCAACCACAACAACAACCCAGTAAAATCTCACAAGTGGGTCTAGGGAGGGTAGAGTGTACGTACACCTTACCCCTAACCCGGAGTGGTATTCCCTTATGTATTTTTGTTTCTGCAGAGTTTTGTTGATTTGGATGTATCTTACTGGTATGACTGAACAAGATTCACAAGCTATTAGCAAGGGCTAATTAGAAATGCAAAACCTGTTCTATACATACATAGAACTTTATATTATGTCACAATTCATCACATATTGGTATGCAATAACTTATAAATTCTCTCACGTGTTCGTTGATTAAGAACGGCCAATTATTGTTTTGTTGTTTCTAAATGATGACCATATTTCCATTAAATAATTTCATTAAAACATATTCCTATCACATACATCCCTTTTTTCCACTTCTCTTTTCTGTTTTGTTTCTATTCCTATGACATCCCTCTTTTTTGTTTCCCATTGTGGTTCTCCTACCTACCACAAAAAGGTTATAGAAGTCTTCAAATTATCATGTACGTCTGTTTCTCAATGTCTATATACAAAACCTTTTCGTATAGTGTACACTGCATGAAAGGGATTCTTTCCCAGGATGCCCCAAATATAAACTTTGCATGAAGAGATACTTTCCAAAAGATGTACTATAAAAAGAAACACATTTGATTACGAAACCTACAATCCAACAAAAGACGTGGAGAATTTATGATACTTATTATTCCAAGAAATGAGGAGGTAATTAACAAGGATTTTAAACTAGTCATCATCATCAAGCACTAATATACCTAACAAGATAACAAAATTAAAAGTTACAACGATCAGAGTTACAAGATCAGATCATGTCCGAATCAAGAATCAAAGTCATCCTAAAATCTCTATCTCAAGTTTATTCATATATCCTTCTGCCCCCGGACCAGATCTTGTGTTCCTCTTTTTATTTTTGTTAAGAAAAGTTATAACCCCATTACAACGAAACAAAGCAAACTCCCTGGATCTGTATTATAATTTTTGGATAAATTTAATTAGTGTCCTCTAGTGCTGTTGTTCAAAAGCATTCGCCGTAGCTCAACGGCGTCAATCTGATTAGCTTGATTTTCCGGTCTGTAATAACCAGTTACGGGGTCAGGCACCCATGGAGCTGATTCTTCCCCTCCTTTCTTCATCATTATCATCATGTTGCTTTGCGCAACTCCTCCTCTTCCGCCGGCCACCTCTGCCACTGCATATCCCTTCCTACAAAATGTAACAAATATAATACTAGTATAAATAAGAGAAAAAAAAAAGAGTCCATCTTTTAACTTTTGGAAAAGGAAAAGAATGGGAGAGGAGTGTTATACCTGGTTACACCAAGAGAGAGTCTGTCAGTAACAAAGGTAGAATAGAGCTTAGAGTTGGACAAAGAGCGAGCCATTAATTATACGGAAAAGGGTCAAATATGTCCCTATACTATTGAAAAAGGTCTAATATTGCCCTCCGTTATACTACCAGTCCAAATATATCCCTAACGTCATACTATCGGTCCAAATATATCCCTGACATCATAAAAGTGGTACAAACCTACCCTTCCTCCGATAACTGCTTCCCTATTACAACATTTCATTGCTACCTCACTATTATACTCCCATTTTCATCCCTTCCCCACAACCTTTCCTTCCCTTTCATTTGAAGAAAATCACAGATCATAGATATACAAACACACTATATCAAAAGAAATGCTAACAGCTAAAGATAATATGAAGCAACGTGAACCGAGAAAATTCTGATTTTGCTATTCAAAATTTATGCTTATACGAACGAAAATACATTTTGTTTTATATAAAAAACTAAGCAAAGATACAGGCAAACTAGTTTAAGGTTTCAAAATCGACCATGGTGAGAAAGAAAAACAACCTAGACACGAGAGTTGATTTTTTTTTGTTTCTTTCTCTTCAACCACATTTCTGGAAGGCTACCATTTTCTCTCCTTACGTTTTATGTTAAAATAAAAGTACTACTAAATTTTCCCTAAATAGGTCTTACAAATTCAGCGGCAACATAAGGAAATTCAAAATAAAACACAAAATTGTAAGATCAAGTGAAATGTACGTACAATTCCAGGATTGGTCGGAGAAACAACATGTATTTTGAAAAACAAGAGGAAGTAGAGGCAGTGAAGTCTTCAAAATAATGATACAACTTTAAAATAATTGAACTTGGTAGCTGCAAACAGGGTGAAATGGTGAGGTAGCAATAAAATGTGTTCATAGGGAGACAGTTAACGGAGGAGGGGTAGGTTTGTACCACTTTCATGATGTCAGGGATACATTTGGACCGATAGTATGACGTTAGGGGTATATTTGGACGGATAGCATAATGGAGGGTAATATTAGACATTTTTCAATAGTATAAGGACATATTTGACCCTTTTCCGTTAATTATATATCCAAATCAAACACCAAAGAGTATAGTAGTTCCTACTATTTAGAAGCGAGAATAAGCAGCTCTTCGTCGTCTAGGGGTATTTTAGTCTTTTCAGCATCGTCTAGACAGACTGTACGCCTACAATTTTCTTTACGGCATATTTTATTTTAGACTATTCCGTTCACGATCTCTTTCTCTCTCTACATACGCGGCTCTTTCTCCTCTCAGACGTGTAACATCAACATCCTCTTGCTTTTGGTGCTTTGAGTTATTTTCTTACCTTACAAACACCTGCGTTTCACGGAGACCAACAATATATTTTGGGGTTAAACATTATATATATATGATTAAAAACAACGTCGTAACCGCAAGATCGAGTAGTAAAAAAAAAGAAAAGAAATATCGGCTGTGTTGGAATTGTTTTTGGATGTGAAGAAGAGCGAGTCTAGTCTAGAGGAAAAGAGAGAGAGAGAAACAGAGGGCGGCTGGCTTTAGCTTTAGCTTACAAGTGTTGAAATGTGGGAAAAATAAGGTCTACTTGCTTGCTTCGACATGTTACATTCCCAACTTGCTAACTGAATTAGTATTTCATTTCATAGAAACAAACTTCTTAGTCCAACATGCATGCACAGAGTCATTAATTTTTGCAAAATTAGTACTACTCCATTAATTATAGTTTGAAATGTGGATAATTAAATAGCAAGTTAGTTGAAAAGTACTTAACTAAAAGCTTATATGCCGTTTGACTTGTTGGAGAAAAGAAAATGAAAGAAATTACGAAAAGACTTCGCAATTCTTTAAATAAATCAGTTACATACTATAATTTCTTATTATGAATTAAAAAAGAAGGAAGTAATGCAATTGAACTATCACTGATGTAGTCTCTGGAAAAAGAAAAAGAAAAAGAAACCCTAGTTACTCACAATCTTAAAAATGCGAATTTATTTACTATAGTATACGTTGAGAGTAGTTTACAATCATTATATATAAACTTTTAGCACGTAAACTATATTTGCATGTGATGCGAATGTTCAGTAAAGAATTTGATTAGAATCATTCCTCTAATTAGCTAAAATGAAAAAAGAAACTATATTTGCATAATTGTATGTGATTATCCTTATATATGACACCATCTAGTCGTTTTTATTGACTAGGACTTCATATTTAATGTCAGAAACGAAGCTCTTGGAAATTTTATGCAACACCTGCTAAGACTGAGAGGTAAAAAATTTCAGGAAAACTGTTAATGATTTTTTTATTGGTTTAAGCTTCGATTGTTTGAATGGAGGAAGATAAATTATGTCATCCCCAGAAGATAAAAGTTGGTCCAATGAGAAAATTACCTAAAAAGTTTGGAACAAGTGTATAAGAATTAAGAATTCAATTGACTCTATTTTTACCTTATCTTTTATCCTTAATTCTGAATTTCTGAACCAGAAAAATCAGATAATAATAACAAAATTTCCCCTTTAGTAGATAGCCCATATATTTGCAAATCCACCAATTGCTGCTGTGGTATTAGGGGATTTGCTGTGGGAGCTGGCAACAGAGAAATAAAGGCATCTGACATCAACTAACAGAATGATACATTGAAATTGGCCAAATAATTTAAAAATAAAAATATCTTGCCTAGCTAAGCTCTTGTCCAGAAAAAAGAGACTGTTAAATTGAATTTTTTGACTAACTTGGTTTTCTGTTTATTTTTAATTTTTTTGATATCAATGTTAGAAAGGGTTGCAAAGATTTGATTTTGGTTTAATTTATGAAGCTATCATGTCATATTTGGAGATTGAATTAAGTCAGCGACAAATTTTCCATTTGATGATTTTAATACTATGAGTAAAGTTGCAACTCCCTTTTATGATACTTTGTTTGACTAGACACATCATTTTAGAAAATAAAAAGAAGACTTTTAAAATTTATTATTTTAAACATGACATGTTATTTTTGCGGTTATGAAATTTATTATTAAGAATAAGATGAGAAGTTTAAAATTATTTTTAAATACTCCGTCCGTTTTAATTTATATAAACCTATTTGACTGGACACGGAATTTAACAAAAAAGAAAAGATTTTTGAACTTGTGGTGTAAAATGGGGCACATATATTTTGGGTGGATATAAATTATTGCATAAAGATAAATAGTTCCAAATAAGAAAAGTGGTCATTTCTTTTTGGCACGGCCTAAAAAGGCAATAAGTTCACATAAATTGAAACAGAGGGAGTATAAAATATAATATTTTTTTTGGGAAAAGAAAGAAAGAAAAGAAAGAAAAGTAGCAATGAAATAGAGGGAATAACTACAACAACTCAAACATCCATTACTTTATATCATTTGAAGTTTGTTGTGTTTAAGTTTTAAACTAACCTTTTCTCTTGTTGACATTACAAACTACTAGTAATACTCTATTAACTTGGTGAACCAAAGGGAATTTGATTTGTGTTGGACTATAAGACGTTGAGAAACTTTCTATGAGAAAAATTTTCTACAAGAAAGAAATTTTAAGTGTTTTTTTTTTGGGGGAGGGGGGGGGGGGGGGTTTCGTATTCCTCTGCTTATAAATATGGTCCTTTAATTTCTTCTTCCATCAATAATTTCACATCAAAAAAGTATCAACAGAGCCACTCTTCTAAGCAAACCACTCTCATATATATTTTCTTTTCTTTTTACTGCTACTCTAGTAGGAGTTTTTTTTTCTATTCATATATACTCTTTGGCCTATTATAGTAAATTGGATAATGGCTCGCTTTTTCTCCAACGTTAAGCTCTTTTCAACTGTAGTTGCTGACAGAGTCTCTCTCGTTGTAACCAGGTAACTATGCTTCTCAATCTCACCTTAAAATTGTATTTCCTCCGTTTCACTTCATTTTACATAGTTTGATTTAACACAATTTAATAGAGAAAGGAAAATTTTCAAATGTGTAACATTTGTGTGCCTATAAGATTTTTGAAACTTATGATCTTATTTGTGTGATTATAAATACTTCTCATTAAGAAAATATAGAAATGTAATAATCTTTTTTGAAATGGACTAATAAAAAATATTATGTCAAACAAATAAGTGGAACAAAAGGTGTACTTCCCATCCCATTCTTTTCGTTTAACAAAAGTTGATTTTTGATCAAATAATAAGACGTAGATTGTTGTGTCTTGATTTCAGAATAAGAATCTGTAATTTCGTATCTTTTGAAATATTGTTTTGTTTACGAAAAGTGAATTACTTTAAAATGACCCTCAGATGACTACGACGGGGAGCAACAGTTTATGCTTTGTACTAGAAATTTGACGGAAGCATGCAAACCTTGCAAATTACTAATCGTGCTTTCAGTTTATTCTTCTCTTTCTGTTTTTTCCCTTAGTTGAAGTTTAAAAAAAAAAAAAAGGTCCATGCGATTTAAAAGAACGTAACATTTGAACATGCCAATTACACAAGAAGCATGAAGTATGCATCTTTTTCTACATTTCTCCTGGCAATTTATGTTTATAACTTTTACAATTCCTATTTTACATTTTATAGGAAGGGATATGCAGTGGCGGCGGCAGGGGGCGCCGCATTAGGGGGTGGAAGAGGAGGAGCTGCTGGGCAGAGCAACATGATGATGATATTGAAGAAAGAAGGGGACGAATCAGCTCCAAAATCACCATGGGTGCCGGACTCCGTAACTGGTTATTACAGACCGGAAAATCAAGAAAACCAGATTGATGCCGTCGAGCTACGGCGAATGCTTCTGAAGAGCAACATCAGAGGACATTAATAGAAACTTATCTGGATATTATAAATTGCTTCTGGAAATTAATCTTAGGATGACTTTGATTCTTGATTAGAAGAATAATCTGATTATTGTATCTTTTGATTTGTTAACTTCTTGTGTTGTTTTAGTGCTTGATGATGAATGCTTTAAATCCTTATTAATTGCCTCGTCGTTTGATTTCTTGGAGTAATAAGATCACAAATTCTTAATTTGTTGGGTTAAAATTTAAATAAATTTTACTATCTTTTTAACTTTCGAGTTCTGAAAATAATTTCCTATTCACCTTCTATAACGAGAAAGAGAATTTCTTTTATCCTTAATAACCGAACAAGCTTATAATAGCTAGCACTTTCAAATGGTTACGGTAAGTTCAGCCTTGTACTATAGAAACGATTGAGAAGCTCTTGTTCCAACTGCTTCCGACTATCGATGAAACCAGATTTAAAATCTGTCTATCAATTGAATACATTACCTTTCAGAGACCGAACAAACTGTTTGTCAAAGTAATCGCCGTACATTCTAGCATTATTGCAAGTATCAACAAAGTGCTCTATATGTTGTTTCAGATTCTCTATGCCATCAAACTATTATAACTTAGAAGGTTGATAACCAATATGCATTTTCAAGTTGTCAATTCGTCGCGTATATGTTGTTGCATATATGAAAGATAATTTGTATGACGACTCAGATTTATCTTTGATAGCCTCCATGATGAAGTCCTTCAATTTCTTAACGAGAATCAAACCTTCAGGGAAGACTTGGATCTCCTTGGTTATCGTTGCTTGCTTTGCGGAGTGTCACACCTCCTTTTTACCACCCCGAAGGTGAATAGGGAGTTTTTCCAATTAAAATGACATTATTCGAAATGAGATTATTTAATTATTTCAGAGTCGCCACTTGGAATAATTTATAGTATCCCAAGTCACCAGTTTATTTTAAAATCCCAAATCGAGGAAATTCGACTTTTATTTTAAAGTCTGCGAACCAGAAATTCTAGATAAGGAGTTCTGTTAACTCGGGAGAAGGTGTTAGGCATTCCCGGGTTCTGTGGTTCTAGCACGGTCGCTTAAATTATTAAAGTTGGCCTATTATCCGATTTATTGCATCTTTTAACCTATTGTGCATTTTTAGCTTATTAACCGCTCTTAATTATTTTAAAACGCTTTTAGGAAGATTCAACGTTATTTAAAACATGCCTTGAACCATGCCACATAAAATGCACCCGCGGTTCGCGACACGTTCTATTTAACATTGTTAAGAGTTGAAATTGGGTCATATGAAATGTACACCCGAATTTAGTAACTAAAAATCAATTTAAGGAACACGCCTAAAGCAACTACGAAAGTTCAAATTACAAACAATATTTGCAAGGGCCATGGAAAATTTAATTGATGGCACGCCCCGATTTTTAAAAGGTTTGAATTAATTACATGAGGGTCATGAGTTATTTAATGAAAATGACACAACTCACATTTTCTATAAAAGCTAACTAGTTTTATGAGGGCCATGAGCTTAGGGATTTATTTAACATGGCACATCTCAATTTTATAAGTTTTTAATTAAGTTCATGAGGGCCATATGTTATGGGTTTTAAAACATGACACACCTCAAATGGTTTTAGAAGAAACTTATTTAATTAAGGCCATTTAGGATATTCCTATTTGAGGCTAACTTAAGCTTAACAAAGGCTAAATGATTATGAAAGGGTTTTAATTGTTTCGAACAAATGGAATGGGCCAGCCATGGCTCCTCGCTTGGACGAATCAACTGAAAAGGCTGTATTTCGGCTCGTGAATTAGCCCAGTGGAGAAGGAAACCTCAAATTTCTGCCCAAGTCTGAATTTCGAATAAATTTACCCACATTGGACTTATCCAGGCGGGCCTCAATTAACGCCTGGGCCTATCTACCTTTGTGTTCTGAACTTACCCAAACTGCTAGAGAAATTGCAAGGAGAACGATTCACTCAATCAGAAAACAAAAATAGACAAAAATTGCAATCCAAATTCGAAGACTCATTTTTACCAACCTGATTCTAATTTTAAAGAAAATTAATCAACTGATTTTTGCAATGTAATAAAAGAATTGCGATTTAAGAAGAAAATGATGGCTTATGAGACTGACTCAAAGCTTTGGACCTATAGGCTAGGCTCAAACCATTTGAGGTTGGCCTTTCGATTGGGCTGCAGGTTCAGCCCCTTTCTTTCTTATTGAACAAACAATTTTTTTTTCTTCAGTTCCATAAGTGGGCTTGAAGCCCAGCTCCTCTACATCACTACTATTTTGTAAGGCATGGGAAACACATAGCTGAATTCCTAAATACAGTTAATCAAAACATGAAAACTAAAAATAACCATTACATTCTTCAAATAATTTAAGAAAACTCTCAAATTACATTAATACCTATGGAATACATAAACTAAGTTGTACTAAAGCTAATCTATTACAGATCTTGGTTAACTGATATCATGAAGAATCCCTCCTCCTTTGGACATGGTTTGTCCATTAGAGCCTGGTCCCCTTTTGTGTTAGCATGATGTAAACTCCAATTTCTAGCCTTTAAACCTGCTGATTTGGCCAATAAATAGCCAAATCCGTAGGTATCAGCTTATAACAGCACAAACAAAGGACAAATAAAAGGATTTAAATAAAAAGGAAAGTTATATGTCCAAACAAAAGGTAAGAAACTGAAAAAAAAAACTCAAAACCAGCCCTAATGGTTAACTTTGCAGGATTGAAACTCATAAAACATTCAGACATAGATCAACTTGCTCAAGCTCAAAATCTAAACTCACATGTTCAGGATTCAACTATATTCATATTATTAAGGCTAAATACTATCATAAAAAGACATTCATTTGCACCAAACATTATTTACATGCAACTGATTTCACATTTCTTTAATAACAAACATTACATGAGGAGAATGAAATTCAGTACATTGCACAACAACAACAACATATCAACTAAAAGGTGCAAGAACTGGCTGAAACTCTAACCAGAAAGAGCAACAACAGGATAGGAACCACATCAGACCAAAAACCAAGTTTCAGACTCAAAATCAAACACTTGAACCCAGAAAATGAACAACTGAACCAAGAAACTCCCTATTTCAAATCATTTCCAACTTGTAAAGAATCAGAAGCAAAATGAGGAGTTTTAAGATTTCTGAAAAAATATGTTGTGATTTCAGGGATTTTGTGCAGAATATTGAAGCTGAATCTGTATGAAAAATCTATATCCAAATTTGTATTTTTTAGAATGATTGAACCTATATATAGGCTGCCTATGGAGAAGGTATCTTTTAAGCATATTCCTTATCCTAAGGAATAATGGTACAGTCCTTTTAACAGCCCTTGGTACAGCTGTCCTATATTTCAGCACATTTTTATAACAGCTAGGACATCCGTGCATTTTCTAGAAATTTCTGATTTTCAGCTTAAGTAAAACCCCCTTTTTACCTTTTAGGTTACTACTTATTTCAGTCTTAATCTAAACATTTCTAATTCAAATGGATCCTTAAAGTTTTTACTGATTTTCACATCAGGGCCAACATAAACAAACCTAAAGAAGATCAAAAATCTAAATCAAAAGCCTAGAAGGATCATGAGACTACCACCTAGAATTAAAATCTAAATTATTCCCTAAAAGAAGAAGTTCTCTAAACAAAAAAACTGAGTTATGACATCTAAAAAGAGAAGGAAAAGACAAGGAGATAGCAGGAAAATATTCAAAGAAAAACAGTGTCACCGATTCAAACTCATGCAATTTGAGTATTCAAGATTCAAACATGCTTTTAATCAATCGAAAACAAATAAATAACTAAACATGTGAACGAAAATCTGAACTTAGCCTAAACATGCAACTAGTCAGAAAAGAAAAAATAAAATTACGGAGAAAATTGGGTAACAAAACAAGCCAAACTAAAAACAAAACCTAAAACAACATTATCAGTTCCTAATGGCCAAATGCAAAACAAGAAAACTGGAACATGCAATTTGCAGACAGAACAAAACTCAAAGGAAAATCAAACAAAAGAAAAGAGAAAGAAGTGGCTAGGAGAAAAGAAAAAGGAGAATAAGATAGAAAGAAAAAAAACTTGGAAAATTACCTATAATAAAACAATTGGAGCCGGAGGACTTGGTCGGAGTCAGGCCACTTCGAACAATAGGTCCAAACCACATGAGTCAACTACCCTCATCAAAAGCAGTTTGGCTCATGTAGAATAGAGCCATCTAAAACCCGGAATCAATTCTGGCAAAGGTTTTTTAAGCCTTATGAATCTAAGATCTAAAATTCGGGTAAATTGGGGGTGATTTGGAAGGGGATAAAGGTAATTTAGGGCTTAGAGAGGAGTAAGGGTTGTAGGGTGTGAATTTGGAATAACTAGGATTTTGGCTGTGTCTTTCGATTTAAGATTTGAAGAGACCGACAATGATTCGAGGGAAAGGGAGTGGAGATTTGGAATGGGGAGGTGAAGGGGAGTTTGTGGTGTTATTTTGGGGACGATTGGACCACCGGAACTGCCGTGAGGCGATTTTCGGTGGAGGCGGCGTGGGATTAAAGGGTGGCTAGGGTTTGGGTGATTTACAGAGAGAGATGGAAAGTGAAAGGGTTTAACTGGGGGGGGGGTATGGTTTTCGGACAGTTTTATAATTATTGGGTTGGGAGTTGCGAGCCGGCACTACTAGGGGTGTCAATGGTTCGGTTCGGTCGGTTATTTTATAATATTTGTACCATACCAATTTTTCGGTTATTCTATTATATATAACCAAAATTAGACTTTTCGAAACCGTCCCAATCATGTCGGTTTCTCTTCGGTATCAGTACAGTTCGGTAAATATTCGATATTTTTTTTTAAATGCAATACAAAAATCATTATTAGAAGTAGAATGCAATAACATACGTACTTTTATAGGACTTAGCAAAACTCTCTAGATATTTTTACAGTTTAAAAGGTAGTAAATTAAGAAAATATAAAAGATGGCTAGAGTATAGATCCATTAATTATTCTACATATAGATAATCAACTATTCTACGGCAACGTAAAAGAAACTAAACAAACCGAGTGAAAATATATTAACCAAGCTGGAACTCAAGAATAAAGTCTATAGAAGATTAAATATTCAAAAAGATAAATCTAAATCATATGAAAGGAAACATATTCAATACATTGTAGTTTGCTACTAATCTCTAGAATAACTTGTGTCTTGCTAGTGAATATGTTGGAAATAATTTAGTTTCAATAGGAGTAGCATTATAAGTTTTGGAAATTATGGTTTAAATTTAATTACTTGTTGGCTTTTAACTATTTCATTATTCCAAGGTCCCGAAATTTTTTTAATGCTTTATTATTTTTAAACGTAATATATAAATATATTTTTCACATTGTAAATTTATTCGGTACGGTTCAATATTTTTTTGATTTATTTTTATAAAATAAAAACCTACCCTAATTATCGGTACGGTTATATATTTATATAAAAACCTACGGTTTTATTAAAACAAACCTAAAAATCAGTTTGGTACGGTACGGTTCGGTCGGTTTAGTCGGTGTTTTACACCCCTAGTCACTACAAGAAAAATAGCCTTTAGGGAGGAGAATAATGGTCCCTAAAAGTTCGATTCTGGTCCTTAAATATCATTAGCGACCAGAAAAATCTGGTCGTCACTTGATCTTTCTGGTCGCTAGAAGTTTTGCCGCTAAAGGTCAGTAACGACGAGATTAGTGACCGGTCCTTAAAAAGGCGATTTTGGTCCTTAATATACTTTCAGGGCCACATTTCTGGTCCCTAAAGAATGATAAAAATGAACGTTGGATGCTGCATCTGGTGCCTATTAATTTGCAATGACAAGATTTTACAGGTCTAATATGACTTTAAGGGCAAAATTTTCTGGTCCTTAAAGATCTTATGAAATGTGGTCCCTGAAGGAATGTATTTTATGTCCTTCTTTTCCGAAATATTATTCCATTCATAATGTATATGATGAATGCATATAGACAAACTTATCAATAATGCCTTCATATATATACTTCTAACAATTACAAAAGAAAGGATTAACATTCCATTTGTACTGTATTATTTACACACCCCTCGGGAAGAAAATAAATTAATATCACTTGCAAATAAAATGAATTGTTGTCTATAGTTCTGGGAAAATGATAATTAGCTTGTCAACTTGAAGTCTCCAAAATCTGCATCTTCACTTGTAAACCGATGTCTCAAGACCTGTGAGAAGTATGAAATAAATTCACTTAAAAAACTATAATAATCAACTAGAAATATTGGGTAACTAATTGTGAGACCTACATTATTTCATAAACAAATTGCAATATAACAATATTTTGGTCATATAAGAAACTTGCATGATGAAAGAAAACACAAAATAGCCATGTCTGCAACTAAAACACAATAAGAGACACTCGAAAAATGAATTTGTTTCATCAATGACAAGGAGAACTACATCTTATTATGTACAAATAGGTTCCATAGGCTTAGAGGAAGACAAACAGATAATTATTTTTTCATTATCATAATCATATTTTGGGTTATTCTGTAAATAAGAAACTGTGAGGGGTTCATGTTCCTATCAGTTCAATGTAGCAAATTTTCATATCACTCAACACAAATCTACTGATGCAAAAATAAAAAAAATAAACTATTGACAATTATCCTGCATTTGAACCTAAAACTTGGTGTCCTTGCAATTATCCATTAACTTGTGAGATAATAATTAGAAATTCCATAATGATCAATGCACATGCACATAGATATGTTTGTGACAAGTAAAAGAAACATAATTTTTACAAGAATCGTGAAAGAAATTTCTGGACCTGCTGTCTAACTCTCTCAAGTTTCAGCTTAAATTGTGCTAACTTCAAATGGCATTGTTCCCAGCTATCGAACTTACTCCTAGAAAGAGAAGGGAAAAGAATCAAGAAAAGGAACTTAGCTTCCGGCAAGTCCACCTTAATAACTCGACCATCAGGGCCCGAGAGGGACACACTCATCCCTCAAGTTCTGATTTTTGTTACTCCATAATCACTAGACATATACGATCCTGTCAGAGAGAGAATTTCAATTCGACCCTGCGAAAAGCATGAATCATAAGTTAGATTACTAGGCATTATCTAAGGAAGAAAGATTACCCATAACTATTTTATTGGATTGGTTCAACGTAGGATAAAGGAACAATACTTCTCTATACATACTATAGAAATTAGACAACATGTCTCACCAAAGATGATGGAGCTCTATATTTTATATGTCAATGGCAAACATTAATACAAGAATGTTCAAACTAAAAGGGAAAAAATATAGAAGCAGCTGAGCGCCTTCGCACAATAACAAATTTAATCCATATCGACATGGATGTCAAAGCTTCAAACAAACTCATTATAATGCGGCACAAGGTTGCATGTTTCGAACAATTCGCATAAATGCAAACATATAGAGTATTTCGCTTCCCTTTTAAAGACAAGGAGGATATCAAGCAGAATGCCAATAGCTCTTTTCTATAAGAAGAATGCAGAGAATATAAAATATATGCAAACAATTGACTACGAATGAAGCAGATGCATACATGCAAATCGAATTTCTCAAAGTAAAGTGCCACACCTCATAGGTCAAAGTTCCACCAGATGAATTTGGCTGACCAAGTATAACATTTGAAATTGCGCCATTGGCAGCCAACACACAAATAGCTCTAGCACCTTGCTGAGCAAATGAAATGATTTTCATTGAAACATCCTGATACATAAATTTCAAGAATGAAACAGTTTGGATTTTAAATGAACTCACATAAGAAGAAAATCCATGAAAGAATAGTAAATAGACTTTCAATCAAATAAACACATCTAGCTGCAAGAGTACTAAGCAACCAAAATGGTATGCCAACAACAAGCTGACATTTTTCTTATTACAAGGAATAATTCTTTAAGCATGTTTTCATCAAGTGAGAGCTAAGCCTGGATCTTATCACCCACACACCTACTGCCCAAAATCAAAAGAGAAAGGGATAGAACTCTCAAATTCTTTGAATGACAACTACCAACCTAAAGCACCACTGCAACAAATGCACATGGTAAATATAGATAATGATAATTTCTAGGTAGTTTCAAACTTATTATTATTATTATTATTATTATTATTTTGATAAGTAGGTAGTTACAAAATAAACAAAGTTAACAGATGTGAGAATTAGGAAATAAGTGTGGTAATGGTGCTATTAGCTTCTAGTTCTGCCTGATCTAGTATTTCATTTTTTGCCAGTATGATGCTCCACAAACAAGGAGGAATGAACATTCCATTAAATTAATATGAAATCTTCCATTCCACCCAAATTTCAAACTTTTGCATTGTTTATCCTATTTAGATTTCTGGATACCATAAAACTACATTAAAATATACATAAAATAAAAAGTATATACGAGCTCTTGATTGAACTTCTGGTATATATACTAGTTCCAGATTGAAGCATAATTGTTGTAGTTGTAGATTGAACAATTGGAATATCACGAGATGCCTATCTCCAACTTTTATGAGATTGAACCTAGTGTCTTCTTAACATAAGGTTATACTTCAAAAACCTCCCATGAAGAAATAATTAAATTAGACTTTAGCAGTCACACGCTAGTTCCATTTTAAAAAGATAGAAATCAGTAATAAAAATCAGGTTCTTTACAACTTAAGAACGATGTCCACTTCCGTATGTATTGGTAACAAAGTATAATAATCCTATTGATTAAAGTTTCCTTTTAGTACGTAAAGGAGTGGTTAGTTGCAATATTTGTAGTATAATAATATTAAGAAGTGCACTATAAAATAAACACCTAATTTCAGAAAAAACATGGATAACATGTATCCATCAACAAAATGAAGAGCAACAATAAAAATAAATATTAAAAATAACTCACTGCGCCTGTAAATGAAATAAAATAAAACCCACAAGAATTAATAGCAAAACCCAGCAAGTCTAAAATAGTGAGTGGAACAAAGGAACATTAACCGATGATTGGAACACTTCATCTCTTAAGAAAGTCGTAAAGATAATCAAATCTTGCATTCAAGCAACAACATTGTCAGTGCACATATACAAGCATAGCTGAAGCAGATAAAAAGAATATAATTATGGGAAGAAAAACTTATGAATTTCAAGCAAATACTCCTGGAAGCACCTTGGATCACAATAAAACAATTCCTTTTCATCTCACTGCGGAGGCTGAAGTGAATAAGACATGAGCTCTTCTTCTCAAAATGGCTCAGAGAGACGGCCTCGCCATAAAAACAGCTTGTTGAATCATAGAATGCCAACTCAATAGCACCGATCCAACTTCAGTTGGTGGTGGAAAAAATTACCCAAAATAACTTAGCAAAATTGAATAATTTGTAGAATAGTCGTGAACAGATTGATGATTAAAATCGTCACTTTGAACAATGAAATCAAGAATAGATTTTGATGAAACACCAGAACTAGTTGTCAAAGTGATAAGGATTTAGGGATTTTGAGAGAAACGTTGAGAGATAGAGAGTAAACTCTAGTTCCTAAATGACGACTTAGGGAATGTCTTTAAGTATTTCTATTTTTTTATTTCTTTTTCTAGGTTTCTATCTCTTTATAATTATAAAAATATTAAATTTTTAGAAGAAATTTTGGGCGGCACCTCAAGTCCTGCACTACCGCTCTATTCTGCATATTAGGGACGGGAATTTTATAATTATAGGGACGAAATTCAGTCTTGTCGTTATTTATTCTAGAATTAGGTACCAAAAATAAAACTAGTCGCTATAAGTATACTTTTAGCGACCAGATTTCAATCCGCTGCTAAATGCTGGTCACTAATGAGCCTTTTTCTTGTAACGCGTTGGATCAAGGAAATCCAACGGCTGGGATTAAAAGGTGATGAAACGGGGTCGTTTGGCGTTAGACGGGTTGGACCGGGTATAATTGGTTTTGGGCTTGGGTTTGGGTCGAATTTTGGGCTCTTTGGTTATTTAACCCAATTCCGAAAATCCATTCTTTTGGAGTACCTTTTTTATTCCTTTTCTTTTCTCTTTTTCTCTTTTTTTTTAAAATTAAAAATCCTAATAATTAAAAATCCTAAATTATCTCAAATATAAAATTAAACTATTTAACTAATTATAAAAATTACAAACACCACTTAATTCTAAATTAAAAGAGAAAAATCAATAAACTAAAAATTATAAAACAAAAAATGTAAAAATGAGTTTTTTTTTGTAATTTTCAAATTTTTATAAAATAAATAATTACTGATTAATCCTAAAAATATAAAAACAAATCCTAAATGCAATGCATGATATTTTTGGTATTTTTCATGATTTAAATAAAAATTAAACATGCACAGAAATGCAAATAATTAAGAAAATTCTAGAAAAATTCATAAAAATGGCAAATAATTAACAGAAAACATATTTTTGGGAATTTTATAGGAGTATTTCGTATAGGGCAAAAATCACATGCTCACAACTGCCCCTCTTTGCTCGAAAATATGAAGGGTTTTCGGGCAAAGACAAAATGAGCAACTATGAGAGATTTTTGCCCGTTTGAAACTCCATGAGAAGCATTTTTTGAAAGAGCCCGACCGAACCTTGCTTCAAAGGCTGCCTACATATCCTTGGCTATAAAGGAATCAGGCCAGTGTAGTTCTAGAAGTATTGGTAGCTGGGACTACCGGAAAACTGTGATTTCACTGCTGTTGCTGTAGTTTCTGCTTGCTGAACTCCTTATTGCACCAAAATGAAAAAATAAAAAGCGAAACTAGCTAAACCTATCAACTAAGAGTTACAGGATTCCTATCTATAAATCTTCTGAAGCTCGATCTTGAGTCTTGGCTGGTTCTTTCTGCAGACTCTGATCTGAATCTTGATGCTCGTTAGTTGCGAATGATGTTCATATTTCTTCAGCTCTTCGGATCAAGGCGGGACATACAAAGCTTGTGACTTCAATCATATCTTGAGCAGTCCGCATCTTTTCTCCGCTTCTACACTTAGAGCTCATTTCTTTTTCTTTTCTTTTATTTGGGTTGAGACTTCTTCTTTTGGTCATCTCAAACCTTGTGCCTCACGGTGAAAAACCTGTCCAGGCACCAAAACAAACAAACGAACAAAATTTTTCTGCCCTAGTTTTACTAGGAAAATTTCGTGAGTTATTATAACAAAATCTAAACTATTTCTTTATTGAAAGGGTTAAATCAGGATTGTGTATCCTTGGGAAAAGAGATTAGGGAGTGGAGCCCTATATCTATAATGACCTCAACTAGGGATTGGGGCCCTAAATTAGAAAGATCACAAGGTTATGCTGGAAAGATGACCGGGTTATGCCGGAAAAGAAAAGGTCCTCGGGTTATGCTGAGGAGGTCCACGGGTTATGCCGGGAAAGTCATCGGGTTATGCCGAAAAACAAAAGGCCCACGAGTTATGCCGCAGAGGTCCACGGGTTATGCCGGAAAAGAAAAAGGCCTTCGGTTATGCGGGGGAGGTCCATGGGTTATGCCGGAAAATAAAAAGGTCCTTGGGTTCTGCTGGGGAAGTCCATGGGTTATGCCGGGAAAGGTCATCGGGTTATGCCGGAAAAGAAAAAGGTCCTCGGGTTATGCCGGGGAGGTCCACGTGTTATGTCGGGAAAGTCATCGGGTTATGACGGAAAAGAAAAAAGGTCCTCGGGTTATGCTGGGGAGGTCCACGGGTTATGCCGGAAAAGTCATCGGATTATGATGGAAAAGAAAAAAGTCCTCGAGTTATGCCGGGGAGGTCCACGGGTTATGTCGCCGGCATTGGGTTATGTCGAAAAACAAAAAAGGTCCTCGGGTTATGCCGGGGAGGTCCACGAGTTATGTCAGAAAAGTCATCGTGTTATGCCGGAAAAGAAAAAGGTCCACGGGTTATGCCAGGGAGGTCCACGGGTTATGCCAGGAAAGTCATCGGGTTATGACGAAAAAGAAAAAAGGTCTTCGGGTTATGCCGATGAGGTCTACGGGTTATGCCGGGAAAGTCATCGGGTTATGCAGGAAAAGAAAAAAGGTCCTTGGGTTATGTGATAACTAGGGATTTTGACGTGTTTCATGCTCCTTCTTGCTTACGCTTTGATTATAAATTCTTACAAAATAGTCCCAAAAGGCTCATAAGTTGTGCTTGATTACAGGTTTGATCAACAAAGTGACGAGACATCAAAGATCAGCTCAAAATGAGTGAAACCTGCACAAGTATCAAAGACAAGACAAACAGGCCTAGTGTGGCCGCAGTACACTTTGTGCGGTCCGCACTAGGGAGATTCAGAGACCTGGATTTGAAGGCATCAGAGTAGTGCGACCGCAGTAGATATTGTGCGGCCCGCACTGAAGACATCGCGACCGCACCTCCATTTCATGCGGTCCGCAGAAGCAATGTTCAGAGAGATGTCATGTGCCAGGGTTCAAGCCTATGCGGCCCACAATCCATTCTGTGCGGACCGCATTGGAAGCCTTCGCGGCTGCAGTCCATTCTACGTTGACCGCATTGGAAGCCTCTGCGGCCGCAGCCCATTCTGCGCGGTCCGCAGAGCCTAGGTTTAGAGAGTGGAATTGCAGAGTCAAGAGCCTAGTGCGGCCGTACACCATTTTGTGCGGTCTGCACTGACCCCACAGGGGCATTTTTGTCCAGTTTTTTCAGCTTAGTATAAATAGAACCTTTTTCCATTTTTAAGGCATCAGATACTATCACCTATTTTCCGAACTGAGCTGCGCTCGTGAGAAGACCATCTGTAGCCATTTTGGGCATTTTAACTTAGTTTTAACGATAGAATCTCTGTATATACTTTAGTGTTTAATTAATATGCCTTTATCTTCATCTATTTCTCTATTCTTCTCTTCAAGCATGAGTAGCTAAACCCATTAGCTAGGGTTGTGGCTCTACCCTAGTGTGGGTAATTGATGGGTATTGTGATTTAGGGCTAGATTGACTATGAGTGTTTGTTATTTGGGTCATTTTATGGTTTAATTTACGAATTGGTGGTTGCAAACACTGGTTTGTGCTAAGTTGACTTGGCTCTTCTTGATAAAGAGAGCCTAAGTCTCCAAAATTGACCCAACAAGGAATTGGGATGGACTCAAGAGAATTGATAGTCCCAATTAAAGGGTTAAACCTCGAGAGAGTAATTACCCGACTTGAACCCTAGTTGCTTGAGCAAATTTGCCTACCCATTTGGTCTTGAGAAAGTCAATTGGGCAAAATCACTCTCTCTACCAAGAGGTGTGAGAGTAGGTAAAATTGTGCAGCGGTTATAGCATATTTCTCCAATCATGTCAATCGTGCCTTAGAAGCAATTACCCGTCAATTAGCCACCTAGGTGAAAGTCACTACCCTAGTGCCTTTTTATCCATTAGATACAACTTTTAGCAATTCTCGTTTAACATAATCTAGTTGCATTTATAATTAGTAGTTGATAATAGTAGTTTGTTAAAGAAAAGCCAAAAATGATTGGAAGTGATATTTGGAACAAATACGCAAATTCACTCTAAATAGATACTCGACTCCATTCCTAGCTCCCTGTGGAAATCGATCCCGACCCACAAATGCGTAAAAGCTATTGCGACCCTCTCTTCCTACTTTTTAGTAGTGTGGAGTAGGCTGCAATCACTTTTTGGAGCCGTTGCCGGGGAGCTAACGGTTTTGGCTATCTATTTAGTTAGTTTTGTGTATTGTTCTTCTTTCCTTCTTTGTTACTTACTTGTTTGTATCACTACTCAGGTACCAACATAGCTTTAAACAACGCTAATGACCCTCTTGGAAACGTGATATCGGGGGAGAAGGTAGATGATCTTGAGCAAGATGAGGTGCCTCTTGCACCTCAAGGTCAACGGAAAGGCCGGAATGCCAATGCTAATCCAAATGACAATATTCCAAACCCTCCCCCGGTTCCTCCAAGAGTGGCTCCCAGAGTATTACCGAACCAGGGCTATGCAAGTGCTATTGTCCCACCCAAATCCGGGTGGGCAACTTTTAGATAACCAATGTGATGTTGACCTTACTTGAGCAGTATGGGTACTTCATGGGCGCTGCAAATTAAAATGCCTACAAACATCTCAAGGGGTTCATAGATACATGTTGGGGGAGAAAGCAGACGAATGTATCCGAGGATGCGCTGAGATTGAGACTTTTCCCGTTCTCACTTCGGGGGAAGGCATTAGACTGGCTCGAGAGACTCCCCAACCATTCCATCACAACTTGGGATGAGTTGGCGGATAAGTTTATTTCCAAATTCTTCTCTCCTAGTCATATGGCGGCACTTCGAGATGAAATATTAGCCTTCAAGTAAGAGCCAACGGAACCTTTGCATGAGATTTGGGAGCGGTATAGAATGATGGTGAAGGAGTGCCCAAATAATGATATGACCGAGGCCATGATCCAACAAACCTTCTACTGGGGCATAAATACTACAAATCAATGCATTGTTAACCAATTGGCCGGGGGCAATTTTATGAAGCTTTCTTATGATGAGGCATGTGAAGTACTTGATGAAATGGAAGACACTTCTTTAGTATGGCAGAGTAGAGCAAATGTGCCTCAAGGTGACCCTACGATTATCCATTTGCACAAGGAATTGCACGACCACAGGCAAGCGATAGATGAGATTACTACTACTATGAACCAATTGGCTAAGGCGCAGTTGCAACAAATTCAGAATCCTCGCCAAGTGAATGCCATGGAAGGTGTTAGTATGCTTGTCAACAAGAGAAGGCAAAGGAGGCAACAAAATCAAGGAAATTCTGAGCAATTTGTTGATGAATATGATGGGTGTCAAAATGATGGTTATGATGACCAAAGTGAAGAGGTACAATATGTCAACAACTATCAAGGCAATAGAGGCAACTCTTCAAACCAACAATGGCGACCCCAAGGAAATTGGGGCAATCAACAACAAGGTGGTGGCAATTGGAACAACAACAACCAAAACAACAATTGGGGTAATCAAAAAAACAACCAAGGCAATTGGAATGGAAATAACAACAATTGGGGCAACAACAACAATCAAGGCGGGTGGAACAACAATGGAAACCAAGGCAACCGGGGGCAAGGCTTTCAAAGGCCCCCAATGTACCAACAACCGAACAATCCACCCCTTTCCCTTCTCAAGGTCCTAGTTCTTCTGGTAATGATATGGGTAGAATTGAAATGATGTTCGAGTTGATGACGAAGAGGAATGCGGATTCTGATGCACAATTAGCTTCTCACAACACCTCTATCCGAAACTTGGAGGTGCAATTAGGCCAAATCTCTCAGTCATTGAATACTCACCCGAAGGGTGCTCTACCAAGTGATATGGTAGTGAACCCAAAGGGTGGGAACAATCATGTTATGGCGGTCACAACAAGAAGTGGGAGAGGCGGTAATGTGAATGCCTTTAAGCAAAAGCAAGTTAGGATGATGATGTTGAGTTGTAAGATGACGAAGTCCCTTTGGTAGTTGAAGATGTGGTTGATGAAATATGAACAATGAAGTGAGGATTGATATTCAAGAAGTCAAGGTGGAAACCCAAAATGATGTGAACCCATCCAGGGAACACATAATTGACATGCCAGAGCCGGTTGTGCCAAAAGCCAAGGCTCCTTTGCCAAGGCCACCTCCACATTATCCTCAAAGGCTTGCAAAGCAGAAGAATGATAATCAGTTTGAAAAGTTCATTGACATGATAAAGAGCTTATCTATTAATGTGCCTTTGGTGGAGGCACTTGAACAAATACCGGGTTATGCAAATTCATGAAAGACTTGGTTACAAAGAAGCGTTCTATAGATTGTGAAACTATAAAGATGACTCACCAAGTTAGTGCTATAGTGCATTCAATAGTCCTGAAGCTTGAAGATCCCGGTGCTTTCACCATTCCTTACACCATTGGGAGTGCGGATTTTGCCAAGGCTCTATGTGACTTAGGAGCTAGTATCAATTTAATGCCCTACTTGGTTTTCAAAACTTTGGGTATCGAGCAACCTAGGCCAACATCAATGAGACTTCAAATGGCGGATCGATCGAAGAAGCGACCTTTGGGCATTATTGATGATGTGCTTGTCCGGGTGGACAAATTCATTTTGCCAGCCGACTTTATCATTTTGGATTGTGAAGTGGGCTATGAGGTTCCTATTATCTTGGACAGACCTTTCCTTGCAACGGGGAAGGAATTGGTTGATATTGAAGCGGGTGAGCTCACTTTCAGAGTGGGAGATGAAAAGGTCGTTTTCCATGTTTGCAAGTCTATGAAGCAACCCAATAGCACCGAGGTGTGCTCATTTGTAGACCTTGTCACAGCTGTGATTGTGGATGATACCAGTGCTATGATCAACGTAGAGGATCCTCTTGAGGCCGTGCTATTAAATCTTGATGTCAATGAGGATGCAAGTAGAGTGGAGTGCGTGAATGCCTTACATGGGATGAGCTCTTATTCTTATGAGCCTAGAAAATTGTCTTTGGATATTGAAAACCGGAAAACTCCACAACAAAGACATCAATTTCAGGAGCCACCGGTGTTGGAGTTGAAACCACTTCCTCCACACCTCAGGTATGAATTCTTAGGTTCAAACTCTACTTTACCAGTTATTCTTTCTTATTGCCTTACTAACATGCAGGTTGAGGCCACTTTGGTGGTGCTTCAAAAGCGGAAAAGGGCAATTGGATGGACTCTAGCTGACATTCAGGGAATAAGCCCCGCATTTTGTATGCACAAAATTATCTTGGAGGATGATGCAAAGCCTTCCTTGGAGCATCAAAGAAGATTAAACGAGGCTATGCAAGAAGTGGTGAAGAAAGAAGTGATCAAATGGTTGGATGCCGGGGTTGTGTACCCCATTTCTGATAGCTCATGGATTTCTCCGGTGCAATGTGTACCGAAGAAGGGTGTTATGACTGTGGTGACCAATGACAACAATGAACTTATTCCTACTTGGACAGTCATAGGTTGGAGGGTTTGCATGGACTACTGGAAGCTAAACAAGGTGACCCGAAAAGACCATTTCCCATTGCCAGTCCTTGACCAAATGCTTGATCATCTCGTGGGGCGTGCTTTTTATTGCTTTTTGGATGGGTACTCGGGGTATAATCAAATCTTAATTGCCTCGGAAGACCAAGAGAAGACCACCTTTACTTGTCCGTATGGAACCTTCGCTTTCTCTCGGATGCCGTTTGGATTGTATAATGCTCCGACGACATTCCAAAGATGCATGATGGCTATATTCATCGACATGGTGGAATATATATTGGAGGTCTTCATAGATGATTTCAGTGTGGTTGGTGATTCCTTTGAAGAAGTTTTGAGAAATTTGGATAGAGTATTGGCCCGATGTGAAGACACAAACCTCGTACTCAATTGGAAAAAATGCCATTTCATGGTTGAAGAGGGTATAATGTTGGGTCACAAAATTTCAAAGCATGGAATTGAAGTTGACAAAGCTAAGATAGAGGTGATTTCAAGGCTTCCTCCCCCCATTTCTGTCAAAGGGGTGAGGAGTTTTCTTGGGCACGCGGGTTTTTACCGGAGGTTTATAAAAGATTTTTCAAAAATGGTAAACCCCTTGTGCAAGTTTCTAGAAAAGGATGCAAAGTTTGTGTTCGATGAGGGATGTATGCAAGCATTCGAACTTCTCAAGCTTAAGTTGACCACTACCCCAATCATTACCGCACCAAATTGGAGCTTGCCTTTCGAGCTCATGTGTGATGCAAGTGATGTTGCGGTTGGGGCTGTTCTGGGTCAAAAGTTTAATAAGATGTTTCATCCAGTGTACTACACAAGCAAGACCATGAATGAGGCTCAAAGGAACTATACAGTCACCGAGAAAGAGTTGTTGGCTATATTGTTTGCAATGGAAAAATTTCGGCCATATCTTATGGGGGCCAAGGTTATAGTGCACACCGATCATAACACCCTTAGGTATTTGATGATAAAAAAAGACTCCAAGGCAAGATTGATGAGATGGGTGTTACTACTTCAAGAATTTGATCTAGAAATTGTGGACCGGAAAGGTAGTGAGAACCAAGTGGCAGACCACTTGTCCCATTTGGAGGAGGAGGGGAGGCCTTGTGATGGCCTTGAGATCAATGATTCATTTCCCGACGAGCAAATCCTTGCGTCAATGAATAATATGTCATGGTTTACCGATGTTGCCAACTACCTTGTGACTGGAGTAATCCCATGTGAGCTCTCTTCTAACCAAAGGAAAAAGCTCAAGCGGGATAGTTTGGATTTCTATTGGGATAAGCCATACTTGTTCAAGATTTGCACAGATGGTGTGATTCGTAGATGTGTCCCGAAGGAAGAACAATTGAGTATATTAGAGGCTTTCCATTCTTCACCCTATGGTGTCCATCATGGTGGGGTGAGGACTGCCTCGAAAGTTCTTAGTTGTGGATTCTATTGGCCCACCTTGTTCAAAGATGCGGGTGAATTTGTGAAAAGGTGTGACAATTGCCAAAGAGCGGGTGGAAATTCAAAAAGGGATGAGATGACTCTCAATACCATTCTTGAAGTGGATATCTTTGATGTTTGGGGCATCGATTTCATGGGTCCATTTGTTAGCTCTTGTGGGAATACTTACATTCTCGTGGCGGTTGACTATGTCACAAAATGAGTTGAAGCCGTGGATTTACCTAACAATGAAGCCCGGAGTGTTGTTGCATTTCTTAAAAAGAGCATTTTCACAAGGTTTGGCACTCCTCGCGCGATTATTAGTGATGGGGTGGCCTCACTTTTGCAATAAAGCTTTTGACACATTGCTTTCCAAGTACGGTGTCAATCATAAGGTTTCGACCCCTTATCATCCTCAAGCTAGTGGTCAAGTGGAAGTCTCCAACAGAGAAATCAAAAGTATCTTGTCAAAGACGGTCAATGCAAATAGGACCGATTGGTCGAAGAAGTTGGATGACGCTCTATGGGCTTATCGGGCGGCTTACAAAACTCCGATTGGGATGTCTCCGTATCGTTTGGTGTTTGGGAAAACATGCCATCTTCCAGTTGACTTAGAGCACAATGCCATGTGGGCTTTGAGGAAATTGAATCTTGAATGGGATGTTGCAGCTAATCTTCGTGTTGAACAACTCAATGAACTCGATGAATTTAGATTCCATGCCTACTCTAGTTCGTTCTTGTATAAGTACAAGATGAAGTACCTTCATGACAAATATGTTCGTGGAAAGGAATTCAACGTAGGTGATTTGGTTCTCTTGTTCAACTCCCAGTTACGTCTGTTTCCGGGAAAGCTCAAATCCAAATGGAGTGGACCGTTTGAAGTTGTATTTGTGACCCCTTTTGGTGCTCTTGATTTGAAAAACAAAAATGGTGAAGTCTTTAGAGTTAATGGGCACCGGGTAAAGCATTATATTGGAAAGTTTGATGACAGCCACATGGTGGCGCTCCTTCATCTCAAGTGATGTGGTGGTAACATGCGTCATGCCGCGACGTTAAATCAGGCACTTCTTGGGAGGCAACCCATGTGTTTTTCTTCTTGTTTTCTTTGATTTTCTTTGTAGTATAGGATTGATTTTTGGGCTAACTGGTTGTGAGATGTTGCAGGGATTGTGTTGATGCAGTGCAAGACATAGTGAAGAAAATGTTCAATCTCTAAAGTTGCCAGTGCGGCCGCACTACACTTTGTGCAGTCCGCACTGGTGAAGGCCAAAATGATACCTCTCTAAAGTTTACCACTACGGCCGCACTACACTTTGTGCGATCCGCGGTGGACCACTGCGGCCGCGGTCTATTTTGTGCGGACTGCAGTGGGATACTAGGCCAAGCATGATCATAACAACCCAGTGCAGACCGCGGTCCATTTTGTGCAGTCTGTACTGGTAGGTGAGACTGGGCCCTAGGGGCTTTTCTATAAATAGACCCTGGGGACCCCCTTTTACCCCTTTTTGCAATTTTAACTCTCAGAAGCATATAGCACTGTTCATCTTGCTTTCTTCTTATAATTAACTACTTACATCGATTAGTCCTCACTTCATCTAACAACTGGTAACATAATTTTCCATTTTCTTGTTTCAATTCTGTCAATTTCATTTTATTTTCAATTTTTCTTAGCTTATAATTCTTGTTCCTCCCCTAATTAGTTCACTGGCTAGGTTAGATTGGTTATAATGCTGATTCATGAGGACTTAATGAGTTTTATGGACTGGGTAAATATGCAGGGACATAAATTAGCAAAAGTTGAACTTAAAAGCAAAATCTAAGAACCCTAACTCAGTGCCACTGCTGGGCACCCAGTGTGCACCATGGTCACTTTTGTGCGGTCCACGTTGACAAACTTCAGAAAGATTACTCTTGGTCAGTGCGGCCGCACTACATATTGTGCAGTCCGCACTGGCCCAGTACGGCCGCGGTACCATTTTATGCGGGCCGCACTGGTCAGATTCAGAGTAAAGGTAGTCTGAACCCCATCCCTATGCGGACTGCGGTCATTATTGTGCGATCCGCAGTATTGAAGCGGCCACAGTCATTATTGTGTGGTCCGCAGTAGTCCCTACGTGGCTGCACTCCATTTTGTGCGGTTCGCACTAGGCTATTTCTGCAACCTGGCTGCAACTTTTCAATTCTGTCTATAATCCTTTCTGCATAAATGTTGCCCACCTTCTATTGATACTAACAATGTAAGATGATTGTGTTTGCAGATAATGGTTAAACAAAGAGGAAAATGCTCCAAACAACCCGGCAGAGGTGATTCCTCCCGGGGAGGGAAGTAGAGATTGGTTAAACTCACTCCCCAGGCTTGTCAAAACAAAAAGAAGATGAGAAAGGCAATTAAGGTAGCTGATAGAGCTTGTGATCAGTCGGGGAGTGAGTATGTTCCCTCCCAAGATATTTCTTCAGACTCAGTACCAACACATTTCTACTCAAGTTTCAGATTGATAGATGAAACTCCTCCACCATCACCCACTGCCCAAGCACCAGAGCATGTTCCCACTGAGTCGTCTGAGGGATCAGCATCTGGTAGTGGTGAATACTCCACCTCCCCCACAGCTTCATTATCTGGGGAGGGTGCAGACGGAGGTAAGGAGGAAGTGCAAGGGGTTGAGGAGGTAGCTGAGGGTGGTGAGCCTCAGGTTGAGGGCATTGCCCGAACTAGAAAACCCGAAGTTTGGGAGGATAGGTTTGTGAGCCAGGTGGCGTACCACAAATTTAGGGAGTGGTGGCCGGTGAGAAAATTGATATCGGAGCAGAGTTTCATTGACAAAGATCTTTTACCCTACAACCCTGACGTGCATAGACAGTTCAGAACGAGAGTGTGTTAGGAGTACTTCTTAGATGACTGCATGGATGATAATGGACACTTGGTCAAAGAGTTCTATTGTAATGTAGCCCACATCGTAAAGGGTTCCAAAGTGACCAAGGTTCGGAACCTCAAAGGTGTTGTTTGATGGGAAGTCGCTCAACGAATACCTGGATTTCAATGAGGAGGATGAGTCCCTTTATATGGAAAAGCTGGAGATGGGCGAGGATGTCCGTCCATGGTTAGCTCAGTACTTGGCAATCCGAGGTACCATTCGTGAGTGGTTAACTGTTGGGGTCAAAATACTACGGAGGACCCTAAATTTTGAGGCGAGGGGCTGTGAGACATTTGTGTCCAGCCGGTTAGACCCTACTACCCATGACCAGACACTTTCTCTCCACCAGGCTATTTTGGTTGCTTCCATTATGGCGGGGTACCCTATCAACGTGGGGAATGTGATGTCTCGGGTCATTTCTATAGTCGGTGCCGAGAGCGACTGGAACTATCCCTTCCCCAACACCCTTACTACGTACTTCCGGGACTTGCAGGTGGACAAGAGGCCATACGACATCAAGGTCAAGGTGACAGCCCCATTCTCCTAGTATAGCGTGAAGGGGAATGACAATCCCAAGGATAAGAACTACAAAGCCCCTACTTCTGCCTCAACTGGCTAGTCTGAAGAGCCAGTTGTGGTAGAGGCCCCCGCTGAGCCTGCCTCCACTTCTACTGAGATGCCTCCTAGACTTTCCACATCTTCAGCCATTCCTCCTGGCCCTTCCACATCAGCATGCCCGGAGATCCCATCTTCCCAGGCCCATCCTATCACTACCCACCAACTGAGTTAGACGCTTCAGAGTATCAACAACTGGATGTATACTGCTTCATGCAAGTTGTCCACCTTGACCACCACTATTGCAGCTCAGTCGGCACCTCAGCCAGCACATGTCCCACAATCCATTGAGGATGCTTTGAAAGAGATTCTTGAGAACCAGAATAAAGTCCTCACTACCCAGGATGCATTAGCAAAGGCGGTTGATTCGCATAGCAAGGCTCTCAAGGAGCTTGCTAAGGAGCATAAGAAGCTGCAAAAGACACGGGCCTCCAAGGAGTCCGTGAAGGAGCTGCGGGCGGATGTTGACAAGTTTAAAGTAGACCAGCTACCTTTAGACGTGTTGTTTGAGGACCCTGTTCCATCAGCTAAGCCACAGTCGGAGCAGTCACAGCGACCTCCGAAGAGGAAGAGGATGATTCCTAGAGCCGCTGATGCTATCATCCAGTTGGCGGACCCAACAGAGACTTTCTCCAGTCAGCCACAGGGTGTACCAGATCCAGAGCCTGTCTAGGTCCAGGCCCAGGTCCCAACAGCTGAGCAGGAGGACACCGGGAACCAGTCTGAGGTTCCCGAGCACACAGAGGACCTAGGGACCATCCATGATCCTATGCAGACCGACAAGGATTAGGGAGTCTTCATATCTTTTTTCTATTATTTTTGATGCTTATTTGGACTAGTTGGCATTGGGGACAATGCCAGCTTTTATTTGAGGGGGTGCGCCCTACATTTTTGGATGACTGTATATATTGACTCATTTTATGCTTTCTTGATTTTCACATTTGGTCTGTATATAATCTGATATCTAGTTACTTTTATCGCATTTTTCATCTTTCTTTGGGTCTGTATATAAAGTTACATCATTGTATATATTCATCCCCGTTGTATATTCAAATCCCCTATTGTATATATTCGTTCTATTTTCGCAAAAATTTTCCGTTTTTAGCTTTTTATTTATGTTCGTAGCTTTTGTTTTGTTTTGGACGTTTTCAATAAGCCTTTGGTTTTCTTAATACCATGGTTCTTTCCAAAGGTGGAGTGTTGTGTGAATCGGGTGGCTCTTCCCAATGATGGATGGCGTGACAACCTTCTTAAAGGTTTGAGTCTGTTTTTGTTTTTGTTTTTAGTAGTTTATGGTTAAGGATACCTCAAGAAAAACTTCACTTGGGCCTAGCAGATTTGCCTTTGATCCCATGGTCAAAGACAAAATGTTGTGTTAGGATGGTGAAAGTCGTGACCTTGAGACTCTTGTGTTGACCGATAATCATCAAGTGGTTTTTCAGGACCATTGTGTGCTCAAATCGTATCTAAGGTCGTTGTGGGCCCCCGACTCTATGTCTTTAGCGATCCTTTAGCTTGTGTGCTGAGTAATTGAATTTCAAATCCAAGTCCCGAGCCATTGGTCTAGAACTTGCCCCGAATGTTTGTTGAGGCGAAATCCTAAGTGAATTTTTAATTAAGACATAATTATAGGCCCTCCTTGATCCAAATAATAGCTTGAAAAATTCTATAGCCTACCAATGATATGATCCCTAGTTAACCCTTTTGAGCCTTAGACCTTTTTCTTTCAAGAACCAAGAGACAAGCCTATACCCGTTCTAAAAGATACCCTCTCTTGGCACCCAATCTTTCCTTGAGCACATGGCAAAAGTATAAGTTTGGGGGAAGAGACGAGGGTGACAATAAATTGGGAAAAAGCACAAAATGAAGAAAAGGAAAGGCAATGAAAAATAAAGAAAAGCAAAAGACAAAAAGAATGCTCAATGTGAAAAAGAATAAAAGGGATTCAAGAAAAGCAAAAGAATGAAAGGTGTGGAAAGTTGAAAAAGGAGAAATGGTTTGAATTGCATAAGAAAGAGTGACAACATGTCCCTCTAACCCCTTAGAAAGAGGTGATATGACTCAAAGAGTCAAGAGAATGTATGCCGAATGAATCAAAAGAAGTGCTTAAGGGAAGATAGAACCCACTTAGATCAAAACATTCCCTGCCCTGAACCAAAAGCCTTCACAATGACTCCACAAAAGCCCTATATGATCTTGAGTTGAATGATGCTTACATTAGTGGATACTCACATGAGGGGCAAACATATGGTACTTAGAGTCGGACTTGTGACCTTTTTTTGAGAGAGATGAGTGAATTTCCATTAACCTCGATTTATGTGCCAATATTCTAAAAGGTGAGGTTTGCTTAGGGAGAGTAGAGGATGTGTGAATTTGGGTTCCATAATGACCAAAGTAATTGAGAGAGTTCTTTGATGTAATGAGTCAACTCTTGATGCTTTTGTGTCACACTTGATCCATGGTTTTTCAAAGGTTAATGTTGTTAATGACTCAATTGTATTGAGGGAAATTGTTAGTTCCAATTGATGCTAGTTGAGGTTATTTTAGGATAGCTGAAAATTCTTGGATTTTCCCTTAAGGGGTGAGTCTTATTTTGTTTGCTTGAGGACAAGCAAAAGCTTAAGTTTGGGGGAGTTGATAACTAGGGATTTTGACGTGTTTCATGCTCCTTATTGCTTACGCTTTGATTATAAATTCTTACAAAATAGTCCTAAAAGGATCATAAGTTATGCTTGATTGCAGGTTTGATCAACAAAGTGACGAGATGTCAAAGATCGGCTCAAAAGGAGTGAAACCTGCACAAGTACCAAAGACAAGACAAACTTAGGACAAATAGGCCTAGTGCGGCCGCAGTACACTTTGTGCAGTCCGCACTAGGGAGATTCAGAGACCTGGATTTGAAGGCATCAAAGCAGTGCGACCGCAGTAGATATTGTGCGGCCCGTACTAAAGACACCGCAGCCACACCTCCATTTCATGCGATCCGCAGAAGCAATGTTCAGAGAGATGTCAAGTGCCAGGGTTCAAGCCTGTGCGGTTCGCAATCCATTTTGCACGGACCACATTGGAAGCCTCCGCGACCATAGTCCATTTTGCGCGGACCGCATTGGAAGCCTCCGTGGCCGTTGTCCATTCTACGCGGTCTGTGGAGCCTAGGTTTAGAGAGTGGAATTGCAGAGTCAAGAGCCTAGTGCGGCCACACACCATTTTGTGCGGTCCACACTGACCCCGCAGGGGCATTTTTGTCTAGTTTTTCCAGCTTAGTATAAATAGAACCTTTTTCCATTTTTAGGGTATCAGATATTATCAGCTATTTTCTGAACTGAGCTGCGCTCGTGAGAAGACCATCTGTAGCCAGTTTTGGGCATTTTAACTTAGTTTTAACGATAAAATCTCTGTATTTACTTTAGTGTTTAATTAATATGACTTTATCTTCATCTATTTCTCTATTCTTCTCTTTAAGCATGAGTAGCTAAACCCATTAGCTAAGGTTGTGTCTCAACCCTAGTGTGAATAATTGACGGGTATTGTGATTTAGGGCTAGATTGACTATGAGTGTTTGTTATTTTGTTCAATTTTATTGTTTAATTTACGAATTGGTGGTTGCAAACACTGGTTTGTACGAAGTTGACTTGGCTCTTCTTGAGAAAGAGAGCCTAAGTCTCCAAAATTGACCCAACAAGGAATTGGGATGGACTCAAGAGAATTGATAGTCTTAATTAAAGGGTTAAACCTCGAGAGAGTAATTACCCGACTTGAACCCTAGTTGCTTGAGAAAATTTGCCTACCTATTTGGTCTTGAGAAAGTCAATTGGATAAAATCACTCTCTTTACCGAGAGGTGTGAGAGTGGGTAAAATCGTGCAGCGGTTATAGCATATTTCTCCAATCATGTCAATCGTGCCTTAGAAGCAATCCCGTCAATTAGCCACCTAGGTGAAAGTCACTACCCTAGTGCCTTTTTATCCATTAGATACAACTTTTAGCAATTCTCGTTTAGCATAATCTAGTTGCATTTATAATTAGTAGTTGATAATAGTAGTTTGTTAAAGAAAAACCAAAAATGATTGGAAGTGATATTTGGAACAAATATGCAATTCCACTCTAAATAGATACTCGACTCCATTCTTAGCTCCTTGTGGAAATCGATCCCGACCCACAAATCGGGTAGAAGCTATTGCGACCCTACCCGATTCCTACTTTTTAGTAGTGCAAAGTAGGCTGTGTTCATTATGCCGGAAAGGTCCACGGGTTATGCTGGGAAAGTCATCGGTTTATGTCAGAAAAGAAAAAAGGTTCTCGGGTTATGCTGGGGAGGTCCACGGGTTATGCCGGAAAAGTCATCGGGTTATGCCGAAAAAGAAAAAAAGTCCTCGGGTTATGCCGGGAATCAACTAGGGAGTGGGGCCCTATGTTGGAAAGATCAGTAGGTTATGCTGGCATCAATTGGGGAATGAGACCCTATGTTGGGAAAGATGAAGCTAGAGATTGGGGACCCTAGGCTATCATGATTTTGGAAATTTTCTTCTTCTTATTTTCATTTCACTTTTTATACTTTATTCAAGAGAATGTGTGAAGAGTTTAGAAGGGACTTCCCTTTTCGGGTTAACTTCTACATGCAGGACCATTCTAGTCTCTGCGCTCTTTGCTTTTATTGCACCTGCTTCTTGCGAGGTTTTCTTAGATTGCACCTGTTTTCAAATCAAAGAAAAATTTGTCAGTTTGAAACGGTGGTTGGTTTTGTGGCCTTGATTGTTTTGATCACTTGATCTCGGCCCAACTCTTTCGCTGAAATCCTTTACCGCTTGTTGGTTTTCTAGAGACTGATTCCTTTTCCACAATCGGGTATCTGGACTTTTTCCAAGATTTCGCATGACGGTTAACCCGTGTGGGGCCTTTGCCTTTCTTATTTTGCCTTTATGGTAACCTGACTTTGGGCTTATTTCCTTTTCAAGAGTTTTCGACTCTGGAGCATCGGCCATCAAGGCCAGTCGAGATCGACTTGATGCACCTGCTGAGGCCAGGTGCTTTTCCTTGAATTTTAGCTTTTGTTGAACAGAAACCTGTAAAACCAATCTTGCCATCTTTTATTTCGATTAGTTTCGGAAGAGTATTAAACCGAAAGGGATTCAAAGAAAAGAAAGGATGGGATAATGAATTTAAAGAGAAGTGTCACTTTCGGGGAAGGAAGGACTTATCTCGAGTTCATACAGACTTCAATAGACATGACATGCTTCTTGGAATGGATACCGGATCTGTGAAACTATCCAACTTCTCATAAACCTATTATGACCCGTGTTTTAAAACCGTGAAACCTTGCCAGGATTCTTTCAGTGCCAATGGTTGTAAAGGAGTCCTTCTTTTCGATCAACGACGCCTTTTCCGGGTTTTCGCCAATTGACCTCTCTCATTTCTCTTCTCACTGCCGCCTTATAGTGCTCTTTTACGAGTTTTCACTACAAGACTCTCTCATTTCAATTTCTTTGCTCACCATCGCCTTACGGTGCATGTGGGTTTTCACTAATAAGACTCTCTCATTTTATTTCTCTCATCTTGATTGCATCGGATCCAAACAGCTGCGTTCTCCGATTCTGGAACATTCTCACTGATTGGTCGAAAGGACTTGAATAGGGTTTTAGGATAAAAAGAGTTTGGATTGAATTACAACTTTGGAACCTTTCTGGCGAACCATCGCCGAACCATTATAACATTTGCCCCAATTTCACTTTTGGGGGAATTTGGATTTTTGTTTTGATATGACTGAACCCCAAAGAGAGGCTGCCTACATATCCTTTCGGAATCAAGTCAAATGTAGTTCAGGGAAACATTTTGTTTTGTTGTTTTGTTGTTTTGCCTTTTCTTTTCTTTTGATATTTTTTCAAACATATTCAAGTTCCAAAGAGGGTAATGAAAGAAAGGTAACCGGCTCAAAGGGTTAGCAAAGGAGTGGAGTGTTTGGGTAGCGAGAATGAAAGCCTCCGTCATCCCAATCAGATAATATTGGTACCACAAATGGGTTAAACGTAGTACCTTTTGACTGCGTCTGCATTTACTGCTGTTTCAGGATCATTCCCTTCAATGTCGCCCAAGTACAATGCCCCTTTTGGCAACAACTTTCTTATAATGTATGGGCCTTTCCAGTTGGGAGCGCACTTTCCTTTTGCTTCCTGGTGGTGAGGGAGAATACGTCTCAAAACGAGTTGCCCCACTTCAAAGTTCCTAGGCTGCACTTTCTTGTTGTAGGCACATGCCATTCTTTGTTGATACAACTACCCGTGGCAGACTGTGACCATTCGTTTTTCATCTATCAGGATTAACTATTCCAGACGGGTTTTGACCCACTCACTATCCTCAATTTCAGTTTCAACAATGATCCGAAGAGAAGAGATTTCAACCTCGGCGGGTATTACGGCTTCAGTGCCATAAACCAATAGATATGGGGTTGCTCCGACTGATGTGCACACAGTAGTGCGATATCCCAACAATGCAAATGACAACTTGTCATGCCATTGCCTAGAACTTTGGATCATCTTTCTCAGAATCTTCTTGATGTTCTTGTTTGCTGCTTCAACAACACCATTAGCTTTGGGCCGATAAAGGGTAGAGTTCCGATGTGTGATTTTGAACTGCTCACGTATCTCCCTCATCAAGTTACTATTCAAGTTTGCAGCATTATCCGTAATGATAGTTGCAGGAATACCGAAATGGTAGATGATATTGGAGTGCATGAAGTCTACCACAACTTTCTTAGTGACAGCTTTGAGAGTAATTGCTTCGACCCACTTTGTGAAGTAGTCGATGGCGACCAATATGAATCTATGCCCATTTGAAGCTTTTAGCTCGATCGGCCCAATGACATCCATACCCCAAGCAACGAACGACCATGGCGCTGACATATGATGCAGTTCTGTAGGTGGTGCATGAATTAGATCACCGTGCACCTAACACTGATGACATTTCTAGACAAAACTGAAGCAATCTTTTTCCATAGTCATCCAGTAATAGCCTGCTCGGAGGATTTTCTTTGCCAAGATGTACCCATTCATGTGGGGTCCACACACTCTTACATGTACTTCATACATGATTCTTCCAGCCTCTTCGGCGTCAACACATCTTAATAAGTTGAGCTCTGGGGTTCTTTTGTACAAGACCTCGCCGCTCAAGAAGAAACCACTTGCAAGTCATCTAATGGTTCTCTTTTGGTCTCCACTGGCTTGATCGGGATATTCTTTCGTTTTCAGAAATCTCTTGATATCATGATACCATGGCCGAACATTTGGTTCCATCTCAACCGTATTGCAGTAACCATGCCTTTCTCGGATTTGGATTTCCAACGAGTCAATGTGGAGATTGCCTGGATATTGTAACATAGAGGCCAAAGTAGCGAGTGCATCAGCCAACTCATTGTGAAAACGAGGAATGACCTGAACTCAATTGACTTGAACTGCTTGCTAAGATCTTCCACATGTTGTCTGTAGGGAATAAGCTTGACATCCTGAGTTTCCCATTCACCCTGAGCTTGTCGGATAATCATATTTGAATTGCTGATGATCAAAAGTTCTTCAACATCTTGGTTGATTGCCATATTCATACCCATAATGCAGGCTTCATACTCGGCGCTGTTGGTTGTGCAGAAAAACCGAAGCCGGGCTGTGGCTAGATAGTGCTGACCAGTGGGTGAGATCAAGATTTCCCCAATTCCAACGCCTTTTGCGTTCACAGCTCCATTGAAGAACATTTTCCAAGCATTGGTGTCTTCTGATGTTACCTTAACTGAATTCACCTCCTCGTCGGGGAAGTAAGTACTCAAAGGCTGGTATTCGTCATCAATAAGGTTTTCAGCTAGGTGATATGCTAAAGCCTGGGCTTTCATTGCCGTGCAGGTGACATAGACTATGTCAAATTTAGTGAGCTGGATTTGCTATTTTGCTAACCTCCTTGTGGGCATCGACTTCTAGAATATGTACTTTAATGGATCCAACCTGGTGATGAGGTCAGTGGTATAGGCCAACAGGTAACGCCTGATCTTCTGAGCGACCCAAGTTAAGGCGCAACAAGTCCTTTCCAACAGGGTATATTTGGCTTCATAACATGTGAACTTTTTACTCAAATAGTAGATTGCCTGCTCTTTCTTCCCGGTCACATTGTTTTGCCCGAGGACACAACTGAAGGATTTCTCCAAGACTATCAGATACAAAAACAAAGGCCTCCTCGGTTCGGGTGGGACCAAGACTAGCGGGTTCGACAAATATTCTTTGATTTTGTCAAAGGCTTCTTGACACTCATCTGTCCATTTAATTGCCGCATCTTTCTTCAACAGCTTGAATATGGGCTCACAAGTGGATGTCAACTGAGCAATGAACCAGCTGATGTAGTTCAACCTTCCCGGTAGGCTCATAATCTCTTTCTTGGTTCTTGGAGGAGGCAAATCCCAAATAGACTTTATCTTTGTTGGGTCTAGCTCAATGCCCCTCCGACTGACTATAAATCCCAAGAGTTTGCCTGACAGAACCCCAAATGCACATTTAGCTAGATTCAGCTTCAAATCATACTTACACAGCCGTTCAAAGAACTTTCTCAGGTCTCGAACATGGTCGTCCTGTATTCTGGATTTGTGATCACATCGTCCACATACACCTCGATTTCCTAGTGCATTATGTCATGAAAAATGGAAGTCATGGCCCTCATATATGTTGCCCCGACATTCTTCAACCATAAGGCATGACCCTGTATCCTGCATAACAATCCATGAGAGACTGTATCTCATGTTCGGCACAGTTATCAACAAGGATGTGAATGTTCGGCAAAGGGAAATTGTCCTTGGGACTTGCTTTATTCAGATCTCGGTAGTCAACACACACTCGGGTTTTCCCATCTTTCTTTGGTACGGGAACCACATTAGCCAACCATGTGGTGTATCAGACCACTCAAATCACCCCCCGCCTTCAACTATTTCGTGACCTCCTCTTTGATCTTGTCATTGATATCAGTTTTAAACTTCCTCTGTTTTTGCTGGACATGGGGACAATCGGGGTAAGTCGACAACTTATGGACCACCAAATCGACACTTAATCCTGGCATGTCATCATAGGACCAAGCAAACACATCTTTGAATTCGAACAAAAGTTGGATCAATGCATCCTGGTTCTTTTATTCGTGTAAATGCTTATCATAGTTTCTTGGACTTCTTCAGAACTACCCAAATTAACCGGCTCGGTTCATTTAAGTTCTGCTTATATTCTCAAATTGTTCCAATTCTCGATTTATTTCCCTAAAAGCCTCTTCTTCATCATATTTCGATTCTTGATTTATTATTTCACAATTAGACATCAAGCATATTGATTTCATGTTCTTGCGGTTCTCAATTTAAGTCCGCAAGCATGTCATGTTATTTAAAGTCGCATTATTAGAACTGAAAGAAGAAATAAGAAAAAGTAACAAAAATTACAAAGAATAAAGAGAGATGAAAGATGAAATATTGATTTCATTTCATTGAATGTTGAAGATAACAGGGTTTACATTGGAATTTAAAGACATGAAACTAAAAGAAACATCCGAGTTACACCCTGAAATAACTCGTGATGTAGAAAAAGTGGCAAGACTAGACTACCGAGATTCCCGCCGGACTGGGAACGGAGTAGCCTTCCAGTTTTGCAACTTGGCATTGGTCCCCATATACATCACCTCAACAGTGCTCGAGCCTTCTCTCGGCTGGACCATGTGGGTTTCATACAACATCTGCCTCATCGCTCCATATATGTCCACAATTTCCTCGGCCGTGAAGGCCTCATCTTCTTCTTCTTTGCTGTACTTGGGCCTGACGAATGTTCTGTAGAGATGCGGAACCGGTTGAGGTAACACCCAACCATTGCTCTTTCGTTCATCTGCCCATGTCACATCAGCTTTTGTGGCATGAAAACCCACACCAAAAAACTTCTCCCTGGTAGGCAAAGTGATAGGTTCTGTGATGTCTTGCAATGATGCCCCGAGTCCCTTCCCAGGCTTATAACCATGCTTAATCATTTCGGTAGCAATCATGATGGATGCATTTGACAGAAAAGGCTGAGGACAAGGGCTTCCTTCCTCACATTGATCTGCAACCACCACCTCGAAAGCTTGATAAACTATATGTTCACTGTCTTTCCAAGCTTCAAGACATGGACTGACGGGACCCGGTAAATTGACTGCTCGTCCTCTCCATGGACTACAATCTCCTAATCTTCATATTCAAATTTCACCATCTGGTGGAGAGTGGAAGGTACGGCCCCTGCCACGTGAATCCAAGGTCTTGCCAAGAGGAAATAGGAAGTGTCCATGTCTAGGACCTGAAAGGTCACCTCGAAATCCACAGGACCAATAGTCAAAATCAAATCGATCTCTCCTATGGTATCTCTCTTGATGCTATCAAAGGCACTCACACAGATATTGTTAGGCTTGATTCTCTCAGTCCCAATCTCCATTCTTTTCAAAGTTGAGAGAGGGCAGATATCAATTCCAGATCCGCCATCCAGCATGACTCTCTTCACATAGTACCCCTCATATTTAACTATCAGATGGAGGGTTTTGTTGTGGGCAACCCCTTCTGAGGG
This sequence comes from Nicotiana tabacum, assembly GCF_000715075.1. Classification (NCBI taxonomy): domain Eukaryota; kingdom Viridiplantae; phylum Streptophyta; class Magnoliopsida; order Solanales; family Solanaceae; genus Nicotiana; species Nicotiana tabacum. The sequence goes on along the minus strand of NC_134080.1, from coordinate 124,296,398 downwards.
CAAATCATTCTTGCTAAAGGAAATCTGATTGACTGCGAAGAATCTTTCTGCCATCCTCTCCAGTTGTTCAACAGTGGTTTCAATTGGAACATAAGCTTCGTTGAGGGTTTTTATCAACACTTTCTGATGCTCGGTTGAGCTCACCAGCAAAGACAGGAGTGAAACCTATGAAGGAGACTTCCAAAGTTGGTCTATTACCTCATAGTCCATAGTTTTCATTTTTCGGAAGAACTGTTCTACTTCTTCGGCACTAACTGGCTTTTTGATCGGGAAGCGTTTCTGCTTGGCATTGTTCACTTCTCCCATATTAAGGTATTTCTCAGCTGGGTTAGTTTAATTTGCTTCTCCTAGGACCTCTTTTCCTTTGTAGGTTACTACCGCTTTGTTATAATTCCATGATACGGCAGTAGGATCTGTCATGGGCCTCTACGGTGTGTGACCAATAACCACGAGCTCATTCAGCCTTGGTGAATTTACTGGCCCCCGTACCATATAGGTCCCATTAGGCACGTACATCTTTGACCCCTTGTTCAGCTCGAATCTTCTTGGAGGGCTCAATGTCATTTGTTCTTTCCTGTGACCCCGGGGAACATAAAGAATGGCATCTTTCGGGGGTACTGCCTCAATTTTGGTTTCCACTATCTTTTCTGTGTTTTGAGGGGTGAGTTTACTCTTCTTCTCCCCCTTTTCTTGCTTTGCATCAGCCTTTGGCTTTTTTCGACTTCAGGAATTGCAATGATGGCTTTCAAGGCAGGATCAAACTCTTTATCTTCGCAAATCATCCCAATAATGGGCCCGTTGTTGTGAGCCGGTAATGGGTTGTTGGTCACATTAGGAATTTCTTCATCCTTCAACACTATTTGTTTTTGCTCTATGAAATTTTCAACAACCCTTTTTAGAGTCTAACAGTCCTCAGTGTCATGTCCTTCCACCCCAGAATGGTAGGCACATCGGGTGCCAGGTCGGTAAGAAGGTGACTCTGGATTTTGCCTATTCGGGGGTATGGGTTGTAGCAAACCCATTTGGACCAATTTAGGAAAAAGGATAGAATATGACTCATCAATAGGCATGAAGTTTGTTCTCCTGGGTGGCTCCCGAGCATGGGCATTGTAGGGGAAATTATTTTGTGGATGTCGGGGATTATACTGAGCTTGGTTGGGAGGGTTATTTCTAGGAGGTGGAGCCCTGTTTTGATTAAACTGCTGTTGTGGCCGAGCGTATAGCTGGGCGTTCATTACTGCGTACCGTTGAGGAGCCATAGCATAGGCCACATCCTGATGGGGATAATAATGTTGTGGGGTGCTTGGAGGGAAGTAACCTCTGGGTGGACGGGGGTTTCTCAAACTTGAGGCTGCCATTGCCACCTCTTCTTTCTTCTTTCTGTTTGCTACACCTCCGGACTCGCCTTGAATGGGATGTAGATCTTATGGCAGATTGGCTCAATATGCGCCCTATTTTTAGACCATTCTCGACCATCTCACCAATCTTGACGGCCTCAGCAAACGATTTCCCCATTGCAGACATCATATTCTGAAAGTAGTCAGCCTCTTGGGCTTGTAGGAAGACACTCACCATTTTCGTTTCATCCATCAAGGGTTTGACCCTGGCCGTTTGTTCGCGCCATTTAACAGCATATTCTCGGAAACTTTCCGATGACTTCTTCTTGAGATTCGATAGAGAATTCCTGTCGGGAGCTATGTCTATGTTATATTGAAGCTGCCTGACAAAATCACGGGCCAGATCATCCCAAATGTGCCAACGAGACATGTCCTGATCCATGTACCACTCGGAAGCAATTCCCACTAGACTCACTCCAAAATAAGCTATGAGAAGCTCCTCTTTTCCACCTGCTCCTCTCAGTTGATTGCAGTACCTCTTGAGGTGGGCTATGGGATCCCCATGCCTGTCATAATTTTCGAACTTTGGAGTCTTGAAACCCAAAGGCAAATGCACATGCGGGAACATACATAGATCAACGTAAGATGCGATCTTTTGTCCGCTTAAACCTTGTATATTCTTAAGGCTCTGTTCCATGCTCCTCATCTTCCAAGTGATTTCCTCTTGCTCGGGGTTCTTGGTAATTTTCTCCTATCCCACGGTAAACTCGTACCGGGGTTATTGAGGGTAAGAATTGGTGGTGAACTGTGTAGGTTCTGGTGGAAAAGATGGTACTTGGAAGGTGGAAAATGATGGATCAAAGCTAGTCCTGGGCAAAGTGGGTTGCGCTGTAGCGAAAGTTGGCATTGCGATGAATATGTTAGAGGCCACTCCCAAAATCACCTGGGCGGACCTCATAAGGTGTTTCGGTGAAGTGAGCTGAGATGGTGGGGTATCCAAATGGGGTGTTCGGGTAACTTATTGGGACGTTGGAATTTCCACTTGCCCTAGGAAGTAACTCGGGGAAACCGGGTATGGCACTTGGAGGGTCTCTATAATTGGACCAGGCATCCCACATTTCAAGCACGCGGAGGCGCAGTGCCCTATTCTCCTCAGCAGCTGCTGACTCAGAGGTTGGGATAACAGATAGCGGGCTATCCTCCAGGATAGGAACTATTGGCAGATGACTTTCCGACGACATTTTAACACTTCCTTTTGATCTTATAAAGTAAGGATGTGAAGCCAGATTACCACAAAACCAACCACCTTAATATAGAACCTATTCGGTAGCAAACACAACAAATCAGTTAGTGTGAGACAATTAACACATAGGTAATTGCACGTTGGGGGTGTGATGCACCTACACAGTTAAGTGTGTTTTCTATATGTTTTGCAACGGTTGCGTGTTTCATCCCGACTTTTGTTTATCTCCCCAATTTTCTTTTCTTTACACCTTGGCTCTTTAATGTTTCTCCTCTTATTCCTGTTTTCCTCTCTTTTCTTTCTTGTTTTCTCTCTTTTCTTGCTTTTCCTTTGTTTTTCCTTTGGCTCTTTCTTTTCTTTTATTTGAGTTATTTACAAAAACCATGACCAGATTTGATGAGGATTGACTACGTATCACGACGCTACGTGAATCAGATCATCACGTAGTTCAAGAAATAAATGCGAAAAATAAGGAAATAATTTTTTTGGGATTTTCCAATTTTCATTTATAAAACTCTACTGTTCTCTATTACAAAAGACTCCATCATAACCTTTCTAGGAATTTAAAACTACAAACAGACTCGAAACATACTTTAAAAACTAGGAATTGAAATACAAACTCAAACAATGAAACTAAAAATCAAGAGTACATAAGTGCTTCTACTCCAGGGGCCTGTGGGACATCAGTCGGTCTTGCCACGGGCCTGCATGCAAGATCCCCTTGAAGACGCTCCAGGTCACTCATTATTTGACGAATAAAAGTCACTACCGCAGCAAAGAAGGTGGTTCTAGTCATGTCTTCACATTTATGGCAATTCATGATGATGTAATCAGCAATTGCTCTGACCCTCTCCCTGATGATACCTTTTTCTTGGAGCAAACACCCTATTTGCTGAGACTTAGCTTCTAGCACCTGGGTGTCATGATGGTTTTGACCCTGCAGCTATTGCATATCTTCCTCTAGTTGGGACATTAATGCATAGCAATGTTCCCTTTCTGCTTTAAAGTTCTTAGCTTGTTTGGCCATCTCATTTTCGAGGGTAGTTAGCTTTTTCTTCAACTCTGTGACTGTTCCTTCATATTTCCTTTTTAACTACCATACAAACTCCACCCGTCCCTCTGTATTCTTTGTCGGTTGTGCTCGGGCTCTTACTAGATTAACCTCAGATTTTTCTAAGTCATCCTGATACTCAGATACTTTCCTTCTAAGACCACTTATGAGCCTTTCATCTGCTCGGCTTCTTTCCTAATTCTCAATAGTTGTCTTCATTTCTTGGATCTGGGCTCTAAGGGCTTTTTTTTCTTGAGCCAACTTCTTCTTTTCCCCTTCATCGGCAACAACTTGTACACTATTGTCAAATTTGAGATCCCTGATTTGTCCCTCCAATTTGCTTATCTTGGCCCTATAGCTTGCCTCTTTCGCCAACCAATCCCATTGCTCCCACGAATCGTCAGTGAATTGCTGGACGTGAGGTCTTTTAGCAGGTCGTTCGGGCTCCCAAGGGACTTGAAACCTTTTACCAAACCAAATCATGTAATTAGGGTCTAACTCGCCTTTAGATAGATCCCGCACCCGAGTCTTCGGCTCTAGAAATCTACACTCATTCCAAATCTGATGAACTTTTCCTTCTAGGAATACAACTTTTGGACCCAATTCGATGACTTGTCGGCTCAGATCTTTGTCATGTGGGATAGTTTGAAACCTGCCTAGTTGGCGCAACACCCTGTGTGGAGCGTACGACTGAATGCTCTGGAGACCCATTAGGAGAAGATAGCACACCTCGGTTGACATGTAAATGACTTCAGTGACATGGAGCCAACCGAAAGTCCACTCAATTTTGTCTAAAGTTAAGGAACTCAAATGTGCAAACCAGGCTTCTGTACCTTCTGGAAATTCACAACCCACTACCCAGGTTTCATACTCTTCAATGCAATTTAGACCAGTCATGCCATAGTTCATGTACCCCAAGCGGTGACAAAGATGTTCTTGTATCCAAACTTGTAGGAGCATGTTACAACCCTCGAAGAATTTTCCCCCTTCTCGGTAGATGGTTAAAGCTCGGTAAATCTCTGCTAAGATTATTGGAACAAGGGTGCCATTAGCTTTTTTAATCATGACGTCGGCCATTCCTACAAGACCCAATTCTATGTTTCCATCTTTTCTTGGGAGATTATGACACCCAAGAATGCTACTATAAAAGCCAAACCCCGCCGTGCCTCCCATTTATCTTTGTTTCCTAAATGGGTCAGGCCAGTATCTGGTGCCTCAAAACCGTGGGGATTGCCATAGAGCTAGTACAAGAAGTGGAATATGCAAAATCCCTGAGATAGATTTCCATCTTGAACCTCCTGACTGATGCTCAGCAGGTCTAGAAACTTGTGAGGAGTCACTGTTCTTGGCGCCACTGGGTATCGACTTCTGAGATTCACACTAAGACCGGCATAGACCGCTATTTCCTCCAGCATGTGGGTGAGCTCAAAATCAGAAAAGTGAAACACATTATGAGTTGGGTCCCAAAAAGGTATCAAAGCCTCAATTACATCCAACCTTGGTTTGATTTTCAGAAGACTGACAAGACCGCCCAAAACTTTTACCACAGTCTGTTTGCTTACTTTTCCTAAGTCGTTCCACCACATATGAAGCTGTAATGGGATTTCCTCAAGAACTGCGAAGGGTTCATTTTCAATTGTACTCATCCTGCACATTTATTAGGGTGATTGGTTAAGAAATCATGATTTATTCTGACTCAAGAGAAAGTTATCAATTTTTCAAAAATTGATATTTCAAAGCAAAAACCTAACCTTGCAAATACGACCCTTCAGCACTTCAGGAAAGAAGATTTTAAGGCTGTGTTTGCTAATCGGCCAAAAATCTGAAAAAGAAACCATAGATGGTTGTTCTTGCAAAAGCAGCCTTCCGGCGCCCTTTTGGGGATATTTTGGCTATTTAGACAAGAATGTCATCACCTAACTTATTTGTGACAAAACAATAAAATTTTTGTTCTTTTTGGGTTATTTTTGCAAAAATAGAGTTGGACCCGGTGAGGGTTGCCTACATATCCCACATCCGGTGAGTATAACTGGCGTAGTTTGGGCACTTTTGACATAATAAAAACAATATCAAACATTTTATTGAAATAAAGTTTTATTTCTTCTTTTTTTTTTCCAAAATTTCGGAAGAGTTTCGGTACTTTTTGGACACCAAGTTTTTCAAAACAGGTAATTATCACTCTCAACCCTCAAATTAATTTTTCTCTCTCCAACTTTTCTCTATTGTTCAAAAGCCGGTCAATATGCAATCCGAAGCAAATAAATGCACAAGTAGCAAGTAGAATGCATCGTGATGGTCTTTTCATTTCGGGTACACCTGTCCTAGACATACCCAACCCCTGTGTTGAGTCTCCAAAGTTAAATGCACGTGATGCAAGCAAATGTTCCTACTAGGGATCCGACATGAGGCTTTGTTATACTAGGTTTAAAACCTGGGTTTATTGTTCTAGACCTAGCTTACCCGAGCGGACAGCTCGAGCTGGAGGGGGGGCAGCGTACCTGGAATAGGCAGCGTACCGGGAATACATAAGCTTTACCGGCTTTGCAACTTATTCGAACCTCGTTCTAAATTTGGGATATTACTCTAATAGAAAAGAAGTTACACGAAGTGCACACTTCCCAGATGATTTAGAAGTCTCATAGAGAGGAGGGTTTCGTAATAATTTATATACAGTCCAAACAATCAAAGGTAAAAAACGACAATTTGCACATTAGGCTCAACATGTAAAAATCAGATAAAACAAGCAAATTATAACAGTTATTCTAAGCTCAAATTCTTGAACCCTGAACCGAAGTTCTGGGTTTGGTTCCCCAGCAGAGTCACCAGAGCTGTCACATCTCCTTTTTACCACCCCGAGGGTGAATAGGGAGTTTTTCCAATTAAAGTGACATTATTCAAAATGGGATTATTTAATTATTTCAGAGTCGCCGCTTGGAATAATTTATGGTGTCCCAAGTCACCAGTTTATTTTAAAATCCCAAATCGAGGATATTCGACCTTTATTTTAAAGTCTGCGAACCAGAAATTCTAGATAAGGAATTCTATTAACTCGGGAGAAGGTGTTAGGCATTCCTGGGTTCCGTGGTTCTAGCATGGTCGCTTAAACTATTAAAGTTGGCCTATTATCCGATTTATTGCATGTATTAACCTATTGTGCTTTTTTAGCTTATTAACCGCTTTTAATTATTTTAAAACGCTTTTAGGAAGATTCAACGTTATTTAAAACATTCCTTGAACCACGCCACATGAAATGCACCCGCAGTTCGCGACATGTTCTATTTAACAATGTTAAGAATTGAAATTGGGTCACATGAATTGTACACCCGAATTTAGTAACTAAAAATCAATTTAAGGAACGCGCCTAAAGCAACTACGAAGGTTCAAATTACAAACAATATTTGCGAGGGCCATGTAAAGTTTAATAGATGGCACGCCCCGATTTTAAAAAGGTTTGAATTAATTACATGAGGGCCATGAGTTATTTAATGAAAAGGGCACACCTCACATTTTCTATAAAAGCTAACTAGTTTTATGAGGGCCATGGGCTTAGGGGTTTTATTTAACATGGCACACCTCAATTTTACAAGTTTTTAAGTAAGTTCATGAGGGCCATATGTTATAGGTTTTAAAACATGGCACACCTCAAATGGTTTTAGAAGAAACTTATTTAATTAAGGCTATCTAGAATATTCCTATTTGAGGCTAACTTAAGCTTAACAAATGCTAAATGATTATGAAAAGTTTTTAATTGTTTTGGACAAAAGGAATGGGCCAGCCATGACTCCTCACTTGGACGAATCAGCTGTAAAGGCTGTATTTGGGCTCGTGAATTGGTCCAATGGAGAAGGAAACCTGAAGTTTCTGCCCAAGTCTGAATTTTGAACAAATTCACCCACATTGGGCTTATCCAGGCGGGCCACAGTTAACGCCTGGGCCTATCTACCTTTGTGTTCTGAACTTACCCAAACTGCTAGAGAAATTGCAAGGAGAACGATTCACTTTAATCAGAAAACAAAAACAGACAAAAATTGCAATCCAAATTCGAAGACTCATTTTTACCAACCTGATTCTAATTTTAAAGAAAATTAATCAATTGATTTTTGCAATATAATAAAAGAATTGCGATTTAAGAAGAAAAGGATGGCTTATGAGGCTGACTCAAAGCTTTAGACCTATAGGCTAAGCCCAAACAATTTGAGGTTGGCCTTTCGATTGGGCTGCAGGTTCAACCCCTTTCTTTCTTATTGAACAAACAAATTTTTTTTTCTTCAGTTCCACTAAGTGGGCTTGAAGCCCAGCTCCTCTACATCACTACTGTTTTGTAAGGCATGAGAAACACATAACTGAATTCCTAAATATAGTTAATCAAAACATGAAAACTAAAAATAACCATTACATTCTTCAAATAAATTAAGAAAACTCTCAAATTACATTAATACCTATGGAATACATAAACTAAGCTGTACTAAAGCTAATCTATTACAGATCTTGGATAACTGATATCCTGAAGAATCCCTCCTCATTTGGACATGGTTTGTCCATTAGAGCTTGGTCCTCTCTTGTGTTAGCATAATGTAAACTCCAATTTCTAGCCTTTAAACCTGCTAATTTGGCCAATAAATAGCCAAATCTGTAGGTATCAGCTTATAATAGAAAAAACAAAGGACATACAAAAGGATTTAAATAAAAGGGAAAGTTATATGTCCAAACAAAAGGTAAAAAACTGACTAAAAAAACTCAAAACCAGCCCTAATGGTTAACTTTGCAGGATTGAAACTCATAAAATATTCAGACATAGATCAACTTGCTCATGCTCAAAATCTAAACTCACATGTTCAAGATTCAACTATAATCATATCATTAAGGCTAAATACTATCATAAAAAGACATTCATTATCACCAAACATCATTTATATGCAACTGATTTCACATTTCTTTAATAACAAACATTACATGGGGAGAATGAAATTTAGTACCTTGTACAACAGCAACAACACATCAACTAAAAGGTGCAAGAACTGGATAAAACTCTAACCAGAAAGAGCAGCAACAGGATAGGAACCACAACAGTCCAAAAACCAAGTTTCAAACTCAAAATCAAACACTTGAACCCAGAAAATGAACAACTGAACCAAGAAACTCCCTATTTCAAACCATTCCCAACTTGTAAAGAATCGGAAGCAAAATTAGGAGTTTTAAGATTTATGAAAAAATATGTTGTGATTTCAGGGATTTTGTGCAGAATATTGAAGCTGAATCTGTATGAAAAATCTATATCCAAATCTATTTTTTTCAGAATGATTGAGCCTATATATAGGTTGCCGATGTGGAAGGTATCTTTTAAGCATATTCCTTATCCTAAGGAATAATAGTACAGTCCTTTTAACAGCTCTTGGTACAACTGTCCTATATTTTAGCACATTTTTATAACAGCTAGGACATCTGTACATTTTCTAGAAATTTCTGATTTTCAGCTTAAGTAAAAACTCCTTTTTACCCTTTAGGTTACTACTTATTTCAGTCTTAATCAAAACTTTTCTAATTAAAATGGGTCCTTAAAGTTTCTACTGATTTTCACATCAGGGCCAACATAAACAAACCTAAATAAGATCAAAAATCTAAATCAAAAGCCTAGAAGGATCATGAGACTACCACCTAGAATTAAAATCTAAATTATTCCCTAAAAGAAGAAGTTCTCTAAACAAAAAAAAACTGAGTTAGGGCATCTAAAAAGAGAAGGAAAAGACAAGGAGATACCAGGAAAATATTCAAAGAAAAACAATGGCACCGATTCAAAATCATCAATTTGAGTATTCAAGATTCAAACATGCTTTTAATCAATCGAAAATAAATAAACAATTGAACATGTGAACGAAAATCTGAACTTAGCCTAAACATGCAACTAGACAGAAATGTAATTAGGAGAAAGGAAAAGAAATTAGAAGAAAAAATGAAATTACGGAGGAAACTGAGTAACAAAACAAGCCAAACTAAAAACAAAACCTAAAACAACACTATCAGTTCCTATGGCCAAATGCAAAACAAGAAAATTGAAACATGCAATTTGCAGACAGAACAAAACTCAAAGGAAAATTAAACAAAAGAAAAGAGAAAGAAGTGGCCAGGAGAAAAGAAAAAGGAGAATAAGATATAAAGCAAAAAAACTTGGAAAATTACCTATAATAAAACAATTAGAGCCGGAGGACTTGGTCGGAGTCAGGCCACTTCGAACAATAGGTCCAAACTACATAAGTCAACTGCTCTCATCAAAAGCAGTTTGACTCATGTAGAATAGAGCCATTAAAACCCAGAATCAATTCTGACAAAGGTTTTTTAGGGCTTATGAATCTAAGATCTAAAATTCAGGTAAATTGGGGGCTATTTGGAAGGGGCTAAAGGTAATTTAAGGCTTAGATAGGGGTAAGGGTTGTAGGGTATGAATTTGGTGGAATTTGGAATAACTAGGGTTTTGGCCGTGTCTTTCGATTTAAGATTAGAAGAGACCGACAGTGATTCGAGGGAAAGGGAGTGGAGATTTGGAATGGGGAGCTGAAGGGGAGTTCATGGTGTTATTTTGGGGACGATTGGACCACCGAAACCGCCGTGAGGCGATTTTCGGCGGTGGTTTATGGTGGAGGCGGCATGGGATTAAAGTGCGGCTAGGGTTTGGGTGATTTACAGAGAGAGATGGAAAGTGAAAGGGTTCAACTAGGGGGGGTATGGTTTTCGGACAGTTTTATAATTATTAGGTAGGGAGTTGCGAGCCGTTGGATCAAGGAAATCCAACGGCTAGGATTAAAGGGTGATGAAACAAGGTCGTTTGGGGTTAGACGAGGCTGGACCGGGTATAATTAATTTTGGGCTTGGGTTTGGGTAGGATTTGGACTGGTTTGGGTCAAATTTTGGGCTATTTGGTTATTTAATCCAATTCCGAAAATCCATTCTTTTGGAGTACCTTTTTTATTCCTTTTCTTTTCTCTTTTTTCTCTCTCTTTTTTAATTAAAAATCCTAAATTATCTAAAATGTGAAATTAAATTATTTAACTATTTATAAAAATTACAAACACCACTTAATTATAAATTAAAAGAGAAAAATCAATAAACTAAAAATTAAATGACAAAAATGTAAAAATAAGCTATTTTTTGTGATTTTCAAATTTCTATAAAACAATTAATTACATTAATCCTAAAAATATAAAAACAAATCCTAAATGCAATGCATGATATTTTTGGTATTTTTCATGATTTAAATAAAAATTAAACATGCACAGAAATGCAAATAATTAAGAAAATTCTAGAAAAATTCCTAAAAATGGCAAATAATTAACAGAAAACCTATTTTTTGGGAATTTTATAGGAGTATTTCGTATAGTGCAAAAATCACATGCTCACACGGAGGAGTCTCCTTTCTCTTGTGACCTTTTAAGATTTAAAGGTATTTGTGTGAATTCTCCTTCTACTATGCTATCCAATTTATTTGTTAACTTGAAAAGTTTAGTATCTTGATCTTGTACGCTCGTTGACAAGCCTTCAACTGCTTTCGTCAAATTTACATGTTTTTTAATGGTAGAAGCTTCAATAACCATCACTTGCATGATCATAGTAGAGTATAAAGAATGACATAGATAATTAATGGGATAGATCTTGGTTGAGAGGTCATATTAATAGAGACCAGAATAGATCCATCGCCCAAGTCATCATCATCAGCTTGTATGAAGGGTTTCTGTGACTTAGATAAACTAAGTTAGAAAAGAACCTTCTCGATCCTTTCGGCGACATCGTTCCCTTTTTGGATCGTGCTTGCAAAGGATCTTACACCTTTTAAAGATGATAACCTAAGCCAATAATAGATTCTGATTGTATTTGAGATGTTTGTCGTCCCATCATTTTAGTTTGGTTCCTTTTGATTTGGCCAACAATCTCTATGGCAACTTTCAATCAACTTTTGGACTGAGCTTCTTCAGTAGTATCAGATCTGGAGTAGATCTTTATTGCGGCCATCTGTCACGACCCAAACCAATGGGCCGTGACGGGTGCCCGAGTCCTATCTGTCAAACACCCCTAAGCATACATCTAAGATATAAATCTGAATAACATCTGCTGAATTTTCGAGAATAATATACATGAAGGAAACCTACCCAAAAAGGCATACATACATATACATGCAACATACGTAGGGCGAGCCGACAAGGCTGCTATAGGCAACTATATACCTCAAAACTGGAAGCCGGCAAGGCTACAAACAACTTAATTAGACATACTGTCTACAGACCTCTAATAGAAATATAACTGTACAAGGACGAGACTGAGCCACATCATACCTATACCTATATATATATATATATACCAAAATCAAAAGCAGCTCCGGATCAAGTGAAGCACGCCAACTCTCGCTGATCAAGGATCCTAAGAAGGGAGACCGTCAGCTTGCCTACCTGCACCTGCGAGCATGAAATGCAGGCCCCATAAAATAGGGCATCAGTACAAAAAATATCTGCATATGTAAGGCATGAAAATCAGTACGTTAAAGACATAGATGAAACATGGAATAAAGAAATCCATCTTTAAATCTGAATAACTTTGTAAATTCTGAAACATTTATAATGTTCTGCACGTGTATATAAATATCGTATCATGCATGGTATAGGTGTACATAACATCATCAAGCCACTGAGGGCATGGCATCATATCGTCTCGGCCACTGTGAGCAATATCATCAACATATACCAACTGATCAGGTGGTGGTGCGTATATAACACCGTAACCTTTTTTCATATTCCATATACATATATATACATATAAATACGCGTATATAACGCCGTCTGGTCATGAGTCAATGTACATGCATAAATGAATAAAACACATGAAAATATGTTAAAAATCTCAATATTCTTCGCGGATAAACTTTATCAAAAACATATTATTTTGAGACCCATAAACAGAAGATATAACAATATGTCACATGGGTAATCAAGAACAAGGAGACCCCTAGTATTTCTATGAATAAAGTCGTTTATGGAAACTGTGCGTTTGCTCGTTTCTTTTGTATAACCTTGACCATGCCAAAAAGAAAGAAGGGATGACCTTAACATACCTCTAGTAGGAAAAATCTGTATGATTTTCTTGGAAAAGATTGCACCGTATTTCTTTAGAACCCCAAATTTTTACGTTGAACTGTTGAAGAGTTACGTCGCTACATGCTTAACCACGTTACATAATGTATGAATTCTGATTTTTGGAGTGTTCTTTTGAGAATGAAAAGTAGAAGTGTTATACTCACGTTCAGGAATGAAAATGATAAAGTTATGTAACCTTGGAATAGAATATTAAAGTTTTCAAGAAATGAAATCCTTGGAATTGGAAAGGATATGTAGTCTTATGGCACATAATCAAGGAATGACCTTAGTCATATCCTTATAAGGTGGCTAGCTGCCACGTTTCTTTTGGGGAGTGGGAATTATTATTTTTTTCCACTTCTTAGTTAATTAGGTAATGTCCCGTTACCCGGTAATTAACCAATTACCCCCATAATTAAAAATTATCTCAAATTACTTAAAACTTTACTTATTTTTAATATACTTAATACATCATACTATCACGGCCATATGGTACATTGTATGGTACTAGTCCATAAATATCGGGTAGTATCGCTCGACCCGTATTTTATTCCAAATTGGTCACTTTTGATGAAACTCGTTTTCTTTAATTCGTGTACCCTTTATCCTTCATGACACTTATTTATTGCTTGTTATAAATAGCGTAAATACGTTAACCTCAAGATAATCTCATCCCCGAGTCTATGTCAATTAATTGAAGACAAAATTTTAACGTACGGAAACGCGAGATGTAACATCCTTCGTCCTCAAATGTTTAATTCTCCGGGATCTATATAACTTTGGTAGAGTCGCCTTAGTAACAATACTACTACCAATTTTCCCTGTAGAAGCTTAAAACTCAACGCCACATAGGACCATAATCATCAATAATGACAATGGCCTCACAATACCAATGATGATAACCAATACAAGAATTTATACCCGTACCTTACGATTGTGATGTCCCAGTCGGACCCTTCTATGGAGGAGAAAATAAGTAAGGATATCTAGACTTTATGTATTCTTCGGCCTCCCAAGTCATTTCTTCCATATTGTTGTTCCTCCAAAGTACTTTCATAGAGGCTACCTCCTTATTCCATAGCTTGCAGATTTGTCGGTCTAGGATGGCAACCGGAATTTCCTCATAAGACAAGTCCTCTATAATCTGTACATTATTCATGGGCACCACTTGGGTAGGATCGCCAATGCATTTTCGTAACATAGATACGTGAAAAACCAGATGGACAGACTCCAATTCCGAGGGCAATTCTAACTCATAAGCTGCTTGGTCCACTCTCCAAATGATCCTATAAGGCCCAATATATCATGGGCTAAGTTTACCTTTCTTGCCAAACCTCATCACACCCTTCATAGGTGATACCTTTAAAAATACCCAGTCATTAATCCCGAACTGTAAATCTCATCGCTGCACGTCAGAATATTACTTCTAACAACTCTGAGCTATCAACAGGCGATCCCGGATAAGCTTTACTTTTTCTATGGATTGCTGGACCAGGTATGGCCCATGTAACCGAGATTCTCCAACATCAAACCACCCTATAGGCGACCTACACTTTCGTCCATAAAAATCTTCATATGGAGCCATCTAAATACTGGAATGGTAGCTATTATTATATGCGAACTCAATAAGTAGCAGATGATCATCCCAGCTACCTTTGAAGTCTATTACACAAGCTCGTAACATATCCTCCAGTGTTTGAATAGTACGCTCAGCCTGTCCGTCTGTCTGGGGATGAAATGCTGTACTAAGACTTACTTGAGTCTCCAATCCTTTATGGAAGGACCTCTAGAAGTTAGCTGTAAATTGAGCTTCTCTATCCGAGATAATAGATACAGGGACACCATGTAGTCGTACTATCTCCTTAATATAAAGCCTTGCATAATCCTCTGAGGAATATGTAGTTCTAATGGGCAAAAAATGAGCTGATTTTGTAAGCCTATCAACAATCACCCATATCGAATCGAACTTATGCTGGGTACGAGGTAAGCCTACGTTGAAATCTATATTGATTACTTCCCATTTCCAAGTCGGAATCTCCATAGCCTGCAATAACCCACCGGGTTTCTGATGCTCAATCTTAACCTGCTGACAGTTAGGACATTAAACAACAAACTCAGCTATATCCTTTTTGATTCCGTCCCACCAATATACTTTCTTGATATCATGATACATTTTTTGTTGCTCCTGGATAGATAGAATAACGAGAATAGTGAGTTTCTTCCATAACCAGCCGATGCATCCATACAACACTAGGCACACATAATCGCCCCCGATATCTGAGGACCCCATCTTCTGTAATTTCAAACGGTGTCTTCTCCTTTTGAGGGGTGATATCCATATAATGAACTAACACATGATCCTCGTACTAGAGTTCCTTTACTTCAGTTACTAAAGAGGATGTTGTTGTATCCTGAATAGTAATTCCAATATCACTTGAGTCCAGTAACCGAACTCCAAGACTAGCTAGTTGATGAACCTCATGGGCTATTCCCATCTTTATGGCTGTAAATACGATAGGCTACCCATAGATATATGGCTGAGGGCATCGGCTACTACGTTTGCCTTCCCCAGATAGTATAAAATATCAACATCATAGTCTTTAAGTAGCTCCAATCATCTCCTTTGGCGTAGATTCAATTCCTTTTGCTTGAATATGTACTAGAGGCTCTTATGATCCATATAGATATCAACATGAATGTCGTACAAGTAGTTCCTCCATATATTTAGTGCATGAATCACCGCGGCTAACTCTAAATCGTCGGTATGGTAGTTCTTCTCGTGCTTTCTTAGTTGTCTAGAAGCATAAGCCACAACCTTACTATGCTGCATCAGCACACAACCCAATCCAATACCAGAAGCGTCACAATAGATCACATAACCATCGGTCCCTTATGGGAGCGTTAGAACTGGTGCTGAACGAGAATACACCAATATATCGTCGATAAATATAATTACGAACATATCTAAAAAGGGCCTGAACACACAGTTCATCAAATCCAAGAATACTGTTGGGGCATTGGTCAAACCGAACGACATAACACGAAACTCAAAGTGCCCATATCTGGTCCTGAATGCTATCTTCGGAATATCTTTATCCTTAATCCTTACCTGATGGTACCCGGACCTCAAGTCTATTTTTGAAAAACACCTTGCACCTTGCAACTAATCAAATAAATCGTCAATCCTCGGGAGCGGGTACTTATTATTGATCGACACCTTATTCAAACCTCTATAATCAATACACATCTGTAAGGAATCATCTTTCTTCCTCACAAATAACATAGGTGCTCCCCACAGGGATGTACTAGGTCTGATAAAGCCTTTTTCAAGCAAGTCCTTTAGTTGATCTTTCAATTCTTTCAGCTCTGTGGGGGCCATTCTATAGGGAGGAATAGATATTGGATGAATATCTGGTAGTAGGTCAATAGCAAACTCAATTACTCGCTCTGGCAGAAGACCCGAAAGTTCATTGGGAAAAACATCGGGAAACTCATTAACCACTGGGATGGACTGAATAATTGGTGACTCTATTTCTATATCCTGAACCTGAACTAAGTGATAGATACAACCCTTACTGATCAATTTCCTTGCCTTGAGATAGGAAATAAATCTACCTCTCAGCGATGCCATATTACCTTTCCACTCCAAAACAGGGTCCCCTGAAAATTGAAATCGGACTATCTTTGATCTACAATCAACGGTGGCATGACCAGAAGCCAACCAATCCATACCCATTATAACATCAAATTCTACCATATCTAACTCGATTAAGTCTGCTACGGTAGACCGACCATGAACTACTATTATACAACCCTTATATACTTTCTTACCTATCGCTGAGTCCCCAATAGGTGTAGACACCTCAAAAGGTTTAACCAATTTAGGTTTTATTTCAAACCTACTAGCAACTAATGGAGTAACGTATGATAAGGTGGAATCTGGGTCAATCAGTGCATATACATCATATGATGAGACTGATAATATACATGTAACAACATCAGGCGATGACTCCTGATCCTGTCGTCCTGCCAACGCATAAATGCGGTTTTGAGGACTGCTCAAGCTAGATGCTCCGCCTCTACCTCTACCACGACTCATTGGTTCTTGTGGACCTTGCCTGGGGGGGGGGCGTACTAATGATGACGAACCAACTACAGATCCCACTGGCTGAGCTATGCTTGCATCACCTCTCGTCGGACAATCCCTCATAACGTGGCCCGGATAACCACAAGTATAACAAACACCCACCCCTCACAAGGCACTTCCCGACATGCTGCGTACCACACTGAGCACATCGTGGCAAGGGCGACCTCATTTGACTTGACTCACCTCTATAGTGAGAACTAGAGGCCCTGGAACTCTAACTGGGCCCTAAATATATGGAATGATCAAATCTCCCACCACCAAACTGAGGGGTGCACTAGCCGATGGCTAGGCTGGATACTTCAGGTACTGCTGCCCTTGACCACCTCGAAACTCACTAAAATGACCCGAAGACCTCGCTCTCTTATTCTGGGCCCTATCATGCTCACAATCGGCCCTTTGTTTCTGCTTACGCTCCTCTACACCCTGAGCATATGCCTGAATACGAGAAATATCCATCTCTGGCTGAAGTGAGGCTCTAATCCTATCACGAACCGGTGCACCCGATCCTCCATCTTAGATATAATAGTAGGAGCATACTTAGACAACAAATCAAACTGAAGGCTGTACTCCCAAACACTCATGTTACCCTGCCGAAGGGTCAAGAACATATCAACTCTGTCTCGTCTAAGCTCTGGTGGTAGATAATGATGAAAAAAGCCTCTGTAAACTCCTGCCATACCGCTAGAGGGGCATCCTCACCTCTGGACAATTCCCAAGACTCGTACCAATTAACTGCGACATCTCGGAGTCCATAGGAAACTAGATCAATTTACTCAGTCGCAGTGGCCTTCATTACCCGTAATGTCCTCTGCACTCTATCAATAAATACTTGAGGGTCCTTGTTTGGTCTGCGCCAGTGAATACCTGAGGGTCTAAATTAATGAAGTTACGAACCCTGGCACTAACGGACCTATCTATATGACCAATACCTACTTCCTGATGCCGAGCCTGCGCGACTACTAATCGGGTTAATAGCTGAATAACATCTCTAATCTCCTGACCCAGTGCATATGGTTGAGGATCTGGATATACTAGGGGGCACTGGAGCTAGTGCCCCTCGGAGCTCTTCTTGAAAGGGCGGGGTATGTGAAGTCTGAGATGGAATCTCACTATGAGATTCTCCCCGAGCCCTGGTAACTCATGGCGCTCGACTAGTAGTCTCACCAACCACAGACTTTTCTTTCTTTGTAGTTGCAGTCTTTGGAGGCATCACTGAAAATATAACATATCGTTAGGAACATGAATTCTTATATCGCACGATCTAAGACAAAAAGAGAGGATAACATCCTATATGTCCTGTAGCCTATTGTTTCTAAGTGTGGTGCACAACACACCCATAAACAAGACTCTACTAGACACGGTCTGTAGACAACCCTAGGATAGAACTGCTCTGATACCACTTTTGTCATGACCCAAATCGATGGGCCGCGATGGGTGCCTGAGTCCTACTTGTCAAACACCCCTAAGCATGCGTCTAATATATAAATCTGAATAACATCTGCTGAATTACGAGAATAATATACATGAAGGAAACCTGCCCAAAAAGGCATACATACATATACGTGCAACATACGTAAGGCGAGCCGATAAGGCTGCTATAGACAACTATATACCTCAAAATCGGAAGCCGGCAAGGCCATATAAAACCCAACTAGACATACTGTCTACAGACCTCTAATAGAAATATAATTGTACAAGGACGGGTCTGAGTCACATCATACCCATATATATATATATATACACGAACATATCATATCAAAATCAAAAGCAACTCCGGATGAAGTGGAGCACGCCAACTCTCGCTGATCAAGGATCCTAAGAAGGGGGACCATCATCTTGCCTACCTTCACCTACGAGCATGAAACACATGCCTCGTGAAATAGGTCATCGGTACGAAAAATTTACTGAGTATGTAAGGCATGAAAATCAGTACGTAAAAGACATAGATGAAGCATGGAATAAAGAAATCCATCTTTAAATCTGAATAACTTTGTAAATTCTGAAACATTTATAATGTTATGCATGTGTATATAAATGTCGTGTCATGCATGGGTATAGGTGTACATAACATCATCAAGACACTGAGGGCATCCCATCATATCTTCTCAGCCTCTATGGGCAACATCATCAACATGAACTATATATATATATATATATATATATATATATATATATATATATATATATATATATATATATATATATATATATATATATATATATATATATATATATATATATATATATATATATATATATATATATATATATATATATATATATATATATATATATATATATATATATATATATATATATATATATATATATATATATATATATATATATATATATATATATATATATATATATATATATATATATATATATATATATATATATATATGAGACCCATGAATAGAAGATATAACAATATGTCACATGGGGAATCAAGAACAAGGAGACTCCTAGTATTTCTATGAATAAAGTCGTTTATGGAAACTGTGAGTTTGCTCGTTTCTTCTATATAACATGGACCACGCCAAAAAGAAAAAAGGGATGACCTTAATATACCTGGAGTAGGAAAAATCCATATAATATTCTTGGAAAAGATTTTACCGTATTCCTTTGGAACCGCAAAATTTTTACATTGAATTGTTGAAGACTTACGTTCTACAGGCTTAACCACGTTACTTAATATATGAATTCTGATTTTGGAGTGTTCTTTTGAGAATGAAAAGTAGAAGTGTTATACTCACGTTCAAGAATAAAAATGATAAAGTTATGTAACCTTGGAATAGAATATTAAAATTTTCAAGAAATTAAACCCTTGGAATTGGAAAGGATATGTAGTCTTATGGCACATAATCAAGGAATGACCTTAGACATTTCCTTATAAGGTGGCTAGTTGCCACGTTTCTTTTAGGGAGTGGGAATTATTATTTTTTTCCACTTATTAGTTAATTAGGTAATGTCTCGTTACCCGGTAATTAACCAATTACCCGCATAATTAAAAATTATCTCAAATTACTTAAAACTTTACTTATTTTTAATATACTTAATACATCATACTATCACGGCCATATGGTACATTGTATGGTACTAGTCCATAAATATCGGGTAGTATCGCTCGACCCGCACTTTATCCCAAATTGGCTACTTTCAACGAAACTTGTTTGCTTTAATTCGTGTACCCTTTATCCTTCATGAAACTTATTTATCGCTTGTTATAAATAGCGTAAATATGTTAACCTCAAGATAATCTCATCCCCCAGTCTATGTCAATTAACTGAAGACGAAATTTTAACGTACCAAAACGCGAGATGTAACACCATCGTAGTGTTATTGAATTTTTGAAGAGAAGAGATGAGAGGAAAGAGGTTCCACTAGTGTAACGACCGGTCGGTCGTTTCATGAGTTACCACTCCATTTGCCCCATTTCTGCTTCTTATTGCCTTGTTCAGTGGTATTATGTGTTATCGGGTTGGTTGGCTCGGGTTCGGAGAGGTTTTGGTAAGGTTTGAGACACTTAGTCTCTTTTGGGTAAGCTTAAGTTGGAAAAGTCAACCGGATGTTGACTTATCTGATAAAGGAATCGGATGTGAGTTCCGATGGTTCGGATAGGTTCGGGAGGTGATTTGGGACTTAGGAGCGTGATCATAATGTGTTTTGGAGGTATGAAGTAGATTTAGGCTTGAATTGGCGAATTGGAATTTTGGCGTTTTCCGGTTGGTAGGTGAGATTTTGATTAGGGGTCGGAATGAAATTCCAAGAGTTTTAATAGGTCCTTTGTGTCATTTGGGATGTGTGTGCAAAATTTCAGGTCATTCGGACGTGGTTTGATAGTCTTTTTGATCGAAAGAGGAATTTGGAATTTTTTTGAAATTCTTCGGCTTGAATCCAATGTAAATTTGATGTTTTGATATTTTTTTGAGCATTCCGAAGGTTGGAACAAGCTTGAATGATGTTGTGGGATAGGTTGGCATGTTTGGTTGAGGTCCCGAGGGCCTCAGGTGAGTTTCGAGTGGTTAAACGGATCATTTCAAGTTGAAAAAAATTGCAGAAAATCTGCTGTTAGTGTTGCAAGCTTTTGGCCTTCGCTGTTCGCGTTTGCAGAAAATCTGCTGTTAGGATGAGAGGTGGGAGGTTTGTCCATCGCGATCGCGATGGAGGTCCCATGTTCGCGAAGGGGTGGGGTCTGTGAGCTTCGCGTTCGTGGTTGTGGGGTCGCAATCACGATGGGTGAGAAGGCTGAGGCTTCATGTTTGCGTCCAGGGTGTCGCGTTCGCGATGAAGGAAAAGTGGTAAACGCCAGGTTGTGCTTAGCGAACGCGAGACGTTGACCGCATTCGCAAAGAAGAGGTCTTAAGTGCTGGGCAGAATGTTTTAAAAGACCAATTCCGCGATTTTGGGTCTAAGTTTCACCATTGTTGGGCGATTTTAGAGCTTTTTGAAGAGGATTGAAGAGGGAATCAGGGAAGAACACTTGGAGGTAAGATTTATGGACTTAATACTCAATCCTAATGTGTTTTCTACCTAATTAATCATGGAATTTGTAGAATTTAAGCCTAAATATTGAAAAAACTAGGGCTTGTAATTGGAGACCTAAAATTAGGGATTTGAGTGATCATTTGTTTTTGGATTTTGGTGCTTTTGATATGAGTGAACTCGGGAAGTGATAAGGAGTTTATTGATATAATTTTTATCGGATTCCAAGATGTGGGCCCGGGGGTCGGGTTTGGCCAATTTCGGGATTTGTGTTGTAATTTGATTACTTTCGAGTGGGCTTTATTCACTTAGCATATTTTGATGGTTGTGCATTGATTTTTGTTAGACTTGGAGCATCCGGAGGCCAATTCGAGAGGTAAAGGAATCGCTGGCTAGAGTTTGGACCGGATAGAGGTGAGTAATGCTTGTAAATGTTGTCCTCAGAGTATGAAACTCCGGATTTCACATCGTTGTGCTATTTTGAGGTGACACACACGCTAGATGACGAGCGTGTGGTCGTGCACCATTGAGGATTGTGACTTAGTCCATCCCATATGACTGTTTAACTACGTATTTGATTGAAAACTATTTGCTATCATCATGTTTGGGTTGAATGCCATATTTGGGCTTCGTGCCAACTATTTTGGACCCTTAGGGGATTTTTACTACTATTCCTCACTATTTTGACTTCTTAATTGTACTTAGTCATGCTATATTCTAATATTTTCACAATTCAGCCATCTTTACTTGTTTTTGATATTTTAAATGATATTTTGGGTAGAGCATCATATTTTACTGTTGCCCGAGTGGCTTATGAGATTCTGACTGAGTAAGGTCGAGGGCCTGTGTTGTGAGGATACTTTTGGATTGGGCTGCACGCCGCAGCAGTGATATACTGATTCATGATTATGAGGCCGAGGGCCTAATATGTTACGCCACGAGGTGGCTTGTTATATGGCTGAGTGCCTGTTTGATTATGCCACGAGATAGCTTGATATTGCGCTTGGGCCATAAGGGGCCCCTCCCGGAGTCTATACACCCCAGTGAGTACGGGTACCCAGTGTGAGATGTGATATAGCCCAAAGGGCTGATGTTGTTCCATGTTATTGCCCGAGGGGCTAGTTCTATTGGTATTTTGCCCGAGGAGCTGATTTATGTTTCTATCTTTTCTTCCCGTTTTCATTTACTCGTTTGAACTATTAAAAGATGTTTTAAAGAGGTTTTTGCTGAACTAAGGTGTTTTTATAAGTTTTCACTATTTTATTGCATTGTATTGGCTCTATACTGCCTCTTTCTAGCATGTTGCTGTGTTTTACGTATTTTCTTATCGCCCAGCTACCTTTACTTTTATTACTCACTGAGTTGGTGTACTCACATTACTCCCTGCACCCTGTGTGCAGATTCAGGAGCCTCGGGTCCTGCTAGCGAGGGTTGATTGCTTCTAGCAGCCTGTTCGAAGTTCACTAGGTAGCTGCTCGACGTTCGCAGCCCAGTGCTTCTCCTTCCTATCTTTATTTTCATTTGTACTGGATTGTAGTAGACTTTGTAGACTCTTCCTACTCTTAGATGGATGTTTAGATGCTCATAATTGGGGACACCCCGATGCCGGGCTGTGTTTATTTCCGTTTTTGTTCTATTTCACTTTATTTTGGGATTTATCACCTATTAATGACTTAAATTGAATTAATATATCTGTTTGGATGGATTGGGAGTTTGTGTCAGCTGGCCTTGTTTCAAGATATACGCCATCACGATCGGGTCGGGGTTTAGTGTCATGACAACCAGACATGTCAAAATTTGTAAAAACTAAGATTGCATTCCTGAAAAATAATACTTTCTCCGTTTTAATTTATGTGAACCTATTTGACTGGACACATAACTTAAGGAAAAAGAGAAGACTTTTGAACTTGTGCTGTAAAATGAGCACATATATTTTGTGTGGCTATAAATTATTACATAAAGGTAAATTATTTTCTAATATATAAATGGGTCATTCTTTTTAGTATGAACCAAAAAGGAAATAGATTCACATAAATTGAAATAGAGGGAGTAATCAAGACAAGAAATATAGCAACAAATAAAATATTTGTATTTTAATGATTTATGCTGGTTGCAATCTTTAGACAACCTTAAATTAAAAGATGTAGTCCTCTGATTCTTCTTCTCACGATTTTCAACTTCAAGGGCTTGATGTCTTGTTCTTGAATTACAGTTTAAATGTGATGATCCGATAGGTCACTTTGAGTTTTAGCCTTCATTTCTATGTTCCAAGACCTCGAATAGCTCTGTTTAGTCTTCTTCGATTTGCCTGCGCAGTCTTTGTCTTTTTTCAAAAAATTTTTATGTGCAAAATTAAAGAAAATGTGAATTCTATCCTTAAAAACGATTTGAATTAATTACGATCAATATTTTTATGTAAACATACCCAAATCAGTATTTTGACAGTCCCAGTGGATCGTATCGTGATTTCGGACTTGGGCATATGCCTAGAATCGAATTCGAAAGTCCCTAACTTGATTAGTTGAAAACTAGTAATTTGAAGGTTTAAAGAATTCCTAAGTTTGACCGTAGGTTGACTTTGTTGTTACTTGTTACATCTCGCGTTTTTGTTTGTTAAAAGTTTCGTCTTCAATTAATTGACGTAGATTCGGGGATGAGATCATCTTGACGTTAACTTATTTACTCTATTTATAACAAGAGATAAATAAGTGTTATGAAGGATAAAAGGGTACACAAATAAAAGAAAACGAGTTTCGTTGAAAATGACCAATTTGGGATAAAGTATGAGTCGAGCGATACTACCCGATAATTATGGACTAGTACCATACAAGGTACCATATGGTCGTGATAATATGATATATATATAGGTTTTGCTAACATACTATATGAAGGTAGTATTTTAGCACCCTACCCATTTTTTATTTCACATAAATGTCCCTGCCACCTCAATAAGTGCTTAGCCTTTTTAGTCTTTTCACCCAAATTCTCCCAATTCACTTAATCCCCTAAAAATTATATTTTCAAGACCCTCCCGTTAAATCGCGCCATTTACTGTACATAACTAGCGGAAAAAAAGGACCAAGCAACTATTGCTCTTCTATGAAATTCCAAGATTATATCTTAAGTTTTCTCTTCTTCCAACATTGACTAGTGCATAATGGAGGTATGCATATAGTATTTTAATACTTTTCATTTGTTGATCAAATTTTAGGGTTAAAAGCATTTTTTTTTTTTACTTTTGAAACAGAGGTGTCCAACGATTAAAGAATATTTAGTTTATATTTGCTTTGTGCCTTTAGATTTTCTTCTTGATTTTTGATTTATAACACGAATTTACAGTTTCAATGAACTGATTCTATAGTTGGATTACTTAGAGTTTTGACAAAATTATTTCTTTTGATGGAATTAAAAAATACAGGTTTTTAACAATACCAATGATTTGACAATAGGAGTTTCAAGAAATCATTGCCCATGTGGTAATATTGGGTGCTTTATTAATGGAGATACAGTTGTAGGAACTACTACAACTTCAAATGAGGAACTTAGAAAAGAGAATGTTATTGATATTAGCGATGGTGATTTACAAATAGTAAAAGTGTTTGATAGTGATGATGAAGCTTACAATTACTATATGAATTTTGCTAAAAGTTTTGATTTTTAAGTTAGACGTGATCGCCATTTAGGAAGTGTAGTACATCCTATGGAAATTTATAAAAAGGATTATGTATGTCATCGAGCTGGTAGCCCTCATCCTCAAAAGGTAGTTGAAAAAGAACGATAAAGAAATCAAAAATCTTCCGGATGTAACTATAAAGCCAAGATGTCCATCGCCAAAGATATATTTGATGGAATCACTCATTGGATAGTGGTGTATTTTGATAATGTTCACAATCATGAACTTTTGAGTGATAAAGAGGTACAATTTCTCTCCGCTTATCAAAATATTGACATTGTTGATCAAACACGAATTACACTTCTTGCTAAAGCTGGTTGTTCCATAAATTTAATCAGAAGAGTGATTGAATTAGAAAAGGGAGTAGATCCAGGCCAATTGCCTTTAACAAAAAAAGATATAAGAAACTTTGTTCAATCAGAAAGTTCTACTAATATTGAAAGTGATGCCCTGGAGCTATTGAAAATATGCAAGAGCTTAAAAGACAAAGATGTTGATTTCCAATATGATTTCACTGTTGATGGATGTCAAAGACTCGAACATGTCATCTGGGCATTCAGAGACTCTATTCGTGCTTATGAAGTTTTTGGAGATGTAGTCGTCTTTGACACTACTTATCGATTGAATCGTTATGAAATGCCGTTAGGAGTTTAGATTGGTGTGGACAATCATGGAAATTCTATTTCTTTTGGTTGTGTTCTCTTGCGCAATGAGAAGGCATCTTCTTTTTCTTGGGCTTTAAAGGTAAAAATTATTATAATATCTAGCTACAAGAATTCTTTTAGCTTTACTGATACTGTATATTTATTTTGCAGAGTTTCGTACGTCTTATGAATGGAAAGCACCCACAGACTATATTAACAGATCAAGATCTTCGCTTAACCGAAGCTATTGCCAATGAATTGCCGCATTTTAAACATGCCTTTTGTATATGGCATATTACATCCAAGTTCTCTACTTGGTTTTCTTTTGTCCTTGGTTCAAGATATTTGCAATTTAAATTTGAATTTCAGAGACTTTATGAACTTGGTAACATCGAAGAATTTGAGCACCAATGGGATGAATTGATCTCTCAGTTTGACCTTGGATCAGATAGGCATATTAAATTGCTATATTTAAATCGTGCATCTTGGGCACTACCATACTTGAAGGGATACCTTTTTGCTAGAATGACGACGACTGGACGCTCAGAATCTATAAATGCATATTTGAAAAGATTTTTACATGCAAGAACAAGTTTAAAAGAATTTGTTGAGTAGGTTGCTACTGCAGTTAGTATAAGAAACCATGATGGTGAAGAGGCAATAATGCGGCAAAAGTATTACAATCCTCAAATTAAGACATTCATGCCGATGGAGAAACATGCATCAAAAGTTCTCATGCCCTTCGCCTTCAAGTTGTTACAAGATGAGATGATACTTTCTATTGAGTATGTTCTATTTCCACATAGTGATGGATCATATCTTGTGCGTCACTACATCAAAATAGATGGTGGGCGTTTTGTCTATTGGAATTCAATAGAAGAGGTTGTTCAATGTTCTTTCCAAGACTTTGAATTTTCAGGAATTTTGTGCAGGCATTCTATTCGAGTACTTAGTGCTCATAACTATTTCATGTTGCCTAATAAATATTTGTTGGCTAGGTGGAGGCAAGAAAATTCATTGGTTCTAAAGATTACTCATATTATGAAATCCAGTAACGATAACGAATTTTAGAGTCTTCATGCTACATTCAGAGATTTGACTCTTGAATCAATAAAGACAAAAGGTCGTCTTGAATATGCTAAGAAGGAATTGCAAAGAGTGCTGCAAATTGTTCAATGTTTTCCTGAAAATGATCATACGGGTGAAGTGCATGAACATGTTTCTTTTAGTCGATCTATAGAGAGCAATTCTCTAGATGAAGATTATCACATTGAAAATCCACAACAATCTCAGACAAAGGGAAGAAAAAAAGGAAAAAGGTTAGTTGGGGGAATTGAGGTTGCAAAGAAACTAAGATATTGCAAGGTTCCTAATTGTGGTGGAATTGGCCACAACTCAAGAAATTGTCCAGTGAAAAGGAAAATTACAGAAATCCCAGCAACTCAATCTCCTAACAAGTAAGTATATGAGTTTCATTATATCCAATCTCTTGTTAAACAAAGATACTCATAATGCATAAAAACTGAAATAAAAAATTTACTTTGGTTGCAGGATTCTAAAAGGATTGACAAAGAAGCTCTAAGGTGATCCAACTGTGAAAAAGTCCTTTTGCTTACAAGAATCAACCATTGCACATCATAGTTTGTTGATCTCAAGTTGAATTGTGTAGAGATAAAAAATACAAGAAATCATTTTCTGTTTATGAACAAGAAATCAGCTGTTGTACATCATATTTTTGAATAGCGACATCTTTTATTTCATGTAAATTTTGTTTTAGATGAGTACAAGAGGAAGGGCTTTAATCAATATGTTTTCATCTCTTACTACTTAATTTAAACAAGGAATCTTTTTGCTCATTAGAACAATATATTGTATACCAGATCAATTATTTGAATAGGAATATTCTTTATTCCATGTAAAAACTGGTTCAGATGTACAAGAGGAGGGGGACTTCAAGCCTAACCTCCAATATTACTTTTGGTATAAGAGAACATCCTCTCTTACAAAATTTCAAGAATAAGCTGCTAGTTTCTAAAGCCAAATTCATGAAGGAGAATCTCCTCATTGTAGAATTTATAAGTGCTATAAATCTAAAATTTCTTGAGCTTCAAAAATATCAAATTTTTCAGCAATCATGCCTCCCAGCTACTATCCATCTTCAATCACATAGAACTGACTTCTATGCTGCAAAAGAAAAGAGTTACACCCATCTAGTTATTTAATCATCCAGTTATGAACATGAAACATCCTAATTCCCAATTGTAAATTGTAGGAAGTAATTAAAAATATAAATAACCCAAGAAAAAATAATGACTTACAATCTAGTGAAATACGCCTCCAACCTTCACACTTCTTACGCTTTTCGTCATCCATAGGAGCTAATAAAATTACACGAACTCTACCAAATAAGACTAACATCGTCCCAAAATGAATTGTAGATGTGAAAAATAAAATCCTAGAATTTAAGGACGGAGGCAAGAAGAAGAAAACAGAACAGATCTGCATCCTGAAGCAGATCTTGAAAATATATTTTTAGGGCATTATTTGAAGCGGTACTGAACTAGAATATTACCTCAAAAAGTGGTAATACAAATTCACACAACTCCAAAACTCGTAATAGTTCTTAGTCTTAGGAAGAGAAAGAAAAAAAAACAGAAGAGAGAGAAGAGAAGGGGCGTGGATGGAGGACGAACTAGATGGGGAAAGAACATGACTTGCTTTAGTGTTTTATCTCTAAGGAAAAAAATACTCTTTTTATTTGTGAGTTGGTTGGGTGAAAAGACTAAAAAAGGCTAAGCACTTATTGAGGTGGCAGAGACATTTATGTGAAATAAAAAATGGGTAGGGTGCTAATATACTACCTTCATGTAGTATGTTAGCAAAATTCTATATATATATATATATATATATATATATATATATATATATATATATATATTAAAAATGAGTAATATTTTAAGTAATTTGAGATAATTTTTAATTATACGAGTAATTGGTTAATTATCGGGTAACGGGACATTACCTAATTACCTAATAAGTGGATAAAGATTAAATATCTCACCCCCAACCCCACGTGGCAGCTTGCCACATTATCAAGAAATGACTAAGTCATTCCTTGATTAGGTGTCACAAAATTACAAAACCTTTTCATTCCCAAGACATTGCATATGAAAGTCATGAATTAAAAAGTGAAAGGAAACGTTAGACTTTTACAATTCTTTTTTTATCGATCTCAGCCCATCACTCCAATTCTTGGTCAAAATTAGAGGTGAGCATAAAATCTGAAAACCGAATTCCGAACCGAACCGAATTAATTCGGTATTTCGGTATAATTCGGTATTAAATTTTCGGTTATTCAGTATTTCGGTACGGTCCTCCGTACTGAGGTTTCGATATTTCGGTATATCGAAATACCGAATTTACCTACAATCCTACACTTGCCCAGCGGCCTAGCCCAAAATTCTAAACGCCTAACCCAATAATACTAAACCCAAGTCCCTTACTCTCTTTTCGTTGTTTCCCAGCCTAACGCACCATTATTTCCCAACCTAACCAAAATATCCAATTGGAATTAGGAATTACCTTGGCGTCTGTTTAGTGCTGCCTCAAAGCAGCTCAACTTGCGAATGGAGATGAAAATCGTTCTGCTAATCAGAACTGAGAACTTGTTCTTCGAAAACTTTCTCCATTGGAGCTATATATATTACTCTTAATTAAGATTTGGTTCACTTTATGACAAGCTTTCTCTGCCCAAGCCCAACTGTTTGCCAGTGCAATGAAACAACTTTTTTCAACTATATGTATATGCGGTTTCCACACTTCTTGTCACGTTAGATAGGAATGGTGCGATACCGAAACCGTACCGAACCTAACAAGAAAATACCGAACCGTACCAAACTACTTTGGTACGGTATTTGGTATGCACAATTAATATATCGAATACCGAAGTATCGAACCGTAATTCATAAATACCGTATCGAATTATCGAATACCCACCCCTAATCAAAACAATTGGCTTTAGCTTGGTGCTATCATATCATCTTCCTTCATCATTTTCTTGATTTTCTTAGGGGCTTTGGATAAATACTACATTTACCCAATTGATAAAAAGGAAACGTTAGACTTTTCAAACTTTACATTCTCAAAGAACACTTGAAGAATCAGATTTTTATGGCTTACGAAACGTGAATTTTACAATTCCTTATGAATAAAAAATGAGGCCAAAGTAACATGGTCATTCCAAGAAGCAAGAACCTTGAAATTTCGTTCAAATGCAAAGAAGCAGAAGCTTCATTTTGTCGTTCAACATATTTCACAGAAGCGGAAGCTTCATTTCGTACAAATAATTCAAGGAACAGGTATGTTAAGGTCATCCCATCTTTCTTTTGGCATGACCCAAATTATACCGAAGAACGAGCAAACACACAGTTTCCATAAATTACTCTATTCATAGAAATATTAGGGGTGCTACATTCTTGATTCCCCATGTGAATTATTACTATCTTCTTTTCATGGGTCTCAGAATAATATGCAGTTAAAAAAGTTTATTCGGAAGGAATATTGAGATTTATTACGTATTTTTCACGCATTTCACCCATTTATATATGTGCATTGACCCATGACCAGATGGCGTTATATATGCATATATATGTAAATATATGTATATGGGATATGGGAAAAGGTTATGACGTTATATACGCACCACCACAAATCAGCTGGTATATGTTGATGATGTTGCCCACAGTGGCCGAGACGATATGATAGGGTGCCCTCAGTGGCTTGATGATATTATGTACACCCATACCTATGCATGGCATGGCATTTATATGCACGTACATGACATTATAAATGTTTCAAAAATTACAAAGTTATTCAGATTTAAAAATTTGTTTCTTTATTCCATGTTTCATCTATGTCTTTTACGTACAAATTTTCATGTCTTACATACTTAGTGCATTTTTTATACTGATGCCCTATTTTACGGGGCCTGCGGTTCATGCCCACAGGTGCAGGTAGACAAGCTGACGGTCCCCCTTCTTAGGATCCTTGATCAGCGAGAGTTGGCGTGCTTCACTTGATGCAGAGCTGTTTTTTATTTTGGTACGATATGTTTATATATATATATATATATATGACGTGGCTCAGTCCCGTCTTTGTATAATTATATTTCTATTAGAGGTCTGTAGACAGTATGCCTAGTTGGGTTTTATGTGGCCTTGTCGGCTTTCAATTTTGGATGTATAGTTGTCTATAGCAGCCTTGCCAGCTCGCCCATTATAATCTGCATGTATACGTACATATGCCTTGATGGCAGGTTTTCTTCATGTAATTTATTTTCGTAATGCAGCAGATGTTATTCAGGTTCATATCTTAGACGCATGCTTAGGGGTGTTTGACAGGTAGGATTCAAGCACCCGCCGTGGCCCATCGGTTTGGGTCGTGACAAAAGTGGTATCAGAGCAATTCTGTCCTAGGGTTGTCTACAGACCGTATCTAGTAGAGTCTTGTTTATGGGTGTGTCGTGCACCACACTTATAGACATGAGGATACACGACATATAGGATGCTATCCTCTTTTTTTTATCTCAGATTGTGCGATACAAGAATTCATGTTCCTAACAATATGGTATATTTTCAGCAATGCTTCCAAATTGTACGGCCGCCCAGAAGGGAAAGTCCGTAGCTGGTGAGACTACTAGTCGAGCGTCACAAGTTACCAGGGCTCGGGGAGAGTCTCATGGTGAGGTTCTATCTTAGACTTCACATACCCCACCCTTTCTAGAAGAGCTCCGAGGGGCACCAGCTCCAGCGCTCACCATTGTACATTCAGCACCTCAGCCGGATGCACCGGTTCAGCTATTAATCCAATTAGTAGCCGCGCAGGCTCGGCGTCAGGAAATAGGTATTAGTCATGCAGATAGGTCCATCAGTGCGAGGGTTCGTGACTTTATTAATTTAGACCCTCCAGTATTCACTGAGGTAGATCCGAATGAGGACCCTCAGGTATTTATTGATAGGGTGCAGAGGACGTTAAGGGTAATGAAGGCCACTGCGACTGAGTCAGTGGAGCTAGCTTCCTATAGACTCCGAGATGTTGTAGTTAATTGGTACGAGTCTTGGGAATTTTCTAGAGGTGAGGATGCCCCTCCAACAGTATGGCAGGAGTTTACAGAAGCTTTTCTTCGTCATTATCTGCCACCAGAGCTTATAAGAGCCAGAGTTGATAGGTTCTTGACCCTTCGACAGGGTAACATGAGTGTTCGGGAGTACAATCTTCAATTTGATTTATTGGCTAGGTATGCTCCCACTATTGTATCTAAGATGGAGGACCGGGTTCACCGGTTCGTGATGGTATTAGAACCTCACTTGCTTAACAATTGTATGTTAGTTTCACTTCAGCCAGACATGGATATTTCTCGTATTCAAGCATACGCTCAGGGTGTAGAGGAGTGTAAACAGAAACATAGGACCGGTCGTGAGCATGATAGGGCCCAGAATAAGAGAGCGAGGCCTTTGGGTTCTTCTGGTAAGTTTCAAGGTGGTGAGAGGCAGCAGTACTCGAGGTATCCATCCCAGCCCTCGGCTAGCGCGCCCCCTCAGTTTGGCGGTAAGAGATTTGATCGTTCTATATATTCAGGGTCTAGTCAGAATTTTAGGGCCTCAGGTTCTCAATATAGGGGTGAGTCAAATCAGATGAGGCCACCCTTTCCACAATGTGCTCAATGTGGTAAGCAGCAAACCGGGCAGTGTCGTATGGGGTTAGGTGCTTGTTATACTTGTGGTTATCCGGGCCACGTTATGAGGGATTGTTCGATGAGAGGTGATGCAAGCATAGCTCAGCCGTTGGGATCTGTAGCTGGTTCGTCATCATTAGTATACCCCCTGGGCAAGGTCTCCAAGCACCAATGAGTCGTGGTAGAGGAAGAGGCGGAGCATCTAGCTCGAGAAGCCCTCAGAACTGCATTTATGCGTTGGCAGGACGTCATGACCAAGAGTCATCGCCTGATGTTGTTACAGATATATTATCAGTCTCCTCATATGATGTATATGCACTGATTGACCCAGGTTCCACCTTATCATACGTTACTCCGTTAGTTGCTAGTAAGTTTGGAATAAAACCTGAATTGGTTAAACCTTTTGAGGTATCTACACCTGTTGGGGACTCAGTGATAGCTAAGCGAGTATATAGGGAATGTTTAATAGTAGTTCATGGTCAATCTACCGTTGCAGATCTAATCGAGTTAGATATGGTAGAATTTGATGTTATAGTGGGTATGGATTGGTTGGGTTCTTGTCATGCCAACGTTGATTGTAGAGCAAAGATAGTCCGATTTCAATTTCCAAGGGAGCCTATTTTTTGAGTGGAAAGGTAATACGGCGTTGCCGAGAGAAAAATTTATTTCCTACCTCAAGGCAAGGAAGATGATCAGAAACGGCTGTATTTATCACTTAGTTCGGGTTCAAGATATAGAAGTGAAGTCACCAACCATTCAGTCCATCCCAGTGGTTCATGAGTTTCCCGATGTTTTTCCCAATGAACTTCCGGGTCTTCCGCCAGAGCGAGAAATTGAGTTTGCCATTGACCTACTACCAGATACTCATCCAATATCTATTCCCCCTATAGAATGGCCCCCGCATAGCTGAAAGAGTTAAAGGAACAACTAAGGGACTTGCTTGAAAAATGTTTTATCAGACCTAGTACGTCACCGTGGGGAGCACCTGTGTAGTTTGTGAGAAAAAAGATGGTTCTTTATGTGTATTGATTATAGGCTACTGAATAAAGTGACGATCAAGAATAAGTACCCGCTCCCGAGAATTAATGATTTATTTGATCAGTTACAAGGTGCCAAGTATTTTTCAAATATAGACTTGAGGTCCGAGTACCATCAGGTAAGAGTTAAGGATGAATATATTCCAAAGACAATGTTCAGGACTAGATATAGGCACTTTGAGTTTCGGGTTATGTCATTCACTCTGACCAATGCTCCAGCAGTATTCATGGATTTAATGAACCGTGTGTTCAGGCCTTTTTTAGATCTATTCATATTGTATTTATTGACGATATATTGGTATATTCTCATTTAGAGGCTGAGCATGCAGATCATCTGCGTACTATGCTCAGAGTTCTACAAGAAGGGAAGTTGTATGCAAAATTTTCTAAATGTGAATTCTGGTTGAACTCTTTATCTTTCCTTGGACATATTATTTCAGGTGAAGGTATCCGGGTGGATACACAAAAGATTGAGGCAGTAAAGACTTGGCCTAGACCCACAACACCGACGGAGGTTCATAGCTTTCTCGGTTTGGCAGGTTATTACAGGAGATTTGTGGAAGGATTTTCTTCCTTTTCCTCACTTTAACAAAGTTGAATTAGAAGGGAGTAAAGCTTTAATGGACTGACGCTTGCGAACGGAGTTTCCAGGCCTTAAAGGACAGATTAACTTCAGCACCGGTTCTAACGCTCCCAGAAAGGACAGATGGTTATGTGATCTATTGTGATGCTTCTGGTATTAGATTGGGTTGTGTGCTGATGCAACATGGTAAGGTTGTGGCTTATGCTTCTAGACAACTAAGAAAGAACGAGAAGAACTACCCGACCCATGATTTAGAGTTAGCCACGGTGATTCATGCTCTAAAGATGTGGAGGCGCTACTTGTATGACATTCATATTGATATCTATATGGATCATAAGAGCCTCCAGTACATCTTCAAGCAAAGGGAATTGAATCTACGTCAAAGGAGATGGTTGGAGCTACTTAAAGACTATGACGTTAATATTTTATACCATCCGGGGAAGGTGAACGTAGTAGCCGACGCTCTCAGTCGTAGATCTATGGGTAGACTATCATATTTACAGCCAGAAAAGAGGGGAATAGACTATGAGGTTCATCAGCTAGCTAGTCTTAGAGTTCGGTTACTGGACTCAGGTGATATTGCAATTACTATTCAGGATACGACAACATCCTCTTTAGTAACTGAAGTAAAGAAATGCCAGTACGAGGATCCTAAGCTAGTTCATTATAGGGATACCACTCTTCATAAGGGGAAG
This sequence comes from Nicotiana tabacum, assembly GCF_000715075.1. NCBI lineage: Eukaryota > Viridiplantae > Streptophyta > Magnoliopsida > Solanales > Solanaceae > Nicotiana > Nicotiana tabacum. Next base: position 124,261,651 of record NC_134080.1, on the reverse strand, counting down.
ACACCATTTGAAATTACAGAAGATGGGATCCTCAAATATCAAGGGTGATTATGTGTGCCTAATGTTGAAAGGCTGCGTCGGCAGGTTATGGGAGAAACTTACTATTCTCGTTATTCTATCCATCTAGGAGCTAAAAAGATGTATCATGATATCAGGAAAGTATATTGGTGGGACGGAATGAAAAAGGATATAGCAGAATTTGTTGCTCAGTGTCCTAACTGTCAGCAGGTTAAGATTGAGCATCAAAAACCCGGTGGATTATTGCAGGCTATGGAGATTCCGACTTAGAAATGGGAAGTAATTGTTGATATCCAATTTTTCCCTAGGTATTTTTGTACCCAAAATACTTCCAAAATAGCATGTATGTGCATATATAAGCGCACCCAAGAGTTTTAGTTTTTAAATAATTTTTAAACCGATTTACTACCCATTTTAATACCACAAAATCCAATAGTTATTCTCAAAATTATCATTTTTTGGTGAATAACTTATTTCATTCCCGTATTTACACCAAAATATAATTAAGGTGATTTTTGCATATTTTTTACAAATTTATTTGGCATTTTAAAGCTAATTGCATGTAATTGCAATTATAGCCTATTTTACAATTAACAGCATTTTATAATTATAAGATCACTTTTAGTATTTTTACATTAATATTTATCTGTTATTAATTATTTCAGTGCCTTTAATTTATTTTTAAATCATCTTTTTACTATTTTATAAAATAATAAAAGGGGAAATTGGCTATTTAACAAACATCCCTTATTATTTCAATTCTAGCCAAATTGGCCACATGCACTATCAGATTCAAATGGCCCAATATCCTAATTAAATTAACCTAGCCCAATCCCCAATATAACCCGGTCCAATCTGAGCCATTGATCAAATAAGATCAACGGCCCAGATTTAATTCCCTTAATTAAATTCAATTACCCCCTAAAACCCCTCATTTCCACAGACGGTCTCTCTCTCTATATCGTCTCTCCCTCTCCCTTCTCTATAGAACCTTCTGGTTCTCTCTTCTCCGATGATCTCCACCGTCTTCCCGGCCATCTCCGGCCACCTCCCTTCAACCCCAAGGCTCCGATGGATCTCTCATCGTCCTGTTCAACACCTCGAAGACCTTCGAGGCTTATGGACCATGGCGATTTGAGACCTAGGGTTCTTGGTTCTTCTATATGCGAGTTCTCCGGTGTGATATCAAGCGAAATCACACCCTATATGTCACGATCTATGAGGTTACGACAGGTTTTTCCCACTTCTATTAGGTTTCCTTTTTTTTTGGAAACCCTAACTCTCTCCTGAATCTCTCAAAAACAGGGTCATTTCATGCTATTCTCATGTTTTCCTCTGTGGTCTGTTTATTCTCGAGTTTATTCTGAAAGATCCTTTGCTTTGAACCATTTTTTTTACTTTCTTCGAAATTAGGATTCCTGAGATTTCTTTTTATGCATGCTTCGATTGATTTTCTTTATGATTAAAACCTTTTTTTATTTATTCTGACCGATTTTTATGCTCTTACTGTTTTTTAGTTTGACTCTGCTAAAAACCCTAATTTCTAGAAAATGTTTCTTTATTCGATTATGTGTGTTAGCATGTTTCTTTGCTTCGATTACCTGTGTTAGCCTAATTTCCTTTGTCTTGTCTTTATGTGTTAGCATGTTTCCTCGTTTGATTGTGTGTATTAGCCTGGTTTTCCTTGCTTTGGTTCTGCCTGCTGGCCTATCTGCTTGATTCTTGTTGATGTTTCATAGTCACCATGCTTCGAATACATCTTGCTGAATCTTAACTTGTTTTCACTATCTCTGAGTGGTTATGTTTGTTCATCCCTTGTTCCTTCCTAGTTAACTTTGCTCGCTACTTTTGTTCATTTACCTCTATTTATATGTTAAAAATGCAGAATCATGACTTCACATGATTGATTCTGATTTTCCTTGATTGATTGGTAATTCAAAAACTTTCTTAAAAAAAAAACTAACATTCTACCCGCCCGTTTGAATTAATTGGTTTTGTTACCTCATTTATTATAGTACTCTGCTCTTTTAAGCCTTTCCTTAATTGGAATTTTCCTGAATTTGGTCTTACTCGACTACTATATGCAATACCGAACCTTGACTCTTTCCTTATTTAATCCTACGCTGATTTTTCCTATTTGCCTTATATGGTGCTGAATCTTTTCGTTTGATTTTTGATTCCCTTAATTAATGGGAGTACTTCCTTGATTCTTTGACTAATTGATTCCGAGTTCTTCAATTAACATATTTCCATGATTTTTACCTTATTTTACCACCTACTTTTGACTATAAATACCCTAAGTCTTTACAAAAAAAACACATCAGTCTTCTGACTTACACACACCACTGAATACTTTCAAATCTGTATTCCCTTTTGCTCTATTGCTCTACTGCTATTCTCTGCTCCTTCTTATTATTAGCCGGCTAAAAGCCAAGGCTAATATACTACTCCTGCTTTGTCTTTGCATCCTACTCTTGCTCTTTTACTGGTATGTCTTAACTCAGTTCCCAGCAATCATCCTAATGTGTTTACTTATAGTCTTTATATCTATACCTATTGCCTGCAGAGTTTGAAATGTTCATATGCTACTGTTCACTTTACTTTCCTGCAAATGCTTGATCCCTACTCCCTTACCCTCTATGTGTTTATAAATGGGGATTCAGGGCATGGCAACATGAATTGTTGTCCATGAATTAAATTTTGACCCCAAGTAAAGAGTGTGTTAGTATGTTTCATTGCTGATCATGCCCTTTTCCCCCTCTTCCTTTGTTTACTATTTCTGTTATGAATTCCCTATCATTACCCCCTATGCATGCCGATTTAAAGTTTATGGTCTGGTAGCCTTTAAATGGCTATCTAGGCCTGAACCTGGCTTTCAATAAGTCATAACTCCTCAATTTGAAAATGACAAATTGGTCAGGGGTGTGCCAGTACTTTAAATTGCTTGGCATAACCACCAGCTTATCATTTCCCTTCCCCTGCACTTGCACTTACTCTTAGACTTTAAGTTCTGCCCCTCTCATATGAGCCTTTCCTTGGGACCTTGAGTTCCCTCTGAACTTGGACATTTGAGGGCTGGCTTTTCCACACTGCACTTTACTACAATTCTGGAATGATGTTTGGGGTGTAAGAACTGCCTGGAGCTCTTGAAGCTCCTTGGAACTTTGACACATCCCAAATAAGAGAAGGCTTTAGAAACCTGGATCCTTGGAAGTTGGTTTACTACATATGTCAGCCTGGGAGTCTAAATTAGGCCCTCTTTGGTTGGAATTCTGATTTCGGATGTATTTTATTTATTTTTGATTAATTATGGTCTGTAATAATTTTGTAATAATATTTGGGGTCGGCTAGTAAAAAGGGGTGGGGACTATGCATGCAAGGGGTAGATATCATGCCTATAGGGGTTATCATTTCTGAAATTCTGTATCCCATCTAGAGATCATGCTGTTAGGAATTACTATCTCTAAAGTTCTGCATCTTATACAAATCACCGAAACTCTGCATTTTCATATAGATGCCATAGGAACTCTGCATTTTCATACTATGCCTATAGGATTTTCTGCACTTTCATGTAGATACCATGTCTATAGGATTTTCTGCAATTTTGCATGTGCATCCGTCATTAGGTAAACTTGTTATAGGATTTAAACAACTAACCAATTGCATATAGATGACCTTCCTATAGGATTTCTGTATAATAATAACAGTGTTTAAAAAAAGTGTTTAAAATCAGTGACACTTAGAAAGCATGCCTATAGGAGCTGTTAACTAACTTGAATCACCAATTCGTCTAAAATCAGTAGCAATAACGCGTAAGCACCTGCAGAACTTATGTTTTTGTAACTAACAAATCTTTTCTGCAATCCGTTTACTCTCTTTGTTTTTCCTGAAATTGATAGATATCATGCCTATAGGTTCTGTTTAACGCCTAGGCAAGCCTTAGGGTAAAATTTTATAACTGCATCAGTCTTTTATAATTACAACCAGCAGGCAGGCTTAATTCAGACTTCTTATCTGAAAATATGTGATAAATCAGCCTGCCGTAACGTTTAAGTTTAATACAGACCAAACCAGTATGTGCAAGACATGCTAAACTCTATGGCTTATCTGATTTAAGGAGGTTTACTTGAGCCTTACTTGCTTATTTGCCCTCCCATTTATTGCATTAGGTGTTTTGATTGACGCCTTATTATTTTGTCCTTTAAAACTCCCTAAAAAGCCCCAACTCCCCCCTTTAGGATTAGTAGTCTCAATGCCTCCGAGACTGATAGGATTGTGAGACGGGTACTAGCATGCAATAAGTAACGATACCATTCCGCACTTTAATACCTTAACGGGGTGAGAAGGGTAGATATGGATATGATGACCAGTGCGCTAATATCACGTGCGACCCCTCTTCTGAGGAGTGATCGCTGGGTATTGCATTGAAGTGATCCATATTAATTATAAACTTAGGACCCCCTCCCTTTATTTGCTTTCATCTTTTCTTGTAAAATTATTCAAATCTCTTTTTATTTTTGCCCTCTCTATATACTTTCAAAAGTTTTCAACCTAATTGCGATGTTATATGCGAGTCCTTATTTGAGCTTTGATTGTTTACTTGTAAAGTCACAATTGCAACATGGCCGGGAACCACACTAGTGGATCTTAAAAGGTGCCTAACACCTTCCCCTCGAGATAATTTCTAGCCCTTACCCGAACTCTGGTTTTCCAACTCAAACTCTTCTAAAAAAGTGTCCTAATGTACTATAATCATTAGATGACGACTCTTCAACTTCTAAACCCAATTCTCGAAAGGGAATAGAGTTGTACTCCCAATGTCGTATTCCCGATTTCTGACCCCACGGTTAGAGAGAAAAAGGGGGCATCGACAGCATGGCGACTCTGCTGGGGATTTTCTTTAGGCTTTTACCATTGCATGTTGCTTGTGACTTTACTATCTCATTAATTGCTTTATTTACTGTCTTTTATTCGCTACGAAACTGACTTGGCTCTTCATGTCTTTTCTTTCCTTTCACTGCTTTCCTTTACTGCTTTATTTCAATACTGTTTGTAATTACTGCAATTATTGTAATCATTTATCTTATGAATGTGGAAATACATGTCAATTTGTTTCATTCTTGTAAACTGCATCTTCAACATCATATTCCACTCGTGCCAAACAAATACCATAGCAACGCTTATAATGAGTGGTTGCGCTCTTCCAATATTATCACCCTTTAAATTTGGCAAAGACGTATTTGCGGTAAGACCAGTCGATCAGCGGTGCAGTCGACGGTTCTGTGCCTTTCCCTCTTGAGTTGTCCGCTCAAGGGTACCTGTCTAATACCCCAATAGAAACCTTACTCTGTTTAATTGTGCATGAATCATGGTTAAACCTAGCCGAGTCAGTTATGTTTTCCACATAATGACTCATTAAGATAGCCTTGTCCGAAGTCCACTAGGTTTCCCTGAAACCCAAACGGACACCTACATGTTCTGTGCATTTATTTGGAGAACTAAATGCTTTTATGCTGATTATTGGTATTAAATAGTCGAGTCCGGTGGGGGTGAGGTCTTAACCTTTTTGTTTTGCAGAAAATGAATGACAAAGTTCCTGACTTCGGTATGGTAAACATACCTTCACTCTTGCAGACTTGGTGGAGAAACCTCCCATCGAGCAACCAAATCAACGAATGGAAAGAGAGAGTCACCAAGGCTAGTGAGAAGCTAGAATACCTGGAGTACAACTTGCTGGAATTGGAAGGGAAAGTGAGGAAAAGAGTCATTAACTGTCAAAATGCTGAGGAAGGCAAAGGAGAACGTCTGGCGATAGCATTTTTACTGGAAAATCTGCGCGAGCTGGAGGACTTGATCGACGAGAACATTCAGCCTGAAGAAGGTCCTTCTGGACCAAGTAGTTAGGAGTCTTTTATTTTGCTTTTAATGATGTAATAAGGCCAATAGCCACTAGTGACATTTTATTTTCTGTTATTTAGCATCGTTGTGAATTCGTCTTATTTTTATCAATAAAATGAGGCATTTAGCATTATAAGTTCTCCAAATTAACTTGTCGCTAGGCCTACCTCGGGCACAACAAGTCACCCAAATTAGGACACGATTTATATTCTTGCACAATGTGTTTAAATATTGCAACATTTTCTTCTCATAACCCGCACTAACTTATTACCTTTTTTTTGTTTTTCTTTATTTTTATTCCCCTCTCCAAAGGTTAGTTCGTGCATTCTGGCACCATCATCATACAGTACGAGATCCAAGGGCCCTCCTCCTCCTCTGAGTCCTATCCGAAACAAGAACAATGGTAGAATGGGAGATTCAAGCGCCAGAAAGGAAATTGAAAGAATTGAGATTCCTCAGGGTACCCCGGTTGCTAAGGAAATGGCTGCCCAACTTGAGCAGAAACTGTTGAAGTTCCAAGAAGAACTGGATCAAGTTCGGAACTTGGAAAATTTATCATTCACTCTCACCGCTCCTGATGTCAACTTCTCAAATGCTCAAAATCCTGCACCTCCACAGAACACCCTACAACCACAGATGCAACCCACTCATGCTCAACATTGCAACACATGCCACACTCCACTACCCATTCCTGAACCACTGAACACCACAAATGACCACCCCCACAATACTCCCATCTACGTAGATACCATACCCCACTACACTCAACCAATCTCAAGTGCACCTGAGTCTGATGACAAGGACTCTCTTATCAGAAACTTGGCAGCAGAACTCAAGAAATTGACCAGCCAAGTCCAGGGCATGGAAGGAAACAAAGGCATAGAGGGGCTGAATTATGAGGACCTCTGCATTCAGCCAGATGTTGAACTTCCGGAGGGATACAAACCTCCCAAGTTCGAAATGTTCGATGGAACGGGAGATCCCAGAGTCCATTTGAGGACATATTGTGATAAGCTAGTCGGAGTCGGAAGGAATGAGAAAATCTGTATAAAACTCTTCATGAGAAGCCTGAAGGGGGATGCTTTATCCTGGTACATCAGTCAGGACCCCAAGAAATGGACAAGCTGGGTAGGTATGGCATCAGATTTCATGGATAGGTTCCGATTCAATATAGAGAATGCACCGGATGTATTCTACATCCAAAATCTGAAGAAGAAGCCTACCGAGACATTCTGCGAGTATGCTACTCGTTGGAGATCAGAGGCTGCTAAGGTCAGGCCAGCCTTAGAAGAGGAACAAATGAACAGATTCTTCATCCGGGTTCAGGACCCATAATATTATGAGAGGTTGATGCTGATCGAGGGCCAGAAATTCTCCGATATCATCAAGCTGGGAGAAAGAATTGAGGAAGGCATTAAGAATGGTATGGTTACTAATCTTGAAGCACTGCAGGCCACCAACAAGGCTTTACAGTCTGGTGGCACGTCCAAGAAGAAGGACATCAATGCCGTGATGGTCGCACAGGGAGCCAAACCACCACTAAAATACCACACTTACCCGTCACCTCCACTTACATATCAGCCTATCCCGAATTACCAAGTACCCGCACCCTCTTACCAAAATCCACCACCCGTTTACCAATCATCTCTACCTCCCGCATATCAACCCACTTCACCCAGATGCTCTCAGCCTGCACCTGTTTACCAAGCTTATAATGCCCAACCCCCTCACTACCAATCACCTCCCACTCACCAAAATTTCCCTAGACCCAGACCAAATTTTGACCGCAGACCTCCCAGACAATATACAACCATCGCCGAGCCAATTGACCAGTTGTATGAGAAACTTAAAGCTGCTGGTTATGTCTCCCTATCCCTGCCATAACTCCAGAAAATCCTTCCCATTGGGTCAACCCTAATAAGACCTGTGCGTACCACTCCGGCATGAAGGGACATACCATTGATGAGTGCCGCTCGTTGAAGGACAAGATTCAAACTCTGATCGACAATAAGGTTATCGTAGCAAAGGAGCCTACTCCCAATGTCCGCAACAACCCTCTTCCTGATCACAGAGGTGGGGACATTCACATGATTGAGATCGAAGATAACTGCGACCCCAAGGAATCGATAGGATTAATTGCTGAGGATGATGAGCCAAAGAAATCGGCAGTCACACTTAACCCGATTGTTGTACAGAACCAGCCCTCCAGGGGCGATGAAGTCAACATATCTACACCTCTCGAATTTGAAGCACCTTCTTCTGCGAAGGTAGCCGGGCCAATTGAGGTTGAGTTTGGGGCTCCAAAGGCACCTGTACTCTTTGAAGTTGTTGTGTTACCACCGAGGTTACCCATTCCTGTAGCAATGTTAGACATAACACCGTTCCACTCAAATGCCATACCATGGGATTACACAGCTGAAGTAAGGATTAAAGGAAAGACCAAGACGGGAGAAGCAATTGTTGCGCAGGGTATGACCAGAACAGACAGGGCTTACACTCCAGAGCACCTAGCTGAGTCCAGTAAGCAAGCCTCGGGACGAACTACTGAAACTGGTCCCGATGATCGTTGGAGGAAAATACAAGCTAAGGAGTATTCGGTCGTTGAGCAGTTGAACAAAACACCAGCACAGATCTCCATCCTAGCTCTTCTACAGACCTCTAACGCACACAAAAATGCCTTGATGAAGATATTGAGCGAAGCTTATGTGCCCAGCAACATAACTGGGGGCGAAATGGCAAATATGGTAGGACGAATATTGGAAAACCACAAAATCACCTTCCACGAAGATGAACTGCCGCCAGAAGGACTGAGTCACAACATGGCCCTACACATCACCGTGCAATGCGAGGATTACTTCGTCACTAGAGTCTTGATCGATGGAGGATCCAGCCTCAACATCTGTCCATTGGTAACTCTCAGAACATTGGGAAAGAGCCTGCACGAGATCAAAGATGGGGCCATTAATGTCAAAGCCTTCGATGGGTCCCAAAGGTCTACTATCGGAGGGATCAGCCTATGCTTGCAAATGGGGCCAACCTGGTTCGACGTTGACTTTCAAGTGATAGATGTCCCAGCATCCTACAATTTGCTATTGGGACGACCATGGATCCATACCGCTGGAGCTGTAGCATTGACCCTGCATCAGGCAGTGAAGTTCGAATGGAATCACCAAGAGGTGATCATTCACGGCGATGGTAGCAACCCCATATATAGTCGCCAAACCAATCCGATGATTGGAGGCAGAAGGAGAATAGGCGGAGAAACATACCACCACATTGAGAGAGTCAACGCTGTAGACAAAGATAAATGGTGGGATAACAAGACTGAAAGTATCCTGAATTGGTGTGGATACGAACCTGGAAAGGGACTCGGCAAAAACCTCCAGGGAATCGCCAAACCCATCAAGCTGAAAAAACATGGCACTACATTTGGTTTGGGGTATGAGTACACTTAGGAGGAGTTCAATCACTGGTCGCCACCATGGCGCGGTCCCTACTACCCACTGGAGAATCCAATACCTCACCTAGAGCAGACTTTCCAGCCGGCGGATATTATATATGGGTCGGAGGAAGATGAAGCATTGGCATCCGTGAAGAATCTATTCTTGGAGGATGATGATATGGACTGCTGTGTTATTTTCAAGGAGGAAGGACCTTCTATACAAGTTATGAACAGAGGAGAGCTCCTCAACAATTGGTCAATCAGAACCACCAGGGCCCGGAAAGCTTCGGGGTAGCAAGGCTAAACAAAAGCACCATGCATCACACTTTACTTTTTACTAGCTGATTTTATTTCCGCATTGTCTTTAATTCTGAAAAGAGCTCTGATACTCAAAACAATTACGAATTTAATCGAAGCATTTCAGTTTATTATATATCTCGCTCTTATTATTTTTCTATCATTCACTTTATTTTACACAACATTACTATTACTTTCCTTGATGATGAACCAACGATTGTGACTTGCAACGAGACGACGCAACAAACGGATACGGACTCAGAAGAGGATGATATACCAGAAGAGGTCGTCAGAGGAGTTGAGAATTTTGAAAATAGGCCTAAGTCTAACTTGGACGTAACTAAGGTCGTTAATATGGGAGATACAGGGAATGTCAAAGAAACACGCATCAGTGTTCACCTGTCACCATCAGAAAAGAAAGAGTACACGGAGTTCCTGAAGAAATATGAAGACATATTCGCCTGGTCATATGATTATATGACTAGTCTCAGCACCTCCATTGTAGCTCACAAACTGCCAACAGATCCAACATGCCCGCCGGTAAAGCAGAAGCTCAAGAAATTCAAACTCGACATGAGTTTGAAAATTAAAGAAGAGGTTACCAAGCAAGTCAAAGCCAAGGTTCTCAGGGTAATAGAGTATCCGACATGGTTAGCCAACATCGTGCCAGTGCCAAAAAAGGATGGGAAAGTTAGAGTTTGTGTTGACTACCGGGATCTCAATCGGGCCAGTCCCAAAGACGGCTTCCCCTTGCCTAACATATACATTCTTATCGACAAATGCGCCAAGCATGAGTTGCAGTCTTTTGTTGATTGTTTCGCTGGGTATCATCAGATATGGATGGATGAGGAAGATGCAGAGAAAATGGCTTTCATCACGCCGTGGGGAATGTAATGTTACAAAATGATGCCATTCGGTTTAAAGAACGTTGGTGCCACCTACATGAGAGCCATGACTACCATCTTTCATGACATGATATACAAGGAGATCGAGGTATATGTGGATGACGTCATCATCAAATCCAAGAAAGCCAGGGATCATATGGAAGATCTAAGAAAATTCTTCAACAGACTGAGGAGGTAAAATCTGAAACTGAATCCCGCCAAGTGTGCATTCGGGGTTCCTGCTGGAAAATTATTGGGTTTCATCGTGAGTCGTCGAGGAATAGAATTGGATCCATCAAAGGTCAAAGCTATCCAAGAATTGCCGCCGCCAAAGAAGAAGGACGTGATGAGTTTCCTGGGAAGACTCAACTATATCAGCTGGTTCATAGCTCAATCCACGATCATTTGTGAACCTATCTTCAAAATGTTGAAGAAGGACGCTGCTACCAAATGGACTGATGATTGTCAGAAAGTTTTTGACAGAATTAAGGAATACCTGTCAACGCCGCCGGTCTTGGTTCCGCCTGAGCCGGGAAGACCCCTATTGCTTTACCTTGCGGTATCGGATAGAGCATTAGGTTGTGTTCTAGGACAATATGATGAAACAGGAAGAAAGGAGCAAGCCATCTACTATCTCAGTAAGAAGTTCATACCGTACGAGGCCCGGTATTCTCTTTTAGAACACACTTGCTGTGCTCTGACTTGGGTCGTGCAGAAGTTAAGGCATTACTTCTGTGCTTACACTACTTATCTCATATCCAGAATGGACCCTCTGAAGTATATCTTCCAGAAGCCCATGCCCACTGGCAAGCTCGCCAAGTGGCAGATCCTGCTAAGTGAATTCGACATTATTTACGTGACCCAGAAAGCAATCAAAGGGCAAGCCTTGGCGAACCATCTCGCCGAGAATCCCGTGGACGGAGAATACGAGCCCCTAAAAACGTATTTTCCGGATGAAGAGGTATTTTTCATAGGAGAAGATATTGCAGAATCCTATGATGGTTGGAGGTTGTTTTTCGATGGAGCTGCAAATTTCAAAGGAGTTGGCATAGGAGCAGTCTTAGTATCAGAAACCGGCCAACACTACCCGGTATACGCCAAGCTCAGGTTCCCTTGCACCAATAATATGGCCGAATATGAAGCCTGCATCTTGGGGCTCAAAATGGCCATTGACATGAACGTTCAGGAGTTGCTAGTGATCGGGGATTCAGACTTGCTCATACATTAGGTTCGAGGAGAGTGAGAAACCAAGAACTCTAAGATACTTCCCTACTTGCATCATATACAGGAGTTGAGGAAAAGGTTCACAAAGACAGAATTTCAGCACATCCCCAGAGTCCAGAACGAGTTTGCTGATGCATTAGCTACTTTATCGTCCATGATCCAGCATCCAGATATAAATTTCATTGATCCCATCCCAGTACAGATTCATGATCAGCAAGCTTATTGTGCCCACGTTGAGGAAGAAGCGGATGGAAAACCATGGTTCCATGACATAAAGGAATACTTGACAATAGGGGAATATCCAGAACTTGCCAACGCTACTTAGAAGCGCAAACTTCATAGGTTATCCAGCAACGTTTTTCACAGTGGAGGAATCCTGTACAGAAGGACTCTCGATTTGGGTTTACTAAGGTGTGTCGAAGCAAAAAAAGCATCCAGGCTATTGGACGAAGTGCATTACAGAGACCTACGGGCCGCACATGAATGGTTTTGTCTTAGCAAAGAAGATACTTCGAGTAGGGTATTTTTGGATGACTATGGAAACAGACTGTATCCAGTATGTTCGCAAATGCCATCGCTGTCAGATACATGCAGATATGATAAAGGCACCTCCAAATGAGCTTACTGCAACAAGCTCACCATGGCCATTCGCCGCTTGGGGAATGGATGTTATCGGACCTATCGAGCCTGCCGCATCAAATGGGCACAGGTTCATCTTTGTGGCAATCAATTATTTTGCCAAATGGGTTAAAGCAACATCATACAAGGCGGTCACTAAGAAGGTTGTGGCGGGTTTCGTCCGCGACTGCATTGTTTGTCGGTTCGGGGTTCTGGAATCAATAATCACCGATAATGGTTCCAATCTCAACAGCGACTTGATAAAAGCAATGTGTGAAACTTTCAAGATCAAACACAAGAACTCTACAACCTACAGGCCTCAGATGAATGGAGCTGTGGAAGTAGCCAACAAGAATATCAAGAAGATACTAAGGAAGATGGTCGAAAGGCACAAACAATGGCATGAGAAGTTATCATTCGCCTTATTGGGATACCGCACTACAGTCCGCACATCAACCGGAGCAACTCCCTACATGCTGGTTTATGGTACAGAGGCGGTCATCCCCACCGAGGTAGAAATTCCCTCCCTAAGGATCATACAAGAAGTAGAGTTGGATGATACAGCATGGGTAAAAGGTTGCTACGAGCAGTTAGCCCTTATAGACAGGAAAAGGATGAATGCAGTTTGCCACGGTCAGTTGTATCAGAACAGAATGTCCAGAGCCTTCAACAAAAGAGTTAAACCAAGGAAGTTTACACCGGGGCAGCTGGTGTTGAAGAAAATATTCTCACATCAAGATGAAGCCAAGGGGAAGTTCTCTCCCAATTGGTAGGGTCCGTACATGGTTCACCAGGTTCTAACTGGAGGAGACCATATTCTTGCAAAGATGGATGGAGAAGTCTGGCCGAAGCCAATCAATTCAGACGCAGTGAAACGATATTTGTGTAACCACTTATGATTCCCTTAATGATGTAATTTGAACTACGCCTGACCTGATTCCCGTTTAGGAGGGAATACGTAGGCAGCCCTGTGGGTTCGGTCATAATTTAATAAAAATTCTATTTTCCCCCGCTATTGGAACTGGGGCAGAATTTTGAGGAGGACCCTCAAAATTCCGAAGTTAATTTTAGTTCATGCATCGCCAAAAGTGCCAGCCCAGTAAACTGGGGCAGAATTTTGAGGAGGACCCTCAAAATTCCAAAGATGTTTTTAGTCATTCAGCACAGCCGTCAGAAATGTCCGCTCAGCAAACTGGGGCAGAATTATTCCGGAGAAAGAGAGATTGCAATGTCTTGAACCACATCGCAGTCGTTGGATCATCTAAAGAAAACTATTTTCGATTATATACGTTATATTTACTAAATCATGCATAGCTATTATCTGAATTGCTGTTGTTTAGCAACGCTACCCCAATGACGCACAACGCCAAGAGCCCGGGGAAGACGAACTAACCTTTCCCCTCACAGAACTCACGATTTTCTTTGGATGCAGGCACTCGACTTGCAATATCGTCAGGTATATTTATGTACGCATACTTTCCCAAGAATGCAACTTCTCAGAATCATCACTTGCCCGCAATTGCTATCCGTGCACAATCTCCCCAGTAGCCATATTGTCGTAATCGGCTATCAGCTAAGAGATCTTTCTACTAATCATCCTTTTACATTCCTGCATTGCATAAGGCTACCTTTCTGCCTTCCGAGACTAAGCTCTGTCTCCATCTGCATTTCCTGCATTGCACAAGGCTACCTTTCTGCCTTCCGAGACTAAGCATTGTCTCCATCTGCATTTCTCTGCATTGCATAAGACTACCTTTCTGCCTTCCGAGACTAAGCATTGTCTCCATCTGCATTTCTCTGCATTGCATAAGGCTACCTTTCTGCCTTCCGAGACTAAGCATTGTCTCCATCTGCATTTCTCTGCATTGCATAAGGCTACCTTTCTGCCTTCTGAGACTAAGCATTGTCTCCATCTGCATTTCTCTGCATTGCATATAGCTACCTTTCTGCCTTCCGAGGTTAAGCTCTACCTCCATCTGCATTTCTCTGCATTGCATAAGGCTACCTTTCTGCCCTTCGAGGTTAAGCTCTACCTCCATCTGCATTTCCTACATTGCATAAGGCTACCTTTCTGCCTTCCGAGACTAAGCTCTGTCTCCATTTGCATTTCCTGCATTGCACAAGGCTACCTTTCTGCCTTTCGAGACTGAGATCTGTCTCCATCTACATTTTGCATAAGACTACTTTTCTGCCTTTCGAGGTTAAGCTCTACCTCCATCATCATCTGCATAAGGCTGCCTTTCTTCCTTCCGAGACTAAGCTTTGTCTCCATCCTGCATGGCTGAAATATCGCCACTTTATTTTCTTGCATCGGCTGAAAGATTGCCACCTTATCTTTCTTGCATCGGCTGAAATATCGCCAAATTTTATTTACGTTTTGCATCGGTTGAAAGATCGCCACCTTCTGCATTTCATGGGCTGAAAGATCGCCAAACTGTCCAAGTGCATCATTGTTCGGAGGCACCATTTTCATAACCCGAGAACGCCATGCCATGGCCTAAGGACCCCATTTTATCTTTTGCATATCATTATTCAAAGGCATCATGGTTCAGAGGCACCATTATCATAGCCCGAGAACATCATCTCATAACCTGCGAATCCTTTATTATACGCTTCATGGCCCAGGACGTCATGGTTCAAGAACGTCATCCTAACCGTCCGAGGACAGCATTCATGGTCCAATGGGAACTTGCATCACGTTTAAATTTATGCACAATATGCGCTCATATTGCTTACTTGCAGGTACACCGGCTAGCAAACGACCGTCTCAGCAGGAGCGATCCCGCTCCGGTTCCCGCAGCCTATCGATTTTTCAGAAAACCTTTCTTAATCTAAACATCGAGTTCGTCCGTTTCAAATCTCCATCGGCATATTCCGTCAATGGTTCCGGAACTACATATAGCCTAATTCCTGTAAGACGATATGTAGACGGCTCAAAAACCAGAGCTCGGTCAAAACTCCTTTCAAATCTCCACTTTCGATCAAAATTGGCCATCTTATCTTTACCCGACAACTCTTTCATCCTCCTCGGGTAAAGAGGGGCAGCTGTTGATACCCAAATTTTCCCTAGGTATTTTTGTACCCAAAATACTTCCAAAATAGTATGTATGTGCATATATAAGCGCACCCAAGAGTTTTAGTTTTTTAATGATTTTTAAACCGATTTACTACCCATTTTAATACCACAAAATCCAATAGTTATTCTCAAAATTATCATTTTTTTAGTGAATAACTTATTTCATTCCCGTATTTACACCAAAATATAATTAAGGTGATTTTTGCATATTTTTACAAATTTATTTGGCATTTTAAAGCTAATTACATGTAATTGCAATTATAGCCTATTTTACAATTAACAGCATTTTATAATTATAAGATCACTTTTAGTATTTTTACATTAATATTTATATGTTATTAATTATTTCAGTGCATTTAATTTATTTTTAAATCATTTTTTACTATTTTATAAAATAATAAAATGGGAGATTGGCTATTTAACAAACATCCCTTATTATTTCAATTCTAGACAAATTGGCCATACCCACTATCAGATTCAAATGGCCCAATATCCTGATTAAATTAACCCAGCCTAATCCCCACTATAACCTGGTCCAATCTAAGCCATTGATCAAATAAGATCAACGACCCAAATTTAATTCCCTTAATTAAATTCAATTACCCCCCCAAAACCTCTCATTTCCACAGACGGTCTCTCTCTCTATATCGTCTCCCCCTCTCCCTTCTCTCTAGAACCTTCTGGTTCTCTCTTCTCCGATGATCTCCACCGTCTTCCCGGCCATCTCCGGCCGCCTCCTTTCAACCCCAAGGCTCCGATGGATCTCTCATCCTCCTGTTCAACACCTCGAAGACCTTCGAGGCTTATGGACCATGGCGATTTGAGACCTAGGGTTCCTGGTTCTTCTATATGCGAGTTCTCCGGTGTGATCTCAGGCGAAATCAAACCCTATATGTCATGATCGATGAGGTTACGACAGGTTTTTCCCACTTCTATTAGGTTTCCTTTTTTTTGGAAACCCTAACTCTCTCCTGAATCTCTAAAAAACGGGTCATTTTATGCTATTCTCATGTTTCCTTTGTGCTCTGTTTATTCTCGAGTTTATTCTGAAAGATCCTTTGCTTTGAACCATTTTTTTTTACTTTCTTCGAAATTAGGATTCCTGGGATTTCTTCTTACGCATGCTTCGATTGATTTTCTTTATGATTAAAACCTTTTCTTTGTTTATTCTGACCGATTTCTATGCTCTTACTGTTTTTTAGTTTGACTCTGCTAAAAACCCTAATTTCTAGAAAATGTTTCTTCATTCGATTATGTGTGTTAGTATGTTTCCTTGCTTCGATTACCTGTGTTAGCCTAATTTCCTTTGTCTTGTCTTTATGTGTTAGCATGTTTCCTCGTTTGATTGTGTGTATTAACCTGGTTTTCCTTGCTTTGGTTCTGCCTGCTGGCCTATCTGCTTGATTCTTGTTGATGTTTCATAGTCACCATGCTTCGAATATGTCTTGCTGAATCTTAACTTGTTTTCACTATCTCTGAGTGGTTATGTTTGTTCATCCCTTGTTCCTTCCTAGTTAACTTTGCTCGCTACTTTTGTTCATTTACCTCTATTTATATGTTAAAAATGCAGAATCATGACTTCACATGATTGATTCTGATTTTCCTTGATTGATTGGTAATTCAAAAACTTTCTTAAAAAAACCTAACATTCTACCCGCCCGTTTGAATTAAATGTTTTTGTTACCTCATTTGTTATAGTACTCTGCTCTTTTAAGCCTTTTCTTAATTGGAATTTTCTTGAATTTGGTCTTACTCGACTACTATATGCAATACTGAACCTTGACTCTTTCCTTATTTAATCCTACGCTGATTTTCCTATTTGCCTTATATGGTGCTGAATCTTTTCGTTTGATTTTTGATTCCCTTAATTAATGGGAGTACTTCCTTGATTCTTTGACTAATTGATTCCGAGTTCTTCAATTAACATATTTTCGTGATTTTTACCTTATTTTACCACCTACTTTTGACTATAAATACCCTAAGTCTTTACAAAAAAAATCACAACAGTCTTCTGACTTACACACACCACTGAATACTTTCAAAATTTGCATTCCCTTTTGCTCTTTTACTCTACTGCTGTTCTCTGCTCCTTCTTATTATTAGCCGGCTAAAAGCCAAGGCTAATATACTACTCCTACTTTGTCTTTGCATCCTACTCTTGCTCTTTTAATGGTATGTCTTAACTCAGTCCCCAGCAATCATACTAATGTGTTTACTTATAGTCTTTATATCTATGCCTATTGCCTGCAGAGTTTGACATGTTCATATGCTACTGTTCACTTTACTTTCATGCAAATGCTTGATCCCTACTCCCTTACCCTCTATGTGTTTATAAATGGGGATTCAGGGCATGACAACATGAATTGTTGTCCATGAACTAAATTTTGACCCCAAGTAAAGAGTGTGTCAGTATGTTTTATTGCTGATCATGCCCTTTGCCCCCTCTTCCTTTGTTTACTGTTTCTGTTATGAATTCCCTATCATTACCCCTATGTATGCTGAGTTAAAGTTTATGGTCTGGTAGCCTTTAAATGGCTATCCAGGCCTGAACTTGGCTTTCAATAAGTCATAACTCCTAAATTTGAAAATGACAAATTGGTCAAGGGTGTGCCAACATTTCAAATTGCTTGGCATGACCACCAGCTTATCATTTCCCCTCCCCTGCACTTGCACTTACTCTTAGACTTTAAGTTCTGCCCCTCTCATATGAGCCTTGCCTTGGGACCGTGAGTTCCCTCTGAACTTGGATATTTGAGGGTTGGCTTTTACACACTGTACTTTACTACAATTCTGGAATGATGTTTGGGGTGTAAGAACTGCCTGGAGCTCTTGAAGCTCCTTGGAACTTTGACACATCCCAAATAAGAGAAGGCTTTGGAAACCTGGATCCTTGGAAGTTGGTTTACTATATATGTCAGACTGGAAGTCTAAATTAGGCCCTTTTTGGTTGGAATTATGATTTCGGATGTATTTTATTTATTTTTGATTAATTCTGGTCTGTAATAATTTTGTAATAACATTTGGGGTCGGCTAGTAAAAAGGGATGGGGACTATGCATGCAAGGGGTAGATATCATGCCTATAGGGGTTATCATTTCTGAAATTCTGTATCCCATCTAGAGATCATGCTTGTAGGAATTACTGTCTCTAAAGTTCTGCATCTTATACAAATCACTGAAACTCTGCATTTTCATACTATGCCTATAGGATTTTCTGCACTTTCATATAGATACCATGTCTATAGGATTTTCTGCAATTTTGCATGTTCATCCGTCATTAGGTAAACTTGTTATAGGATTTAAACAACTAACCAATTTCATATAGATGACCTTCCTATAGGATTTCTGTATAATAATAACAGTGTTTAAAAAAACAGTGTTTAAAATCAGTGACACTTAGAAAGCATGCCTATAGGAGCTGTTAACTAACTTGAATCGCCAATTCATCTAAAATCAGTAGCAATAACGCGTAAGCACCTGCAGAACTTATGTTTTTGTAACTAATAAATCTTTTCTGCAATCATTTTACTCTCTTTGTTTTTCCTGAAATTGATAGATATCATGCCTATAGGTTCTGTTTAACGCCTAGGCAAGCCTTAGGGTGAAATTTTATAACTGCATCAGTCTTTGATAATTACAACCAGCAAGCAGGCCTAATTCGGACTTCTTATCTGAAAATATGTGATAAATCAGCCTGCCTTAACGTTTAAGTTTAATACAGACCAAACCAGTATGTGCAAGACATGATAAACTCTATGGCTTATCTGATTTAAGGAGGTTTACTTGAGCCTTACTTGCTTATTTTCCCTCCTATTTATTGCATTAGGTGTTTTGATTGACGCCTTAGTATTTTGTCCTTTGAAAGAACCTAAAAAGCCCCAACTCCCTCCCCTTTAGTATTAGTAGTCTCAATGCCTCCGAGACTGATAGGATTGTGGGACGGGTACTAGCATGCAATAAGTAACGATACCATTCCGCGCTTTAATACCTTAACGGGGTGGGAAGGGTAGATATGGATATGATGACCGGTGCGCTAATATCACGTGTGACCCCTCTTCTGAGCAGTGATCGCTGGGTATTGCATTGAAGTGATCCATATTAATTATAAACTTAGGACCCCCTCCCTTTATTTGCTTTCATCTTTTCTTGTAAAATTATTCAAATCTCTTTTTATTTCTGCCCTCTCTATATACTTTCAAAAGTTTTCAACCTAATTGCGATGTTATATGCGAGTCCTTATTTGAGCTTTGATTGTTTACTTATAAAGTCACAATTGTAACATGGCCGGGAACCACACTAGTGGTTCTTAAGGGGTTCCTAACACCTTCCCCTCTAGATAATTTCTAGCCCTTACCCGAACTCTGGTTTTCCAACTCAAACTCTTCTAAAAAAGTGTCCTAATGCACTATAATCATTAGGTGGCGACTCTTCAACTTCTAAACCCAATTCTCGAAAGGGAATAGAGTTGTACTCCCAATGTCGTATACCCGATTTCTGACCCCATGGTTAGAGAGAAAAAGGGGCGTCGACAGTAATCAATATGGACTTCATCGTAGGCTTACCTCGTACCCAACATAAGTTTGATTCGATATGGGTGATTGTTTATAGGCTTACAAAGTCAGCCCATTTTCTACCCATTAGGACTACATATTCCTCTGAGGATTATGCAAGGCTTTATATTAAGGAAATAGCACAACTTCATGGTGTTGCTGTATCTATTATCTTGGATAGAGGAGCTCAATTTACATCTAACTTCTGGAGGTCCTTCCAAAAAGTATTGGGGACTCAAGTAAGTCTTAGTACAACATTTCATCCCCAGACAGACGGACAAGATGAACGTCCTATTCAAACACTGGAGGATATGTTACGAGCTTTATTAATAGACTTCAAAGGTAGCTGGAATGATCATCTGCCGCTTATTGAGTTTGCGTATAATAATAGCTATCATTCCAGCATTCAAATGGCTCCATACGAAGCTCTTTAGGGACGGAAGTTTTGGTCGCCTATAGGGTTGTTCGACGTTAGAGAATCTAAATTACATGGACCAGACCTGATTCAGCAGGCCATAGAAAAATTAAAATTGATCCAGGATTGACTGTTGACAGCTCAAAGTCGTGAAAAGTCATATTCTGACGTGCGACGACGAGATTTAGAGTTCGGGGTTGATGACTGGGTATTCTTAAAGGTGTAACCTATGAAGGGTGTGATGAGGTTTGGCAAGAACTGCAAACTTAGTCCACGGTATATTGAGCCTTATAGGATCATTTAGAGAGTGGGCCAAGTAGCTTATGAGTTAGAATTGCCCTCGGAATTGGGATCTGTCCATCCGATTTTTCACGTATCTATGTTACGAAAATGCATTGAAAATCCTACCCGAGTGGTGCCCATGGATAATGTACATATTACTGAGGACTTGTCATACGAGGAAATTCCAGTTGCCATCCTAGACCTACAAATCTGCAAGCTACGGAAAAAGGAGGTAGCCTCCATGAAAGTACTTTGGAGGAACAACAATGTGGAAGAAATAACTTGGGAGGCCGAGGAAGACATGAAGTCTAGGTATCCCTACTTATTTCCTCCTCCAGAGAAGGGTCTGACTGAGACGTCATAACCATAAGGTACGTGTATATATTCTTGTGTTGGTTATTGTCGTTTGTCATGTGAGGCCATTGTCGTTATTCATAATTATGGTCCTGTATGGCGTTGGGTTATTAAGCTTATACGGGGAGAGTTGGTAGTGGTGTTATTACAGAGGCGACCCTGCTAAAGTTATATAGATCACGGGGAGTTGAACATTCAAGGACAAATGTTTCTAAGGGGAGAAGGATGTTACATCTCGCGTTTTCGTACGTTAAAAGTTTAGACTTCAATTAATTGACGTAGGCCCGGGAATGAGATCATCTTGACGTTAACATATTTACGCTATTTATAACAAGAGATAAATAAGTGTTATGAAGGATAAAAGGGTACACGAATTAAAGTAAACGAGTTTCGTTGAAAATGGCGAATTTGGGATAAAGTACGGGTCAAGCGATACTATCCTATAATTATGGACTAGTACCATACAAGGTACCATATGGCCGTGATAATATGAATATATATATAAAGTATATTAAAAACGACTAGTATTTTTAGGTAATTTGAGATAATTTTTAATGATACGGGTAATTGGTTAATTACCGGATAACGAGACATTATCCAATTACCTAATAAGTGAATAAAGATTAAATATCTCACCCTCATCCCACGTGGCAACTAACCACATTATCGAGAAATGACTAAGTCATTCCTTGATTAGGTGTCATAAAATTACAAAACCTTTTCATTCCCAAGACATTGCATATGAAAGTCTTGAATTAAAAAGTGAAAGGAAACGTTAGACTTTTATAATTCTTTTTTTATCGATCTCAGCCCATCACTCCATTTCTTGGTCAAAACAATTGGCTTTGGCTTGGTGCTATCATATCATCATCCTTCATCATTTTCTAGATTTCCTTAGGGGCTTTGGATAAATACTACATTTACCCAATTGATAAAAAGGAAACGTTAGACTTTTCAAACTTTAAATTCTCAAAGAACGCTTGAAGAATCAGATTTTTATGGCTTAGGAAACGTGAATTTTACAATTCCTTATGAATACAAAATGAGGCCAAAGTAACATGGTCATTCCAAGAAGCAAGAACCTTGAAATTTTGTTCAAATTCAAAGAAGCAGAAGCTTCATTTTGTCGTTCAACATATTTTACAGAAGCAGAAGCTTCATTTCGTGGAAATAATTCAAGGAACATGTATGTTAAGGTTATTTCCTCTTTCTTTTGGCATGATCCGAATTATACCAAAAAAACGAGCAAACGCACAGTTTCTATAAATTACTCTATTCATAGAAATATTAGGGGTGTCTACATTCTTGATTCTCCGCGTGAATTATTACTATCTTCTGTTCATGGGTCTCAGAATAATACGCAGTTGAAAAAGTTTATCCGGAAGGAATATTGAGATTTATTACGTATTTTTCATGCATTTCACCCATTTATACATGTGCATTGACCCATGACCAGATGGCGTTATATACGCGTATATATGTAAATATATGTATATGGGATATGAAAAAAGGTTACGCATTATATACGCACCACCACCTGATCAGTTGGTATATGTTGATGATGTTGCCCACAGTGGCCGAGACGATATGATGGGATGCCCTCAGTGGCTTGATGATATTATGTACACCCATACCTATGCATGACACAACATTTATACACACGTGCATGACATTATAAATGTTTCAGAAATTACAAAGTTATTCAGATTTAAAAATGTGCTTCTTTATTCCATGTTTCATCTATGTCTTTTACGTACAAATTTTCATGCCTTACATACTCAGTACATTTTTCGTACTAATGCCCTATTTTACGGCGCCTGCATTTCATGCCCGCATGTGCAGGTAGGCAAGCTGACGGTCCCCCTTCTTAGGATCCTTGATCAGCGAGAGTTGGCGTGCTCCACTTGATCCGGAGCTATTTTTGATTTTGGTACGATATGTTTATATATATATATATATATATATATATATATATATATATATATATAGCTCGTCTTTGTACAATTATATTTCTATTAGAGGTCTGTAGACATTATGTCTAGTTGGGTTGTATGTGGCCTTGTCGGCTTTCAATTTTGGACGTATAGTTGTCTATAGCAGCCTTGCCGGCTCGCCCACTGTATTTTACATGTATATGTACATATGCCTTGTTGGCAGGTATCTTTCGTGTATGTTATTTTCATAATTCAGCAAATGTTATTCAGGTTCATATCTTAGATGCATGCTTAGGGGTGTTTGACAGGTAGGACTTAGGCACCCGTCGCGGCCCATCAGTTTGGGTCGTGACACTACCGAATTCAGATTTTAGTTCAGGGCCTTGAAATAGGTTCATTTCACTAATTATGACTTATGTGCAAAATTTGGTACAAAACAGAGTTGATTTGACATGATTCGAACGTCCGGTTGTAAAATTGAAAGTTCTTAAGCTTCTTTAAAAATTTCATTCGTTTGATGTTCGATTCTTAGTTCTAGGTATAATTTTGTATTTTAATCGCGCGGGCCAGTTCGTATGATGTTATTACACTTGTGTGCATGTTTGGTTTGGAGCCCGAGAGGCTCGGGTGAGTTTCTGATAGGCTACAGAGTGATTTTTTGACTTAGGCAATTGCTATTTTCTGAAATTTTTGATATTTGATGCATCTTTCTTCGCGATCACGAAGGGAAACTGGGGATTTGGGAGGATTTCTTCTTTTCTAACGCGGAGCATTGGAGGGGTAACCCTCCGTGAATGCGACTCTTCACTCGCGAACGCGATGAGTAAGGGGTATGGGAATGGAGCGGTTGGGTGCTCTACGCGAACGCGGTCAAAGGGTCACGAACGCAAAGGCCAAGGGAAGAGCCATCGCGAATACGAAGAGTCTCTCGCGAACGTGAAGGCTAATTGGGCTGCAGTGCTTCACGATCGTGTCAGGTCCTACGCGAACACGATGATGACATGCCGCCAGTGATTTAAAATATCCCAAAGGCGAGATTCACCCATTTTCACCATCTTCTCATTAGAACTCGGCCTAGAGGCGATTTTGAAAAGAGATTTCATCCCCACTTTGTAGGTTAGTTACTTAACTCGTTTTCTTCTATTTCTATCAACACCCATTGATTTCTATCCTTAAATCTATGCTCTTTCATGGTTAAAATTAGGGATTTGGATAGAATTGAGAATTTTTATAAAATTGAGATTTAGACCTTAAATTGAGAACGGATTTCAAAACTAATCACATAATCGGGCTCGAGCACGAATGAATAATTGGATTTTGGTCAGAATCTCGGGGTTTGACCAAGCGGGCCCGGAGTTGATTTTTATTGACGTTTTGGGAAAAGTGTAAAGATTTTTGCTTTATATATTGTAATTGATTTCCCTAACATTGTTTGATGATATTAAATCGATTTTGGTTAGATTTGATTGGTTTGGAGGTGAATTTTAGAGGAAAATACCCGATGGAGTTTTAAGTTGATTGCGAAGCGAGGTAAGTATTGGGTCTAACTTTATTTGAGGGAATTAGGAACCCTTTAACTATATGTTATGTAAATTACGTATGTAACGACGTATATGCGAGGTGATGAGTGTATATATGTTGTCAAAATCATTTTTTCCATGCTTTCTCGTATTTCATGAGTTATCTTATTCCACGCCGTAACTGTTACATGTTTTAATTTCTTTCCCATACCGTAAATTGTTACTTGTCATTAATTATTATTGTATTGAAATGTTGGTCCCTTCTATGACTCTGTGATTAATTGCTACTTGCGTTAATTGTCTTACTTTTACTCCTTAATTGTCACGTATTTGACTTGTCTTGTTGCTATTGCGTTATTTGTAGCATTCCTTTGAATAATACATGGTTCCTTTAATGCTTTGTTTTCACATTCTTTAGTCCTAGAGATTCTTATGAATTGAGCTATAAATTGATTATATTTATTGAAACTGTTATGGATTGGATTGAACGCCACAACTGTTGTGATATGGTGGAATAAGGGAGGATTTTGATATTGATATGGTGGGATTGCGCGCTGCAACGGTTGTGTACGAAATACTTGATATTGATAAATTGTGACATGGTAAAATAAGGGAGAATTATGACATTGATTATGATGATATGGTGGGATCGGGTTGTGCACCGGAATAGATTTTATATGTGGTTCTTGATATTAATAAATGATGCTATGGTGAAATAAGGGAGAATTGTGTGTATACGGTGGGATCGGGTTCCACGCCGCAACGGATTGTGTATGTTGTTTTCGTTAATGTTATTGTGTTGAATCCCAACATTTTTACATGAAATTATGAGATCATTTATTCTGGGTGTAAGCACGTAATTTTTGACCCGTCACATTTCTGAGTTATTTTTAGTGTTTAAAATATTTATTTAACTTAACTTTAATTTTTACTTCAAATTACAATTTTAAAAAACAAAAATATTTTTCATCTTTAGTTTAAGGTTGATTAGTATATTTATGTTTATAGTATTTTAATTTTACCACGACTTTAGCCTATTTTCTCTACTTTTTACTTTATTATATAAATTGAAGAATACAAAAATAGTTTCATATAGTTTATCTTAATTAATTGGAATTGATTTTATATTTAATAACATATTTTTAAATTTATTTTAAAGGAAAAAGGATTAAGTTTCTTAATTGATAGACTTTAAGAGTTGAAAACCCAAATTTTGAGCCTAAATTCGAATTAACCCAGCCAAATAGCTTGACCCATCAGCCCTTTTAGAAATAAAGATGAAATCTCAGTTGTTAAAACTCTTTCAATCCAAAGGCTGAAAATTATTTTCCCTACATATAAAATACACATTACACCCAAACCCTAACCTCATTGGAGAAGGCACCACCTAATCCTTAACCTAGTAATGCTGCCTCACTCCCAATTCCAAAAAGGAGCAGCGACCACCCCACCTTTCTAATATCAAAAAAGGCCTTACCCACCCAAAAGACAAAAAAGAGCCGCAACTCCTCTTCTCCAAAATGTTATGTTTGGGGATTCCTAAGTTACTAATTAGGAAAGTAACCCTTCTCTATATCTCTTGAGAACTTGGGCCAGATAAGAAATGGGCTTCAGCTAATTAGAGAGTTAGTGGGCTTCAACTTATTAGTTAATAAGTCCCAATTGGAATTAGAAGCCCAATACCACTTAACAATAAATACAAGCAAAATGAGATAAGGACTGAAGCAACTACCGGTATAATTCTATTACAACTTCCAACTACCTATTCTTCTCTCTTCTTTCTCTCTCTCAATTCCTAACCGACATCTCTTCTTCTTCTCTCTTTCAGATATCATTTGTCCAGTAGCTATGATGGATCTATTATACTTAGTTATGGTGGATTTATTGTAATTCAATTTCATTGTCAATTGAATAATAAAGCTTGTGTTCCTCATTGTTCACTTCTTCATTTTCTGTTAATTGTTTAGATAAATCCTAGTCTATTACAAGTTGGTATCAGAGCAGGTCCTGGCACCATGACAACACCAGAAACCAGGGCCAAAGTTATAGAATAAAGCGTTAAAAAACTAGAGAGTCAATTTGACAGACAAGTTCTTCGCAAGCAAGGATGGAATATTGGGAAGTGCTCCAACAATTGCTCATACAGTAGAAAGATCTGGTAGTAGGGGAATAATGATGGAGAATCATGAGATTCTTGTTGGGCGATTCCACTCGAGCAATTCCAACTCCAAGGTCGACTGCCCTTACTTCGAAGAAGGTGTGAAAATGCAAAAGGTATTTTCATTACAATTATATAATTGATCCACAACATAAACTTGAGACTGCTATACTGCATTTGAATGGTAGAGCAAAGGCTTGGTATTTTTCTTATCAATTGAGTAGGGGTACTGTTAGATGGGTTGAATTTGTGGAGGAAATCTGTA
This sequence comes from Nicotiana tabacum, assembly GCF_000715075.1. Taxonomy (NCBI): domain Eukaryota; kingdom Viridiplantae; phylum Streptophyta; class Magnoliopsida; order Solanales; family Solanaceae; genus Nicotiana; species Nicotiana tabacum. The sequence continues at coordinate 124,234,718 of NC_134080.1, read as the reverse complement.
AAAGGTTCAACGATGCTGATAATCACAACCTTAATCTGTTAGGAAGGCTTAAGATGGTGGAGCAAAATGGACCAGTTAATGAATATTTGGAGAGGTTTGAAGATTTGAAAGCATGGGTGTTGATTAAAAATCCAACCATACTTGAAGACTTTTTTCTTGGTTTTTTTTATAGAAGGACTTAAGGAAGAGATTAGGCATACTGTTAAAATGCTTGATCCTTATTCATTAAGTCATACAGTAGAAAAAACTAGGCACAAGGAAGAATTAATGGAGTCAATGAACAGGAAGAAAGGGTATTAAGGAAGACATACCACTCAGCCAAGTACTCATGTTAATACTACATTGAGTAGACCTTCTAGTTATGTACAGAAGGAGAATAACCCTCAGACTTCAATCTCAGGGGCTAAACTTTTTGAAGCTAGGGAGAATGCTATAAGTGTGGGGAAAGATACTTCCCTGGGAATGTTTGTAAGAACAAACAACTCAATACACTATCAGGAACCACATAACAAGAGCAATTGGAGGTAGAAGATCAAGTGGAGAATGAGATAAGTCCTGTTGAGAATTCAGAAGCTATCATAGATGAGGCAATCAGTCTCAATGCATTATCAGGGAACTGTTACTTCTACAACTATCAAGCTGAAGGGAGTATTTGGTAAACAGGTGCTGATAATTCTAGCAGATAGTGGCAACACTCACAACTTCGTAGCTAGCAGCATTGCCAAGCAACTAGGGTGTGTAATCCAAGAGGCTGTACCAATGAGGATAGCTGTAGCAAATGGAGGACATTTGATGAGTTACCACTCTTGTCCTCAATTCAAATGGAAAACTCAGGGCATTGAATTTGAACACAAACATAGGTTATTGGATATTGGGGAATGTGATGTAGTCTTGGGAGTGGATTGGATGAGAAAACATAATCCAATTCTTTTTAAGTTTATTGAATATAGACTACAAGTGAGTGTGAAAGGGAAAAGGGTAGATTTGAAAGGGTACTCTGAAGAAAGCAAACTACAGAGTATGACAACTGTCACACTTCCTTTTTTCTACACCCGAAAAGGGTATATGAGAATTTTTTTCAATTAAAGTGACAATCGAAACAAGATTATTATTTATTCAGAGTCGCAACTTGGGATAATTTATGGTGTCCCAAGTCACCGGTTTCAAATCCCGAATCGAGGAAGATTGGCTTTGTTTTCAGTCCGCGAACATAGAAATCCGGGTAAGGAATTTTGTTAACCCAAGAGAAGGTGTTAAGCATTCCCGGGTTCCGTAGTTTTAGCACGGTCGCTCAAATGTTATTATTGGCCTATTTATTTGATTTTAAAACATCTTTGAAACTTATGTGCATTTTATTACTTTTAAAATCGCTTTTAATAATCCAATTGCTATGCAATTAATTATTTGATTACACATTGCGAATCATATCACGGGAACCGTACCCACGATCAACAACGTGTTTATTATATTAACAAGATTAAATTGTGGCCGGGTCACATGAATGTACCTCCGGATTTTTAGAAATTAAATGTCACGACTACGTCATGAAAACCATACCCGTAGTTGTGATGTTTTATCATGACAGGCCTAGAGCAAGTTAAAATGTTCAAAGACTAATTACTAATTTAACTCAGTTGAAACTCCACGCGGTCAAATAAATCAACTAAAAAACTCACGTCATCAACCCTTTTTAGCTCATGGCGCCCAACTCAAATCTAATCATCCAAGCACAATCCCTGAATACTCATCAATACGTAAAATAATAAGATATGATTTGAACTTAAACTGATAGGGACATCATCAGCAAAAAAAATAATTTGATAAAGGAAAAGAAAATAAACTAAACCCTATCTCACTATACTGGATAAACTTTTAATGCCAAACTCTTCTGACTTATTTTCTTCATACATTCAATAAAGTGTTTCATTGTCATGGAGTAAAAATTGAATACAAAATCAAGCAACTACTATGAAAGAATCTGACTAATAAAACATTCCAAGGCACCATATTTGTTTAAATAGAAAAAACTTCCGGTGAATGCAACAATATAAGAAATTCTGGAAAATTTGATTTACTCCACATAACCTAAAAAAATTAAATGCAGCGGCAGAGAAATGAGCCTGCACAAAGCTATTTGAAGCATGAAAAACCAATTGCAACAGTTTGACTCATTCTCAATTTGATACCCTAAAAATGGATTTTAAACCAACAACTATAACTAAAGCACGACTTGGATTTTCATTGACTTAATAGGACTTAAAAATAAGCAGAAATATTCATCCCCAGATCGACCAGGCTATCTTTAGCCCCAGAACACCCAAATGCGACCACTCCCCTTGTTAAGCAAACTGAGAAATCAATTGCCAAAGAGGGCTGAGAAAATGTTCATTGATATACTACTGCTTCATTGCCAAATAAAGCTAACTGAGTAAAATAGGCACTCATATCAAAGTACTACTGCCAATGGGACAAGGAGAAACTGAGAAGAGAAGACTACAAGATATTTAACCTCTTAAGAACTGTTAACTCTAGAAGTGAAACTCAAATTGATGGGGAAACTATGAACAAAACTTAATTATAAATCAAGGACTTAAGCTAGCAGCAGTCCAGGAATCGTTCAAAGCCCATTTCATGTCCGAGTATTGGTGAATATGCAAAAGAATATAAAATTCAAGGGACGATGATTCAGTTATTTCAAAATCCAAGCGCAAGAGTGTTATTCAAGTGAAAAAGAAAAATGGTTGCAGTTCTGTACATACATATTTTGCATGACAACTTAACCTCTGTTTTGAACCCAAAGTCTAAGAAGCAGGATTATCACCATCACAGCTGCCAAATGTAGATACTCTAATAGAAATTAGTTCTTCAAATAGCCTGACACAGCTGACTCATGTTTGAAAGAAGCAAGAAAGGGAACAAATGGTCTATACATTTTTAGCAATAGGCATGAACAAAACTGGCAAACTGACTTCAGCAAACAGCAAGACATGCATCTTTAGTCCAAATTCCAGTAAAGTAACAGCTGCAATGGTGCCAATCTTGGCCAAAACTGAAGCAGATCACTAGAATTGTGAGCACATAGATATCTAGTTCAACTAATTGGAATTTTAGTGTCCAGATAGTCATACATTCCTAATGTTAAGGCATGAATGAAAACTACGCGTAACTCGACTGATTTGCGACTAGTACATGAGCAAGCATGAAATTTCAGATCAATACATGATTCATTCACCTGATTCAACTAGTGAGAAAACACCAACTTGACAACTCATGAAACAATAAAATCGAACAAAGTTAAACTTTGACTAATTAGCAACAAGATTTCAAACATTTTTCCCAAACAAACCATGATCGAATAGTGATAGAAGGGTTGATGAACACACACAGCTACATGTTTAGATGAATTCCAAGACCAGAGGATTATATGGAAATTCAATAGCACACATGTGAAATCATGGAAGATGCTGAAATCAAGAAGAACAAAGCAACAAAAATGACAAATCTCAGCTATTACTTTAAACTTCAACACGTTTTATAGTTCATTCAGAGATCGATTCACAACAAGAACTAAAGGGAAGAAAAGAAATGAACGTGGAATTAAGAGACTGAATTAATACAACACTGAAATCGACCAAAAGGAAGCAAATAGCATCTGAAAATCAACCCTCGAGCAACAACAACCTTGAACTTCTCAAATGACTTCCATTTTAAACCAAAATCCAGAATCGAAATGAAGAAGACGGACTCTAGAGATTTTAAAAAAAAAACTTTAAACAATAATCGACATGAAATGAAATAGCCGAACACTCAGTGATTTTTTTTTGTTGTTCTAGTATCAGATGCAAGGTATTTTTGGCTTTTTCATAATTTTTTAATAGAAATGAATATGCACAGTAAATGCAAATAATTAGCACAAATTTCCACAAAATCCTATAAAATTATAAAAAATGGAAAAAATTGTTTTTCTTGTATTTTATGGGAATAATTCACATAGGGCAAAAATCACGTGCTCACAGCTGCCCCTCTTTGCTAGAAAACCCGAACATTTTTTCGTGCAAAGATAAAGTGAGCGGATACGAGTGATTTTTGCCCGTTTGAATACTTCGTGGGAAGCATTTTTGAAAGATTTGACTACACCCTGCTTCCGAGGTTGCCAACATATCCTTGGCTATAAAGGAATCAAGTCAGTATAGTTCGGAATGTTTCGGTAGCTGGGACTACCAGGAAGCTGTGATTTCACTATTACTGATGCTATTACTGCTTGCTGAACTCCTTATTACACCAAGACAAAATAAAAGAAGCTAGACTAAATTATGATCTATGAATTACAAGAATTCTATCTATACTTCTTTAAACTTGATCTTGCAATTTCCGCTGCTCTGTTGACTTGTACTCTCCAGGTGAGATTCCTTTGTTGCTCTCTTGAATTTTATTCTGAGGTGCATTCCCTTTGTTTTTCAGGTGGGCACCTGATTGCTGAACTTGAATCGTCTTCCTTCGAACATTGCTGCTTTCCCTTTGTTCTTCCAAGTGGGCTCCTAATTACCAACACTTGAACTGCTTCCCTTCGTTCTCCAGGTGGGCTCCTGATTACCAACACTTAAATTGCTACTTCCCTTCGTTCTTCAGGTGGGCTCCTGATTACCAACACTTGAATTGCTACTCCCCTTCGTTCTCCAAGTGAGATCCTGATTACCAACACTTGAACTGTTTCCCTTCGTTCTCCAGATGGGCTCCCGAATACCAACACTTAAATTGCTACTTCCCTTTGTTCTCCAGGCGAGCTCCTGATTATCAATACTTGAATTGCTACTTCCCTTCGTTCTTCAGGTGGGTCCTGATTACCAACACTTGAATTGCTTCCCTTCGTTCTCTAGGTAGGCTCCTTATTACCAACACTTGAACTGCTTCCATTCGTTCTTCAGGTGTGCGCCTGATTACCAACACTTGAATTGCTACTCCCCTTCGTTCTCCAGGAGGGCTCTTGATTACCAACACATGAACTGCTTCCCTTCATTCTCCAGGTGGGCTCCTGATTACCAACACTTAAATTACTACTTCCCTTTATTCTCTAGGCGGGCTCCTGATTACCAACATTTGAATTGCTGTTTCCCTTTGTTCTTCAGGTGGGCTCCTGATTACCAACACTTGAATTGCTTCCCTTCGTTCTCCAGGTGGGCTCCTGATTACTAACACTTGAATTGATTCCCTTCGTTCTTCAGGTGGGCTCCTGATTACCGACACTTGAATTGCTGCTCCCCTTTGTTCTCCAGGCGGGCTCCTGATTATCAACACTGGAACTGCTTCCCTTCGTTATCCAGGAAGGCTCCTGATTACCAACATTTAAATTGCTACTTCCCTTTGTTCTCCAGGCGGGCTCCTGATTACCAACACTTGAATTGCTGCTTCCATTCGTTTTTCAGGTGGGATCCTAATTACCAACTCTTGAATTGCTTCCCTTCGTTCTCCAGGTGGGCTTCTGATTACCAACACATGAACAGATTCCCTTCGTTCTTCAGGTGGGCTCCTGATTACCAACACTTCAATTGCTGCTTCCCTTCGTTCTTCAGGTGGACTCCTGATTGCTAAACTTGAACTACTTCCTCTTGTGACTGCATTTCCTTTGAACTATCTTTACTTGTTTCCCTAAATGGGTCCTGATTGCTTGACCCCAAACTGCTTTCTATCCTTAAAACTCGTGTTGTTCTCCCTTGCTCTCCAGGTGGGTGCCTGATTTCAACAAAATAGACAAAACAAAGAAAATTTTCTGCCCCAGTTTGGTAGCTGGGCACATCTGTGAGTGTTAGTTGAATAATTTTACCAAATGTCTGTAAGAATTTGAAAGCTAGATCCCATTATCCAGGAGGGTCCTGAAAACTCCTAGTTAAATGACAGTTTTAAAGCTAAATTATATCTTCTACAGGTATGACTTCCGCTAAATCTTGTTATCTAAGAAGGTCTTAAAACTACATCCCATTATCCAGGAGTGTCCTGAAAATCAAAGTCAAGTCTTATCTTAAGAGTGACAACTTTAAGGCTAAAGTATACTTCCCTACAACAGAACTTACGCTAAATCTTGTTATCTAATGGAAGTCTTAAAGCTAGGTCCCATTATTCAGGAGGGTCCTAAAAATTTTGAATTGAATACTATCCTAAGAACGAAAACTTCAAAGCCAGCTTATATTTATTTGTGGTAAGACTTATGCTAGATCTTGTTACTCATGCATGTTTGAATTTTAAACTAGAACCCATTATCCAGGCGGGTCCTGAGAATTTATGGTCAAACCTGTCTGGTACTTGCTTTCCCTTACGGAGGGTTTCTCTGAAACAAACGAAATTTTCTGCCCCTGTTTCAAATCAAAGAAAAAATGTGTCAGTTTTAAAAGTGTTGTGGTTAGTTTGTGGCATTCTTGCTGAAAGTGGTCTCTCCGCTACTGTGCTTTGCTTTGACTGGATGCCTTGAACTGGCCGATAATTGTTTGACTTTCTGAGTGATCCTCAACCGCAGGACCTTGGATAACCCGAGTGCTCTATACCCAAACCGTTGTTTTACATTTCTGACTCTTCTATCTGAACCTCTGCATCTCCCATGAAATTGTTAAACCATTCCACCGATGGAACTTTTACTGACACTTGGTGTCCCACTTTACATCATACTATCTCTGGAATGCTTTGGCCATACTGTGCTTTGTGCAATTTTGGAAGTTGGTAGTAAGCTTTGAAATCCTTTCTTATTTGCTTAAACAAACCGGCATTGGAAACATCTTAGAGAAATAAACCCAAAAGAAATGAAATGCAATGACTTTGAGAATTAGGAATAAGGAAGAGAAATCCAAAACTGGATGACTGTTTGAAGGAGAAAAAGAAAAGAGACTGATCTGAGTGGAGCATCTGGTACCAATAATCATGACATGCATTGCGGATTAATCAGCCCAGTCTATCCAACCAATCAACTTTCAGTTGTCATATTTTATGCCCCGAGATCTCCAAAACCCAATTCTTTCGCCAAGTCACAGACCTTGTTTGGCTTGCAGTGCCCTGAAGGGTTTTCACCAACAAACCTCTCTCATTTGTTCATCTCTCAACTCACTTTCGCCTTAAGGTGCCCGTGAAAGTTTTCACCAATAAGACTCTCTCGTTTTATTTAATTTCTCTCAGCTTTCCATCGCCTTACGATGCCCGTGAGGGTTTTCACCAATAAGACTCTCTCATTTTTTTCCTTTTTCCTACTTAGACCAGAGTGTTTCCCCTGATATGAATCACCTCCACTTGCTTGACTTGGCATCTCTCGAAGACTGATCGGAAGGTCTTCCTTTGGACCGTACTGTAGGCTTTTGGATAGGGATGGAAAGAAAGGGTATCACGAAGGCTCAAAACAACTTGAATGGGTTCAAACTTACAACTTTTGGAATATGATCTACTACATAACCATAACTTCTGCCCCAGTTTCTTTGCCTTTACTTATCTTTTGCGATCGCGTTTCTGAACTTTGCTACTGATTCCAAAGAGGGGTATGAAAAGAAATAGATAAGGCTCAAAGGGGTAACAAAGGATAAAGTGTTTAGATAGCAGAACAAAATGCATTCGTCATTCCAATCTTCAAAACATGCCAAGTACAAACAAACATAATTTAAACCAAAGAGATCATACATAATATCTTTCGACTGCATCAGAATTGATAGCCATATCTACGCATTTGCCTTCTATATCTGTTAAATACAAAGCACCATTAGACAACACTCTCGTTATGATGAATGGCCCCTGCCAATTTGGGTCGAACTTTCCTTTTGCTTCAGCCTGATGTGGAAGGATGCGTTTCAATACTTGCTGACCCACTTCAAATTTCTGGGGACGCACCTTCTTGTTGTATGCTCTTGCCATTCTCTTTTGATACAACTGGCCATGGCATACTGCTGCAAATCTTTTCTCATCAATCAAACTCAATTGCTCCAGACGGGTTTTGACCTATTCATCATTATCAATTTCGGCTTCAGCAATGATCCGAAGGGATGGAATTTCAACCTCTACGAGTATCACTACTTCTGTGCCATATACCAACAAATAAGGAGTTTCCCCTACTGACAAATGATATTTGAATGGACAAATGATATTTGAATGGACAAAATCGACCACTGCTTTCTTGGTCACAGACTTGAAAGTTTTAGCTTCAACCCACTTATTGAAATAATCAATGGCCACCAGAATAAACCTGTGCTCATTGGATGCTGCTGTCTCAATTGGTCCAATGACATCCATGCCCCAAGCAATGAAGGGCCATGGTGTAGACATTGTGTGCAATTCAGATGGCAGAGAATGAATCAAATCTCCGTGTACTTGGCATTGATGACACTTGCGCACAAAACTAATACAATCTCGCTCTATGGTGAGCCAGTAATAAACCGCTCGAAGAATTTTCTTTGCCAGAACATACCCACTTATATGCGGTCTGCAGACTCCGGAATGTACTTCGGTCATGATAGTCGTGGCCTGTCTAGCATCTATGCATCTTAACAATCTAAGATCTGGAGTTCTTTTGTACAAAACTCTACCACTTAAGAAAAATCCACTTGCCAAATGACGAATTGTTCTTTTTTGATCACCTATGGTCTGTACTGGATACACCCCTATCCTGATATACTCCCTGATGTCGTGGCACCACGGCTTACCATCAAGTTCTTCTTCCACTATGTTACAGTAAGGGTGCTGATCGCAGACTTGAATATGTAGAGGGTCGACATAAGCTTTGTCCGGATGATTTAACATTGATGCCAGAGTAGCCAAAGTATCGACAACCTCATTATGGATCCTTGGAATATGCCTAAACTTTACCGATCGAAAATGTTGACAAAGATCATGCAAACATTGTCGGTACGATATGAGCTTTAAATCCCGTGTTTCCCATTCTCCTTGAATCTAGTGCACCAGAAGGTCCGAGTCTCCCAAGACCAAGACTTCCTGGACACCCATGTCCACAGCTAACCTTAAACCCAAAATGCATGCCTCGTACTCAGCCATGTTATTGGTACAGTAGAAACGAAGCTCAGCCGTAATAGGGTAGTGATGCCCTGTTTCAGAAATAAGTACAACTCCTATCCTAACGCCTTTCATGTTAGTAGCCCCATCAAAGAAAAGCTTCCAACTTGTTCCAACTTGTTAATGTGCATTACCTCTTCATCAGGAAAATAAGTTCTCAATGGTTCATACTCTTTATCGACCGGGTTCTCAGCCAAATGATCGGCCAATGCTAGTGCTTTTATCGCAGTCCGAGTCACATAGATAATGTCAAACTCCGTGAGCAAAACCTGCCACTTCGCAAGTCTCCCTCTAGTCATAGGCTTCTGAAAGATATACTTTAACGGATCCAAGTGAGAAATGAGGTAAGTAGTGTAAGATGACAAATAATGCTTCAACTTCTGTGCTACCCAAGTTAGGGCGCAACATGTCCTTTCAAGATGAGTGTACCTAACCTCATAAGATGTGAACTTCTTGCTGAGATAATAGATGACTTGCTCCTTCCTGCTGGTGATGTCATGCTGACCCAACACACAACCAAAAGAATTATCCAGGACTGTCAAATACAGAATCAAAGTTCTCCCTGGTTCTGGTGGGACCAATACAGGTGGGTTTGACAAGTACCCCTCTATCTTATCGAATGCTTCCTGACATTCATCAGTCCACTTGACCACAACATCCTTCTTCAGCAACCTAAAGATAGGCTCACAAGTTGTCGTGAGCTGAGCAATAAACCTGCTGATGTAGTTTAGCCACCCTAACAGACTCATCACTTTGGACTTGTTCCTTGGTGGTAGTAATTCCTTGATAGCCTTGATCTTTGATGGGTCCAATTCAATACCTCAAAGGCTGACTATGAATCCCAGCAGTTTTCCCGATGGAACACCCAATGAGCACTTGGCGGGGTTAACCTTAAGATTGTACCTGCGAAGCCTCTGGAAAAATTTCCTCAAATATCTGACGTGGTCAGACTGCTTCCTGGACTTTATGATCACATCATCCACGTAGACCTCTATCTCCTTGTGTATCATGTCATGGAATATGGTTGTCATTGCTCTCATGTAAGTTGCCCCAACATTTTTCAAACCAAAAGGAATGACCCTATAGCAATATGTCCCCCATGGAGTAATGAATGCTGTCTTTTCCGCATCTTCCTCATCTATTAAGATTTGATGATAGCCCGCATAGCAATCCACAAAAGACCCAATCTCATGCTTGGCACAATTATCAATCAAAATGTGGATATTTGGCAGTGGGAAGTTGTCCATTGGACTTGCCTTGTTGAGATCACGGTAATCAACACACACTCTGGTCTTACCATCCTTCTTTGGCATAGGTACAACATTGGCTAACCAAGTGGGATACCGCGTGACTCGAATGACCTTTGCATCAAACTGCTTTGTGACCTCTTCTTTAATCTTCACACTCACGTCAGTTTTGAACTTTATCAACTTCTGCTTGACAGGAGGGAATGCTGGGTCAGTGGGCAATTTGTTAACCACCAAGTCAGTGCTTAGACCCGGCATGTCGTCATATAACCATGCAAAAATATCTTTATATTCAAACAATGCTTTAGTTATCTCTCCCCTGATTTGCGGTTCAAGATGGAAACTTATCTTAGTTTCTGTGACATTATCTGGGTCCCCTAAATTGATTGCTTCCATATCATTTAGGTTAGGCTTGGATTTTTCCTCAAAATGACTTAGTTCTTTACTAATCTCTTCAAAAGCCTCATCCTCATCATATTCTGGTTCATCATTGCACTCTATTTCTTGAATTATTATTTCAGAATTAGATTGACTTTTAAGACTGGGTCAAAGATTCCTCATGCATGTCATGTCATTGAAACTAGCATAAAAAGAACTATACAGGGAAGAAAAGAAAAACAAAAATAAAACAATCAGAAATGATTAAAAAAGGAAATTGCATTTCATTGAAAATAAAAGAAAACAAGGTTTGTACATCCAAACAGACGAAAAATAGAATCTGAATTACAACCCTGGAATAATCCAGATAAACTGAAAGAAAATCAAAGCAAACTACCAAAACTCCTTCCGGGTAGGGAGAGGAGTAACCTCCAATTGTTAAGCTTTGCATTCGGCCCGACAAATTACACATCTGCTTTGCTAGAACCTTCTCCAACTTCCACCATGTTCACATCGTCGAACAACCTCTGGAACCTTTCAATTAACTCTTCATTAATGTCAACCACAGAATTTGGAACTGTTGTCACTGGGCGTTTCCTGGCACCAGGCTTGACAAATGACCTGGAGAGATGCGAGATAGGCTTTGGAAGTGCCCACGCCCTCTGTTTCAACTTTCTGGCCCTTTTCACATCAGCGGCTGTGGGTTTGAATCCCAGACCAAACATACCCAAGTTCTTAAGGAAGGACACTGGCTGTATGATACCCTACAGAGATGCGCTCAGACTCTTTCATCATGACAGTCTGCGAAGGCTTCTTGTGCTCCCCTCCCTTATGTACTATCTCGATCATGTTCGTTTCTTGATGGGTTGGCAACGGGTTCCGGTTGATGTTAGGTGCCTCTAGGGTTTGGAATTCAATCCGGTTTGTGTCAATAAGCTCCTAGATAGCATTTTTCAGGTGCCAGCACTTCTCCGTATCATGCCCCGGAGTACCAGAACCATATTCATAGCTTACAGAGTAATCAAGATTCTTTGGAGGAGGGTTTGGCAATTTCGACTCAATAGACCTCAGCATATCCAATTGTCTCAGTTTGTGGAACAAACTAGTATAGGACTCCCCCAATGGGGTGAAGGTTTTCTTCCGCTACAACCTCTCATTTTTAAATGCTTGATTGGGCTGGAAACCTGGGCCGATAGGGTTTCGGTAGGCTCGTGGGGGTGGATAAGCATTTTGTGGATCTGGGTAGGTGTTTTGTGGGGCTGGCACATGCCATTGTGCGTAGGTAGGAGGTTGAGTGTATGTTTGGGCGTGGTGGACAGAAAAATGAGGGTCTGGTGATGGAAAGTAATGCTGAGGTGGATTATACGGGGTTTGAGTGTAGGTTTGGTGGTGGGGTCGAGGCTGAGTATAATGGTGTGATGGGCCCCTAGGTCCAAACCATGATCCTGAATCAATTGTTGCTACATCTTCTTTCTTCTTCTTTCCGATTACTCCCCCAGTATCATTCTGAATAGCTTGGGTAGTTGCCTTAATAGCCGAGTAACTTAGGATTTTGTTTGACTTAAGCTCTTCTTCTACTATGCCACCCATCTTCACTACCTCATTGAAGGACTTGCCTATGGACGATACCAGATGGACGTAGTAAGTGGGCTCCAGGGCCTGCAGAAAGTAATCCACCATTTCGCTCTCTTTCATCGGAGGGTCAACCCTTGCCGCTTGTTCTCTCCAATGGAAACCATACTCCCTGAAACTATCACTAGGCTTCTTCTCAGTCTTAGTCCGAGATAAATGATATGGAACAATCTCGAGGTTGTATTGGAAATGACAAGCAAATGCTTGGGCCAAATCATCCTATGTATACCATCTGCTGTGATCCTGACGAGTGTGCCACTCCAATGCAGCGCCGCTCAGAGTCAGGCTAAAGTATGCCATCAACAACTCTTCTTTCCCACTGGCTCCTCTCATTTTACTGCAAAATCCCCTCAAATGGGCCACCGGGTCTCCTTTCCCGTCATATAGATAGAATTTGGGCATCTTGAATCCTACTGGCAGTTGAACATCGGAAAATAGACACAGATCTTTGTAGGCCACGCTCACTTGGCCTCCCGATCCCTGCATGTTTCTGAATGACTGTTCCAGGCTTTTAACCATCCTGAACATCTCCTCCTGTTCTGGATTCTTAGGTGGTTTCTCAGTCTCAACAGGGAGGTCGAAACGAGGAGTATAAGAGTAAGGTTCCGGGGCATTGAAAGTAGGCTCCAGGGGATAGTATTGGTTATCTTGGGTCTGGAATAAAGGCTCACTAGAAGATCGGTGGAGTGTAATGGGTGGGGTGCCACGAAAATAGGGGTGTCTAGTGGAGGAGGGTATGAAACTGGTTTGGGTGATGGAGCTGGTGGTGTTTGGGAAGTGGTGCCTTGGTAGTGGTGGTAAATAGGAAAGCCTGGAGATGAATCAGTAGTTGGAGGTTCCTGGGATTGATCCAACGGTGGTACGAAAGCAGGGTTGGCAAGGTAGGATGGTGGTGGATGCCCTTTTACCCATGCCTGGTACATCTCTACCATATGTTGTTTCAGCTTATACAATTCCTCTTTCAGATTAACATCAGACTCTTCCCCCTCTCTTGACGGATCAATAACACTTGCATCCAGTTCTTGTTTATCCATGATCAACTTGTTTTTGGACATAGTGTTATACGGGTGAGTTGTCAGAATGCCAAACAAACTAACCACCTACCTGTACTGATTTCAACAACAAACTTGTTAGCGATTAGAGCTTAACAGATAGGCAACCGCACGTTGGGGATGCAATGCACCTAAGCAGTTAACCATTTCTATTATGCATTTGATCGGTTGCTTGCATCATCCTGGCTTTTCCTAATGTCCATTTTGCAATTTCTCACTTTTTCACTCCTGCCTTTCTTTGCTTGATTTCTCGTTGTTCTTTATTCTCTCATTTTTCTCTCTTGTTTTGCCATTGTTTCATTCCCACAGTTTCTTGTTTTCTCTCCCTCTCCTTTTTTCTTTTTCTTCTTTTTTTTGGTTATGATCGAATCCTATGGGGATTGCCTACGTATCATGATGCCGCATGAATCAGACCAAGCGTAGTTTTGGGCGATAAGTGTAAAAATAAATAATAAAAATATATTTTGGGATTTTCAAATTTTCCATAAAATAAAAGCGTGTTGATTATAGCGACTCATCCTACCGAATTTAATCATAAAAACTAACAGACTCGAAAAAGAGGACTAACAAAATCCAACAGAAAGATGAAAATACAGACTCAAAAACAAACTAAGAAACTCCAACAAAGAAAGTGAAACATACAGACTCGAACAAAAATCATGAATACATCAATGCCTCGACTGCTCCGGGGGCCCGCGGGACATCAGTCGGTCTCGCCACAGGCCTATGCGCCAGATCCCCTTGGAGACGATAGATATCCTCTATTATCTGGCGGACAAAGATCATTACAGTGGCGAAGAAGATAGATCTGGTCATGTCCTCACACTTACTGCACTTCATCGTGATGTAGTCCGCGATCCTTCTGACCCTTTCCCTTATGATGCCATTTTCTTGCAACAAATGTCCAATCTGCTGGGATCTAGCCTCTAAGATCTGGGTGGCAGTATGATTCTGCTCTTGCAAGTGCTGTAGGTCTCCCTCTAATTGTGCCATCAAAGCGTAGCACTGTTCTCTCTCGGCTTTGAAATCTTTTGCCTGTTTGGTCATTTCATTTTCAAGGATGGTGATCTTTTTCTTCAACCCCACGATTCCATTGTCATATTTCTCTTTTAATTGTTTGACCTAGCGTGCTCGTTCCTCTGCATTTTTGGCCAATTTTGTTCGAGCTCTTGCCAGTTCACCTTCGGCTTTGTTCAGATCAAAACCATATTCACCTACTTTCTGCCTAAGGTAACCTATAAGCTTTTCATCTTTTGTACTTCTAGCGGGGTTTTCGGCTGCTATTTTCATTTCCTGAATATGGGTTCGGAGGGCGTCATTCTCTTTGGCTAGCTTTTTCTTTTCGCCCTCATCCGCGGCGGCTTGCAAACCATTCTCAAACTGAAGATCCCTGACTTGTTTTTCCAATTTGCCTATTGTGGCCCTGTACTCATTCTCCTTGGCCAACCAAGCCCACTGTTCTTTCGACGCCTCAACAAATTCGTGGATGTGAGGCTTCTTGGTTGGTCTTTCATGTTCGGCCATTGCGGTGTTCTTCTTCCTATACCAGGCAAGATAGGCGGGTGAGACCTCGCCTCTAGATAGGTCACGCACTCGAGTGTTTGCTGTCAAATACTGGCACTCGTTCCAAATATGATGAACTATTTGTTCATGAAATTGGCCATCAGAGCTGACTTCGACCGCATAAACACTAAGATCTTCATCTGGGTGCATAACCTGGCATCTTCCCAACTGTCTCATTACCCAGTGGAGCATAAGGCTGAATGCCTCGAAGACCCATTAGGAGGAGGTAAGGACCGGTGGCAGGCATATACACAATTTCTTCAACTGGAAGCCAACCTAGTGTCCACTCTATTTGCCCGGCAGTGATGGAGTCTCCAAATCCTTCTGGCAGCTTGAACCCTGAAATCCTTGTGTCGAACTCTTCAATGCAGTTTTTCTCCGTGGACCCATAACTCATATACTGTGGGCAGTGACACAGATGCTCGATCATCCATATTTGTAATAGCAATTGCATCCCTCAAAGAAGTCTTCCCCAGCTTTACAAGCTGCGAGAGCTTGGTATATCTCAGACACTATCATAGGAGCGAGGGTGCTCTTGGAATTGGTAATCAAGACATTGACAACTCCAGCCACCCGCAGATCGATATTCCCATCCTTCCGGGGAAACACCATGAGGCCTAAGAAATCTACCATGAAAGCGAAACGCCTATGCTCATCCCATTTTGCTCGGTTCCCATTGCTACAAACCCCACTCTCCGGGTTGTCAAATCCTCCTACATGGCCATACCTCTGGTATATGAAGCGTAGAGTGGAAAAACCGATCGTCAAATCTGCATATTGGACCCCCTGCTTATTTTTAGAAAATCCAGGAACTTCTGAGAGGTAACAATTCTTGGAGCGACCAAATACTTATGCCTTAGACCTTCAGTACTTCCCATATAACCTGCTATCTCTTCCAAGGTGGGTGTGAGTTCAAAATCTGAGAAGTGTAGGACGTTGTGAGCTGGGTCCAAAAATGTTACTAGTGCCCTTATTATGTCTCCTCTAGGCCTGAGCTTCATCAATCCGGTGAGCCCTCCCAAATAAAGGTTGACCACATCTCGTCCTTCTTCACCCAAATCTTCCCAAAACATGAGTAGATACAACGGAATCTTCGACATGACCTTCATTAGTTAATTTTGACTAGTGCTCATTCTGTACATATAGTTTAGGGTGATTGGTTTACACGCAAAGTGAAGCTCATTTGAAAAACTGATAAAAGGGGCTATTTTGCAAAAATCAAGAAGTCAGGGCTACTTTTGTGAATACTGCCCTTCAATACTTTGAAATGGAAGTTTTTAGGGCTGTGCTCGCTAAGTGGCCAAAATTCGACAAAACACAGTCAACGGCTATTCTTGCAAAAACAGCCCTCCGGCATCCCGTTGGGACATTCGGCTAGTTAGACAAGAATGACATTAACCACTTTATTTACGACAAAATGACGATGCTTCATATATTTTTCAAAAAGCGGGGTTGGACCCGATAAGAGTTGCCTATGTATCCCACATCCGGTGAGAATCAAACCCGCGTAGTTCGGCTAGTTTTGACATGAAAAGGAAAAAAACAAAAAATCATTTTGGACTAATTCTTCTCTTTTCAATAGACTTTGTTTTTTCAAGGAATCCTTTTTCTTCTCTTTTTTTTCAAAAATTCGACAGAGTTTCAGGACATTTTGGTCATCATTTTTGGGAAACGAGTGAAATCCTCTACCTCGGCTCGGTTTTTCTTTTGGTTTTCCTCACTCAATGTAGAAGCCGGTCAACATGAAATTTGAAACAAATTAAATGCACAAGTAGCCCCTAAAATGCATCAGGTTGGTCTTTTATTTTCGGTTACACCTGTCCTAGACGGACCCAACCCTTGTGTTGATTCCCCAAAGTCAAATGCACATGATAAAAATAAGCGTTCCTACAAGGGATACGGCATGAGGCTGAGTTATTCTAAGTTTAAAACCTGGGTGTATTGTTCTAGACCCGGCTTACCCGAGTGGACAACTCGAGCCGAGGGGGCAGCCTACCGGTAACCAAAACATTATCCGGCTTTGCAACTTGTCCGATCCTCATTCTAAATTGGGATATGACACTAACAGAAAGAAGTCACGCCAGCGTGCACTCCTCAGAAGATAGAAGAGAGGGGTTTCGTAGCAGTTTATATATACAGTTAAGATAATATCAAAGAAGTAAAAAGCAACATTTAACACATTAGGCCCAAACATGTAGATAAAATCAGACAATAAATAAAGCCGAATATAACAATTATTCTAAGCTCGAATTCTTGAACCCTGCTCTGCAAAACCAGAGATTCTGGGTTCGATCCCCAGCAGAGTCGCCAGAGCTGTCACACCTCCTTTTTCCTATAGCCGAAAGGGGTATATGGGAGTTTTTTCCAATTAAAGTGACAATCGAAACGAGATTATTATTTATTCAGAGTTGCCACTTGGGATGATTTATGGTGTCCCAAGTCACCGGTTTCAAATCCCGAATCGGGGAAGATTGGCTCTGTTTTCAATCCGCAAACACAGAAATCCGAGTAAGGAATTCTGTTAACCCGAGAGAAGGTGTTAAGCATTCCCGGGTTCCGTAGTTTTAGCACGGTCGCTCAACTGTTATTATTGACCTATTTATTTGATTTTAAAATATTTTTGAAATCCCATGTGCATTTTATTCCTTTTAAAACCGTTTTAATAATCCAATTGTTATACAATTAATTGTTTGATTACACATTGCGAATCATATCACGGGAACTGTAACTATGATCCACAACGTGTTTATTTTATTAACAAGATTAAATTATGGCCAGGTCACATGAATGTACCCCCAAATTTTTAGAAATTAAATGTCACGACTACGTCACAGGAACCGTACTCATAGTTGTGATGTTTTATTATGACACACCTAGAGCAAGTTAAAATGTTCAAAGACTAATTACTAATCTAAGCTCAGTTGAAACTCCGCGAGGTCAAATAAATCAACTAAAAAACTCACATCATCAACCCTTTTTAGCTCATGGTGCCCAACTCAAATCTAATCATCCAAGCACAATCCCTGAATACTCATCAAAACGTAAAATAATAAGATAGGATTTAAACTTAAAGTGATAGGGACATCATCAGCAAAGAAAATAATTTGATGAAGGAAAAGAAAATAAACTAACTCTTATCTCACTATACTGGACAAACTTTTAATGCCATACTCTTCTGACTTATTTTCTTCATATATTCAATAGAGTGTTTCATTGTCATGGAGTAAAAATTGAATACAAAATCAAGCAACTACTATGAAAGAACCTGGCTAATAAAACACTCCAATGCAACAATATAAGAAATTCTAGAAAATTTGATTTACTCCACATAACCTCAAAAAATTAAACGCTGCGGCAGAGAAACGAGCCTGCACAAAGCTATTTGAAGCATAAAAAACCAATTGCAACAGTTTGACACATTCTCAATTTGATACCCTAAAAATGGATTTTAAACCAACAACTATAACTAAAGCAAGACTTGGATTTCCATTGATTTAACAGGACTTAAAATTAGCATAAATATTCATCCCCAGATCGACCAAGCTGTCTTTAGCCCCCAGAATACCCAAATGCGACCACTCCCCTAGTTAAGCAAACTGAGAAATCAATTGCCAAAGAGGGCTGAGGAAATGTTCATTGATATACTATTGCTTCATTGCCAAATAAAGCTAGCTGAGTAAAATAGGCACTCATATCAAAGTACTACTGCCAATGGGACAATGAGAAACTGAGAAGAGAAGACTACAAGATATTTAACCTCTTAAGAACTGTTAACTCTAGAAGTGAAACTCAAATCGATGGGGAAACTATGAATAAAACTTAATTATAAATCAAGGACTTAAGCTAGCAGCAGTCCAGGAATCGTTAAAAGCCCAGTTCATGTCCTAGTATTGGTGAATATGCAAAAGAAAGCTATGAAACTCAAGGGACGATGATTCAGTTATTTCAAAATCCAAGCACAAGAGTGTTATTCAAGTGAAAAAGAAAAATGGATGCAATTCTGTACATACGTGTTTCGCATGACAACATAACCTCTGTTTTGAAACCAAAATCTAAGAAGCAGGATTATCACCATCACAGCTGCCAAATGCAGATACTCTAACAGAAAATAGCGCTTCAAATATCCCGGCACAGCTAACTCATGTTTGAAAGAAGCAAGAAAGGGAACAAATGGTCTATACATTTTTAGCAATAAGCATGAACAAAACTGGCAAACTGACTTCAGCAAAAGCTAGACATGCATCTTTAGTCCTAATTCCAGTAAAGTAACAGCTGCAATGGTGCCAATCTTGGCCAAAAGTGAAGCAGACCACTAGAATTGTGAGCACTTAGATAGCTAGTTCAACTGATTGGAATTTTAGTGTCCAGATAGTCATACATTCCTAACGTTAAGGAATGAATGAAAACTACGCGTAACTCGACTGATTTGCAACTAGTACATGAGCAAGCATGAAATTTTAGATCAATACATGATTCATTCTCGTGATTCAACTAGCAAGAACACACCAACTTGACAACTCATGATACAATAAAACCGAACAAAGTTAAACTTCGACTAATTAGCAACCAGATTTTAAACATTTTTCCCAAATAAATCATGATCGAATAGTGATAGAAGGGCAGATGAGCACACACAGCTACATGTTTAGATGACTTCCAAGACCAGAGGATTATATGGACATTCAATAGCACACTTGTGAAATCATGGAAGAAGTTGAAAACAAGAAGAACATAGCAGCAAAAATGACAAATCTCAGCTATTACTTTAAACTTCAACACATTTTGTAGTTCATTCAAAGATCGATTCACAACGAGAACTAAAGGGAAGAAAAGAAATGAACCTGGAATTAAGAGACTGAATTAATACAACACTGAAATCGACCAAAAGGAAGCAAATAGCAGCTGAAAATCAACCCTCGAGCAGCAACCGCCTTGAACTTCTCAAATGACTTTCATTTTTAAACCAAAATCCAGAATCGAAATGAAGAAGACAGACTCTAGAGATTTAAAAAAAACTTTAAAAAATAATCGACATGAAATGAAATAGCCGAACATTCAGTGATTTTCTTTTGTTGTTCCAGTATCAGTAATAAAAGAACAATAAAAGCTGAAGAAGAAAAATCTCTCAAATTCTTTTCCAAAATCCTCTCCAAAAATCCCTGTGAATCCTCTTCTCCTTACAAAATTGGATCCGGTCCCTTTTGACAATGAGCCCTTGATGAATGTGGGGCTCAGATTGAGTGAAATTAATCCAACGCCTCACACTCATCCAACGATCGTTCTCCAGAACCTTCCAATCGCGTGCTATAGTTCAAAATCGGGCGAGTGAGAGGAAGCAGAATCTTTGGTGTCAGAAACCGTTAGAAATGGCAAGAGGAGAGAAGGAGGGAACGCGTGGTTGGATATTGGGGCTCACTTGCCATGGATTTGGACTGAATTGGGTCTTGGTTTGAGTGAGAGAGACGATTGAATAGTAACCGCGTCGCTTCTCTGAGTTCTGGGATTTAGGGCTCGTTGTATTGTCTGAGTATATTTTGGGTGAGTGGGGTGGGTCAGGGGAATGGGTCGGGCAGCAGGTGAGGGCATTTGTGCTGGGGAAGGAACTAGGTTAATTCCAGCCCAATGAACGAATCTCCTTCCCCAAATTCATTTTCCTTTTCTTTTCTTTTTTTCTCTTTTTCTTTTTCTTTAATTAAAAAAATCCTAAAATTAACTCCTAAATTATTCTAAGTTGTCGAATTAAACGAATTTCCTAGTCACAATAATTATAAAATTACTTGGTCCTAAATTAAAGGGAAAAATCAATAGACTAAAATTAAAAGGGGTAAAATGAGCTATTTTGTGATTTTTATTTTTTAATAAAAGAAATAATTGCTAATTAATTCGAAAAAAATGTAAAATCAAACCTAAATGTGATGCAGGGTATTTTTGGCTTTTTCATGATTTTTTAATAGAAATGAACATGCACAGAAAATGCAAATAATTAGCACAAATTTCCACAAAATCCTATAAAATTGTAAAACAAATGGAAAAAAATTTTTTTCTTGTATTTTATGGGAGTAATTCACGTAGGGAAAAAATCACGTGCTCACAACTGCCCCTCTTTGTTCGGAAACCCAAAGGGTTTTTCATGCAAAGATAAAGTGAGCAGATACGAGCAATTTTTGCCCTTTTGAATACTCCGTGGGAAGCATTTTTGAAAGATTTGACCACACCCTGCTTCCGAGGCTACTATATATCCTTGGCTATAAAGGAATCAGGTCAGTGTAGTTCGGGAAGTTTTGATAGCTGGGACTACTAGGAAGCTCTGATTTCACAGTTGCTGATGCTGTTACTGCTTGTTGAACTCCTTATTACACCAAGACAAAATAAAAGAAGCTAGACTAAACTATGATCTATGAATTACAAGAATCCTATCTATACTTCTTCAAACTTGATCTTGCAATTTTCGCTGCTCTGTTGACTTGTACTCTCCAGGTGAGATTCCTTTGTTGTTGTCTTGAATTTTATTCTGAGGTGCTTTCCCTTTGTAATTCAGGCGGGCACCTGGTTGCTGAACTTGAATTGTCTTCCTTCAAACATTGTTGCTTTCCCTTTGTTCTTCCAGGTGGGCTCCTGATTACCAACACTTGAACTGCTTCCCTTCGTTCTCCAGGTGGGCTCCTGATTACCAACACTTAAATTGCTGCTTCCTTTCGTTCTTCAGGTGGGCTCCTGATTACCAACACTTGAATTGCTGCTCCCTATCGTTCTCCAGGAGGGTTCCTGATTACCAACACTTAAATTGCTTCCCTTCGTTCTCCAGGTGGGCTCCTGATTACCAACGCTTAAATTGCTTCTTCCCTTCATTCTCCAGGAGGGCTCCTAATTACCAACACTTGAATTGCTGCTTCCCTTCGTTCTCCAGGCGGGCTCTTGTTTAACAACACTTGAATTGCTTCCCTTCATTCTCCAGGTGGGCTCCTGATTACCAACACTTAAATTGCTTCCCTTCGTTCTTCAGGTGGGCTCCTGATTACCAACACTTGAATTGCTGCTCCCCTTCGTTCTCCAGGCGGGCCCCTGATTATCAACACTTGAACTGCTTCCCTTCGTTCTCCAGCTAGGCTCCTGATTACCAACATTTAAATTGCTACTTCCCTTTTTTCTCCAGGAGGGCTCCTAATTACCAACACTTAAATTGCTACTTCCCTTCGTTCTCTAAGCGGGCTCCTGATTACCAACACTTGAATTATTGCTTCCATTCGTTCTTCAGGTGGGCTTCTGATTACTAACACTTGAATTACTTCCCTTCGTTCTCCAGGTTGGCTCATCATTACCAACACTTGAACAACTTCCCTTTGTTCTTCAAGTAGGCTCCTGATTGTTAAAATTAAACTAGCTCCTCTTGTGACTGCTTTTTCTTTGAACTATCTTTACCTGTTTCCCCAAATGGGTGCCTGATTGCTTGACCCCAAACTGCTTTCTATCCTTAAAACTCGTGTTGTTCTCCCTTGCTCTCTAGGTGGGTGCCTGATTTTAATAAAATAGACAAAACAATGAAACTTTTCTGCCCCAGTTTGGTAGCTGGGCACATCTGTGAGTGTTAATTGATTCATGTTACCAAATGTCTCTAAGAATTTGAAAGCTAGATCCCATTATCCAGGAGGGTCCTGAAAACTCCTAGTTAAATGACAGTTTTAAAGCTAAGTTATATCTTCTACAGGTATGACTTCCGCTAAATCTTGTTATCTAAGAAGGTCTTAAAACTACATCCCATTATCCAGGAGTGTCCTGAAAATCAAAGTCAAGTCTTATCTTAAGAGTGACAACTTTAAGGCTAAAGTATACTTCCCTACAGCAGAACTTACGCTAAATCTTGTTATCTAATGGAAGTCTTAAAGCTAGGTCCCATTATTCAGGAGGGTCCTGAAAATTTCGAACTGAATGCTATCATAAGAACGAAAACATCAAAGCCAACTTATATTTCTT
Organism: Nicotiana tabacum; assembly: GCF_000715075.1. NCBI lineage: Eukaryota > Viridiplantae > Streptophyta > Magnoliopsida > Solanales > Solanaceae > Nicotiana > Nicotiana tabacum. Next base: position 124,211,842 of record NC_134080.1, on the reverse strand, counting down.
TGGGGTAAGACTTATCCTAGATCTTGTTACTCATGCATGTTTGAATTTTAAACTCGGTCCCATTATCCAGACGGGTCCTGAGAATTTATGGTCAAACCTGTCTGTTACTTGCTTTCCCTTACGGAGGGTTTCTCTAAAGCAAACGAAATTGTCCTCCCCTATTTCAAATCAAAAAAAAATCTTGTCAGTTTTAAAAATGTGGTGGTTAGTTTGTGTCATTCTTGCTGAAAGTGGTGTCTCCGCTGTCGTGCTTTGCTTTGACTGGCTGCCTTGAACTGGCCAAGAATTGTTTGACTTTCTGACTAATCCTCAACCGCAGGACCTTGGATAACCCGAGTGCTCTATGCCCAAACCGTTGTTTTACATTTCTGACCCTTCTATCTGAACCTCTACATCTCCCATGAAATTGCGAAACCATTCTACCGATGGAACTTTTACTGACACTTACTGTCCCACTTTACATCATACTATCTTTGGAATGCTTTGGCCATACTGTGCTTTGTGCAATTTTGGAAGTTGGTAGTGAGATCTGAAATCCTTTCTTATTTGCTTAAACAAAACCGGCATTGGAAACATCTTATAGAAATACACCCAAAATAAATGAAATGCAATGACTTTGAGAATTAGGAATAAGGAAGAGAAATCCAAAACTGGATGACTGTTTGAAGGAGAAAAAGAAAAGAGACTTATATGAGGGGAGCATCTGGTACCAATGATCATGACATGCATTTCAGATTAATCAGCCCAGTCTATTCAACTAATCAACTTTCAGTTGTCATATTTTATGCCCCGAGATCTCCAAAACTCAATTCTTTCACCAAGTCATAGGACTTGTTTGGCTTGCAGTGCCCTGAAGGGTTTTCACCAACAAACCTCTCTCATTTGTTCATCTCTCAACTTACTTTTGCCTTAAGGTGCTCGTGAAAGTTTTCACCAATAAGACTCTCTCATTTTTTTTTAATTTCTCTCAGCTTTCCATCGCCTTACTGTGCCTGTGAGGGTTTTCACCAATAAGACTCTCTCATTTTTATCATTTTTCCTGCTTAGACCAGAGTGTTTCCCCTGATATGAATCACCTCCACTTGCTTGACTTGTCATCTCTCGAAGACTGATCGGAAGGTCTTCCGTTAGACCGTAATGTGAGCTTTTGGATAGGGTTAGAAAGAAAGGGTATCACGAAGTCTCAAAACAACTTGAATAGGTTCAAACTTACAACTTTTGGAATCAGATCTTTTACATAACCACAACTTCTGCCTTGGTTTCTTTGCCTGGGGGCTTTTGGATTTTTATTTTGATGGGACTGAACCGTGAGGCTGCCTACGTATCCTTAAAATGAATCAGGTCGAACATTGTTCATGTCATAGAAATTACTTTGTTGTTGTGATTTTTCACTTTTCTTTTTCTTTCTCTTCTTTTCTTTTTTTCTTTTTCCCTTTTTGTTGTTTTTTTCTTCTTTTCTTTTCTTCTTTTTCATTCTTTTCTTTCTCTTTTTCTCTCTTTTCCTTTACTTATCTTTTGCGATTGCGCTTCTGAACTTTGCTACTGATTCCAAAGAGGGGTATGAAAAGAAATAGATAAGGCTCAAAGGGGTAACAAAGGATAAAGTGTTTAGATAGCAGAACAAAATGCCTTCGTCATTCCAATCTTCAAAACATGCCAAGTACAAACAAACACAATTTAAACCAAAGAGATCATACATAATATCTTTTGACTGCATCAAAATTGATGGCCATATCTACGCATTTGCCTTCTATATCTGTTAAATACAAAGCACCATTGGACAACACTCTCGTTACGATGAACGGCCCCTGCCAATTTGGGGTGAACTTGCTTTTTGCTTCAGCCTGATGTAGAAGGATGCATTTCAATACTTGCTGACCCACTTCAAATTTCCAAGGACACACCTTCTTGTTGTATGCTCTTGCCATTCTCTTTTGATACAACTGGCCATAGCATACTGTTGCCAATCTTTTCTCATCACTCAAACTCAATTGCTCCAGACGGGTTTTGACCCATTCATCATCATCAATTTCAACTTCAACAACGATCCGAAGGGATGGAATTTCAACCTCCGCGGGTATCACTACTTCTGTGCCATATACCAACAAATAAGGAGTTGCCCCTACTGAAGTGCGAACAGTAGTGCGATAACCCAACAACAAAAAGGGCAACTTTTCATGCCATTGCCTGGAACCCTGCACCATTTTCAGAAGTTTCTTCTTTATATTCTTATTGGTTGCCTCGACTGCTCCATTCCCCTTGGGGCGATATGGGGTGAAATTGCAATGCGTAATCTTAAACTGTTTACATACCTTTTTCATCAAATGATTGTTGAGATTAGCACTATTATCTGTGATGATCTCCTTTGGGATCCCGAACCGACAAATGATATTTGAATGGACAAAATCGACCACTGCTTTCTTGGTCATAGACTTGAAAGTTTTAGCTTCAACCCACTTATTGAAATAATCAATGGCCACCAGAACGAACCTGTGCCCATTGGATGCTGCTGGTCAATTGGTCTAATGATATCCATGCCCCAAGCAACGAAGGGCCATGGTGCAGACATTGTGTGCATTTTGGATGGCGGAGAATGAATCAAATCTCCGTGTACTTGGCATTGATGACACTTGCACACAAAACTGATACAATCTCGCTCTATGGTGAGCCAGTAATAAACCGCTCGAAGAATTTTCTTTGCTAGAACATACCCACTCATATGCGGTCCGCAAACTCCGGAATGTACTTCGGTCATGATAGCCGTGGCCTGTCTAGCATCTATGCATATTAACAATCCAAGATCTGGAGTTCTTTTGTACAAAACTCCTCCACTGAAGAAAAATCCACTCGCAAAATGACGAATTGTTCTCTTTTGATCACCTATGGCCTATACTGGATACACCCCCATCCTGATATACTCCCTGATGTCGTGGAACTACGGCTCACCATCAAGTTCTTCTTCCACCATTTTACCTTAAGGGTGCTGATCGCAGACTTAAATATGCAGAGGGTCGACATAAGCTTTGTTCGGATGATGTAACATTGACGCCAGAGTAGCCAAAACATCGTCAACCTCATTATGGATCCTTGGAATATGCCTGAGCTTTACTGATTGAAAACGTTGACAAAGATCATGCAAACATTGTCGGTACGGTATGAGCTTTAAATCCCGTGTTTCCCATTCTTCTTGAATCTGGTGCACCAAAAGGTCTGAGTCTCCCAAGACCAAGACTTCCTGGACACCCATGTCCACAACTAACCTTAAACCCAAAATGCTTTCCTCGTACTCAGCCATATTGTTGGTATAGTAGAAATGAAGCTGAGCCATAACAGGGTAGTGATGCCCTGTTTCAAAAATAAGTATAGCTCCTATCCCAATGCCTTTCATGTTAGCAGCCCCATCAAAGAAAAGTTTCCAACTTGGCTTTTAAACCTTTTCCAACTCGTCAATGTGCATTACCTCTTCATCTGGAAAATAAGTTCTTAATGGTTCATACTCTTCATCGACCGGATTCTCGGCCAAATGATCGGCCAATGCTTGGGTTTTTATCGCAGTCCGAGTCACATAGATAATGTCAAACTCCGTGAGCAAAATCTTCCACTTTGCAAGTCTCCCTCTGGGCATAGGCTTCTGAAAGATATACTTTAACGGATCCAAGCGAGAAATGAGGTATGTAGTGTAAGATGACAAATAATGCTTCAACTTCTGTGCTATCCAAGTTATGGCGCAACATTTCCTTTCAAGATGAGTGTACCTAACCTCATAAGATGTGAAATTCTTGCTGAGATAATAGATAGCTTGCTCCTTCTGCCGGTGATTTCATGCTAACCCAACACACAACCAAAAGAATTATCCAGGGCTGTCAAATATAGAATTAAAGTTTTCCCTGGTTCTGGTGGGACCAACACAAGTGGGTTTGACAAGTACCCCTTTATCTTATCGAATGCTTCCTAACATTCATCAGTCCACTTGACCACAACATCCTTCTTCAGCAACCTAAAGATAGGCTCACAAGTTGTCGTGAGCTGAGCAATAAACCTGCTGATGTAGTTTAGCCTCCCTAACAAACTCATCACTTTGGTCTTGTGACTTGGCGGTGGTAATTCCTTGATAGCCTTGATCTTTCACGGGTCCAATTCAATACCTCGATGGCTGAATATGAATCCCAGCAGTTTTCCAAATGGAACACCCAATGCGCACTTGGCGGGGTTAAGCTTAAGATTGTACCTGCGAAGCCTCTGGAAATATTTCCTCAAATCTCTGACGTGGTCAGACTGCTTCCTGGACTTTATGATCACATCATCCATGTAGACCTTGATCTCCTTATGTATCATGTCATGGAATATGGTCTTCATTGCCCTCATGTAATTTGCCCCAACATTTGTCAAACCAAAAGGCATGACCCTGTAGCAATATGTGCCCCATGGCGTAATGAATGTCGTCTTTTCCGCGTTTTCCTCATCTATTAAGATCTGATGATAGCCCGCATAGCAATCCACAAAAGACCCAATCTCATGCTTGGCATAATTATCAATCAAAATATGGATATTTGGCAGTGGGAAGTTGTCCTTTGGACTTGCCTTGTTGAGATCACGGTAATCAACACACACTCTGGTCTTACCATCCTTCTTTGGCACAGGCACAACATTGGCTAACAAGTGGGATACCGCGTGACTCGAATGACCTTTGCATCAAACTGCTTTGTGACCTCTTCTTTAATCTTCACACTCATGTCAGTTTTGAACTTTATCAACTTCTGCTTGACAGGAGGGAATGCTGGGTCAGTGGGTAATTTGTGAACCACCAAGTCAGTTCTTAGACCCGGCATGTCATCATATGACCATGCAAAAATATCTTTATATTCAAACAATGTTTTAATTATCTCTCCCCTGATTTGCGTTCAATATGGACACTTATCTTAGTTTCTCTGACATTATCTGGGTCCCCTAAATTGATTGATTCCATATCATTCAGGTTAGGCTTGGGTTTTTCCTCAAAATGACTTAGTTCTTTACTAATCTCTTCAAAGGCCTCATCCTCATCATATTCTGGTTCATCATCGCACTCTATTTCTTGAATTATTATTTCAGAATTAGATTGTCTTTTAAGACTGGGTCGAAGATTCCTCATGCATGTCATGTCATTGAAACTAGCATAAAAAGAACTGTACAGGGAAGAAAAGAAAAACAAAAATAAAACTATCAGAAATGATGAAAAAAGGAAATTGCATTTCATTGAAAATAAAAGAAAACAGGGTTTGTACATCCAAACTGACAAAAAATAGAATCTGAATTACAACCCTGGAATAATCCAAATAAACCGAAAGAAAATCAAAGCAAACTACCAAAACTCCTTCCGGGTAGGGAGAGGAGTAGCCTTCCAATTGTTAAGCTTTACATTCGGCCCGACAAATTGCACATCTGCTTTACTAGAACCTTCTCCAACTTCCACCATGTTCACATCGTCGAACAACCTCTGGAACCTTTCAATTAACTCTTCATCAATATCAACCATAGAATTTGGAACTGTTGTCACTGGGCGTTTCCTGACACCGGTCTTGACAAACGACCTAGAGAGATGTGAGATAGGCTTTGGAAGTGCCCACACCCTCTCTTTCAAATTTCTGGCCCTTTTCAGATCTGCGGCTTTGGGTTTGAATCCCAGACCAAACACACCCAAGTTCTTATGGAGGGACACTGGCTGTATGATACCCTATAGAGATGCGCCTAGACCCTTTCATCATGACGGTCTACGAAGGCTTCTTGTGCTCCCCTCCCTTATGTACTATCTTGATCATGTTCGTTTCTTGATGGGTTGGCAACGGGTTCCGGTTGATGTTGGGTGCCTCTAGGGTTTGGACTTTAATCTGGTTTATGTCAATGAGCTCCCAGATAGCATTTTTTAGGTGCCAGCACTTCTCCGTATCATGCCCCGGAGTACCAGAACAATATTCACAGCTTACAGAGTAATCAAGATTCTTTGGAGAAGGGTTTGTCAATTTCGACTCAATTGGCCTCAGCATATCCAATTGCCTCAGTCTGTGGAACAAACTAGTATAGGACTCCCCCAACGGGGTGAAGGTTTTCTTCCGCTGCAACCTCTCATTTTTAAATTCTTTATTGGGCCGGAAACCTGGGCGACAAGGTTTCGGTAGGCTCGTGGGGGTGGGTAAGCATTTTGTGGAGCTGGGTAGGTATTTTGTGGGGCTGACACACGCCATTGTGAGTGGGCAAGAGGTTGAGTGTATGTTTGGGCGTGGTGGACAAAAAAATGAGGGTCTGGTGATGGAAAGTAATGCTGGGGTGAATTATACGGGGTTTGAGTGTAGGTTTGGTGGTGGGGTCGAGGCTGAGTATAATGGTGTGATGTGCCCCTAGGTCCAAACCATGATCCTGAATCAATTGTTGCTACATCTTCTTTCTTCTTCTTTCCGATTACTCCCCCAGTACCGTTCTAAATGGCTTGGGTAGTTGCCTTAATAGCCGAGTAACTTAGGATTTTGTTTGACTTATGCCCTTCTTCTACCATGCCACCCATCTTCACTACCTCGTTGAAGGACTTGCCTATGGCCGATACCAGATGGCCGTAGTAAGTGGGCTCTAGGGCCTGCAGAAAGTAATTTACCATTTCGCTCTCTTTCATCGGAGGGTCAACCCTTGCCGCTTGTTCTCTCTAATGGAAACCATACTCCTTGAAATGTTCACTAGGCTTCTTCTCAAGCTTAGTCAGAGATAAATGATCTGGAACAATCTCGAGGTTGTATTGGAAATGACAAGCAAATGCTTGGGCCAAATCATCCCATATATACCATCTGCTGTGATCCTGACGAGTGTACCACTCCAACGTAACGCCGCTCAGACTCAGGCTAAAGTATGCCATCAACAGCTCTTCTTTCCCACCAGCTCCTCACAGTTTACTACAAAATCCCAATGGGCCACCGGGTTTCCTTGCCATATAGATCGAATTTGGGCATCTTGAATCCCACTGGCAGTTGAACATCGGGAAATAGACATAGATCTTTGTAGGCCATGCTCACCTGGCCTCCCGATCCCTGTATGTTTCTGAATGACTGTTCCAGGATTTTAACCATCCTGAACATCTCCTAATGTTCTGGATTCTTAGGTGGTTTCTCAGTCTGAACATGGAGGTCGAAACGAGAAGTATAGGAGTATGGTTCCGAGGCCTTGAAAGTAGGCTCTAGGGGATAGTATTGGTTATCTTGGGTATGGAATAAAGGCTCACTAGAATATCGGTGGAGTGTAATGGGTGTGGTGCCATGAAAACAGGGGTGGCTGGTGGAGGAGGGTGTGGAACTGGTTTGGGTGATGGAGCTGGTGGTGTTTGGGAAGTGGTGCCTTGGTAGTGGTGGTAAATGGGAAAGCCTGGAAATGAATCAGCAGTGGGAGGTTCCTGGGATTAAGCCAACGATGGTACGAAAGCAAGGTTGGCGGGGTAGGATGGTGGTGGATGCCCTTTTACCCATGCCTGGTACATCTCTGCCATCTGTTGTTTCAGCTTATACAGTTCCTCTTTCATATTAACATTATACTCTTCCCCCTCTCTTGGAAGATCAATAACACTTGCATCCAGTTCTTGGTTATCCATGATCAACTTGGTTTTGGACCTAGTGTTATACGGGTGAGTTGCCAGAATGCCAAACAAACTAACCACCTGCCTGTACTGATTTCAACAACAAACTTGTTAGCGATTAGAGCTTAACAGATAGGCAACCACACGTTGGGGATGCAATGCACCTAAGCAGTTAACCATTTCTATTATGCATTTGATCGGTTGCTTGCATCATCTTGGCTTTTCCTAATGTTCATTTTGCAACTTCTTTCTTTTTCACTCCTGCCTTTCTTTGTTTGATTTCTCGTTGTTCTTTATTCTCTCATTTTTCTCTCTTGTTTTGCCATTATTTCATTCTCACAGTTTCTTATTTTCTCTCTCCTTTTTTTTTTCTGGTTATGATCGAATCCCATGGGGATTGCCTACGTATCATGATGCCACATAAATCAGACCAAGCGTAAATAATAAAAAAACATTTTGGAATTTTCAAAATTTTCATAAAATAAAAGCGTCTTGATTACAATGACTCATCCTACCGAATTTAATCATAAAAACTAACAGACTCGACAAGGAGGACTAACAGACTCCAACAGAAAGATGAAAAAACAGACTCAAAAACAGACTAACAGACTCCAACAAAGAAAGTGAAACATACAGACTCGAACGAAAATCATGAATACATCAATGCCTCAACTGCTCCGGGGGCCCGCGGGACATCAGTCGGTCTCGCCACAGGCCTATGCGCCAGATACCCTTGGAGACGATAGACATCCTCCATTATATGGCGGACAAAGATCATTACAGTGGCGAAGAACATAGATCTGGTCATGTCCTCACACTTACTGTACTTCATCGTGATATAGTCGGTGATCCTTCTGACCCTTTCCCTTATGATTCCTTTTTCTTGCAACAAACGCCCAATCTGCTGGGATCTAGCCTCTAAGATCCGGGTGGCGGTATGATTCTGCTCTTGCAAGTGCTGTAGGTCTCCCTCTAATTGTGCCATCAAAGCGTAGCACTGTTCTCTCTCGGCTTTGAAATCTTTTTCCTGCTTGGTAATTTCATTCTCAAGGATGGTGATCTTTTTCTTCAACCCCACGATTCCATTGTCATATTTCTCTTTTAATTGTTTGACCAAGCGTGCTCGTTCCTCCATATTTTTGGCCAATTTTGTTCGAGCTCTTTCCAGTTCGCCTTCAGCTTTGTTTAGATCAAAACCATATTCACCTACTTTCTGCCTAAGGTTACCTATAAGCTTTTCATCTTTTGTACTTCTAGCGGGGTTTTCGGCTGCTATTTTCATTCCTGAATTTGGGCTCGGAGGGCGTCATTCTCTTTGGCTAGCTTTTTTTTTCGCCCTCATCCGTGGTAGCTTGCAAACCATTCTCAAACTGAAGATCCCTGACTTGTTTTTCCAATTTGCCTATTGTGGCCCTGTATTCATTCTCCTTGGCCAACCAAGCCCACTGTTCTTGCGACACCTAAACAAATTCCTAGATGTGAGGCTTCTTGGTTAGTCTTTCATGTTCGGCCCTTGCGATGTTCTTCTTACTATACCAAGCAAGATAGGCGGGTGAGACCTCGCCTCTAGATAGGTCACGCACTCGAGTGTCTGCTGTCAAATACTCGCACTCGTTCCAAATATGACAAACTATTTCTTCATGAAATTGGCCGTTGGAGATGACTTCGACCGCATAAACACTAAGATCTTCATCTGGGTGCGTCACCTGGCATCTTCCCAATTGTATCATTACCCGGTATGGAGCGTAAGGCTGAATGCCTCGAAGACCCATTAGGAGGAGGTAAGGACCGGTGGCACGTATATACACAATTTCTTTAACCGGAAGCCAACCCAGTGTCCACTCTATTTGCTCTGCAGTGATGGAGTCTCCAAACCCTTATAGCAGCTTGAACCCTGAAATCCTTATGTCGAACTCTTCAATGCAGCTTTTCTCCGCGGACATAACTCATATACTGTGGGCGGTGACATAGATGCTCGATCATCCATATTTGTAATAGAAAATTGCATCCCTCGAAGAAGTCTTCCCCAGCTTTACAAGCTGTGAGAGCTTGGTATATCTCAGATACTATCATAGGGGCGAGGGTGGTCTTGGCATTGGTAATCAAGACATTGATGACTCCAGCCAGCCGCAGGTCGATATTCTCATCCTTCTGGGGAAACACCACAAGGCCTAAGAAAGCTACCATGAAAGCGAAACGCCTATGCTCATCCTATTTTGCTCAGTTCCCTTTGCTACAAACCCCACTCTCCGGGTTGTCAAATCCTCCTACATGGTCGTACCTCTGGTATATGAAGCGTAGAGTGGAAAAAACGACCATCAAATTTGCGTATTGGACCCCCTGCTTATTTTTAGCAAATCCAGGAACTTGTGAGAGGTAACGGTTCTTGGAGCGACCAGATACTTATGCCTTAGACCTTCAGTACTTCCCATATAACCCGCTATCTCTTCCAAGGTAGTGTGAGTTCAAAATCTGAGAAGTGTAGGACGTTGTGAGCTGGGTCCCAAAATGTTACCAGTGCCCTTATTATGTCTCCTCTAGGCCTGAACTCCATCAATCCAGTGAGCCCTCCCAAATAAAGGTTGACCACATCTCGTCCTTCTTTACCCAAATCTTCCCATCACATGAGTAGATCCAACGGAATCTTCGACATGACCTTCATTAGTAAATTTTGATTCGTGCTCAGTCTGCACATTTAGATTAGAGTGATTGGTTTACACGCAAAGTGAAGCTCATTTGAAAAATTGATAAAAGGGGCTATTTTTGCAAAAAATCAGAAGTCAGGGCTACTTTTGCGAATACGACCCTTCAATACTTTGAAATGGAAGTTTTTAGGGCTGTGCTCGCTAAGTGGCCAAAATTTGACAAAACACAGTCAGCGACTATTCTTGCAAAAACAGCCCTCCGGAGTCCCGTTGGGACATTCGGCTATTTAGACAAGAACGACATTACCCACTTTATTTACGACAAAATGACGACGCTTCATATAATTTTCAAAAAGTGGGGCTGGACCCGATAAGAGTTGCCTACGTATCCCACATCCAGTGAGAATCAAACCCGCGTAGTTCGGCTAGTTTTGACATGAAAAGGAAAAAAATAAAAAATCATTTTGGACTAATTCTTCTCTTTTCAAGAGACTTCTTTTTTTCAAGGAATCCTTTTTCTTCTCTTTTTTAAAAAATTCGGCAGAGTTTCGGGACATTTTGGGCATCATTTTTGGGAAACGGGTGAAATCCTCTCTCATACCCCGACTTGGTTTTTCTTTTGATTTTCCTCACTCAATCTAGAAGCCGGTCAACACGCAATCCGAAACAAATTAAATGCACAGGTAGCACATAAAATGCATCAGGTTGGTCTTTTATTTTCGGGTACACCTGTCCTAGATGGACCGAACCCCTATGTTGAGTCCCCAAAGTCAAATGCACATGATGCAAACAAGCGTTCCTACTAGGGATCCGGCGTGAGGCTAAGTTATTCTAAGTTTAAAACCTGGGTGTATTGTTCTAGACCTGGCTTACCTGAGTGGACAACACGAGCCGAGGGGGGCGTCGTACCGGTAACCAAGAGATCATCCGGGTTTGCAACTTGTCCAAACCTCATTCTAAATTGGGATATAACACTAATAGAAAGAAGTCATGCCAGCGTGCACTCCTCAAAAGATAGAAGAGAGGGGTTTCATAGCAGTTTATATATACAGTTCAGATAATATCAAAGCGGTAAAAAGCAACATTTAGCGCATTAGGCCCAAACATGTAAATAAAATCAGACAATAAATAAAGCCAAATATAACAATTATTCTAAGCTCGAATTCTTGAACCCTGGTCTGTGAAACCAGAGATTCTAGGTTTGATCCCTAGCAGAGTCGCTAGAGCTATCACACCTCCTTTTTCCTACACCCGAAAGGGGTATATGGGAGTTTTTTCCAATTAAAGTGACAATCGAAACGAGATTATTATTTATTCAGAGTCGCCACTTGGGACAATTTATGGTGTCCCAAGTCACCAGTTTCAAATTCCGAATCGAGGAAGATTGGCTCTATTTTCAGTCCACGAACACAGAAATCCGGGTAAAAATTTTGTTAACCCAAGAGAAGGTGTTAAGCATTTCCGAATTTCGTGGTTTTAGCATGGTCACTCAACTGTTATTATTTGCCTATTTATTTGATTTTAAAATATCTTTGAAACCTATGTGCATTTTATTCCCTTTAAACCCGCTTTTAATAATCCAATTGTTATACAATTAATTATTTGATTACACATTGCAATCATGTCACGAAAACTGTACACACGATCCACAATATGTTTATTTTATTAACAAGATTAAATTATGGCCGGGTCACATGAATGTACCCCCGTATTTTTAGAAATTAAATGTCTCGGGAACCGTACCCATAGTTGTGATATTTTATTATGACGCGCCTAGAGCAAGTTAAAATGTTCAAAGACTAATTACTAATCTAAACTCAGTTAAAACTCTGCGAGGTCAAATAAATAAACTAAAAAACTCACGTCATCAACCCTTTTTAGCTCATGGCGCCCAACTTAAATCTAATCATCCAAGCACAATCCCTGAATACTCATCAATACGTAAAATAATAAGATAGGATTTGAACTTAAACTGATAGGGACATCATAAGCAAAGAAAATAATTTGATGAAGGAAAAGAAATCAAACTGGCCGCTATTTTACTATATTGGACAAACTTTTAATGCCAAACTCTTCTAACTTATATTCTTCATACATTCAGTATGAGAGAACCTGGCTAATAAAACACTCCAAAGCACTAGATTTATTTAAATAGAAAGAACATCTGGTGAATGCAACAATATAAGAAATTCTGGCAAATTTGATTTACTCCACATAAACTCAAAAAATTAAATGCAACGGCAGAGAAATGAGCCCGCACAAAGCTATTTGAATCATGAAAAACCAATTGCAACAATTTGACTCATTCTCAATTTGATACCCTAAAAATGGATTTTAAACCAACAACTATAACTAAAGCACGACTTGGATTTTCATTGACTTAACAGGACTTACAAATTAGCATAAATATTCATCCCCAGATCGACCAAGCTGTCTTTAGCCCCCAGAACACCCAAATGCGACCACTCCCCTTGTTAAGCAAACTGAGAAATCAATTGCCAAAGAGGGCTGGGGAAATGTTCATTGATATACCACTGCTTCATTGCCAAATAAAGCTAGCTGAGTAAAATAGGCACTCATATCAAAGTACTACTGCCAATGGGACAAGGAGAAACCGAGAAGAGAAGACTACAAGATATTTAACCTCTTCAGAACTGTTAACTCTAGAAGTGAAACTCAAGGGAATATGCAAAAGAAAGCTATGAAACTCAAGAACGATGATTCAGTTATTTCAAAATCCAAGCGCAAGAGTGTTATTCAAGTGAAAAAGAAAAATGGATGCAGTTCTGTACATACATATTTCGCATGACAACTTAACCTCTGTTTTGAACCCAAAATATAAGAAGCAAGATTATCACCATCATAGCTGCCAAATGCAGATACTCTAATAGAAGCTAGCGCTTCAAATAGCCTGACGCAACTGACTCGTGTTTGAAAGAAGCAAGAAAGGGAACAAATGGTCTATACATTTTTAGCAATAGGCATGAACAAAACTGGCAAACTGACTTCAGCAAAAAGCTAGACATGCAACTTTAGTCCTAATTTCAGTAAAGTAACAACTGCAATGGTGCCAATCTTGGCCAAAAGTGAAGCAGACCGCTAGAATTGTGAGCACATAGATAGCTAGTTCAACTAATTGGAATTTTAGTGTCCAAATAGTCATACATTCCTAACGTTCATGCATGAATGAAAACTATGCGTGACTTGACTGATTTGCGACTAGTACATGAGCAAACATGAAATTTCATATCAATACATGATTCATTCACCTGATTCAACTAGCGAGAACACACCAACTTGACAATTCATGATACAATAAAACCAAACAAAGTTAAACTTCGACTAATTAGCAACCAGATTTCAAACATTTTTCCCAAACAAACCATGATCGAATAGTGATAGAAGGGCAGATGAGCACACGCAGCTACATGTTTAGATGAATTCCAAGACCAGAGGATTATATGGACATTCAATAGCACATATGTGAAATCATGGAAGAAGCTGAAAACAAGAAGAACAGAGCAGCAAAAATGACAAATCTCAGCTATTACTTTAAACTTCAACACGTTTTATAGTTCATTCAGAGATCGATTCACAACGAGAACTAAAGGGAAGAAAAGAAATGAACCTGGAATTAAGAGAATGAATTAATACAACACTGAAATCGATCAAAAGGAAGCAAATAGCAGCTGAAAATCAACCCTCGAGCAGCAACAACCTTGAACTTCTCAAATGACTTCCATTTTTAAACCAAAATCCAGAATCAAAATGAAGAAGACGGACTCTAGAGAGTTAAAAAAAAAACTTTAAACAATAATTGACATGAAATGAAATTGCTGACCACTCAGTGATTTTTTTTTGTTGTTCCAGTATCAGAAATAAAAGAATAATAAAAGCTGAAGAAGAAAAATCTCTCAAATTCTTTTCCAAAATCCTCTCCAAAAATCCCTCTGAATCCTCTTCTCCTTAAAAAATTGGATGCGGTCCCTTTTGACAACGAGCCCTTGATGAATGTGGGGCTCAAATTGAGTGAAATCAATCCAACACCTCACACTCATCCAACGATCGTTCTCTAGAACCTTCCAATCTTGTGTTATAGTTCAAAATCGGGCGAGTGAGAGGAGGCAGAATCTTTGGTGTCAGAAACCGTTAGTAATGACAAGAGGAGAGAAGGAGGGAACGTGTGGTTGGAGATTGGGGCTCACTTGCCATGGATTTGGACTGAATTGGGGCTTGGTTTGAGTGAGAGAGATGCTTGAATAGTAACTGCGTCGCTTCTCTGAGTTCTATGATTTAGAGCTCGTTGTATTGTCTGAGTATATTTTGGGCGAGTGGGGCGGGTCAGGGGAATGGGTCGGGCAGCGGGTGAGGGCATTTGGGCTGGGGAAGGAACTAGCTTAATTCCAGCCCAATGAACGAATCTCCTTCCCCAAATTCATTTTCCTTTTCTTTTTTTCTCCTTTTCTTTTTCTTTAATTAACAAAATCCTAAAATTAACTCCTAAATTATTCTAAGTTGTCAAATTAAATTAATTTCCTAGTCACAATAATTATAAAATTACTTGGTCCTAAATTAACGGGAAAAATCAATAGACTAAAATTAAAAGGGGTAAAATGAGCTATTTTGTGATTTTCGTTTTTTAGTAAAAGAAATAATTACTAATTAATTCCAAAAAATATAAAATTAAACCTAAATGTGATTCAAGGTATTTTTTAGCTTTTTCATGATTTTTAATAGAAATGAACATGCACAAAAAATGGAAATAATTAGCATAAATTTTCACAAAATCCTATAAAATTGTAAAAAAATGGAAAAATTATTTTTCTTGTATTTTATGGGAGTAATTCACATAGGACAAAAATCACGTGCTCACATCAGCTACTTGGGTGAAACAATTTCTGAAGAAAAGACAGGTGTTGTGGGCACATTTGTTCACAATTAATGTAGAAACTACAGAATTGCAAAGTAGCATACCTGACAAGATTCAAGACATTATAGCTGAGTTCCTAGGAGTGTTTGCTGAACCAAAGTACCTGCCACCAAGAAGAACGCATGATCATCAGGTTCCACTTAACCTGAAGCAACACCAATCAGTTTTAGACAATACAGGTACAATTATTTTCAGAAGAATGAGATAGAAAAGCAAGTTAGTGAAATGCTTAATAATGGTACTATACAACCTAGCCACTCCCCATTCTCTTCCCCTGTATTGTTAGTTAAGAAAAAAGATGGAAGTTGGAGATTTTGCATTGATTATAGGGAATTAAACAAAATGACAGTTAAGGATAAGTTTCCAATTCCTTTGATAGATGATCTTATTGATGAGCTTAATGGTTCTTGCATTTATTCAAAAATTGACTTAAGAGCTGGTTATCATCAAATAAGAATGACGGAAGGGGACATCTATGAATGAAGGAAGGGGACATCTATAAAACTGCTTTTAGAACACATTTAGGGCACTATGAATTCAGGGTCATGTCTTTTGGCTTGACCAATGCCCCTGCTACTTTTCAAAGCCTCATGAATTAAGTGTTTAAACCTTTTTAAGGAAGTTTGTATTGGTGTTTTTTGATGATATACTAGTTTACAATTCTTCTATGGAGACTCATGTATCTCATCTCAGAAAAGTACTGGAGATCTTATAGAAGGAACAGCTTTATGCAAAAATGTCTAAATGTGCTTTTGGACAAGATAATGTGGAGTAATTGGGACATATTATCTCAAGTAAAGGGGTTTCTACTGATCGTGCTAAAATTGAGGCAATATTAAACTGGCTTGTACCTAAATTTGTGAAAGTCTTAAGGAGATTCCTAGGATTGAATGGCTACTATAGGAGGTTTGTTAAATCCTATGGAATCATAAGCAGACCATTATTTAATCTGCTTAAGAAGAATGCCTTTCAGTAGAATGAGGAGGCAGAGTCAGCCTTTTAGCAATTAAAGACAGCTATGTCAATAGTACCAGTGCTTGGGTTGGCTAATTTCACCAAGCCTTTTGTGATAGAAACTGATGCATGTGCTACTGGAATGGGTGCTGTATTGATGCAAGGAGATATACCTATATCTTTCTTTATCAAAGCCTTAGCACTCAAGCATAGGAGATTGTCTACTTATGAAAAAGAGTATATAGCAGTTCTATCAGTTGTAGATAGGTTGAGGCATTACTTACAAGGGGCACTTTATTGTTATGACTGATCATCAAAGCTTGAATACTTACTGGAGCAGAAGGTAACCACAACCTTACAGCAGAAAGGGTTAACTAAGCTTATGGGCCTTGACTGTGAGGTTCAATATAAGAAGGGCAGTGAGAATAGGGTGGCAAATGCTCTTTCAAGAAGACATGAAGATGAATCTACTCTATTAGCCATATCCAGCCCACAGGCTACATGGATATAGGATATTATTGATAGTTATGAAGGAGATCCTATAGCATTACCACTACTGAGGGAGTTAACCATAACTCCTAGTAGCAAGGAGGACTATACTTTACACCAAGGAGTCATCAGGTACAAACATAAGATTTACGTGGGGAAGGGTACTGATCTAAGGGAAAAGATCCTACAAGCTATGCATCATTCTGCTATTGGTTGACACTCAGGTTAGCAGGGTACCTACAAGAGATTACAACTTCTGTTTCATTGGTCAAACATGAAAAAAGAAGTGTGTAAATGGGTAGAGGAGTGTGATGTCTGTCAACGAGTTAAATCTGAAAATGTCCATTCACCAGGCTTGCTTCAGCCACTTCCAATACCAGATCAGGCATGGCAGGACATATCCATGAATTTTGTGGAGGGATTACCCAATTGTGGGTGTAAGAATGCAGTGTTAGTAGTGGTTGATAGATTCACTAAGTATGATTATTTCTTGGCTATTAAACGCCCATTTTCAGCTCAAGAGGTAGCCGATCTATTTCTCAAAGAAGTCTATAGACTACATGGGTTACCTAAAATAATAGTATCTGATAGAGAACCTATATTCACTAGCCATTTCTGACAACATCTCTTCAAGACTATGGGTACCAAATTGAACATGAGTACAACCTATCATCCACAGTCACGGGCAGACTAAAAGGCTAACAGGTGCATGGAAACTTACCTACAGGCAATGGTATTTGATAATCCTAAGCTATGGACCAAATGGATTCATTTGGTGGAATGGTGGTATAACACCAACTACCATAGTGCACTGAAAATCACACCATTTCAGGTACTATATGGCTATCCACCACCACAATTACCTACAAGATCCTTGCCTAATACCGGTCAATCACCAGCAGGAGTGAGCGTGGCTTAGCATCAGCATATGCTACAAATACTAAAGGACAACTTGACTCAAACACAGGCTCGCATGAAGTTCTACGCAGATAGGTTGAGATCATAAAGAATACTAGAAGTGGGGGACCAAGTCTACCTAAAGCTACAGCCTTATCGCCAATCCTCTATAGATGTGCACAGAAATGTAATGTTGTGTGCCAGATACTATGGTCCATATAAGATTGAACAAAAAATTGGATTTGTAGCTTACCGATTGTAGCTCCCACCAGGTTCGCAAATACATCCAGTGTTTCATGTCTCGCAACTAAAATGTCGAATAGGTTCTACCATCGTCCCAGCACAACAACCTCCTCTCTATGATATGGAGGGAAAAGTCTTGATTCAACCAATAGCCATTCTTCAGAGAAAAATGATACGAGTCAACAATGGGGTTGGGGTAAAAGTATTAACTTGAGTGAAAAGGAAGCTTCTTGGGAAGATTGGAGCTACATCAAACATCGATTTCTAGAATTTGTGGCTCAACTCCGACTTTGAGTACAAAGTCTTTCTTGAAGGAGAAGGGAATGTTATGTTCGGAGATTCCTAAGTTACTAATTATGAAAGTAACCCTTCTCTATATCTCTTGAGAACTTGGGCAAGATAAGAAATGGGCTTCAGCTGATTAGAGAGTTAGTGGGCTTCGGTTTATTAGTTAATAAGGCCCAATTGGAAATAGAAGCCCAATACCACTTAAAAATAAATACAAGAAAAGGGAGCTAAGGACTGAAGCAATTACCAGTATAATTCTATTACAACTTCCAACTGCCTATTCTTCTCTCTTTTTTCTCTCTCTCAATTCCTAACCGACTTCTCTTCTTCTTCTCTCTTTCAGGTATCATTTGTCCAGTAGCTATGGTGGATCTATTGTACTTAGTTATGGTGGATTCATTGTAATTCAATTTCATTATCAATTGAATAATAAAGCTTGTGTTCCTCATTGTTCACTTCTTCATTTTATGTTAATTATTGAGATAAATCCTAGTCTATTACATAAAACCTCCCTTTCGAAGTTGAAATCCCTATTCACGATTTCACTGCCTATAAAAGCGAAGCCGTATTAGAGAGTAACTTAATTTCTCATACTAATGGAGATGACGATGATACAATAAAGCTTGTGGAATCCTTTCAAGAATGAGAAAATAAGCTTGTTGAGGTCACTGCCTTGCCGGCACTTAGCCGGAGTTTCACCATCTCCGGCCAGCTCACTTTCTGCAACAGCTCCATCTTCACTAATTGATGTATTTCTCTTAAGTTGAGTTTAGTCCATCAAGTTCGTCGAAGTCCCTATTTCGAGGTTCTTCGTCCGTGGTCTTAGTTTGATGGCTCGGGTAGTGTTGGAGATATATCGGTACTCTCTTCTTCGATGTATTCAGGGAGATTCAATATATAATAAAATTTCAAAGCTTTTGTCCTTTAAAGGCCAGCTTCTGTTTTCTAGCATTTTGATAATACTACTGCATCAATGTGATCTTCCCTCAACTAAATTTTTGGTTGTGATTAATTTTGCCTCTTTGTATTAGTTTTCCTTTGGTATTCTGTTCCGTCATTATCTCTTAGTTAATTTAAACTACCAATTACTTAATTAATTAATTATAATATACTTATCCGTAGCGTACTTGTTAGTGCACCATTTCCATGAACTAACTAGGAGTAATCACCTAAAATGTTAAAACCCTTTTATTTTCCTTATACTTAGTGGTGATAATAATACAAATTAAATTTGTGTAGTTAATTTGATTTTCCGTGTTAGTTTATATTCTCTGTAATTCGTGGATTAATTTGAGGTTGAATGCAATTATTTTGTTGAAGAATTTAGATCATTATATTGTCTTCTTTTTTAATTTATTTTTTATTCCTGTCGGGAGTGGGCGTAGGAATCTCTTATCTCTCTGTTTTACTTCCTTCATGATGTAATTTTTATAGTGTCCATTTGGTTAGTATTTGTCACATTAACAATAAACTCTTAATTACTAATGTGCAAATATAGAAATTAGTGATTGAAAGATATTGAGACGTAGATTGATTTTATGGTTTTAAGCCTTTGGTTCTATGTAATTATTTAATAGTGTAGATGAGCTATTAGTTCATACATTGTGGTACAAATCATCTAGTTATTCATAATTCATGGCCTCACAATAATCTCAAACTTAGAAAATGAATAATTATGAACACAGACTAGTTGCTTTAGGTGCGATTAATAAATAAATCATCGTAACTATGAGTAACGTTCCCGTGACATCGTCATGATACATAATCCCAATACGAGTGTGCATTTCACGCGACTCGACCTGAACTTCAAATAATAATAATAATAATAATGATGATGATAATAATAATAATAATAATAATAATAATAAATATGTGATAAATTGCGGGTGCTTTCACGTGATGTGATTCGCAGTGTGTACAAAAATAATAAGTGCGTGACATCGTGACATATTTAAATAAATCCAAAAATCCTAAAAGCAAATAATTAATTAAAAGCGGTTAGAAAGTAAAAAAATGCACAATAGGTTTCAAACATGTAATAAATCAGATAATTAGGACAAGTATTAATTGTTAAGCGACCGTGCTAAAACCACGAAACTCGGGAGTATCTCACACCTTCTCCCGGGTTAACAGAATTTCTTACCCGGTCTTCTGATTTCGCTGACTTTAAAATATAGTCAAATTTCCTCGAATTGAAATTTAAAATAAATTTAGTGATTTGGGTCACCATAAATTATTCCAAGTGGCGACTCTGAATCAATAAATAATCTTATTTCGATTAATGTCATTTTAATTGGAAAAACTCCCTATCCCTTCGAAAAAGGAGGTGTGACAGCTCTGGAGACTCTGCTAGGGAACCCAGAACTTTTGGTTCAAGGTTCAGAATTCGAGCTTAGATATAGTTGGCTTTTGTTTATTATTTGATTTTTTACGTGTTCGAGCCTAATGTGCTAAATGCTGCTTTTTACCCCTTTGATATTACTTCAACTGTATATAAACTGTTACGAAACGCCTCTTCTCTCTGAGTCTTCTAAAGCTTCTGGGAAGTGCACACTGTCATAGCTTCTTTTCTGTTAGAGTATCATATCCCTAATTTAGAATGAGGATCAGATCAGTTACAAAGCCGGATGGCCTTTTGGTTCCCGGTACGTTGCCCCCCCCGGCTCGAGTTATCCGCTTGGGTAAACCAGGTCTAGAACAACACACCCCAGGATTCAAACCTAGAATAACATAGCCTCATGCCGGATCCCTATAGGAACGTTGGTTTGCATTCACGTGTATTTGGATTTGGGGACTCAACACAAGGGCTGGATCCGTCTAGGGCAAGTGTACCCGAAACTAAAAACACAATTCTGATGCATCTTACTTGCTACTTGTACATTTGTTTGATCTGTTTTGTATGTTGACTGGATTTTAGAATAGGGAAAGAAAATTAAAAAAAATAGGGGAAGGAGAATAATAGAGTGAAATTCACCTGGTTCTCATAAAATCCATGTGTTTAAAAATCAAAATGCGTCTGATTTTACTCAAAAGGTGTTGAAAAATAGATTAAGATTGTCCCTAGAGTCGAATTAATAATCAATAGAAGTCCCAATAGAAGTTTACTGACCTGGCTCTTCAATCGACGATCTACTGCTCTATTACCCGCTTCTGGCCGAACTACGCGGGTCTGATTCTCAATGGATGTAAGATACGTAGGCAAACCTTATCGGTTTCGGCCCCCAATTTTAAAAAAAATCCAAAACTATTTTCCCTTTCATTAATTCTCTCTTAGAAAATAAAAAAAATATTAAATCCAAATATTTTCCTTCTTTTCTAAAGTCTTTCATTCGGAAAAAAAAAGAAAAAAAAATTCAAATCAAAATCCAAAATATTTTCTTTCTTCTTTAGCCGTCATTCTTTTCGAAATTTAAAGGCAAAAATATTCAAGATTCAAAAATATTTTATTTTTTCTTTAGAAGTCTTTCTTTCATAAATTCAAAATAAAAGTCCATAAATTCAAAAATATTTCCTTTCTTCTTTAGAAGTTTTTCTTTCGAAATTACCAAAAAAAAATGAAATTAAAAAAAATATTTTTCTTTCTTCTTTATATATCTTTCTTTCGGAAATTAAAAAAAATCTTAAAAAAGCATATATCAAAATTTAAAAAAAACAATAACATAAAAGCAATTCCTTGTTAGGAGCTTCATGGTCTAATTTTTATAAATTAAAAAAGAGTTAGTTTATCTTGATCTTCCCGATTAAAAAAGAGTTAGTTCGGGAAGATCTTGATCTTCCCGAACTACACAAGATCTGATTCATGTCTCTACATGATACGTAGGCAACCCACATCTGGTTCGATCGACTATTTAAAAAAAGAAATGATGATGATAATAATAAGGACCGACCGAGTCCGTTCTAACGTGTCTCTTTTTTTGAATTGTGAAGAAAGTTTGAGGTGGTCGATTTGTGGTATGCTGGCAACACAAGATCCAAGAAAAAAATGCCATTGACAACTGACATCGAAGTTGTTACAAGTGCTCAAGGGACTCGGGGTCAGAGGGTTCAACAAAAGTCTACTGTGGTTGAGGAAAATAGAATACTAAAACAGAAAATGACCGAAAAGTGTCAAGCATGGGCCAATGGCCAAGGACAACCTTTTTCTATTCATGGTTTCCCATAGTTCACATCTATCTCGACTACTACCATTTCGACCTCATTGTCTGATCAATCTTATCCACCTAGGTTCAGTCTTTGTCCCAATTGTACGACTACAACTGGAGCCTCTGTTGCGTACTCCCAAAGTGTGCCATTGACAGCCAATCAGACAACCACTACTGTTATGCCCATCTTCACCATCCCACAACCAATGGTGGTGCAAAGGAAAACTCATGAGTCACAATTTGCAACCCAGCAAGAACAGTACCACTCTCCTGAGTACCACTCGTACCTATTTTATCTTCCTAAAAAGATTGGGAAGCCTTCCTGAAAGGTGACACGGGAAGAAATGACCCAAAGAATGAAAAGCTTAGAACAACAGTTGAAAAACATGTTGGCAGGTCAGAAGAGTATTTCCTTCAAGGATCTATGTATGTTCTCTGATGTTTGTTTTCTACTTAGCTTCAAGACTCCCAAATTTGGAAAGTATTATGGACCCCATAGCCCACTTGAAAAGGTATTGCAATCAGTTAAGAGGTGCGGAAGAAAAAGAAGAACTAGTAATGGCTTATTCGGGGAAAGTCTAACAAGGGTAGTCTCTAAATGGTTTATGGATCAAAATATCTCTCACTGGCATGTCTGGGATGACATGGCCTAGGACTTTGTCAAACAGTTCCAATATAACATCGACATTGCCCCAGACTGCAATTCCCTTTCAAACTTGAAGAAGAAACCAACTGAAAGTTTCAGGGAATATGCCATTAAATAGAGAGAGCAAGAGGCTAGAGTTAAGCCACCCATGGATGACCACGAGTTAATCACTGTCTTCCTTCAGTCTCAAGAGCTAGATTATTTTCAAAACATGATGTCTGCAGTGGGCAAATCCTTTTAGGAAGCAATCAAAATGGGGGAAATGGTGATAATGGCCTTAAGACAGGCAAGATTATAAGTCAAGCAGTTCTCAAAGCCGCAATTCAGACTGCCCAAATTGAATTTGATAATTTTAGTGATACGAATGAGAAGGATGAAGAAACCATGATGACATCAGGGTCGAGAAGAGGTCCTAGGAGAGCGTCTCGAAGGTATGACCAGCTTTGTCTGGTTTCCGATAATTCCCCTAAGTACTACTATCCACCTCAGAACCCACAATACTATGTTGCTCCACCTCAGTGTGTTTTCCAGCCACCAAAACACCCCAGAAGACGAGCAGGAGCATCACAAAATCTCCATCAGCCTCCACAAAATTTTTAAGTTCCAAGCCAGGGGTATAAAAGGGAACAAAGGTTGAAAGATAATTTTGCACCAATAGGAGAGTCCTATGAAAGCTTGTTTGAGAAATTAAAGCTTTATGACATGATTGCACCTATTCGTTGAAATTATGTGGACCCACGTGCAAGAAGCTTTGACCCTTTTAAAAGGTGTGAATACTATTCCAATGTCCAAGGGCATAATGTTGAAAGCTGTCGGGATTTGAAAATAGAAGTATAAAGGATGATCCAGAAAAAAATTGATTGAAATTGTAGAAGGCCCTGGTGATTCAGATGAGCAAATTTGTGGCTAAATGTCAAAATTAGCAATTGAAAGTCATTCCCTCCTCACTAGGAAAGAATCTTGGTAGCTTGTTTTGATATTTTTTCTATTATCTGGGTTATTTCAGGGGTATGATCCAGATTTTATATGTTTTATTGAGTCAAACACTTCCATCAATCTGTTTTGTCCGTGTCAGTCTTGTCTGTTTGTTCTATTGCTATTTTCATTATCTGGGTTATTTTAGGGTTGTAACTCGGATTTTAGGTTGTTTGTCTTGTTGTCTAACTTTTCCATCCTTTACTCGATAAAATACACTTTGTCCTTTTGTGTCATTCTGTGCTTAATCCTTTTCCTGCTAGTTCTAGTGACATAACATGCATGCGGAATTTTGGCCAGATCCTAAAAAACTGATTTAGTCTTGAATAACTCAGAAAAAATACTTTTGAGGATGAATAAAAAGTCGAAACACTTTGGAATTAAGCTCGAGTAAAATTTATGTGGAACAAGAATAGTCATTCCCGTGGAGGTTAATGATCTTTACCTTCAAATCATTGTGAAGGTTGGGTTTGATGAAATCAATTGAAGTTTATTTGAAAGTTTTGACATTGATGGATGAAAAGTGTCTTTCAACCACGACACACCAAGAAGATAGACATGTTCATCAAAGTTGTGATCGCGAAAAGATACTATGCTTGGTGTTCTCAAGGCTAGGAGACCCTTTTTCTGCTATCCAAATACTTTATACCCTTTGTCCCTTTTGAGCTTGTGTTATTTTCTTTGACCACCGTGTTTTGGAATCAAGTTTCGAGTTAAAAGTAAAAAAAATAAAAACAAATGATGAAAAAAAGCTCATGCCCCAAGAGTACAAATTGGGAAAACTCTTAGAAAGTTCAAATAATAAAGAAGAAGAAGAAGAAGAAGAAGAAAGAACAGTCAAAGGTCCATACCCCTAGAAAATAGAAGCTGTGGCAATTTGTTTTGAAAAACAAAAAGAAACAGAAAACAGGATGAAAAATAGTTAGGTTAGATGTTTGAACTACGTTTAACCTGATTCCTTAAAAAAGGATACGTAGGTAGCCTTACACAGTTCGGTCCAACCAAATAAGAATTCAGAAGAAAAATAAAAAGAAAAAAAATCCAAAAATCCCTAGTATCTGAAACAGGGGCAAAGATTTTATTTCACTTTTGAAAGAGTCGATTCCAAGAGTTATAAGTCTACAACACCTTATTTTGAGTCTACTAGCCTTCATCGATCCTTCTTTCCAATCCTATCCAAAAACCTTTCAAATAAAGACCTCCTGGTCAGCCTTCAAGAATGCCAATAGACGCATGCAATGAGCAACAGTTATCACACGACATAGAACACTATCAAGTTGCTCACATAAGAAGGCAAAAGAAAAAGAAAAACAAAAGAAAAATGAGAGAGTCTTACTAGTGAAAATCCTCACGGTCACTATAAGGCAACGGTAAGTAGAAATAAATAAATGAGAGAGATGTGTTGGTGAAAATTCCTCAGGGCATCACTAGTCGAAAGTGAGTCGTGAAGCAGATGCAAAGAATTGACACGAACAAGCCCGACTCCAAGGTCATAGGAATGGTAAAAGAAAAGATTAGATAAGTTTGATAGATTAGGCCGCTGCATCCAAAATGCATGTCATGATCATTTAAGGCTAGTTATTGAAAAAAAAAGAAGAAGAAAGAAAAAAAACTCTTCCTTCTGTCCTTCCCGATAGGGGCATTTCTTGTTAATATTGTTTATTTGCATCATTGTGCCCTTCACTCTGAGTCCGTCCTTGTCAAAACAAGCAAGAAAAGATTTTAAAATTTGCTACCAGCTTTTTAGTTGCACAAAGTAAATTTGGCCAGCACACTCAGTTGTTACAGTCAACATGCCTTGAGAATTCATGCAAGGTGTCCCCCCAAAAGACTCTTGTCAGTATACTTAGCTAAAGCAAGCAAAGATAACCTTAAGGTTAATCAGGGACTATGGAGTGTGCACATCGTGCAAAAGGCACTTCCAGTTGTGATTCTCTCTAACAGACAAATTACTCTGGAAGCAAAAGCCATTTAAGATATCAGAAAAGGTTATCCAAGAAAAGAAATCTCTTTTTCGAGATAAGGTTGATTGAGCCACAAAACACCAATGGAAGTGGGAGTGAAATAATCATGGTTGATACAAAAAGTAAAGGTTCCTTGAAATCAACAACAAAGTCTCCCATCAATGCAACCAACTACCAATACAGTCGGTCTTCCAAAAGGCTGGATGATCAAAAAGCCAACCTGTCAAAAACTCAAGGCCACAAACCGACCACCACTTTCAAAACTGACAAAGTTTTCATTGTTTGAAATAGGAACAAAGGAGTGCAAAGAAAGTGGTTAAAAAAAAGGAAAAGAGAAAAAGAAGAGAAGGGCCGACAAACAGAAGTTTCTCAAGGCTTTGCCTTTATTTGTCTTGCTAGTGTGCATAAACTCTTGTCATTGCTCCTCACATTTTCCTCCTAGGGTAATACATCCTAGTCTGATGGATTTTCCTCCCAATAAAAGTCTTAGTATGATGAATCTTTTTCCAAAGATAAAAAGCCCTAGTCTGATGAATTTTCTCCTAGGATAGAAATCTTAGTCTGATGAAACTTTCTCCTAAGATAAAACACCCTAGTCTGACGAATTTTCTCATAGGATAAACGTCTTAGTCTGATGAATTTTCTTCTAAGATAAGGAAACATAGTCTGAGACCCTTTCTCCTAGGATAGACGTCTTAGTCTGATGAATCTTTCTCCTAAGATAGAAAACCTAGTCTGACGAATATTCTCCTAGGATAGATGTCTTAGTTTGATGAATCTTTATCCTAAGATAAAAAAACCTAGTCTGATAAATTTTCTCCTAGGATAGAAGTTTTAGTCTGATGAATCTTTCTCCCATGACAAGAAAACCTAGTCTAATGAATTTTCTCCTAGGATAGAAGTCTTAGTCTGATAAATTTTTCTCCTTAGATAAAAAGCCCTAGTTTCATGAATGTTCTTTTAAGATAAAAAACCCTAGTCTGATGATTTTTTATTTTAAGATAAAAAGCCCTAGTCTGTTGAATTGTCTCCTAGGATAGAAGTCTTAGTCTGATAAAAAGCCCTAGTCTGTTGAATTGTCTCCTAGGATAGAAGTCTTAGTCTAATTAATCTTTCTTGTAAGATAACAAGATAAGAAAACCTAGTCTGATGAATTTTCTCCTAAGATAATTTAAAAAAAACAAGAATTCTGGATTTAAAAAATAGGGTCAGTTTTAGTTTCCTTTAGTCGTTAATCTTTAGTTTTTCTTAAGTTCAGTGGTACCGCCTGGAAAATAGGGCCCAGTTTTAGTTTTCTTAAGTCGTTAATCTTTAGTTTTCCTTAAGTTCAGGGGTCCTGCCTGGAAAATGGGGTCAATTTTAGTTTTCTTAAGTTGTTAGTGTAAGCACGTGATTTTTGCTTCGCGGACAATCACTCCAAAAAGAAATAAAAATAATGGCAAATGGCCTCGCTATACAATTTTTCGATTTTTGCGTGACACGTGTTGGCAGTCATTTGTTGGTTCTGTCCATTTTTCGTTTAATCTTACCAAAACGAAATACAAAATATGTATGTCATGTGTAATTAAACTGTAATTCGATCATTAAAAGAAAATCCAAAAAATATATATGCATCTTTTATTCTGGGTTGTGATTTAACCTACTTAAATATTTTCATATGTGTGTGATAATTGGGTTAAGTGATTAAATTAATGATGGTTTTTAATTTCATTTTTTTTAAATTAGAAAACAAAAAGAAAAGAGTAATGAAATTGGTTTGGGCCAAAAATGAATTAAAATCAGGCCCAAAACCAGGACACAGGTCCAGTACAAACATAAGCTGCCCGGGTACGTCCCAAACAACGCCGTATCAGCGTCTCTGTGCTGAGCCGTTGATTTGATTCGAATGAACGGTCCCGATCAGGCCACTCATTCAACCCCAAACGACGTCGTCTTAGGCAATTGATCTGAGCCGTCCAACCCCTTGATCCAACGGATCCAGGCCTTCCCCTAGGCCCGTCAAATTTAACCCGATCCAATCCCCTACCCGGTCTCAACCCACTATCAGCCCCCGAACGACGTCGTCTCTCTTCAAAGAGTAGATCCTGGCCCTTGATCTCGCATGATCCGACGGCCAGGATCTAAACTTCAAAATCATATATAAATCCCCAACTTGGTTACCCCGCCCCCTATCCAAAACACCCCCCCCCCCCGGCTTCATCGTCTCCCTGACCAACCCTAACACCCAAACCCTAGCGGCCGCCATAGCTTCCCTTTCACCTGAACACAACGATGCCGTTGGCCGTGAGTCTAACACCCCTGAGCCACCATGACCCCCCTCTCCAAATCCACACTCAGGTTACCTCGAATCTTCCCCGAACGTCTCGAATCTTCATTCGAAGATCCGAGACCAAACCTAGATCTACACCAAACCACCCCATATTCACCTTGGTCACTCCCCTAACGTCCCTCAGGCCTTAACTAGCTTTGGTTCCGGTCAAATACAAGCATAACTTGTCAAATCCCAAATCTGAGTTCAAGAACCCTAAAAAACCAAACCTGTTTTCGTTTGAGGTAAGTTTCCGATGTAATCGCCCTTTGTTGTTTTTTGTTTAGGTGTTATGCATATGTTTATGGTTTTGTTTAGTTTGTTTTTGATTATTCTCTGTCCGTCTCCAAAGACCCTTTTGTTTGGTCGATTTCTTTTCTCGAATATTAGTTAAGTGTTATAAGATGTTTAGTCGCTTCGATTGATATTGTCGGTTAGTTAAGTTTCACAAACTGCATAATGAAATGGCCCGAGTGTTGAAATAAATTGGTACCCTGTTTAGTCTATGTTGTTAGTCGTTTAATTGTTACGTATGTTAGTTCGTATAGTCGATTTGAGTAACGTCGTCAAATAATTAAGTGTCGTAAAGTTCCATCGTTGTCCGGAAAAATGCCTGAGTCACTCATTTTTTCTGTTTTGAGTTCAGTCGATCAGCGGCTAATTAGTATACGTTATAACTCGCAAAGTCGACTCGTCACATGCTTGACGTTAGTTTCACAATATTAAATAACAAACGACCTAACTGAGTGATTTAGGTTAGTTTCACAGCCAGTTACTGGCTAGTTTTGTTGAAGGTTTGTTTGGACTGATTATAGGTTGGTTTGTTAGCTGTGGGAGGGGGGATTCGAACTGGAAAATCTGACTAAGTGTTCAGGATTAGAAGAAGCTGTCAAGTGTTAATTAAAATACTATTAATGGGGAACAAAACACAAGAGCATGGGAATTAAATGAATACTTTAAACCCATAACTCTTGATTAGAGCAATAGGACAAAGCATGGGAGGCTGATTAAGTTTACCAAGAAAAATGCCTTTAGGCATGGGGAGTTAAGGGGTATGGGCAGATTGCAACTGGCAGAATCCAGGCAGCTTGACTGCACTGGATTATTGGCTTATAAATAAGCTGTTGCAGAACTAAAAAAGTGGCTGGACTTTTAGTCTTCAGAGAAAGAAAAAAAAACAGAAAGAAATTTCAGAATACTGTGAATAAGTATCATCTGACAACTGTGTAAGAGTTGAAGTTGGTCGAGCTGTCTTTGCTGATTGTTGTTGGTTGTTTGCTGAGTTTTTGTGTTTATTGATTTTTTGCTGCTACTGCATTGAACATTCTGGTTTTCTTGGCCGCATCTTATTACACTGTGTCTGGGAGTGTTTGTTTGGTGCTCGACCACCTGTTGGTTTTCCTTGTTGTGGAAACTGTTGTTGGCTGTCTGTGGACTGTTGGTGACACTTGTGGCTGGTTGTTTGTTGCTGTGTTGTTGCTGTCTATTACTGCTGTGACTGCTGCTTGGTTGCTTGCTGCTGACATCCTTCCTTTTCTTTTGTTTGGTTATCTGAATCCAGGTACACATACTAAGTCTATGTAATTCCATGTTTGAAGTTGACATTTGAAGCATGAATACACACATGAAGAAGTTGAAGTTATAAACTGAATTTAGTTTTTCTGCCGATTGTACTTAAACCATTTTGTGTATCAATAATATGTAATTTCCTTCCATGGAACTGTATAATTAGCTTATGAACTCCCTAGGTAAGTCCTTAGAGGGATATGAGGCTAGAAATCATCCTGCTTATTTCATGACGTTTGTAAAGATGCATGTTAGACTTGAATCAAGTAAATGGACTTCTAATTGTCGTAATAGTCTAATCTCAGTATACCAAATGGTTCGAATCAGGACTAAAGCTTGATCTTAAAGTCCTTTCATGACAACAGATTAGCCTATTTTAAACTTACAATAGACTGTTAAAGGAAATAGTATCATTTTATCTTCCAGTTTGCAAACTCACGAATTAGCATAAGAACAAGCAGTTAGGCTAATATCGGAATAAGGACAGCCAAGTCCAGTGTAATACCATATGCGTTGGACCCAAGCCCACACGTGCTTTTGTATTTGGAAACTCATAAATTTTATCTCTTGTTTGGGGTTCGACTACAAATACTTTAAGTATGAAATGGGGCTAGGATCTTTTGCTCTCCGTCATTTTAGAGATGAACAAAGTAGAAAATTATAGTCATGCTAAGATTATCCTTTTAATTAAATGAGATGAGCCTCGCAGGATAGATACATAAATGGCGGGGCCCTCGTTAAATGTATGTATTAAATGCTTAGAATTCGGGACAGGCCGTTTAGCAAATTTTACGGCCCTACCCAAAACAATGATACGCTAGTCGCTTTAGGCGCGTATTTAATAATGTTATCTCCCTAAACTCGGGTGCACATTTATGTGACCCAAATCCAAATCTCAACTAAATCGAAATGTGTCTCTAATCACGGGTATATTGATTGTGGCGTGGTTTGAGATGCATTTCCAAGACGTTGCAAATTCCTTTTAAAAATAATGAATGAGACGAGCCTCGACAAACAAAAATGCACAAGCTGTGGGGCCCTCCGAATATATATATTAAAATACTTAGAATTCGGGACAGGCCGTTTAGGGAATTTTGCGGCCTTCCCCAAAATAACACTACGTTAGTTGCTTTAGGCGCGTCTTAATAATTTATTTTTCCTAATTCGGGTGCACATTTATGTGACCCAAATCCAAATCTCAACCGAGTCGAGATATGTCAATAACCACGGGTGCATTGATGTAACGTGGTTCGAGATATATTTTCACGACGTTGCAATTCTCGTAAAAAATAATAATTAAAGCGGCCAAGAGTTAAAATTAGCACATAAGTTCACATTTGTATAAAATCAGATAATCAAGCCGAATATAACAGTTAAGCGACCGTGCTAGAACCACGGAACTCGGGAATGCCTAACACCTTCTCCCGGGTTAACAGAATTCCTTATCCGGATTTCTGGTACGCAGACTGTAATATGGAGTCATCCTTTTCCTTGATTCGGGATTAAAATAGGTGACTTGGGACACCCTAAAATCTCCCAAGTGGCGACTCTGAAATAAAATGAATAAATCCCCTTTCGATTGTCCTTTAATTGGAAAAACTCCCTTGTACCCTCTCGGGTGCGTAAAAAGGAGGTGTGACAGCTCTGGCGACTCTGCTGGGGACTGTTTCGATCCAGAACCACTAGTTCAGGGTTAGAATTCGAGCTTAGATAAATTGTTATATTTGGTTCTATCTGATTTTACATATTTGAGTCTAATGTGCTAAATGTTACTTTTACCGCTTCGATATTATTTGAACTGTATAAACTGTGCCGAAACCTCTCTCTTCTTACCTCCGGGGAGAAGATCGCTGGTCGAGGCTCCCTATTCTGTTAGTGTCAATACCCAAAATAAGAAAGAGGACGGATAAGTTACGAAGCCGGACGGCCTTTTGGTTCCCGGTAAGTTGCCCCTCCTCGACTCGAGTTGTCCGCTCGGGTATACAGTCTAGAACATATATCCAGGTTATAAACCTAGTATAACGAAACTCCATGCCGGATCCCTAGTAGGAACGCTTATTTGCATCACGTTGCATTTGACTTAGGGGACTCAACACAGGGGTTGAGTCCGTCTAGGACTAGCAACCTGATATGAAAGGACCATCCTAATGCATCCTATTTGTTTTCCGTGCATTTATTTGTCTCGCGCCCGCATGCTGACCGGTGTTTGAATATTATGAATAATGTGAAATTGGAAACAAAAAAGAAGAAGAAATAGCGGTTAGGGAGTTAATTGTTTATTTTTGGAAAAAACCAATGCCAAAATACTGTCAAAACTCTGCCGAAATTTTGAGAAAATGAGAAAAAAAAATGTCTTATTAGTTTGTTTTATTAAAAGCAAAGGAAAAATAGAAAAAAGAAGAAGAAAAAAGTCGTTGTTCTGTTTTGTTTTTCAAAAAATATATAGTTTGTCTTGTCATAAAAATGAAGATGAAAAGAGTCTTATTTTTTAAAAAATGTTTTTTTATTATTTTTATGAAAATCCGAATAATAATAATAATAATAAATATATATATATATATATATATATATATATATATATATATATATATATATATATATATATATATATATATATATATATATATATATATGTCTTTATTTGTTGCAAAAATATTTGTCTTGCCAAAAAGTCTTGAAAAGTTTTTAGACCCCTAATTTTCAAAAAAAAAAATGTCGAAGATCTAATAGGAAAAAGAAGAAAAAAAGTCTTTTAATTTTTAGAAAAAGACCTCCTTTCTCCTTTTAAAGTAGTCCTTTCACAATTTTTTTTTTTTTAAAAAAAAGATCTAAATAAAGTTTTTTTTCTTCACTTGGCATAATCACCCTAATAAGTTAGTTCACCTACTTATTCTTGATCGCGAGAACTACGCCGGTTTGATTCTCGCAGGGTGTGAGATACGTAGGCAACTCTCATCGGGTCCAACCCCTCATTCAAAAAAAGAGGAGTCTTTGAAAAAAAAGAAAAAAAAAGATCTATATAAAGTTTTTTTTTTCCTTCACTTGGCATAATCACCCTAATAAATGTGCAGGATGAGCACGATACAAAACGAACCTTTTTCAGTAATGACCAAGATCCCTTTTGAGTTGCGATTATGGTGGAATGACTTAGGCAAAGAAGGGCAAGACTAAGTAAGGAAATATCTGAAAGATCTCCCGGATCTACTAAACGTTCAGCCTCGGGGTGATATTATCAGATCATTGGTCACTTGTTGGGATTCCGCACACAACGTGTTCCATTTTTCGGACTTTGAGCTCACCCCGACATTGGAAGAAATAGCAGGAT
This sequence comes from Nicotiana tabacum, assembly GCF_000715075.1. Classification (NCBI taxonomy): domain Eukaryota; kingdom Viridiplantae; phylum Streptophyta; class Magnoliopsida; order Solanales; family Solanaceae; genus Nicotiana; species Nicotiana tabacum. The sequence continues at coordinate 124,178,879 of NC_134080.1, read as the reverse complement.
ACATCGGAAGTGATGAAGCCCCTTTAAGGTTCAAATACTAGATTGCACCTAGGGCTGTCACGGTACACCGGTTTCTGGATTTCCTAAAAATACCTCGAACGTTCCACCATCCAGATCTTGCCAAAGGATTATGCAGTCTCTACCTCATATATGCTGGATACGGCCACGTGGGCGGATTCAATAAGCCGGATTTCAAACTATGCAGTAGAGGCAACCGACAAAAGTGGGACGAACACAGGCTAGTGGCTTTTATGACAGCCTTTCTGGGTCTTATAGTGTTCCCAAGGAAAGATGGAAACATTGATCTAAAGGTAACCGGGGTCGTCAATACTTTGCTTACCCAAGATAAAAGTACTCTGGCGCCTATGATTATGGCTGACATTTTCCGGGCTCTCACTGCTTGTCGAGCCAGGGGCGACCTTTTCGAAGGATGTAACCTACTGTTGCAAATGTGGATGACCGATCATTTATGCCATCGCTCCTCGCTCTTGGGTTATGGTTCGCTCGAGAAAACCTGTATTGGAGAATTCTACACGAGAATCAAAGGGCTCAATTTACCTGAGGGAGTCACATCATGGACCTCATTTCTCCGAACTCTCACTGCCAGCCAAATCCAGTGGACGCTTGGATGGTCACCTATTGAGGAAATCATATACATGCCGGCAACCCGGCCTCACTTTCTGTTGATGGGACTTAAAAGCATCCAACCCTATGCACCGTATCGGGTTTTGAGGCAACTTGGGAGGTATCAAGTGGTGCCGAAAGATGAAGATTTGAGTACCCAAGTGATTGAAATCAGTCCGAACGGTCATTTCCCTGAAGAAGAAGTTCGCCAAATCTGGAGTGAGTGCCAACATCTGACAGCAAACACTTGTGTGATTGATACAGCAAAAGGGGAAGTCGCCCCGAGGTATCATGCTTGGTTTAGAGGTAGCCTGTCCTACGAAAGACCGGCTAAGAGACCGCATCTCAAAGATTTCGTAGAATCGTCCCAAGGGCAATGGAACTGGTTAGCAAAAGAGAAGGGTTATCGGGCAGAGATCGGTGATTTGAAGCTACAAATGGACAGTCTGAAATTCAATAACAGTGTACAAATCGCGGCAGATCGAAGCGAAAAGAATAGATTGATCCAAGAGAATGAAGAACTTAAGGCCCAAATCCAAAAATTGAGATTGTCTCTTGATGAACAGCCCAGAAGTCGATCAGACCAGCAGTTGATAAAGGGTTTGAAAAGAGAAATCATGAAATGGCGAGATGGGTTAGAAGAATCCGAAAAGGTCATGGCAGAGCTCAAGGCACAGTGAGGAACAAGAGTAGATAAGCATCGCCGATACTTGAACCAATTGAAACGTGACCACGAGAAGACTGTTGCCAAAATAAAGAGAGAGATGGCTACACTTGAGTTTAAAGCAGTTAAGCAGGCTAAGGATTTCCAATTGGAGAGTAGATACTGTTACGACTTGTTGGCCCAAATGAAGACAGAAGTGCGGCAGCTGTAGAATCAGCATATACAGGATTCACAGGTATTCAAGACGCGCAGTGATCAGATAAGACGCCTACTCATAGAGAAGAAACAAACCAGAGATAAGATCAGGGCCATTGCCCCCGCCATCATCAGACGGTGTCTACGGTGTGAGAACATGACCAGCGTTACCGTTCTCTCAGCAGTGATGGGTTATGTCAAACAGACCATGCACGAGTTGGAGCAGCTCAAAAGGGATCTCGCACCAAGAACCGCGAAAAGGCCGAATGATGCCTCGCGGGCCCTTAAGTTGGAAAATTAATCTTTGGTCGAGTCTCGTTTATTTAGGCTTTGATGTTTTCCCATATGGTGTTTTCTTTTCTTTTAGTCAAATCAGGTTAAAAACTGAGGAGTCTGTACTATTGCTATTCTTTGTTTGAAGTAATTTGTAATAGCAAAATTTTGAGAATGAATTTAATGATTCCAAAAGAATTTTGCGTTTCTTTACTTTATGGCAGAACTACGCCTGGTCTGATTCGCGCGGGGACGTAATACGTAGGCAATCCCCATAAGATTCGACCGTTTTTAATAAAGAAAGAAAGAAAATACAAAAATAAAATAAAACACATGGTTTCCCAAAGTACTTTTAAAAAGGGACAAATGAGCAAGCCGGGATGACGCATGTTGTTCGAAGCAAAGCATGTAGAAACGGTTAACTGCCTAGGAGCATTGCATCCTCTATGTGTTATGATCAAATCTGTTAAGCTCTAACTCTAACAAAGTTTGTTGTTGTCTGAATCCAGACAGTTAGTTGTTAAAGAATTCTGGCAATACACTCTTACCAAACCAGATCCAAAGGACCAGTAGCAACAAGCATGACTACTTCAGAGAATAGTAACGAGGAAGAAAGGCCGATGAGCCAGTTGTTAAAAGAAGCGATGGAAAAGATTGAAAGGATGTGACTAGAGATGAATGCAATGCAGCTGGCTCTAGCCAAAGCACAAAAGAGCCCTGAGCCACTAGGGCACATGCCGGAATACCCTCACTCCGGCCCTTCAAAAAGCCTCCCGAATCCCCGTTATCATCAGGAAAGAAGCCCACATGATTCCCAAGCTCCACCACCCCATCAACCTCTCCCAACACCAAATATTCCCGCTTTTGTGGGACCCACATCAGCCACCCTGCAAAGAACGACCAGTGAGCCATTGTTTCAGGCTCACGATACGCAATACTATCCCCCTGAGCCTACATTCCATGCCCCCGAACCACAGGCCTACAATCCGCACTTGGAGGTACCGGCAGAGATTGAAAAGCCGGTTAAAGCCCCTGAACAGGATGAGGTATTGAGAAAGTTCAAAAGCCTGGAGCAGTCCTTCAGGAACCTGCACGGTTTGGGCAACCAAGTCAGCGTAGCTTACAAAGATCTATGCCCTTTCCCGGACGTCCAACTCCCGGCTGGGTTCAAGATGCCTAAGTTTGATTTATATGAAGGGCACGGTGATCCCATGGCACATTTGCGGGGATTCTGTAGCAAAATGAGAGGGGCAGGCGACAAAGATGAGCTACTGATAGCTTATTTCGGCCAAAGTCTGAGCGGATCTGCACTAGAATGGTACATCAGGCAGGATTCCAGCAGGTGGTACACTTGGGATGATCGGGCGCAGGCTTTCGCAGGTCATTTCCAGTACAATCTCGAGATAGTCCCTGACCGTCTCACATTGTTGAGGACTGGGAAGAAACCCGGGGAAAGTTTTCGCGAGTTCGGTTTCCGCTGGAGAGAGCAAGCGGCCAGAGTCGATACTCCCATGAGAGAGGGAGAGATGGTGGACTATTTCTTACAAACATTGGATCCAACCTGCTTTGGTCACTTGGTGACAACGGTTGGAAAATCCTTCAACGAGGTGGTCAAGATAGGGGTCATGATAGAAGAGGGTCTGAGGTCTGACAAAATCCTGAACTACTCGGCACTCAAGGCAACGACCCAGGCTATTCAGAACGGCACGGGAGGTGTGCTGAGAAGAAAGAAAGAAGAAGTTGCCATGATCGAGGCAGGCAGTTGGTCCAGGTCTGGAAGGCCACACTACAACCAACCCAGACCTCACAGGACAAATTACCCATACAACCCACCACATCACTACTATCCACCCCGAGAACCGCATTTCACCGTCCATCAAGCCCAGACATACACCCAACCTCCGGTTCGCCCACAATGGCGTGCGCCAGCTCCACACAATACATACCCAGCTCCACATAATACCTACCCACCACCACAAAATACTTACCCTCCACCCAGAGCATACAGAAACCCCCCAGGGACAGGTTTTCGAGGGAGTCAAGCTGCTAAGAATGATAGGCTACAGAAACATAGAGCCTTTACCGAGCTGGGAGAGTCCTATACCGCCGTATTCCACAAATTGAGACGGTTGGGTTTGGTAAGTCCTGTCAAACTCAGAGAGCAAAACCCCCCGCCTCAAAATGTGAACAGGACGATAAGCTGTGAATATTGCTCAGGGATGCTGGGACATGAAACTGAAAAATGTTGGAGACTGAAGCAGGCGATACGAGACCTCATTGATACTAACAAAATCGAGGTCCAAACACCGGAGGCATCTAACATCAATCAGAACCCACTGCCAGCGCACCACGAGACGCACATGATCGAGTTGGTGTATGAGGGAGGAGAGTTGAGAAAACCCTCGCAAACAGTGATGATGATCTAGGCCGCTTCGAGAGAAGGATCGACCAGTGGAGGAGTGGGGGTACAGTCGTAGGGAGAAGGCGTCAAGCCAGTAATGATATTGGGAAAGAGCCCGTCGCCAAAACAAGCAAACCTGAGCCAAACAAGTTGGGGATTCCGCCCACACCCGCAGTTGTGCTGAAAGGGGTATACAGAGAACTGGTCACCATAAAGCCCGTAGTCCAGCTGCCAATGATTGATAGCAAGGCTGTGCCTTGGAAATACGAGAAGGCAGTGGTGATGTACAAAGGAAAACAGGTGGAGGAAGTTAGTTGCGAAGTGCAAGGGCTGACTCGATCAGGTCGGTGTTTTGCTCCGGTGGAGTTAAGGAAAACCAACCCAGTTGCAACCAAAAAACCTGTATCTAAAGAAGAGGCTGAGGAGTTCCTAAGAAAGATGAAAGTGCAGGACTACTCCGTGGTCAAACAGTTGAGGAAGACACCGGCCCAGATCTCGCTGCTGTCATTACTGATCCATTTTGAGGAGCATCGTCGGGCCTTGATGAAGATATTGAACGAAGCTCATGTGCCCAACGAGATTTCTGTGAACCACCTGGAAACCATTGCCAACAAGATTTTCGAGGTGAACAGGGTAACATTCTCAGATGATGACCTGCCGATGGAAGGTACAGAGCATAATAAAGCTCTCTACCTAACTGTCAAATGTGAAAACTCAGTAGTTACTCGGGTATTGGTGGATAACGGTTCAAGTGCCAATATCTGCCCATTATCCACTTTGAACCAGTTAAAGATCGACCACGGAAATATCCGCAAGAATAGCATCTGTGTCCGTGGATTTGATGGAAACGTAACAGCCACTGTAGGGGATGTTGTACTTGAATTGACCATCGGTCCAGTCCTGTTCACCATGGAGTTCCAGGTGCTAGACGCCACAGTATCTTATAACCTTCTGTTAGGACGACCATGGATTCATGCAGCCAAAGCAGTGCCTTCCACCCTACATCAGATGGTGAAGTTCGAGTGGGAAAGACAAGAGGTCGTGCTACACGGCGAGGACACGGCGTGCACCATGGGTGGCGCCATTGTACCTTTCATAGAGACCGATGATGACAAAGGTCCCTGGGTCTACCAGATCTTCGATACAGTGTCGGCAAACAAAATTTCTGAAGGAGAAATCATCCCGCACCCTAGGGTAGCTTCCGCGACAGTCATGATGGTTTCGGAAATGCTGGGTAACGGATTTGTGCTGGGAAAGGGCCTGGGAGTCGAGATTCAGGGGATTGTCCAACCTGTTTCCCTGCCTAAAAATCTGGAAACTTTGGAATTGGGGTTCAAACCAACCGCAGCAGATGTAAAGCAAGCGCGGAAAATGAAGAAGAAAGTTTGGTATCTTCCCAAACCCGTGCCACGTCTCTCAAGATCGTTTGTCAGAGCAAGCGCCAAAGGGCCACCGGTCCCAAAGATTCTAGGACCATTGATTGGTATGGATGGGGATCTGAATCAGAGTTTCGAGAGGCTATTCGCTGATGTCAGTGTGGTAGAAGATGGAGAAGGTTCCAGCAGAGTAGAGATACAGTTTGTGGGGCCTGAGGCCAAAACCAACAATTGGACGGTTACTCCTCTTCCTGTCCGAGGGGAGTCTTGGTAGTAGGCTTTGATTTATGTTTTGTTTGTTTCGTTTTGTTCGGATTATTCCAGGGTGTAATCTAAATTTTACTTTTGTTTTGTAAAAGTGTGAACCCTTCTTTCCCGCAAGTTTAATAAAGTTCTCTTCTTTTGTCCCATTTTAATTTTTGTTTTGTTCTTTTTCTCTCTGAACAGTTCTCTTTTTACTGGTTCTAATGACATGGCATGCACAGCGGATCTTCGACCTAGTCTAATAAATCAATCTGAATCCGACTTAATGATACAAGAGGTCGTTTGCGACGATGACTCTGAATGTGACGAAGATGAAGCCTTCGAAGAGATAAACCGAGAACTGTGCCAATTTGAAGAAAAACCCAAACCTAACCTAAATGACACTGAGGCTGTGAATCTAGGAGACGCTGATAATGTCCGAGAAACCAAGATCAGCATCCATATTGAGCCGAGTGTCAGGGAAGAATTGATCAAAACCCTCATGGAATTCAAAGATGTTTTTGCATGGTCATATGACGATATGCCAGGATTAAGCACCAATTTAGTGGTTCACAAATTGCCCACTAACCCGGCATAACCTCCGGTCAAGCAAAAATTAAGGAAATTTAAAACAGAAATGAGTGTAAAGATCAAAGAAGAGGTGATTAAACAGTTGCAGGCGAAGGTCATTCGGGTCACTCGATATCCCGAGTGGTTGGCCAATGTGGTGCTAGTTCCAAAGAAGGATGGGAAAATCAGGGTGTGCGTCGACTACCGCAATCTCAACAAAGCAAGTCCCAAGGACAATTATCCGTTGCCCAACATTCATAGCCTGATCGATAATTGCGCTGGGCACGAGATCGGATCCTTTGTGGATTGCTATGCGGGATATCATCAGATCCTAATGGACGAGGAAGATGCGGAAAAGACAGCATTTATCACGCCATGGGGAACTTATTGCTATCGGGTAATGCCGTTCGGGCTGAAGAATGCCGGGGCAACGTACATGCGACTGTGTTTCACGACATGATACACAAAGAAATTGAGGTGTACGTAGATGATGTGATCATAAAGTCTTGGCGTCAGGAAGACCATATAGCAGACCTAAGGAGATTCTTCCAAAGACTCCGAAGGTATGATATCAAGCTTAACCCGGCCAAATGCGCATTCGGGGTTCCGTCAGGAAAGCTGTTAGGATTCATCGTCAGTCGACGGGGGATTGAGTTAGACCCATCCAAAATCGAATCCATCCGAGATTTGCCACCGCCAAAGAACAAAACAGAGGTAATGAGTTTGCTGGGTAGACTCAATTACATCAGCAGGTTCATCGCTCAACTCACAGCAACTTGTGAGCCCATATTTCGGCTGCTGAGAAAGGATGCTGCGGTAAGTTGGACGGCAGAGTGTCAAGAGGCTTTCGACCAAATCAAAGGGTATCTGTCTAATCCACCCATATTGGTCCCGCCTAAGCCAGGGAAGCCCTTAATTCTTTATCTGACGGTCCTGGAAAATTCATTTGGTTGTGTACTGGGGCAACATGATGACACAGGAAGGAAGGAGCAGGCCATCTACTATCTTAGCAAGAAATTCACAGTATATGAAGTCAAGTACACTCAACTCGAGAAAACATGTTGCGCCCTAACTTGGGTAGCTCAAAAGTTGAAACACTACCTGTCCTCGTATACTACTTATCTCATATCCCGTTTGGACCCATTGAAGTATATCTTTCAGAAACCTATGCCCACAGGGAGGTTGGCAAAATGGCAAATTCTGCTCACAGAGTTCGATATCGTCTATGTGACAAGGACAGCCATGAAAGCCCAGGCGCTGGCCGACCATTTGGCAGAGAATCCCGTCGATGAAAAATACGAGCCTTTAAGAACGTATTTTCCCGACGAAAAGGTAATGCATACAAATGAGTTGGAGTTACCCGAGGAACCGGGTTGGAAGCTTTTCTTCGATGGAGCTGCAAACGCGAAAGGAGTTGGAATAGGAGGGTACTCATTTCTGAAACAGGACGCCATTATCCTGTTACGGCTCAACTACGCTTCTATTGCACCAACAATATGGCCGAGTATGAAGCTTGCATTTTGGGTCTACGATTGGCTGCGGACATGGATGTCCAAGACATCTTGGTCTTGGGAGACTCGGACCTCTTGGTACATCAGATTCAGGGTGAATAGGAAACGCGGGATCTGAAACTCATACCATATCGACAATGCTTGCATGATCTGAGCAAGCGATTTCGATCGGTGAAGTTCAAACATATCCTTAGAGTTCATAACGAGGTTGCGGATGCATTGGCCACCTTAGCATCAATGTTGCACCACCCTGACAAAATGTATGTTGATCCTCTGCACATCCAGGTCCATGATCAGCACGCTTATTACAACGCCGTAGAAGAGGAAGCAGATGGCGAGCCCTGGTTTCACGATATCAAGGAATACCTCAGAATGGGGATATATCCGGATCAGGCCACTGGAGACCAAAAAAGATCCCTTCGGCGTTTGTCGAATGGTTTCTTCCTCAACGGAGGAGTTTTGTACAAAAGAACCCTGGATTTGGGATTGTTGAGATGTATAGATGCCGGTCAAGCCATGACAGTTATGGCAGAGGTACATGCTGGAGTTTGCGGGCCACATATGAGCGGATATGTATTGACAAGGAAGATCCTTAGGGCAGGGTATTATTAGCTCACCATGGAACATGACTGTATCACTTTCGTGAGGAAATGCCATCAATGTCAGATACATGGAGATCTGATTCATTCTCCGCCAACAGAGTTACATACGATATCAGCACCCTGGCCGTTTGTTGCATGGGGCATGGATGTCATTGGACCTATCGAGCCGGCAACATCCAACGGTCATAGGTTCATTCTAGTAACCATTGACTACTTCACCAAATGGGTTGAGGCTAAAACCTTCAAGTCGGTAACTAAAAAGGCAGTGGTGGATTTTGTGCACTCCCATATCATCTGCAGATTTGGGATCCCAAAAGTAATCATCACGGATAACGGTGCGAATCTTAACAGCAGCCTGATGAGAGAGGTATGCCAACAATTCAAGATTACACACCGTAATTCCACCCCATATCGTCCCAAGGCGAATGGAGCGGTCGAAGCAGCCAATAAGAACATCAAGAAGATACTGCGAAAGATGGTGGAAGGGTCCAGACAATGGCACGAGAGATTACCCTTTGCTTTGTTGGGTTACCGCACTACCGTCCGGACTTCCATAGGTACAACTCCTTATTTGTTGATGTACGGAACTGAGGCCGTAATACCGGCGGTGGTCGAAATTCCGTCCCTCCGGATTGTCGCTGAAGCCGAGATTGATGATGATGAATGGGTCAAAGCTCGATTGGAACAGTTGAGCTTGATAGACATGAAAAGATTGGCAGCAGTGTACCATGGTCAGCTGTATCAGAAGAGAATGGCGAGAACATATAATAAGAAGGTACGCCCCAGGAAGTTTGAAGTAGGGCAGCATGTATTGAAGAAGATCCTCCCACACCAGGTCGAGGCAAAAGGCAAGTTCGCCCCAAATTGGCAAGGGCCTTATATCGTGACGAGAGTATTGTCCAATGGAGCTTTGTGTTTGACGGATATTGAGGGAAGATGTGTTGACATGTCTATCAATTCGGACGCAGTCAAGAGATATTATGCGTAATTTCTTTGATTATGAAAATTATTGGTTCGTTTGTTTGTACTTGGTACTTATTGGATAATGAAATGACGGAGGCAATTCTTTCTTCTATCCAAACACTTTTTACCCTTGTTTCCCCCTTTTGAGCCTTAAGTTATTCTTTCATACCCCTCTTTTGGAATCACTAACGGAAAAGATATGAAAAGAGAAAGAAGAAGAAGAGAAAATTTTTAAGAAAAAAAAAAGAAGAAGAAAAAAAAAGAAGAAAAAAAAAAGAAGATAAAAATCACAAACCGTGGGAACTACGTTTGACCTGATTCCTCAAAGAGGATACGTAGGCGCCTCACGGCTCGGTCATAGTGTGCATAATGTCCATAAGTGTGCGTAATAGGCTGCGTAATGCACATAGCTCAACATAGAGTAAAAAATAAAATCCCCCAAGCAAGAAAACTGGGGCAGAGGTTATGTTTTAAAGTTTCAACAAAGGTTTGATTCCGAAAGTTGTAGCGGGTCACCCATTAAAGTTATTTCATTTTTTTGATAGCCTTTCTTTAACCCCACACCAAAACCCACATCGACGTCCAAAAGACCTCCCGATCAATACCCAAGAGGTGCCAAGTCAGGCAAATAAAGCCGAGAACAGTACACTGATCCTCGGTGAAGAAGAGGATCATAAAACTGGAAATGAATTGATAGTCCACAGGAATCTCCACAAGAGAGGATCATATCGGCAGCACTCCAATCCTCCGTTGAAGAAATAAAATGAGAGAGTCTTGGCGGTGAAAACCTTCGCAGGCACCACAAGGCGACGAAAGATGAGGGATATAAAATGAGAGAGTCTTATCGGTGAAAACCTTCACAGGCACCATAAGGCGCCGGGAGCTGAGAGAAAAGAGAGAGCCTCATTAGTGAAAACCCCTCGAAAGGCACTATGAGGCGACAAGACAGATCAGCAAAAGGATCCACGTTCGCAAAGAAATGGACGCCCATTTATCCCTAGCAAGTAGGGTCATCAGGCAAGTTGATTGATACAAATAGACTGGGTCGGGAATCTATGGTGCACGTCATGATCACAAGGACCAGTCATGTCGTCCAGATAAGTTTTTCTCTTTTCCTTTTTCCACCAAGTATTGGTTCAGAAAGATTTTCCTCCTTTTTCTATCCCTTTCATTGTTCTTTCTAAGAATTCGTTTTGAAAGAGATTTTTCAAAGTCTACTACCAAAGGCCGAAGGGGCACAAAAGCAAAATATATAAAAAGGGTAGGCCAAGGGCCGAGGCAATAAGACAAAAGGCATCGGCTGCAAAACCAAAGGACGAATTGTATAGGAAGAAGGGTGATGTAAAGAGAGCGGAAAATGACGGGTGAAGAACTTGTGGACCAACTTCTGAGAAGGTTTCCCAGCATAATGTTGATAAATCCCGGACCCAAATCCGAAGTGGTCAGACGCCACAAAAAAGGGAAATCAATCCGGTGCAAGATATCACCAGGCAAAGCAATTCTATGCCTCGCAGTCCCGGGAGGAAGTAAACTCTTGAAGGGAGTAGTTTTGAGATTCAAAGCAAACTCCCAGAGCATGTCCTGAAAGGAGAATGCAGAAAAGGGGATAAAAGGAAAACCACCCCCAGCAAGCAACGTCGTCCACCAACAAGTTGTTAGAACATAGAGCAAGGAAAAGAAAAGGAAAAAATCATCCCTCAGCGGAAGGATCACCGTTGCCCCACCATGATTAAAACTAACTAAATCCTTTTGTCTGCTGCAGGAAAATAAAGGTTGATGATGGCAGAAGGACGCGATACCAGAAAGGTCACCAAAACCGGGGCAGAAAATTTTCTGCCATTGCCGAATATTTTCTCGGAGAAACGAGAAAACAAAATCAAATATGTCTTAGTAGGCGCCCACCTGTATAAAGAGAGGAATAATTTTCATGTCTTAGTTTAAATAGGCGCCCACCTATATAACGAGAGGAATAATTTTCATGTCTTAGTTTAAATAGGCGCCCACCTGTATAACGAGAGGAATAATTTTCATATCTTAGTTTAAATAGGCGCCCACCTGTATAACGAGAGGAATAATTTTTATGTCTTAGTTTAAATAGGCGCCCACCTGTATAACGAGAGGAATAATTTTCATGTCTTAGTTTAAATAGGCTCCCACCTGTATAACGAGAGGAATAATTTTCATGTCTTAGTTTAAATAGGCGCCCACCTGTATAACGAGAGGAATAATTTTCAGTCTTAGTTTAAATAGGCGCCCACCTGTATAACGAGAGGAATAATTTTCATGTCTTAGTTTAAATAGGCGCCCACCTGTATAACGAGAGGAATAATTTTCATGTCTTAGTTTAAATAGGCACCCACCTGTATAACGAGAGGAATAATTTTCATGTCTTAGTTTAAATAGGCGCCCACCTGTATAACGAGAGGAATACTTTTCATGTTTTAGTTTAAATATTTCAGATTTTGAGAGCAGTAACCCCACCGGAAGGCCAAAGGTTACAGCAGGAATATCCAACAGGAAACAACAAAAATCCCCCGCACCGGGAAGCAGAAGGTTGCAAACTCAGGCGCACGAGTCAAAAGGACGCGTTTTGAAAGAAGCGGCTTGTGAACATTAGACCATGCCCAGCACAACAAATCTGATGAAGAAAGCTTTACCACCGAAGGAATCATTGAAAATCTTAATGAAGAAGGCCATATACCCAGCGGACCAAGAAAAATGATGAAAACTGGTACTCGGAAGAGCAAAAGGCCAGTACCATCCCTCAAGTTCACAAAATAAAAGCATCGGAGGAAAACGCAAGCCGACAAGAAAGCAAGGCGACAAGAACAAGTTGAAGATAGAGGAGATCTAGCCTAGCTTTTTGTTTTTCCTTTTAGAACAATGTAACAAGGAGATCGGTAAGCGGTAACATCCTACAGCAGCATGTAAGCAGCACACAACAGCGGCAAACACTACAGTCACACGGTAGTCCCAGCTACCAAAATTTCTCGAACTACATTGACCTGATTCCTGTTCAGCCCAGGATATGTAGGAAACCTCGGAAGCAAAGGTTCGGTCAAATCTTTTTTCAAAAAATGCTTCACACGGAGTACTCGGACGAGCAAAAATCGCTCGCTTTATCTTTGCGCGAAAACCCTTCGTGTCTTCGGGCAAAGAGGGGCAGTTGTAAGCACGTGATTTTTGCTTTGCGGACAATCACTCCAAAAAGAAATAAAAATAATGGCAAATGGCCTCGCTATACAATTTTTCGATTTTTGCGTGACACGTGTTGGCAGTCATTTGTTGGTTCTGTCCATTTTTCGTTTAATCTTACCAAAACGAAATACAAAATATGTATGTCATGTGTAATTAAACCGTAATTCGATCATTAAAAGAAAATCCAAAAAATATATATGCATCTTTTATTTTGGGTTGTGATTTAACCTACTTAAATATTTTCATATGTGTGTGATAATTGGGTTAAGTGATTAAATTAATGATGGTTTTTAATTTCATTTTTTTTAAAATTAGAAAACAAAAAGAAAAGAGTAATGAAATTGGTTTGGGCCAAAAATGAATTAAAATCAGGCCCAAAACCAGGACACAGGTCCAGTCCAAACATAAGCTGCCTGGGTACGTCCCAAACGACGCCGTATCAGTGTCTCTGTGCTGAGCCGTTGATTTGATTCGAATGAACGGTCCCGATCAGGCCACTCATTCAACCCTAAACGACATCGTCTTAGGCAATTGATCTGAGCCGTCCAACCCCTTGATCCAACGGATCTAGGCCTTCCCCTAGGCCCGTCAAATTTAACCCGATCCAATCCCCTACCCGGTCTCAGCCCACTATCAGCCCCCGAACGACGTCATCTCTCTTCAAATAGTAGATCCTGGCCCTTGATCTCGCATGATCCGACGGCCAGGATCTAAACTTCAAAATCATATATAAAAGCCCAACTTGGTTACCCCGCCCCCTATCCAAAACACCCCCCCTTCCCCCGGCTTCATCGTCTCCCTGACCAACCCTAACACCCAAACCCTAGCCGCCACCCCACCCCTTCGCCTGAAAGCCGGCGGCAACGGTGTCGTTGGCCATGAGTCTAACACCCCTGAACCACCATGACCCCCCTCTCCAAATCCACACTCAGGTTACCTCGAATCTCACCCGAACGTCTCGAATCTTCATTCGAAGATCCGAGACCAAACCTAGATCTACACCAAACCACCCCATATTCACCCTGGTCACTCCCCTAACGTCCCTCAGGCCTTAACTAGCTTTGGTTCCGGTCAAATACAAGCATAACTTGTCAAATCCCAAATCTGAGTTCAAGAACCCTAAAAAACTAAACCTGTTTTCGTTTGAGGTAAGTTTCCGATGTAATCGCCCTTTCTTGTTTTTTGTTTAGGTGTTATGCATATGTTTATGGTTTTGTTTAGTTTGTTTTTGATTATTCTCTGTCCGTCTCCAAAGACCCTTTTGTTTGGTCGATTTCTTTTCTCGAATATTAGTTAAGTGTTATAAGATGTTTAGTCGCTTCGATTGATATTGTCGGTTAGTTAAGTTTCACAAACTGCATAATGAAATGGCCCGAGTGTTGAAATAAATTGGTACCCTGTTTAGTCTATGTTGTTAGTCGTTTAATTGTTACGTATGTTAGTTCGTATAGTCGATTTGAGTAACGTCGTCAAATAATTAAGTGTCGTAAAGTTCCATCGTTGTCCGTAAAAATGCCTGAGTCACTCATTTGTTCTGTTTTGAGTTCAGTCGATCAGCGGCTAATTAGTATACGTTATAACTCGCAAAGTCGACTCGTCACATGCTTGACGTTAGTTTCACAGTATTAAATAACAAACGACCTAACTGAGTGATTTAGGTTAGTTTCACAGCCAGTTACTGGCTAGTTTTGTTGAAGGTTTGTTTGGACTGATTATAGGTTGGTTTGTTAGCTGTGGGAGGGGGGATTCGAACTGGAAAATCTGACTAAGTGTTCAGGATTAGAAGAAGCTGTCAAGTGTGTTAATTAAAATACTATTAATGGGGAACAAAACACAAGAGCATGGGAATTAAATGAATACTTTAAACCCATAACTCTTGATTAGAGCAATAGGACAAAGCATGGGGGGCTGATTAAGTTTACCAAGAAAAATGCCTTTAGGCATGGGGAGTTAAGGGGTATGGGCAGATTGCAACTGGCAGAATCCAGGCAGCTTGACTGCACTGGATTGTTGGCTTATAAATAAGCTGTTGCAGAACTAAAAAAGGGGCTGGACTTTTAGTCTTCAGAGAAAGAAAAAAAACAGAAAGAAATTTCAGAATACTGTGAATAAGTATCATCTGAAAACTGTGTAAGAGTTGAAGTTGGTCGAGCTGTCTTTGCTGATTGTTGTTGGTTGTTTGCTGAGTTTTTGTGTTTATTGATTTTTTGCTGCTACTGCATTGAACATTCTGGTTTTCTTGGCCGCATCTTATTACACTGTGTCTGGGAGTGTTTGTTTGGTGCTCGACCACCTGTTGGTTTTCCTTGTTGTGGAAACTGTTGTTGGTTGTCTGTGGACTGTTGGTGACACTTGTGGCTGGTTGTTTGTTGTTGTGTTGTTGTTGTCTGTTACTGCTGTGACTGCTGCTTGGTTGCTTGCTGCTGACATCCTTCCTTTTCTTTTGTTTGGTTATCTGAATCCAGGTACACATACTAAGTCGATGTAATTCCATGTTTGAAGTTGACATTTGAAGCATGAATACACACATGAAGAAGTTGAAGTTATAAACTGAATTTAGTTTTTCTGCCGATTGTACTTAAACCATTTTGTGTATCAATAATATGTAATTTCCTTCCATGGAACTGTATAATTAGCTTATGAACTCCCTAGGTAAGTCCTTAGAGGGATATGAGGCTAGAAATCATCCTGCTTATTTCATGACGTTTGTAAAGATGCATGTTAGACTTGAATCAAGTAAATGGACTTCTAATTGTCGTAATAGTCTAATCTCAGTATACCAAATGGTTCGAATCAGGACTAAAACTTGATCTTAAAGTCCTTTCATGACAACAGATTAGCCTATTTTAAACTTACAATAGACTGTTAAAGGAAATAGTATCATTTTATCTTCCAGTTTGCAAACTCACGAATTAGCATAAGAACAAGCAGTTAGGCTAATATCGGAATAAGGACAGCCAAGTCCAGTGTAATACCATATGCGTTGGACCCAAGCCCACACGTGCTTTTGTATTTGGAAACTCATAAATTTTATCTCTTGTTTGGGGTTCGACTACAAATACTTTAAGTATGAAATGGGGCTAGGATCTTTTGCTCTCCGTCATTTTAGAGATGAACAAAGTAGAAAATTATAGTCATGCTAAGATTATCCTTTTAATTAAATGAGATGAGCCTCGCTGGATAGATACATAAATGGTGGGGCCCTCGTTAAATGTATGTATTAAATGCTTAGAATTCGGGACAGACCGTTTAGCAAATTTCACGGCCCTACCCAAAACAATGATACCCTAGTCGCTTTAGGCGCGTATTTAATAATGTTATCTCCTTAAACTTGGGTGCACATTTTTGTGACCCAAATCCAAATCTCAACGAAATCGAAATGTGTCTCTAATCACGGGTATATTGATTGTGGCGTGGTTTGAGATGCATTTCCATGACGTTGCAAATTTCTTTTAAAAATAATGAATGAGACGAGCCTCGACAAACAAAAATGCACAAGCTGCGGGGCCCTCCGAATGTATATATTAAAATACTTAGAATTCGGGACAGGCCGTTTAGCGAATTTTGCGGCCTTCCCCAAAATAACACTACGTTAGTTGCTTTAGGCGCGTCTTAATAATTTATTTTTCTTAATTCGGGTGCACATTTATGTGACCCAAATCCAAATCTCAACCGAGTCGAGATATGTCAATAACCACGGGTGCATTAATGTAACGTGGTTCGAGATATATTTTTACGACGTTGCAATTCTCGTAAAAAATAATAATAAAAGCGGCCAAGAGTTAAAATTAGCACATAAGTTCGCATTTGTATAAAATCAGATAATCAAGCCAGATATAACAGTTAAGCGACCGTGCTAGAACCACGGAACTCGGGAATGCCTAACACCTTCTCCCGGGTTAATAGAATTCCTTATCCGGATTTTTGGTACGCAGACTGTAATATAGAGTCATCCTTTTCCTTGATTAGGGATTAAAATTGGTGACTTGGGACACCCTAAAATCTCCCAAGTGGCGACTCTGAAATAAAATGAATAAATCCCGTTTCGATTGTCCTTTAATTGGAAAAATTCCCTTGTACCCTCTCGGGTGCGTAAAAAGGAGGTGTGACAGTTAGTCTTTATTTTTCCTTGAGTTCAGGGGTTCCACTTGGAAAATAGGGCCACTTTTAGTTTCTTTAAGTCGTTAGTCTTTAGTTTTCCTTGATTTCAGGGGTCCCGCCTGGAAAATAGGGCCAGCTTTAGTTTTCCTAAGTCGTTAATCTTTAGTTTTCCTTGAGTTCAGGGGGTTCGCCAAGAAAGTAGGGCCAGTTTTAGTTTCCTTAAGTCGTTAGTCTTTAGCTTTCCTTGAGTTCATGGGTCCCACCTGGAGAATAGGGTCAGTTCTAGTTTCCTTATGTTTTAATCTCTAATTTTTCTTGAGTTCAGGGGTACCGCCTGGAGAATAAGGTCAATTTTTAGTTTAGTTGATATCACAGGAAACGTACATCCTCGTCGAGTCTTTAATTTTACTCTCATCATTGCATCCCTCATCAATAGTATAGAGTTTTGCTACAAATAACTCACGAAATTTTTCTAGTGAAAGCTGGGGCAGAAAATTTTTGTTCGTTTGTCTGTTTTGGGTGTCTGAGCAGGTTCTACCTCGTGGCACAAGGTTCGAGATGACCAAAAGAAGAAGTCTCAATCCAGAATAAAAGAAAAGAAAAAAAAGAAGTAAATCCAAAATGTAGAAGCAGATGAAAGATGTGAACTGCTCAAGACATGGCTGAAGTCACGAGCACTGCATTCCCCGTTTTTACCAGAAGAAGCCGTAGAAGAATAAACTAGTACCTGCAGCTTGCAAGTATCAAGGTTCAAATCAAAAGTCTGCATGAACAACTATTCAAGACTCAAGATCAAGCTTCAGAAGACTTATAGATACGAATCTTGTAACTCATAGATAATAGGCTTGTTTAGTTCCTTTAGCTTTCAATTTATGATGTAACGGCAGGGACCGCAGACCGGAGCCTCAAACGATACCTCACTCGACTCTTTCATCCTCTCCACATACTCCGTCACTTCATTTGCTCTGAACTACATGTGGCCTAATTTTTTTATAGCCAAGGATATGTTGGCAGCTCAGATAGCAGGTCTCGGTCACAATCTTTTATCCATCTTTGTTTTGTTTTGGGTAAGTGTCGGGTCAGAAATCAATTACATCGCTTCCTTGTTTCTTTGCTAAAAAAATACTTCATGTTTCCAAGCAAAGAGGGGCAGCTGTAAGCACGTAATTTTTGACCCATCATGTTTTTGAGCTATTTTTAGTGTTTAAAATATTTATTTAACTTAACTTTATTTAGTCAATTTTTACTTCTAATTATAATTTAAAAACACAATAATATTTTTATCCTTAGTTTAAGGTCGATTAGTATATTTATGTTTATAGTATTTTAATTTTATCATGCCTTTAGCCTATTTTCTCTACTTTTTACTCTAAAATATAAATTGAAGAAAACAAAAATAGTTTCATATAGTTTACCTTAATTAATTGGAATTGATTTAATATTTAATAGTATATTTTAAAATTATATTAATGGAAAAAGGATTAAGTTTCTTAATTGATGGACTTTAAGAGTTGAAATCCCAAATTTTGAGCCAAAATTTGGATTAACACAGCCCAAATAGCTTGACCCATCAGCCTTTTTGAAATAAAGATGATATTTCAGTCGTTAAAACTCTTTCAATCCAAAGGCCGAGAATCATTTTCCCTCCCATAAAAAATACACATTATACCCAAACCCTAACCTAATTGGAGAAGTGTCACGACCCGGATTTTCAACCCTCAGGAGTCGTGACAAGTTGGTATCAGAGCTCTAGGTTACATGGGTCTCACAGTTCACAGACAAGCTCAGTAGAGTCTGAGGGATCGGTACGGAGACGTCTGTATTTATCCCCCAAAGGCTACAGGGTTAGGAAAAACTTCACATCTATTCTTTCTCCTCGTGCGATTTTGATCTCTCCATTCTAAATTGAAATCCTCTACTCTTGTCCTTTCACGAATGGAGAGGTCATATATCGCTTCTTCAACCGAGCAGCAGCACAGACCGGTGATAGATCAGCTACGTCTTCGTAGGCTTTATGGAGGTTGGATAAGTTTCACCAAGCTCTTCACTACTACTTTCAGCGGTGCATCTTCTGATGACCCCCAAGATTATCTTGGCAGCCGTCATGAGGTTCTCAGGAACATGAGGATCGTGGAGACCAATGGGGCCGAATTTTGCTACTTTTTGCTTGTTTGGATCCGCCAAGACCTGTTGGAGGGATTATTGATTAGCTATACCAGTCAGGTCATCAGCTTTGACTTGAGAATAGTTCACGCAATTATTTCTGGAGGAGTTTCTCCACATCACTTAGAGAGAGGTCTATCGGAGGCAGTTTGAGTGTCTCCAGCAGGGTTCTATGACTGTTACTCAGTACGAGATCATATTCCTCGACTTGGCTCGTCATGCTCTTATCATACTTTCCACTGTGAGAGAGAGTGAGGAGGTTCATTGAGGGACTTGTCCAGCCCGCTCAGTTAGTTGGAGGTGGACGTAGAGGAATTAGAGGCGGAGGTAGAGATGCTGGAGGTAGAGGTAAAGGTATTAGAGGTGGAGGTGCAGGTATTGTTCTGGTTTGTGGTAGAGAAGCTTCAGTTTTATTTTGCGTCGTATCTGGTCATGCCTAGTGATTCTTTAAGTTCCCCTATTTATATGTCTACACTGGTGGGTGATTCTATTGTGGTGGATCGTTTCCATTATTCATGTATAGTAGTGACTGGAGGTCTTGAGACTCGTGTAGATTTGCTTCTTCTGAACATGGTTGATTTCGATGTCATATTAGGGATGGACTGGTTATCACCTTACCATGCTATTTTGGACAGTCATGCCAAGACCGTGACCTTAGCTTTACCGGGTTTGCCTCATTTAGAGTGGAGAGGGACTTCTGGTCATTCTACCCGTAGTGTTATCTCTTATGTAAAGGCTCGGCATATGGTCGAGAAGGGGTGTTTGGCCTATTTGGCATATGTTCATGATTCTAGTGCTAAGGTTCCTTCTATTAATTTTGTGCCCATTGTTCATGTGTTTTCTGAGGTATTCCCTTCAGACCTGCCGGGTATGCCACCCGACAGGGATATTGATTTCTGCATTGATTTGGCTTCGGGCACTCAGCCCATTCCTATCCCGCCGTATCGTATGGCCCCGCCTGAGTTGAAAGAGTTGAAGGAGCAGTTGCAAGACTTGCTTGAGAAGGGTTTCATTAGACATAGTGTTTCGCCTTGGGGTGCGCCGGTGTTGTTTGTTAAGAAGAAGCATGGATCGATTGTATTGATTACCAACAGTTAAACAAGGTTACAATCAAGAATATGTATCCATTGTCGAGGATTGATGATTTGTTTGATCAGCTTCAGGGTGCCAAGGTATTTTCGAAGATTGACTTGAGATCTGACTACCATCAGTTGAGAATTAGGGCATCCGATGTCCCTAAGACAGCTTTTCGCACTTGGTACTGGCATTATGAGTTCTTGGTTATGTCATTCGGGTTGACAAATGCCCCAATAGCTTTTATGGATTTGATGAACCGAGTGTTCAGGCCTTAGTTGGATTTGTTTGTTATAATCTTCATTGATGATATATTGATATATTCCCGCAGCCGGGAGGAGCACGAGAAGCATCTTAGGGTGGTTCTTCAAACCTTGAGGGATAGTCAGTTATATGCTAAGTTCTCAAAGTGTGAGTTTTAGTTGAGTTCAGTTGCATTCCTGGGTCATGTTGTATCAGCAAAGGGTATTCAAGTTGATCTGAAGAAGATTGAGGCAGTCAAGAACTGGCCTAGACCAGCATTAGCTACAGAAATTCGGAGTATCTTGGGATTGACAGGCTACTATCGTTGGTTCGTGGAGGAGTTCTCATCTATCGCAGCCCCGATGACCAAGTTGACCCAGAAGGGTGCCCAGTTCAGATGGTCGGATGAGTGTGAGGCGAGCTTCCAGAAGCTCAAGACAGTTTTGACTACGACACCGGTGTTGGTTTTGCCCACCGGTTTAGGTCCTTATACAGTTTAGTACAATGCGTCTCGTATTGGGCTTGGTACATTATTGATGCAGGATGGCAAGATCATTGCCTATGCTTCGCGACAGTTGAAGATTTATGCGAAGAACTATCCGGTTGATGATTTAGATTTGGCAGCCATTGTTCACGTGTTTAAGATTGGGAGGCATTATCTGTATGGCGTGGCATGTGAGGTGTTCACGGATCACAAAAGTCTTCGGTATTTGTTCAAGCAAAAGGAGTTGAATTTGAGATAGAGGAGGTGGTTGGAGTTGTTGAAAGATTATGATATCACTATCTTATATCATCCAGGAAAGGCCAATGTGGTGGCTGATGCTTTGAGTAGGAAGTCAGCCAGTATGGGCAGTCTCGCTTATATTCCGATCGGTGAGAGACCGCTTGCTTTGGATGTTCAGGCTTTGGCTAATTAGTTTGTGAGGTTGGATGTTTCTGAGCCCAGCTGTGTGTTAGATTGCACAGTCACTCGTTCTTCATTATTGGAGTGTATCCGTGATCGACAGTATGATGATCCCCATTTGTGTCTCCTTATAGATACGGTGCAGTGTGGAGGTGCCAAGCAGGTTACCTTACATGATGATGGAGTTTTGAGATTGCAGGGTCGAGTTTCTGTCCCTAATGTGGATGGGCTCCGAGAGTTGATTTTAGAGGAGGTCCATAGCTGTCAGTACTCTATTCATCCAGGCGCCGCGAAGATGTATCAGGATTTACGACAGCATTATTGGTGGCGGAGAATGAAGAAGGATACCGTTGCATATGTGGCTCGGTGTTTGAATTGTCACCGGGTTAAGTACGAGCATCATAGGCCTGGTGGTTCATTTCAGAGGATTGAGCTTCCTGAGTGGAAGTGGGAGCGGATCACTATGGATTTCATTGTTAGACTCCCACAGACTCGGTGGAAGTTCGATGCAGTGTAGGTTATTGTTGATAGGCTGACCAAGTCAGTGCATTTCATTCCTATGGGAGTCTCTTATTCTTCCGATAGGTTAGCTGAGATCTATATCCGAGAGATTAATCGTCTTCATGGTGTGCCCGAGTCTATTATTTTGAACCGAGGTACACAGTTTACCTCACATTTCTGGAGAGTAGTTCAGCTAGAGTTGGGAACACGGGTTGAGTTGAGCACAACATTTCATTCTCAGACGGACGGGCAGTCCGAGCGGACTATTAAGATTTTGGAGGATATGCTCCGAGCTTGTGTCATTGACTTTGGAGGCTCGTGGGATTAGTTTTTGCCGTTAGTAGAGTTTGCCTACAACAACAACTACCAATCGAGTATCCAGATGGCTCCTTATGAGGCTTTATATGGTAGGCGGTGTCGTTCCCCGGTTGGATGGTTTGAGCCGGGAGACACTCGGTTGTCGGGTACAGATCTGGTTCATGAGGCCTTGGACAAGGTAAGGATTATTCAAGATAGGCTTCATACAACTCAGTCCAGGCAAAAGAGTTATGCCGACTGCAAGGTTCGAGATTTGGCTTTAATGGTTGGTGAGCGGGTATTGCTCCGAGTATCACCTATGAAGGGCGTGATGAGATTTGGGAAGAAGGGCAAGCTTAGCCCTAGGTTCAACGGTCCGTTTGAGATTCTTGATCGAGTAGGAGAGATGGCTTATAGACTTGCATTGCCGCCGAGCTTATCAGCCGTGCATCAAGTTTTTCATGTGTCCATGTTTCGGAAGTATTATGGCGATCCATCCCAAGTCAGATTTCAGCATTGTCCAGTTGGACAAGGACTTGTCTTATGAGGAGGAGATGGTAGCTATTCTAGACCGGTAGGTTCGTTAGTTGAGATCGAAGAGTTTTCCTTCTGTTTTTGTTCAGTGGAGAGGTCAGCCTCCTTATGCATCGACCTGGGAGTCCGAGTCCGATATGCAGAGCCGTTATCCTCATCTTTTCCCTGACTCAGGTACTTCCTTCTTATGCCCGTTTGAGGACGAACGGTTGTTTTAGAGGTGGAGAATGTGATGACCCAAAAGGTCATCACTTGCTTTTAAATTGAATTCTGTGTTCCGAGGCCTTGAAAACCTCATTTAACGTCACCTCGATTTGCATGCGCAGTTCGAGCGCGTAGCCAGAAAGCCTAAATATGAAAAATCTATGAAAAATGATAAGTTTTGACTATAAAATGAGTTAATTTGACTTCGGTCAACGTTTTGGGTAAACGGACCCGGACCCGTGATGTGACGGTCCCGGAGGATCCATAGGAAAATATGGGACTTGGTCATATGCCCGGAATTGAATTCTGAGGTCCAAGCCCAAGAAATGAATTTTTAAAGAAAATTATTTTCTGAAATTGTTTAAAGGAATTTGAAATAAACTTTGATTAGAACATATTGGTATCGGGCCCGTATTTTTGTTCTAGCGTCGGTACAAGTCTTATATGTGATTTAAGATAACTCTGTGAAGTTTGGTAAGAAACAGATGTCATTTGACGTGATTCGGACCTAAATTGCAAATTTTGATGTTTTAAGAAGTTTGAAATAATTCATTGATTTTGAGGTTTAATTCGATGTTAATGATGTTAATTTGGAGATTTGATCGCACAGATAAGTTCATATGGTGCTTTCGAGTTAGTACGTATGTTTGGTTTGGATCCCCGAGGGCTCGGGTGAGTTTCGGAAGGTTTTAAACTCTTAAAAAGTTACAGGTTTTCAGCTGTTGGTATTCTGATATTTCCTTCTTCGCGTTCGCGGGAGGACCCTCACGAACGCAATGTGTTAATTATGCTGAAGGAAATTCCTTCTACGCGAACGTGTAACCCAAGTAGCGAACACGAGGCATTGGGGGGGGGGGGGTCTTCCCTTCGTGAACGCGGGCCTAGTAACGCGAACGTGAAGGCTAATTGAGCCTGGGCAGGGGGTGGGGCATTAAACCTACGCGAACGCGACCACATGGATGCGAACGCAAAGGCTCGAGGGGTCATTTCTCCGCGAACGCGAGCTGTCCTCCGCGAACGCGAAGGCCTAGCAGGCCTAACCCATCGCGAACGTGATGGGTAATTTCGCCCAGTTATTTTAAGTTCCAAAAACATAACACATTACGGGATTTTCATTATTTTTCACAAACTTCATCTTCTCCACACCTCTTGGGCGATTTTTGAAGAACTTCTTCACCATAACCTCTTGGGTAAGTAATCTTTGACTTGTTTTCTTCCATATTTATCAACACCCACTAGATTTCTAGGCCTAAAACAGGTGATTAAGGGTAGAAAATTAGGGATTTAGGTAGAGTTAGGGCTTTTTGATTATTTGGAAATTTGACCTCGTTTTGGGGTCAGATTTGAAAACAAATTATATATTCGGGCTCGTGGGTGAATGCGTGATCGGGTTTTGGTCCGAACCTCGTGTTTTGACCAAGCAGGCCTGGGATCAATTTTTGACTTTTTGGGAAGAATGATTAGAAAGCTATAATTAAGCATTGAAATTGGATTGTTTAGCGTTTATTGATGTTATGAAGTCAATTATGTATAGATACAATTGATTTAGAGCCAAATTCGAAAGGAAAGGCGGTGTTTGAGGCTTAAGTTGGTCGTGGAAGTTCGAGGTAAGTGTTCGGTCTAACCTTAGCTTGAGGGATTTGGAGTTGTGTCCTATTTGCTATTTGTTTCTTGTTGAGTACGACATATAGGCATGGTGACGAGTATCTATACGTTGGTATCTAGCATGACCGTGAGTCTTATATTGTGATTTTCATTATTTCGTTGTATTATACATGCCTTGGTGAAGATTTCTATTTGTTGTGTAAAGTTGTTGAAAGAATTGTGACTTATGAACATTGAAGAGCGTTGACTCCAGTTATATAATGAATTGTGAAAGTATAAGTGATAATTGGAACTCTAGAGCATTGGCTCGAGTTGTGAAGTGAATTGTGAAGTAAAAGTGAGAAAGAGAAGAGATCATTATGTTGCCCACTCGCCGGGCTATTGTTGAGTTGTGGTTCCCTTCCATTGTGTTCTTAATTGATATTACGTATGCTTAGGTTGATGATTCTTTGTGTTGGGTAAGGATTATGGTCATAGCTGAGGTAGTTAGCTGTTGTAACGAGTTTGGTTATAGCTGAGGTAGTTAGGTGTTGTAAGAAGTTTTGTTATAGCTGAGGTAGTTAGATGTTGTAACAAATTTGGTTATAGCTGTTTCTCCCTTGCCGGGACGTAATTACTTATGTTGTCGAATCCCTTGCTAGGATAGCATAGACCTTATTGATCCCTTGTCGGGACTCTTGTTATTATTGTTGTTAATATTATATATGGATCGGGTTGCATGCCGCAACAATATTATATATGGATCGGGTTGCACGCCGCAACAATATTATATATAGATCGGGTTACACGCCGCAACAATATTATATGTGGATCGGGTTGCACGCCGCAACAATATTATATATGGATTGGGTTGCACTCCGCAACAATGATGTATGTGGATCGGGTTACACGCCGCAACAATGATAAATGATATGGATCGGGTTGCACGCCGCAACAATGTTGTTATATATTGGGATCGGGTTGCGCGCCGTAACAATTATTAGTACAAGTGTGTTTAATTTGGATATTAGCTTTCTTTTGTTTTGCTATGAATTCTAAGCTGCCCTTAGCCTGTTACTCTGGATTTACTGTTAATACTGGTATACCCCCGCAACATGTTTCCCCTTACCATCTTTACTTGTTTATTCCTGCTTTACTTTCCGCTGTATATTATATAACTGCACAGGTTTATTTGGTAGTCTGGTCCTAGCCTCGTCCCGACTTTGCCGAGGTTAGGCTAGGCACTTACCAGCATTTGTGTTCAGTTGTGCTGATACTACACTCTGCACTCTTTTGTGCAGACCCCAGTGTTGTAGACTCCGGATCGCAGTGGAATTGCTGATTCTTGTTCATTAGGAGGCCCGAGTTAGTCCTGCAGACGTCCGCAGGCTCTAGCGTCTCCCTCTATCCTTATTTCCTGTTTCATTTTCCCTTTTATTCAGAAACAACATACTGTTATTTCTTCAGACTTTGTATGTAGCAATCTTAGACCATCTGTGACACTATGACACCAGGTTTTGGGTGGTTAAGACTTAAGTATTTGTAATAGATACAAATTTCATATATTTTATTGTTGTCTTCCGCTTAAATTTGGATCTTCCGCTGTTATCATGTTACCGCCTTATATTTGTTAAAAAGAAATAATTGGATAAAGAAGTAAGTAGTTAAAGGATTGGCTTGTCTAGCTTATATTAGTAGGCGCCATCACGACTCCCGAGGGTGGAAAATCTGGGTCGCGACAAGAAGACACTACCAAATCCTTAACCTAGCAACGACAGTCTCTGTAATGATCCGAACGGTTGTTTTGAGCATTTGCACTTCACTTGGTAGTTTCGGGGCAGGTGTAGCTCCTTATGATGTATTAGGATTTGTGTGCAAAATTTGAGTTCATTCCGAGTTGATTTGATATATTTTGGCGCAAGTTTTTGGAAGTTGAAAGTTTGAAAGTTCATTAAGTTTGATTTGAGGTGTGTTTCATCGTTTCGATGTTGTTATGCATGATTTGAGGCCTCGAGTAAGTCCGTATTATGTTATGGTACTTTTTTGTATGTTCGTACGGGGTCACAAGGGGCTCAGGTGAGTTTTGGATAGAATTGGGTTGTGTTGTGCTCATTTTTCTTATGTTTCGACGTCGTTTCTTCAAGCATAAATGGTACCACATTGAACAAATGAGCTCCGATTTCTGTTTTGTTTGAAGCACTAGGTCCGTATCATAATTACATATCTGTATCAAAAAGAATCGTTGGATTTAGACATCGTATGAGGATTTTATGGTCATTTTACTAAGAATTGGGTTACCACATTTTTCAGATTAATTACGAAATTGCCACTGACTTCGTATTTAAAAATCTGCACTATTTCCAAATATTGAAACCAAAATATCTCTATCATTAAGGTCAAATGGAATGATTCAAAAGCCTATCTTTACTGAAATTTCACAAGGAATCTATTGGAGGCACCAAAAGTATGTTTTGGAATCGTTTGACATGCAAAACAAGGCAAAACAACTGGGCAAAAGTACTTAATATCGAATGTTTGTTCATTTGGTCATATTTTGAGTTGGGAAGCTTGAATTTTGACCATTTTTTGAGGCGATTTTTGTCATATGGATTGGGGGTACCTGTTCTATACTCGATTTTAGTTATATTTCATGAATCCATCGTCGTTTTTGGTAATTGATTGATGATTTTAAATTGAAATTTGGGGGTTTTCTCTAAAATTTGATAAAGTGAATTTTTAAGTTTTGAACATCGATTCGGAGTTGGATTTGAGTGAAACTAGTATGGTTGGACTCGTAATTGAATGTGTTGTCAAATTTTATGAGTTTTATTGGGTTTTGAGGCGCCGACCCGGGTTGGGCTTTTTGGCCGATTTTGGGCTTTTAATTAAAGATTCAAACTTTTTCGATTGGGATTGGTTCCTTTAGCATTGTTTGATGTATTTGAGTTGTTTTTGGTTAGTTTTGAGACGTTCAGAGATCGGAACGTGCGGGATGACATTTTTGGAGCATCGGTTTGCTTGCTCAGTATTGGAATTGACTTGTTCGAGGTAAGTAACTCTTCTAAACTTAGTGCTGAGGGTATGAAACCCCGAATTATGTGCTCTGTGATCGGTGTTGAGGTGATGCACATGCTAGGTGATGGGCGTATGGGCATGCACCGTGTGAAATGTGACTCCGTTATTTCTGTAGTACTGTGTAGTTATCTGATCTTACCTGTAACCATGAAATTTCTAAGTACTTGAGCTATTGAGATGTGATCCATGCTAGAATCCATGTCTATGCTACATTCTTATCCTATTCGGACCCACTGAGATTTATTTCTTCGTGGAGCTATTTCTTTCATTGCATTATATACTCAATCATATGCATTCATATGCATATCATATTTCGGTTTCTGTTACTATTTATTGATACAACACATCATTATTTTGGGGCTGATATTTCATGACATTGAGAGCCCGAGAGACTGGAGAGATTGATAACTGAGTGAGGCCAAGGGCCTGATGGTGAGGGTATATATATGGGATCGGGCTACATGCCGCAACATGTTTTATTGATATATGCCATGATTGGCTTGTTATAGCGCTTGGGTTGGAGGAGCCCCTCTAGAGTCTGTACACATCCTCAATGAGCGCAGGTACCTGCTGAGTGCGAGTGCCGAGTGCCGAGTGGTTGGGAGGATAGAGTGATTGTGAGGACTAAGTGACTGGGAGGACTGAGAGTATGCATATGGTTTTATTACTGAGTTGCATCGCATTTGACATGCACATGACATATAGGCATAAAGATGTATTTTCCTCATGTCTTACGGTATCACGTCATTCATGACTTCTCACATATATTGACATATGGGCATAGGGAGGTATTTTGCACTTGCTATCTGGAAAGAAAATGAAACATCATATTTACTTCTGAAAGGAATTTTGGGAAAAACTAACAGTTTTCAAATTTACTTGTATTTTCGACATTTTTGGTAATGGAGTTGGGTTTTCACTGATATACTTGAAAAACAGAACTATTTTCGAAAAACTATAAAAAAGTTGAGCATTTTATCTCTGAGTTACTTCTTTATTTAATTGCTTTATGTTGTTATAAACCGTTGTTGGCTATTGGTGTTGGACCCGACCTATGTTCCAACTTGTCACTGCTTTCAACCTAAAGTTAGGTTTGTTACTTACTCAGTACATGGGGCCGGTTGTACTGATACTACACTACTACACATTGCGTGCAGATGTTGGCTACTGTTGTTGTGCTCGATGGTTGCCAGATTTGAATATGTACCTGCATTCCTATTGTAGTTGCCTCTTGTTCATGGTAGCCTTAGATTTATAAAAACTCTATTTATGTACTTTTCAAACAGAAGATGTATTTACTTCATATCAGCTTTGTAAATTCTATTCTTAGAAGCACATGATTTCTACTACCAGTCATTGGGAAATGTATAAGATTTAGATAATTACTTTTGCTTAATTGTCTTATTAATATTAGTGGAATTGGATAGTTATTAGTTGGCTTACATAGCTGGTTGGGTTAGGTGCCATCACGACTAGTGGAATTTGGGTCGTGACAGTCTCAGTGCCAATTCCAAAAAGGACCAGCGGCCACCCCCACCTTTCCAATAGCAAAAAAAAAAGAGTTGCAACTCCTCTTCTCCAAAAATCTCCCTTTCGAAGTTGAAATCCCTACTCACGATTTTACTATTTCTAAAAGCGAAGCCGTATCGAAGAGTAACTTAATTTCTCTTACTAATGGAGATGATGATGATGATACAATAAAGCTTGTGGAATCCTTTCAAGAATGAAGAAATAAGCTTGCTGAGGTCACTGCCTTGATGGTACTTCGTCGGAGTTTCACCATCTCCGGTCAGCTCTCTTGCTGCAATAGCTCCATCTTCACTAACTGATGTTGTTCTCTTAAGTTGAGCTTAGTCCGTTAAGTTCGTCGAGGTCCCTATTTCAAGGATCTTCGTCTGTGGTCTTTGGTTGATGGTTCGGGTAGTATTGGAGTTATATCGGTACTCTCTTCTCCGATGTATTCAGGGAGATTCAATATATCATCAAATTTCAAAGCTTTTTTCCTTTAAAGGTCGGCTTCTATTTTCTACCATTTTGATAATACTACTGCATCAATGTGATCTTCTCTCATCTAAATTTTTGGGTTATGATTAATTTTGCCTCTTTGTATTAGTTTTCCTTTGATATTCTGTTCCGTCATTATCTCTTAGTTAATTTAAACTATCAATTACTTAATTAATTAATTATAATATCCTTATCCGTAGCTTACTTGTTAATACACCATTTCCATAAACTAACTAGGAGTAATCACCTAAAATGTTAAAACCCTTTTATTTTCCTTATACTAAGTGGTGATAATAATACAAACTAAATTTTTGTAGTTAATTTGATTTTCCGTGTTAGTTTATATTCTCTGTAATTCGTGGATTAATTTGAGGTTGAGTGCAATTATTTTGTTGAAGAATTTAGATCATTATATCGCCTTTTTTTATTTAATTTATTTTTTCTTCCTGTCGGGAGTGCGCATAGGAATCTCTTATCTCTCTATTTTACTTCCTTCATGATGTAATTGTTATAGTGTTCATTTGGTTAGTGTTTGTCACATTAATAGTGAACTCTTAATTACCAATGTGCAAATATAGAAATTAGTGATTGAAAGATGTTGAGACGTAGATTGAGTTTATGGTTTTAAGCCTTTGGTTCTATGTAGTTTTTGAAAAGTTTAGATGAGCTATTAGTTCATACATTTTGATACAACTCATTTAATTATCCATAATTTATGGCCTCAAAACAATCTAAAATATAGGAAATGAATAACTAGGAACACATGCTAGTTGCGTTAGGCGTGATTAATATATAAATCATCGTAACTATGAGTACGGTTCCCTTGGCATAGTCATGATACATAATCCCTATTCGAGTGTGCTTTCACGCGACTCGACCTTAACTTCAAATAATAATAATAACAAATGTTATAAATCGCGGGTGCGTTTCACGTGGTGTGACTTGTAATATGTACAAGAATAATAAGTGTGTGACATCATGACTTATTTAAATAAATCCATAAATCCTAAAAGCAAATAATTAATTAAAAGCGGTTAGAAAGTTAAAAATGCATAATAGGTTTTAAACATGTAATAAAACAGATAATTAGGCCAATTATTAATAGTTGAGTGACCGTGCTAAAACCACAGAACTCGAGAGTGCCTCACACTTTCTCTGGGTATAACAAACTTTCTCACCCGATCTTTTGGTTTTGCGGACTTTAAAACATAGTCAAATTTCCTCGATTTGAGATTTAAAATAAACCGGTGACTTGGGATACCATAAATTATTCCAAGTGGTGACTCTGGATCAATAAATAATCCTATTTAGATTAATGTCACTTTAATTGGAAAAACTCCCTATCCCTTCGGAAAAGGAGGTGTGACACCGGGTTCTCTGATTGCGAGGATTGAGCTCATTTTCATAATTTAGCTACTTTACCGTTATTTCTTGTTTCCTTCCCTGTTATTATTACTGCATACAGGTTATTTTAAGGGACCCACCTTAGCCTCGTTACTACTTCGTCAAGGTTAGGCTCGGCAGTTACAACGTATATGGGATCTCGTGTACTCATACTACACTCTGCACTTCTTGTGTAGATTTTGGAGTTGGTCCTAACGGACGGTCAGTAGATTGCTCGTATCCGATGCTTGACGGAGACTTGAGGTACAACTGCACAACGTTCGCAGCCCTGAAGTCCCCTTCTACATTACTCTAGCTGTTTATTTTGTTTCAGACATATATGCTTTTATTCAGACTATAATTTGTAGTACTCTAGACACTCGTGTATTCGTGACACCAGTTCTGGGATTGTATTTTGATATCGTTGTTATTTCAGTTTGTTCAGCTTATTAGTTTTCATTTGATTTGAATTGTTATAAAAGGCAAAGAACTATATCTAACATTGGCTTGCCTAGCAAGTGAAATGTTAGGCATCATCATGGTCCCGAGAGTGGGAATTTCGTGTCATGACACTAAACTTGTTTGTTGAATTAATCATGAACATGAAGCCAGACTTTGATCACGAATGTGGAGTACATGATCAAGAGTTGCGGATCACAACCGGAGATGAAGGCTTCTTGATTTATGAAAGACTTGCAGATCACCATCTGCAAAGAAGTCTTCCTGATTTATGGAAGACTCGTGGATCGTCACCGTGGAGAAAGGATTCTTGATGGTTGTATTTCTTTTCCTCTTTTGATTCATGCCTTTTTGCTTTTATGGAGATCTCTATTTTTAGTTGTAAGGGAAAAGACTCTTTCTCTTTGGATTTGATTAGTTCACATTAGTCATCATATTTATCACTAAAGCTTTATGATAAGATTGCATGTGATTGATCGAACCATATCAATTTAACACTTGGCAACTTTAATTAGTTCTTTATTAACTTGGCATGCTACATCAGTTAAGCATGTTTCATGATTTAATTGGTACTTGATTTGATTTAGCGCGTTGTGATGATCCGATAGGTGATCTAGAGTTTTAAACCTTAATTATGTATTTTGAAACCTCAAATAGCTCCTTTTAGTCTTTTTCGTTTTGCGTGCGCAGTCCTTGCTTTTTTCGGAAGGCTTTTATGTGAAAAATTGATTAAAATATGAAATCGTGCTTTAAAGCTCATTTGAGTTGATTTTGGTCAATATTTTGAGCAAGCAGACCCGGATCCGTATTTTGACGGACCCGGTGGGTCCGTAACGTGATTTGGGACTTGGGAGTATGCACGAAATTAAATTTGGAGGTCGCTAGCCTAATTTATCGCAATTTACTAAAAACTAGAAGCTTAAATGTTTATAGAATTAAAAAGTTTGACTGAAGTTGGACTCTATTGATACCGGGTCTGGTTTTGGTTTCGGAACTTGGTGTAGGTCCATTACTGTATTTATGACTTGTCTGCAAAATTTGGTGCAAAACGGAAGAGATTTGACGTGATTCGGATGTCCGGTTTAAAAATTGAAAGTTCCTACGTTTCATTGAAACTTTCATTCATTTTGGTGTCTGATTCGTAGTTCTAGGCATTATTTTGGTTTTTGACTGCGCGAGCAAGTTCATATAATATTTTTGGACTTGTGTGCTTGTTTGGTTTGGAGCCCCGAGGGCTCGAGTGAGTTTTGGATAGGCTATGGGTGTTTCGAACTTAGAAAATTCTAGTTTCTTGAATTTTTGCTGTAGCTGGTGTCATGTGCTTCGCGATCACGAAGCCTCTCTCACGATCCCGAAGGGGAATCTGGGACTGGGCCTTGGAGGGGGAACTGACCATTACTCTTTGCGAACGCGACACTAGGATCGTGAACACGTGGGTAGCTGGGTATAAGCCTTCGCGAGTATAGAGGGTAACTCGCGAACGTGTAGGCTGATTGGGTTGTTGGGCTCCGCGATTGTGGAAGGCCCTTTGCGAACGTGAGAAGGCCTGATGCCCAGTCATTTAACCATTTCAAAAACGGGATTTCACCCATTTTCCACCATCTTTCCATTAGAGCTTGGCCTACAGGCGATTTTAAAGAGAAAATTCATCACCAATTCATAGGTTAGTATACTTTAACTCATTTTTTTTCCATTTCTAGCCTTAATCTTTGTTCTTCCGTGGTAGAAAACTAGGGATGTAGGAAGAATTTGGGATTTTTGCAAATTCGGAATTTAGACCTTAATTTGGGTTCAGATTTAGAAACTAATTACATAATCAGGTTCGAGAGTAAATGGGTATTGTGTTTTGGTCCGAATCTCAGGTTTTGACCAAGTGGTCTGGGGTCGACTTTTGTTTGACTTTTTGAGAAAAGTATAAAAATCCTAGCTTTATGTATTATAATTGATTATCTTAGCATTATTTGATGTTATCGAGTTGATTTTGGTTATATACGAATGGTTTGGAGGTGGATTCTAGAGGAAAGGCCCGGGTAGGGCTTTGAGTTGATATCGAAGTGAGGTACGTGTCGTGGTTAAACTTGACTTGAGGGATTAGGACTTGTTTTCCTATTTGCTATGTGTTTAAATATTTGGATACAATGTATGTGTGAGGTGAGGAGTACTTATGCATTGTTGTTGGGTTAAACTCATGCGGATGAGACTTGTTCCCTTGTGATTTACTTCTTTTCTTTAATTATGACATCCATGCTTAGATTAGATTGTTATTTATTTGATCGTTCTTTCCGCATTTACGAATTAATTGTGATGGTTGAGCATTTTTGGAAATTGAGGTTTGGCATCTTGGAACCATTATTGACGTAAGGTTTTTTCTTGCATTAGCTATCTCCAAATGTTTTATATTCCCTACTACATGGTAAGGGAGAGTGTTAATGTCGTGTCGTTTATTGCTTCATTTATTGATTAATGCATAGTGAGGAAGAGAGTAAAAGCACGAATGGTGATGTTGTACCGTACTTACCGTTTCACGGAGAGGCTGAGAGTAAAAGCACGAAGGGTGATGCCATGCCATGTTTATCGTTTCATGGTGAGGTTGAGAGTAAAAGCACGAAGGGTGATGTCATGCCATCTTTATTCATTATGTTTATCCGTTTTCATTGGTTGATGATTTATTTGACTGGATTATGTTGTCCTTCCTGTAGTAGTTCGTATTTTGTTCCCCTTTCGCATGTCCCCTCCTAATCGTGTATATTAAATCTTTATTTGTTACTTTGTTGAACATATATCTATGTTTGTGTAGGTTAAATTATGTGAGTGTCCTGTCATAGCCTCGTCACTACCTCGTTGAGGTTAGGCTCGACACTTTCGGAGTACATTGGATCGGTTGTACTCATACTACACTCTACACTTCTTGTGCAGATTTTGCTACTGGTCCCAGTTGTACGTGAGATGTTTCAGCTCGTATTATCAGATTTAGAGACTCGAGCATTGGATCGGTTGTACTCATACTACGCTCTACACTTCTTGTGCAGATTTTGCTACTGGTCCCAGTTGTACGTGAGATGTTTCAGCTCGGATTATCAGATTTAGAGACTCGAGGTAGATCTGCTGGTATCCACAGACCTTGAAGTCCCCTCCCTCTTTCCTCATTTACTATTCATTTCATTCGAAACAGTTGTAGTTTCAGACCCTATTTATAGAATTTCTAGTAGCTCGTGCACTTGTGACTCCAGATCCGAGAGTTGT
This sequence comes from Nicotiana tabacum, assembly GCF_000715075.1. Classification (NCBI taxonomy): domain Eukaryota; kingdom Viridiplantae; phylum Streptophyta; class Magnoliopsida; order Solanales; family Solanaceae; genus Nicotiana; species Nicotiana tabacum. The sequence continues at coordinate 124,144,490 of NC_134080.1, read as the reverse complement.
ACTTAGATATTTTGGTTATTATGCCACTTTGTACTTCATTTCAGCTTCATTTTAGTTTTATTTGTTTTAATTATTTAAATTGTTTAAAATTGACTTAAGAATTTTTAGGCGCCATCACGGTCTTGAAGGTGGGGATTTTGGGTCATGAAAGGTTGGTATCAGAGCACTACGTTGCCTAGGTTTCACGAGTCACGAACATGCTTAGTAGAGTCTAGAGAATCGGTATGGAGACATCTGTACTTATCTTCCAGAGGCTATAGATTTTAGGAACAATATCACTTCTACTTTTCTCTATGTGCGATTTTATTCTATCATAGATGATTGAACTCTTCTATTCTTGTTCTCTCGCAGATAGCGAGAACACGTACTGCATCTACAGTTGGACAATAGTCGGAGCCCCTAGTGCCAGCTCCTACTAGGGGCAGAGGTCGAGGCTGAGGTCGCATCAGGGGCCGAGGCAGAGCTCAGCATAGAGCTCGAGCAGCAGCACCAGCAGTGGAGCCTCAGGTAGATTTTGATGAGGGGGTTCTAGCTCAGATTGTACCTATCGGACAAGCGTAGGTCCCGGAGGGGTTCACCGCCACTATAGTGCTTCAGGACACTCTAGTCTATTTGGTGGTCCTTATGGGAGTGTGGCCCAGGACGGTACATTTTCGGTGGCACCACCCATCTCTCAAGCTGGGGGAGGAGCACAGACTCCCTCTACTCACACTCCGGAGTAGATGGCTCCCAGTATCAGACTCTAGCAGCCCCCCCCCCCCAGTTGGGGTAGTCTAGCCGATTGTTGCGGCACAAGCCGGTGATAGGCCCGCCATGTCTTCTGAGGCTTTATTGAGATTGAACAAGTTTACTAAGATCTTTCCAGTTCATTTTGGTGGTGCACCTTCTGAGGACCCACATGATTATCTTGACTGTTGTCATGAGGCGCTGCGGAACATTGGTATAGTTGAGACCAATGGGGTTGATTTTGCTGTGTTTCAGATGACGGGTTCCGCCATGAGGTGGTGGAGAGATTATATATTGGCCAGACCATGTAGGTCACCTACACTTACTTGTAATCAGTTCTCACAGCTATTTCTAGAGAAGTTCCTCCCTGTCACACTAAGAAAGGATTACCGCAGGTAGTTTGAGCGTTTCTAGCAGGGCAGTATGACTGTTACTCAGTACGAGACCCGTTTTGTAGATCTAGATCGTCATGCCCTTATCGTGCCTCCTACTAAGAGGGAGAGGGTGAGGTGATTTACTGATGGACTCACTTACACTATCAGGATACAGATGGCTAAGGAGACCGGGGGTGTTTCAGACGGCTGCAAATGTTGCTAAGAGGATCAAGATAGTTCTTGCTCAGGAGAGGGGGCAAGGGTCTGATAAGAGGCCTCGTCATTTCGGTGGGTTCAGTGGTGCCACGTTTGGAGGCAAGGGTACTTTTGGTAGAGGCCATCCTCCCAGGCCATTTCAATCGGTGCTCCAGGCATTACATAGTGCTTCAGGGAGTCGCGACCCTTAAGTTTCTCATCTCGACCAGCTAGCCTATAGTGCACCACCAGCTCCTATTAGTGCACCTTCGCTCCAGAATTTTCAGGGTGGTTACCCAGGTCGACAGGGTCAGTTCCAAGGGCAGCAGTGACAACAATCGAGGGCCTGTCACACTCTAGTGATTCGAAGAACATTGCTAGATTTTGCCCTTGGACGCGGGGCAGCACAAAACAATAGGGTTCTCGTGCCATGGTTCCAGCATCAGTTGCTCCACTGCCTGCTCCTCCAGCTAGAGGTAGGGGTTAGGCAACCAGAGGTGGAGGTCATGCCATTAGATGTGAAGGTCAGGCCATTAGAGGTGGAGGCCAGCCAGTTAAAGATCGTCCTAGAGACGTGGTTCAGAGTAGTAGGACCCAGCCCCGATGTTATGCTTTCCCAGCTAGGCTTGAGGCTGAGTCATCTGACGCTGTTACCACAAGTATTGCTCTAGTTTTCCATAGAGATGCTTCAGTTTTATTTGATCCGGGCTCTAGTTATTCCTACATGTCATCCTATTTTTCTTCATATCTGGTTATGCCTCGTGATTCGTTGAGTGCTCCTATGTATGTGTCCCCACCTGTGGGATATTCTATTACTATAGATTGTGTCTATCACTCGTGTGTGGTTACTATTGGGAGTCTTGAGACTAGCATAGATCTCCTGCTTCTTGATATGGTAGATTTTGATGTCATATTAGGTATGGATTGAATGTCACCTTATCATGCTATATTGGACTTTCACGCCAAGACGGTGACCTTATCCATGCTGGGGTTGCCTCGACTAGAGTAGAGAGGGACTCCTGGTCACTCTACCGGCAGAGTTATTTCTTATGTAAAGGCTCGACATATGGTCGAGAATAGGTGTTTAGCCTATTTGGCCTATGTTCGTGATTCTAGTGCGGAGGCTCCATCCATGGATTTAGTACTAGTTGTTTGTGAGTTTCCAGATGTGTTTTCTGTAGAGCTTCCGGGGATGCCACTTGATAGGGATATTGATTTCGGTATTAATTTGGTTCCAAGCACTCATTCCATTTCTATTCCGTCATACCGTATGGCCTTGCCAAAGTTGAAAATATTGGAGCAGCTGCAAGATTTTCTTGATAAGGGCTTCATTAGACCTAGTGTCTTGCCCTGGGGTGCGCCCGTGTTGTTTGTGAAGAAGAAGGATGGGTCGATTAGGATGTGCATAGACTATTGACTGTTGAACAAAGTCACTATCAAGAACAAGTATCCATTACCAAGGTTTGATGACTTATTTGATCAGCTTCAGGGTGCCAAGATGTTTTCGAAGATTGATTTGAGGTCTAGTTACCATCAATTGAATATTAGGGCATCTGATGTCCCTAAGCTAACTTTTCGGACTCGGTATGGCATTATGAGTTTCTAGTAATGTCATTTGGGTTGACAAATGCCCCAGCAACATTTATGGATCTGATGAACCTCGTGTTCAAGCCTTACTTGGATTCCTTCGCGATTGAATTTATTGATGATATCTTGATCTACTCCCGCAGTTGAGAAGAGCACGAGCAACATCTTCGGATTGTACTTCAGGATCTGAGAGATAGCTAGTTATATGCCAAGTTTTCAAAGTGCGAGTTTTAGTTGGACTTAGTCACTTTTTTTAGGCTCGCCATATCGGTAGGGGGAATAAAGATGGATCCTAAGAATATTGAGGCACTTCAAAACTACCCTAGACCCACTTCAGCCACAGAGATCTGGAGTTTCCTAGGTTTGGCGGGTTATTACCGCCGGTTCATAGAGGGGCTTTCATCTATAACAGCCCATTGACCAGATTGACCTAGAAAGGTGCCTCGTTCAGATGGTCAGACGAGTGTGAGTTGAGCTTTTAGAAGCTCAAGACTACTATGACTACGGCGCCAATGTTGGTGTTGCCCACCAGTTCAGGATTTTACATGGTGTATTATGATGCATCTTGTGTTGGGCTCGGTTTAGTGTTAATGCAGGATGGCAGGGTGTTCACATATGTGTCGCGGTAGTTCAAGGTTCATGAGAAGAATTACCCTGTTCATTACTTAGAGTTGGCGGTCATTTTTCATGCCCTGAAAATTTGGAGGCACTGCCTTTATGGCATGTCGTGCGAGGTATTCACGGATCATCAGAGCCTATAATATTTGTTCAAGTAAAAGGATCTCAATTTGAGGCAGAGGTGGTGGTTGGAGCTGTTTAAGGACTATGATATCACCATTTTGATCATCCCGGGAAGACCAATGTGGTGGCAATGCCTTGAGTAGAAAGATAGTGATTATGGGCAGCCTTGCATACATTTCAGTTGGTGAGAGACAGCTTGCATCAGATGTTCAGGCTTTGGCCAATCAGTTCGTGAGGTTAGACATTTCGGAGCCCAGTCATGTTCTAGCTTGTATAGTTGCTCGGTCTTCCTTGTATGAGCTCATCTAGGAGTGGTAGTATGATGAGCCTTCGTTTGCTTATCTTTAGGGACATGGTACAACACGGTGGTTCCAAGCAGGTTAATATTGGAGATGATATGATTTTAAGGATGTAGAGTCGTATTTGTGTGCCCAATGTGGATGGGCTTCGTGAGTTGATCCTTGAGGAGGCCCACAATTTTGGTATTCTATTCATCCGGGGTTTGCCATGATGTATTAGGACTTGCAGCAATATTATTAGTGGAGGAGGATGAAGAAGGATATATTTGCATATATAGTTCGGTGCCTAAATTGTCAGCAAGTTAAGTACGAGCATCAGAGACCTGGTGGTTTGCTTCAGAAGTTAGAGATTCCTTAGTGGAAGTGGGAGTGTATCACTATGGATTTTGTTGTTGGACTCCCACGAACTCAGCAAAAGTTTGACGTGGTATGGGTCATTGCAGGTTGACCAAGTTAGTTCATTTCATTCTAATGGCAATTACCTATTCTTCAGAGCGGTTTGCTTAGATCTACATCCACGAGATCATTCTCCTTCAATGTGTGCCTGTGTTTATCATTTCTGATCGAGGTATGCAGTTCACCTCGCACTTCTAGAGAGCAGTACAGCATGAGTTGGGCACACAGGTTGAGTTGAGCACATCATTTCATCCTCAAACGGATAGACAATCCGAGCGCATGATCGGGTCCAACCCTACACCACTACAGTGTGGTGAGACCGGTCGATGCAGCTTTTACCCGAGAAGGTCGGGATTGAATCCACAAGGAGCCAGAATGTTTAGGAGTTGGATTCCTATCTAAACTAGCAGTGTGTAGTGCTCTTGGTTACACTTCCAATCATATTTGTTTGTTTGTTACTTCTAATTTAATACTAATGATGTGCAAAATTAAGCTAAGTATAAATGTTTGTAAGGTTTTCTAAATGGCTAAAGAGGCACTAGGGAGGTGACTTTCCCCTAGGTGAATACTTGACGAGTTATAAAGCTCAAGGCAAAGTTGTTATGTTTGGGATTGCGATATAGCTAATGCACCAAACTACTCACTCTATACCTCTTGGTAACTTGAGTGACTTTTCCCTAATTGGCTTTCTCAAGACCAAATGGGTGTCAAAATTGTGCAAGCAATATAGGCTCAAGTCGGGTATTACTATCTCTAGGTTTAACCCTTTAATTGGGGCTATCAATCTCTTGACTACGCCCCAATTCCTTGTTGGCCTAATTTTCCTAGACTCAAGCTCTCTTTCTCAAGAAGAGCCCAAGTCAAAAAAACACAAATTAGTGTTTGAAACCACTAATTCAATAGGGAAAACACAAATCAGGCTAAATATCAACCACCCATAAACATCTAAGCCCTAAAACAAGAGACTCATCAAATACCTACACTAGGGTTGAGCCACAACCCTAGCTAATGGGTCTAGCTACTCATCATAATAGAAGACGTCAGATATTGAGATGAAGAATAACCCATAAAATATAATTACAAGCTAAGATTTGAAGATTCAATGTTAAACTAGCTACACAATTACTCAAAATAGACTAAAAAACGGTGTTCGCGTGCTCAGCTACAGAAGTATTTATACAAGGTTGAATTTTCTGGACAAAAATGCCCCTGAAGGAGGTATCGCAGACCACGGAAAATGGACTGCAGTTGCGGTGAAGATTTTTGGCTTCAAATCTTGTTCTCTGAATCTGGCCACCGCAGACCGCAGTAAATAGACCGCGGCGGCGATGGCTTCATCACGGACCGCAATAAATGGACCATAGATTGCGGTGTCTTGAAACTTCCAAACTTCATGTTCTCTGAAACTCTTCTCCGTGGACCGCAACAAATGGACTGCAGCCCCGATGAGGCTACCGCGAAAAATCAACTGTGGGCCGCGGTGCTTGAACTTCCAAAGAGACATCCTCTCTGATCTTTGCCACCGCGGACCGTAATAAAAGGATCGCGGTCGTGGTGGGTCTACTGCAGCCACGGTGGATTTACTACTATAGCGGTGCTTTGACTTCTTCTTGGTACTTGTGCAGGTTTCACTCCTTTTTGAGCTGATTTTGACTTCTTGTCAATTTTTGACCAAACACTGCAAACAAGCACAACATGTAAGCTTTCAGGATTACTTGTATACACTTTTAATCCAAAACTCAAGCAAAAAAGAATATAAAATAGACTAGAATCCCTAGTTATCAATTCCCCAAACTTAAGCTTTTGCTTGTCCTCAAGCAAACAAAGTAAGTCCCACCTCTTTGAGAATAAAACCAAGAAAATTCAGTTGACTTAAAGTGACCTCATCTAGCATCAATTGGGACTAACAATTGCCCTCAATTCAAATGAATCATTAACGCATTCAACCTTTTAAGCACCATGGTTTTAGTGCGACACAAAAGCATCAAGAGTTGATTCAACTCATCAAGGAAACTCTTTCTACTACTTTGGTCATCGTGGAACCCCAAACTCATACTCCTCACTCTTCCTTAAGCAAAACCTCACTTTTAGATTGTAGCACTCAGAATGAGGATTGTGGAAAACACACTCATCTCTCTCAAAGAAAGGACACAAGTCCGGCTCTAAGTACCATAAGCTTGCCCCTTATGTGAGTCACTACTAATGTAAGCTTCACCCAACTTAAGATCATATAGGGCTTTTGTGGGGATACAATGAAGGCTTTTGGTTCAGGGTAGGATATATGTGGTCTACGAAGGTTCCATCTTCTCTTAAGCACTTTATTTTGCTTCATTTTGGCACATATTCTCTTGACTCTTTGAGTCATTTACTTCTTTCTTAGGGGTTAGAGAGACACACCGTTGCTCTTTCTTGTTCATTTCAAACCTTTTTCTCCTTTCTAATCTTTCTACGACTTTCATCTTTTTACTTTTATTGAATCCCTTCATTTCTTCTACATTCTTCATTCTTTTTGACTTTTTGATTTTCTTTCTTTTCCTTTTGCCTTTCCTTTTCTTCATTTTGTACCTTTTACCACTTTCTGCATTCCTCGTCTCTCCCCCCAAACTTATGTTTTTGCCTTGTGCTAAAGAAAGATCGGGTGCCAAGAGAGGGTCTTTTTAGAATGGGTAAAGGCTTGTATCATGATCTTTGAAAGAAAAAGGGCTATGGCTCAAAGGGGTTTACTAGGAAAATTATTATTGGTAGGCTATGGATGTTTTCAAGATACTATTCGGATCAATGAGGGTCAATAATCACTTCTCAAGTCAAACTACGCTTAGGATTTATCCTAGACAAATATTTAGGGCAAGTTCTAGACTCAATGGCACGGGACTTGGACTTGTAAATCAAATTCTCACCACACAAGCTATAGGATTTCTAAAGAGACAGAGTCGGGGGCCCACGACAACTTAGCTAAGATTTGAGCAGCGCAAATGGTCCCGAAAAACCACTTGACGATTATTAGCCAACACAAGAGTCTCAAGGTCACAACTGTCACCATCCTATACACACCAATTTATTTTTGACCATAAGATCAAAGGCAAATGTGTTAGGCCCAAGTGAAGTTTTGCTTGAGGCACTATTACTCACTAGCTACTATTTACACCAAAAACGAAAAGAAAACAGACTCAAACCCTTAAGAAGGTTGTCATGTCATCCATTATCGGGAAGAGCCACCCGGTTCACACAAACTTCACCTTTGGAAAGAACCGTGGCATTAAGAAAATCAAAGGCGTATTGAACGTAAAACTCAAAATAAGAAACTACGAACTAAAAAAGAAGCTACTAAAATGAAGTAAGAAGATATGAAAGAAAATACGGAAGGTAAACTAAATATGTACAGTAGAGGATTTAAATGAATATACATAAGAGGGAATGAATATATACATAAGAGAGTAACTTTATATACAAACCAAGATTGCAAAATACAAAAAGTGAAATAAACTGGTAAAATTATGTACATACCAAAAGTAAAAAAGCACAAAAAAAAAAGGAAAATAGTATCATAATTATAGTCCAACATCATCAAAATAGGGCTACCCCTCAAGAAAAAAGATAGAGAGTAAAGAAAACTCCCTATTGGTCCTCCGTCTGCATGGAGTCATGAGCCTGGGTCCTTGGGTCCTGTGACTACTCGGGGACCTGTGACTGGATCCCTGTAACCTGTGCCTGCTCTAGGACCTGAGGCTGCGGGTCCTCCAACTCAAACACTACATCATCTGCCTGGGGGATCACTCTCCTCCTCTTTGGTGCCCTCTCCAACTCCTTCTCCTGCTCCGTCTCAATCTGAGCTGCTGGAGGCTGGTCATGCAACAATAGCTTCAATGGTAGATGATCAGCAGCTTCATCTGCTCCACTTCTCCCCTCAACTACTTCACAGATTCCTTTGAGGCCCTAGTATGCTTCAGCTTCTTTGTCTACTTGGTCAGCTCCTTCAGTGACTTTCCATGAGCATATATAACCTCCATAATCAACTTTTGGTTCTCCAGGAGCTTCTTCTGGTTGTCCAGAAGCTCCTTGAGAGTCTCCTCCACTGAAGCTGGAACCTGTGGCTGTGGGGGTACGGACTAGGTTGCCACCGAGCTAGAAAGCACAGATAGCTTAGAAGTAGCTGCTTGCATCCAAGCCTTCGAGTTTTTAGTTCTTTCGACACCCCCTGTTTGGGGCTCTCCCCCCTTATTCTTCATCAATGGGATCCTCACCGGGTGTTGAAGCTGTAGGTGAAGTATAGGCTACACTATCACTGCTCTCTGCTGAGCCCTCAGATGACTCAGAAGAAACTTGAACTAAAGCATGAGCAGTAGGAGAGGCCGGAGGTGTAGGTGAATCTCTCAACCTTAATCTCTCTGAGAAGTCGGGTACATATTTCGGCACTGAGTCAGACTCTGATGTCTCCCGGGTGGGCAAATACTCATTTCCCTCTAAATGAGAAGCAGCTATATCTGCAACCTTGATTTGTATTCTGGTTTCCCCAATTGCCTTCCAAACCTATGGGGTCAATTTTATCATTACTCGTCCCCTACCCCGGGAGGACTACCCTCTTCCTTTATATTTGTCACCACCTCCTCTTGATTTAACCATTGCACTACTTACCCACCGTGAACCGCGGTTATGAAACTCAAAAGGGAACTAGCATGGACTTCATCGCGGACCGCAGAGAATGCACCGCGGCCGCGTTAAAACACCGCGGACCGCAAAGAATAAATTGCGGCCGCGGTTAAAACTTCATAGAGCCTCCAATTTTGACCATTTAGCATTGGGACCGCAATTAAATTTTGCCCCCACGATAAGGCCATTGAGGCCGCGAAAAATGCAATGCTGCAGCAGTCCAAACTTGAGAGAGTGCAATATTTTTCCAATTTGGTCCTGCGCTACATCAAAACAGCCTTACACACATCTCAAAACTAGTTAGTCCAAAAGCAAATCCTACACTAAGAAGAAAATCAAAGAAAAATAAAAAGAAAGACACATGGGTTGCCTCCCAAAAAGCACCTGATTTAATATCGCGGCACGACGCAGGTCACCATCAAATCACTTTAGATGGATCATTGCCACCACGTGACTGTCATCAATCTTGTCAAGATAGTGCTTGACTCTGTGCCCATTAACTCTGAAGATCTCTCAATTTTTTTTTCAAATTAAGTGCACCAAACGGAGTTACAAGCACCACTTTAAAAGGTCCACTCCATTTCAATTTAAGCTTTCCCGAAAACAGATGTAACATAGAAATGAACAAGAGAAACAAATCACCCACTTTGAACTCCTTGCCACGAGCATACTTGTCATGAGGGTACTTCATCTTGTCCTTATACAAGGAAGAACTGGAGTAGACATGAAATTGGAATTCATCAAGCTCATTAAGCTGTTCCACACAAAGATTTGCTGCCACATCCCGTTCAAGATTTAGCTTCCACAAAGCCCACATGGCCTTGTGCTCTAACTCGACCGGTAGATGGAAAGCTTTCCCAAACACCAACCGGTACGGGGACATACCAATCAGAGTCTTGTAAGCAGTCCTATAAGCCTATAAAGCATCATCCAATTTCTTTGACCAATCGGTCCTATTTGCATTGACTGTCTTTGACAATATACTCTTGATTTCCCTATTTGAGACTTCAACTTGGCCACTCGCCTGAGGATGATAAGGGGTAGAAACTTTGTGATTGACATCGTACTCTGCAAGCAAAGTGTCACAAGATCTATTGCAGAAATGAGACCCCCCATCACTTATGATTACTTGAGGAGTGCCAAACTTAGTAAAAATACACTTCTTGAGAAACACAACAACACTCTGAGCCTCATTATTGGGTAAAGCCATAGCCTCAACCCACTTTGAAACATAGTCATCTGCCACTAGAATGTATGTGTTGCCATATGAACTAACAAACGGGCCCATGAAATCAATGCCCCACACATCAAAGATATCAACTTCGAGAATAGTGGTTAGAGGCATCTCATCCTTCTTTGAAATTCCACCCGCTCTTTACCATTCGTCGCATCTCTTCACAAGTTCACTTGCATCCTTATAAAATGTTGGCCAGTAAAAACCATAACTAAGAACCTTTGAAGCTGTCCTCGCCCACCATGATGACCACTGTAGGGAGAGGAATGACAAGCCTCTAAAATACTCAATTGCTCCTCCTCCGGGACACATCTTCGGATCACACTGTCAGTGCAGATCTTCAACAAGTAAGGTTCATCCCAATAGTAATCCAAACTATCCCATTTATGTTTCTTCATTTGGTTAGAAGAGATCTCACACAGTACAATACCAGTCATAAGGAAGTTAGCAACATCCTCAAACCATGGCATGTTATTCAATGATACGGAGAGGAGCTGCTCATCAGGAAAAGAATCATTAATTTCAAGGCCATCACGGGGCCTCCCCTCCTCCTCCAAGCGGGACAAGTGGTCCGCCACTTGGTTTTCACACCCTTTCCGGTCTACAATCTCCAAATCAAACTCTTGAAGCAATAAGACTTATCTCATCAACCAAGCTTTGGAATCCTTCTTCATGGTCGGTACTATCACCTTGGCACCCATGAGATAAGGCCTAAACTTCTCCATTGCGAACATAATAGACAATAACTCTTTTTCCGTCACCATGTAATTCACTTGAGCATCATTCATTGTTTTGCTTGCATAATACATCGGGTAAAACATTTTATTCACTATTTGACCCAAGACCGCCTCAACCGCAACATCACTCGCGCCACACATGAGCTCAAAAGGCAAGCTCCAATTGGGTGCGGTAATAATAGGAGTGGTGGTCAACTTGTACTTGAGGAGTTCAAAAGCTATCATGCATTCCTCATTAAACACGAACTTCGCATCCTTTTCTAAAAGTTTGTACAAAGGATTCACTACCTTTGAAAAGTCCTTGACAAATCTCCGATAGAACCCCACATGTCTAAGAAAACTTCTAACCACCTTGACTGAAGTAGGGGGGAAGCTTTGAAATCACTTCAATTATGGCCTTGTCCACCTCTATGCCGTGCTTTAAGAACTTATGGTCAAGGACAATTCCCTCCTCGACCATAAAGTGACATTTCTCCCAGTTAAGCACAAGATTGGTCTCTTCACACCGGGCCAATACCTTGTCAAGATTCTTCAAATATTCATCAAACGAGTCACCCACAATACTGAAGTCGTCCATGAACACCTACAAAATGTACTCCACCATCTCGGTAAATATGTCCATCATACACCGCTGGAATGTAGTCGGTGCATTACATAACCCAAATGGCATCCAATAAAAGACAAAGGTACCATACAGACAAGTAAAGGTGGTTTTCTCCTGATCTTCCGGAGCAATCAAAATCTAGTTGTACCTAGAATACCCATCCAAGAAACAGTAGAAGGCACGTCCAACAAGTCTATCTAGCATCTGGTAAAGAAAAGGCAATGGAAAGTGATCCTTGCGGGTCACTTTATTCAACTTGCGGTAGTCCATGCACACCTTCCATCCGGTGACAGTCCCGGTAGGAATCAACTCATTTTGCGCATTGGTAACCACGATCATACCACCCTTCTTTGGCACATATTGCACCGGTGAAGTCCAAGAACTATCAGAGATGGGGTATACAACCCCGAAATCCAACCACTTGATCACCTTCTTTTTCACAACCTCTTGCATCGCCTCGTTTAACCTCTTTTGATGTTCCACAGAAGGCTTTACATCATCTTTGAGAATAATCTTGTGCATGCAAAAGGCGGGGCTTATTCCTCGAATATCAGCTAAAGTCCATCCAATTGCCTTCTTCCGTTTTTAGAGCACCGCCAATGTGGTATCTACCTGCATGTTAGTAAGACAAGAGAAAAAAATAACTGGCAAAGTTGAACTAGGGCCTAAGAATTCATACCTAAGGTGTGGAGGCAACGGCTTCAACTCCAACACGAGAGGTTCCTCGATTGAGGACTTTGTTGGTGGAGTCTTCCTATTCTCAAGATCCAAAGAGAGCTTCCAAGGCTCATAAGAGTAAGAGCTCATTCCATGTAAAGCATTAACACACTCCATGTTGATACCCAATTTTTCCCTATATTTTTTATATATGCATAAATACTTTCGAAATAGTATATATATATATATATTCATATATAAAGCATGCACAAGGTTTTTAATTTTTTCCATAATTTTAAGGATTTAAACTGGTTTATTTCCTTCCCTTTTATTCATAAAATCGCCAATAATTATTTCCCAAACTATTGTTGTGATAATTTAGTCATTTAATTTCTATATTTATGCAAAATATGATTAAATATTATTTATGCATTTTTATAATTGCATTTGGTATTTTTTAAGCTAAATTGCATGTAATTGCAATATTAGCCCCATTAGTATATAATTACATTTATATGCGTAAAATTGATCATCTATATTTTTAAAATATTAAATATCTATTTTAAATCATTTTGGTACATAAAATTATTCTTTAGAAATTATTTATTATTTATTATAAATGATATAGGGAAAATTGATTATTTAAAATATAGCCAGATTTACATTTCAATTGTAGCCTAAATTGAACCCAACCCCAGCCCAATTTCCTACTAAATTACCCGACCCAAACCCTGAACCCGTCTACCCGATCCAATACAGAATAAATCCTGGCTGTTGATCTCCCAGATCAACGGCTCATATTACTTCTTTCCTTTTTTAATTCCCAAGACCCCTAACCCTAGCCTCATTTCCAAAAGCCCGCCGTCTCTGTATCCTCTCATCTACGCTCTTCTCTCAACCTAACCCTAACCCCTTTCAATCGCCTCCCTTCTCCAGTCTTCTCCGGTGACCACCCTTCAACCCTTTATATATATATATATATATATATATATATATATATATATATATATATATATATATACATACATACATACATATATATATATATATATATTTTGAGTGGATCATTTTTTTGTAAGTGTGTGAAAACAGGTGAATTCTTGGGTAGAGCTAGCCTGAAATACCTTTTTTTTAATCTTCTCTAAAATCAATTAATTTGACTTAGGAAAAAAAATATATGGCACCTCGTGTGTGGTACTACCTAATGAAATTGCCTAAGTTTGATTAAATAAATTATATGTCATCCGTAAATTAATATGTGCTATTTGTACATCATGTCGAGCTAAAATACAATACAAGAAGCAACATATACGTAACAAATTTGTAGTTACTACTATTTTTTGGTTTTGTAAGAAATTTCAAATGACAATAAAGAAGGACACCGTTTCATTAACTTATATTGAACAAGGAGTTGACATTGCACAAGATTAGAAAAATTTAGGCTTAAAAGAAACAAAATAGTTTGAAAAATACGATTTTATATTGTTGTTAATATTATTACGTTCGGATATGTTTTAAATTATACACATGATATGAAAAAGTTTATGAGGTTTTCTTTATTGGAAAGATAGAAATTATTTTCTCACGTGAAAAGAAGGTTATTGTTTTACCAATTCAAAAAAATAAAGTGTACGAAAATTTGTACTCTTTATATGAGATTAGGAAAATTATAAGTTAAGAAAATATATGTATTTTTACATGGATGTTTTAATAAAATAATAATGTATGAATTTATTTTACATGGTATCACATGACTGTAATAGTACGGTGTATAAAGTGTATTAAAAATAAGTAATTTTTAAGTAATTTAAGACAATTCTTAATTATACGGATAATTGGTAATTATCTAAAATATTTTGGAAAGAACATAACGTGGCAAATTTTTGCCTTAATACAAGTATGACTCATACATTATAGTATATGTGGCATAATTTAAAATAGAGGAATCTGTGTGTTGCCAAAAAAATGAGCCTATCTATTACTATTTTAATAAGCTAAATCTTGCATATCTTCTCTATTCTAGTATAGATGATGGTATCTGCATATCAATTCAACATATATTGCTGTCGTGCCATTAAAGAAGCCTTAAAACAGTGTGATACTGTTAATGTCACTTTCGAGGCTAATCTTAGATCAGGCAGTTGTGCTACCCTTGCTATCCAAGGTGTTAATTAAGTATGTCAAGGAAATAGTCTTGCAGCTAGAGAGCTAATGCCTTACAGTAGAGCGGCCCAGACTGTAACGACCCGATCGGTCGTTTTGAGCTCTAGCGCGTCGTTCAACAGTTTGAGGCCATGAGCAGCTTCACTTCAGGTATTATGACTTGTACGCATGGTCGGAATTGAATTTCAGGAAGTTCGGAGTTGATTTAGAAAGAGAATTCTCATTTCGAAAGCTTTAAGTTGAAAGAATTGACTAAGATCGGATTTTTGAGTAAACGACCTCGGAATCAGGATTCAAAGGTTCCAGCAGGTTCGTATGACGATTTCGGACTTGGGCGTATGTCCGGATTGGGTTTTGGAAGACTCGGGAACGTTTCAGCACCTATTGTGGAAGTTAACATTTTTTGAAGAATTTCATAAGTTTGGGTTGAAGTGCATTTCAGTGTTATCAATATCTGTTTGGGATTCCGAGTCTAGGAATAGCTCTGTATGGTGATTCTGGTGTTGGCAGCGCGATTGGAAGTGAATTCGGAGGTCCGTGGGTCATTTTGGAGTCATTTGGCTAAAGATAGAAATTTGAAGGTTTTGAGGAATTTGATCGGAGTGGACTTTTTGATATCGGGGTCGGAATCCAATTCCGAAAGTTGGAATAGGTCCGTAATGTCGAATGTAACTTGTGTGCAAAATTTGAGATCAATCGGACGTGATTTGATAGGTTTCGGCATCGAATGTAGAAGTTTGAAGTTCTAAAGTTCATTAAGCTTGAATTGGGGTGCGATTCATGATTTCGATATTGTTTGATGTGATTTGAAGCCTCGTGTGGGGCCGTGTTATCTTATGGGACTGGTTTGTGTGATTGGACGGGGCCTCGGGTGTGTTTCAGGGTGGTTTCGGATTATTTCGGGCTATTTTGAAATAGTTGATGCTAGTATATGGTGTTGTTCTTCACGTTCGTGAGGATCCTCTCGAGTTCGCGAAGAAGGATTTGGCTTCAGGGACTCTGTTCCTCGCGTTCGCGAAGAGATCCTCGTGTTCGCAGAAAAGGAAATCTCTGCTGCACAGATCTGACTTTGGAGGCTCATATCTCGCAATCTATAAGGAATTTAGAGATGATCCAAAAATAAAAATTGTATCCCTTTATATCTAGTTTTCAGAAAAGCAAACTATTTACTATTTGGATTTGTGTACAAAATGTTATGGCTAGTACACTACAGGCTGTTCGGGAAGATGAAGAAGAAATTTGTGTTACACAGGGCTGAATTTGACAGCTTATATCTCAAAATCTATAAGGAATTGAGAGATGACTAAAACATAAAAGTTGTAGATCTTGGTTTCTAATTTTCTAAACATTAAACATTTGTCATTTGGAATTTTTTACAAAAAGTTATGGCTATTATACTAGAGGCTGTCTTAGAAGAGTTTGGAAAATAGTTTTTGGGAATTTTCTTCTTCGCGAACTCGAAGAAGAGTCATCTGGGCAGTGTATAAGTGTAAAGAAATGGGTTTGACTCATTTCATCTTATTTCCTCCAGTGTATAAGGAGCGATTTTGGAGCTCCATTTTCATCATCCATGTCAAGGTAAGGGATTCCCACCTATTGCAAGTTAATTTCTTGGATTATATCAAGATTTTAATATGGAAAAATCATGTAAATTAGTAGAAATCTTTGAATTTTGAAGAAAACCTAGGAAATTTGTATTCTTGGATTTTGACCACGTTTTTTGACATGAAATTGAGAGCCAATTATATATTTGAGTTCGTGAGGTTGTGGGTAAAATTTATCTTCAAAAAATTTCGGAATTCGGGCACGTGGGCTCGAGGGAGATTTTGTCAACCTTTCGAGTGAAGTTGATATTTTATATAAATTGAATTGTTATAAGTATTAGGGTGTATTTTCATTGGTTTGCCTCATATTTGGCTAGTTTTGGAGCATTGGGGCATCAGTTTGAGTCGTCAGAAGGGGCTTGGAAGCTGGTTATTGGACTTCGGAGCAAGGTAAGTCTCCTTCTAACCTTGTAAGAGAGAATTATCTCCATAGGTGAAATAATTGGTTATTTGCTTCTATTTGTGAGGGCTACGTACGCATGAGGTGACGAGAGTCCATGCGTAGCTACTATTATGTTTAAGTCCGGGTAGTCTAGGACCCAAAAGCATGCTATACCTGAAATATTTGTAATCTTATTGACAACTGAAATTGCCTAAATCATATCGAATTAGTAAAAAAAATTCTAAAAAGGGTTAAACCTCATTTTCTTAAATCGTTAAAAGAGAATTGACTTTTCCTTGGATAAATATTTCTTGATGAATTCTTAATTGATTGTTTGAATGTGTGTATCTTTGAGTACCTACATCGCACGTATGATTCGCGAGCAGGATAACTCTATTATTTATATTTGACCGCGTCGCAGGTATGATTCGCAAGCGGGGTAATAGATGCATCTATGGTTCGCGTCATTCGACCCTCTGGCAGTGCACGGTTTAAATATTTATTGGATCGGGCCGTACGATCTCGGCATAATTTGTGCATACTTGTAATGCGTGCTTGAGATTTACAAATTGATATTACCTCCTTGGTCTGAGATAAATTGATAAATAATGAATTATGAATTTGGAGACTTCTAAATATAAAAAGGAATGTTTACTTGTTTCTTGACTTACTTGAGTTTACCGTCATTTTTAATAAATCCATAATTATTCGCTTTATTGATATATTATTATTGGACCAATAGTAAGTGTCGAAGTCGACCTCTCGTCTCTGCTTCTTCGAGGTTAGACGGGATATATACTTACTGGGTACACATTTATTTTTGTACTCATACAACACTTGCTGTGCAATTTTTGTTGCACTGGCGCATGTATGTCTAGTGGCCTAGTTGGGCGCAGCGACGTGGTTGATATAGAGACTTAGCTGAGCTGCATCACTCGAGACGACACGCAGCCAGCAGAGTCTCTTTCAGAGTATTGTATTATATTTTTTTTTCTATCCAATTTATATTTCAGACAGTTGTTGTGTTACATTATTTACTAGAAACTGCTCATGCACTTGTGACACCGGGTTCTGGGATAATTATGGGGTATTCTGTATTAACTTCTAAACATTATTTTATTTATTTTTTAAAGATTATCTTTTACTAGCCAAATTGAAGGAAAATTATAGTTTTCACAATTATTTAAACGAGAATTTAATTAAGTATTTATGGTTGGCTTGCCTGACAGCAGTGTCCGGCGTCATCACGACCCTTAGTGGACTTTTGGTCGTGACAACATGGTATCAGAGCACTAGGTTCCCTTAGGTTTCACGAGTCATGAGCGAGTCCAGTAAAGTCTTGCGGATCGGTACAGAGACGTTTGTACTTATCTTCGAGAAGCTATAGGGCTGTTAGGAACACTTCCCTTCTTGATTCCTCATCGTGCAGTTTGATTCCTTTGAGGCGTGTGCCTTTACTTCTTTCCTACTCAATCTTACGCGATGCTAAGTACTTAGTATAAATCGAGAATTGAGGAATTTTGATGGTACTACAAATGTGGAGCGGATGTTCTCCCTACATGGTTGATTGGGCTATTGTCGTCCCCTTGCGGAAGGATATTTTGTCATTTATGCTCAGTAGCTATACTTCTGAGAGCTTTGGGGCTATGCACAGGTTGCTATGATGCTCACGAACAGTTATCGCACAGTATTGATGTGATGGTGGGATGCATGCCCATGTGTTGGGGTAGTGAATGATTTGGGAGGAGGTTTTCTCAGTGCATGATTTAGAGATTCACTATTGTATTTCCGGTGAAAGAAATTCAATCAGACAATAAATGACCAGGTTTGGGTTGATATAGTAGCGAGACTTGGTTTTTTCAAGTGTGGTGGAATTTTCATCTGCGATGTGGTATCGTCGTCCTCAATTGGTTGTGTTAGGTTCGCCGATGTTATGATCTCCTTCAATTCGCCCTTGGGCGGGATATTGTGAAATAGTGTCGGGGAAGCGGATGTTAGAGATCACGGTGTGCGGTGGTTCAGGATTAAATAAGTGTTTCTAATGTTGGCGGCTCGAGAAGGATGATCTTCGGAAAGGTTTCAAGTAGTAGCGATCTGTTGGTTCAAGTGCGATAGAGATAGATATCGTTTAAGGAAACAGCTGGGCAGCAAAGGATGAAGGAGGACATGTGGGAAGTGCCAGGCAGTGGTTAAATTCCTAGAAGGCCAGGTGTAAGAAGCGAAGGTCGAGTAGTTTCTTAAAGAAGAGGGTTTGGCCAAAGTGGGAGAGTTGCAGAGTAGCACGTGGATTCAGTGGCAGGATAACTACACCCCTTGAGGAAAGCTTGGAGTGATTCGGGAATGTTAGTGGACGGTGATTGGGTCTACGAGCTTAATTTAAAATATTGGCTAGCATACGGCGGGAGATTGGATATGACAGAAATGAGTTGTTTGATATGAAGAAGGATACAACATGAATTTAGATAGGAAGATATTATCGCACACTTAGTTGATATCCATGAGGAGTGAATAGACTTATGCAGCTGGTGGATGAGCATGGGCTCAAGTGGGTTATCTCCTGTGAGCAGGTCCGCGGTCGCGGGGTTGGTGAAGCTTCTGCGAAGGGTTTTTATTGGCCATCCGTTAAGAGGTCGAATATGTGAATGTTAATAGAGATTCAAAGTGTTCGTGAAATGCTAATGGAAGGATTTCGAGGAATTTGGCGGTTTAATTGCGTAAGGTCATGTCAATAAGAGATAAAGAATCTTGGTGGTTCCAGAGTTGTGTAATAGTTCCCTTAAGCTAAGTGGGAGAGTCCCATCGCCTACGGTTGGATTGCATGGTCGTCTATTTGTGAGATTTCTGGTTATTAGCACATTGATGAGCTATTTTGGCTAAGGGAAAAGAATATAAGTGATAATTTGAGTAAAGGATTTGATAAAGAGGTGCTATGATTAGCCTTATTGGCTCATGTTCAAGCTTTGGTAAGACTTAGGATTTATGCTTGGTGTAGACAGTTACAATGAAAGTGATTCGGCTGGGTCCTTTGTCGAGAGGATGTTCATATGCTAGAAGATTCATGGAGTTGATTATATTCGGGACCAAGTTAGAGCGGGTGGCTCTCAACAACAGTCCTAGTGAATTCGAAAGTAAAAGTGTGGTTCCTAATGATTTCGAGCCCACAAGTATGATTAAGAATCGAGCTTTTGCAGCAGATTATGAAGGAAGGCTTGGAATGTTCTATGATATCTTCGACTTGTAGTATAGCTTTTGGAGGAATGAAAGAGAATGACTTCGGATTCGTAAAGGGATTTTCAGAACGGGTATATCAGATAAAGATGTGAATATATGCACAAGGAGGGTATGAGATGGTTTGTGGGATTTGAGACAGCATGGTCTCGTGATACAAAGCCACTCGGGAGGAGTGCGGATTGAGTTCATTATATATTG
This sequence comes from Nicotiana tabacum, assembly GCF_000715075.1. Taxonomy (NCBI): domain Eukaryota; kingdom Viridiplantae; phylum Streptophyta; class Magnoliopsida; order Solanales; family Solanaceae; genus Nicotiana; species Nicotiana tabacum. The sequence goes on along the minus strand of NC_134080.1, from coordinate 124,124,715 downwards.
AATGGAGTTGTTATTATTTCTGAGGTGATTAAGGATAAATTAGAATAATGTGATATTAGTTAGCCATGGTTGAATTGGCATATTGGTAACAGTGATCAGTTTCTTCAACGTGATTGAGTATGCATGTGATTTGTGATGGTACATGTGAGGCTTGACGGCCGCCGTAATTGATTTTATTTGGGAGTATTTAAGTGTTATCAGCTGTTATGTGTGGGCGGATCTCAGAAGGGTTATGGTAGATTAGATCACTACTTATGGATATGAATGTTCTACGGTTATGAGAACTCACCTGTGTGTTGCTATGGTTCTCCTGAAATGGGTTAAGTAAAAAGTTTCTAGGTGATGAAGTGTTTATCATATGGGTGGTTCGGGAGTTATGATGAAAATCTTGTACTATTGCAAATCGGCATGTTAGGTGCAGTGAGTGGTATAGAATTTGAAAGTGAGAATCAAGGTTGCAGTTCGGTGTTGACAAGGATGTCACGAGCTCGGATGAGCAGGAAAGGAGTTTGGATGTTTAAAGTAAGTTGGTATTGTCTTTAGTGTCACCTGAATCAATGCCTTGTGCAAGAGGCTTTGTGTATTGATTTGCGGATTCTTAATTTGCTTTATAGCATTGTATGGTCGGTGGTGTGGTTGTGCAGACTTGTTATCTGGTGCGGAAGGTTGTGGGGGCATATCCCACGGGAAGATTGTATAAGTGTGACATGTGGTCACTTGATTTACTGAAGATTTTGGTAATGTCACTAATTTGAGAATTTATGCCTGGAGGGCACTCGGTTTATTTGGTTGTGGACTATGGAGGTTTACTTCGGTTATGATGGTTGTTCTTGTGAAGTATAGGGAAAAAGAGTTATTAGGGACCCTTGAAAGGTTATTAGCCTAGTACGGTGCGATCAGAATCGACTAGAGATCTGTGGATGGATTTAAATAAGAATGTGGGCTCTGTATCAGGCTAGATGTGTTCATTTCCGCAATACACTCCTTATGGAGGAGTATTCGGATGTTAGGTGTTATTTCGTCGTCAACTATTTCATGTGATGTTATATTGCGCCGTGTGAGTTGTGAAACAACTTGATAAAATTCTTATGTGTTGAGGTTCCGCATAGCGATGGTGTTATGTGAGCAGGATGGCTCTTGAGATTCAGATCATATATCGCACCTCAGTTGTGCTTGAGTTGCGTAGCTTATGGCGCTATCTGTCTCCCCAAGGATGGTATTATGCACTTAGCGTACTTGTGGTCGATATTCGGTATTTAGTAGTAATGAGCGATTTAGCTGGGTGTGTATCTTCTTATGTGAACCTTATGTGCGGATAAGGTGGCACGCCGCCACGGGTATGCTGTTTAGATCGGGTTGCATGCGCGCAACAATGTGATGTTGAGTACAGTTCCCTATATCTATTTTTATGTGTTTTGTTTCCCATTTTTCTTAGGAAAGTTCATATTTGTTGCGTGAGTTGAGTAGTCCCTTCCAGAGTTTGTTTTCCTTATGTATCACGTTCGAGCTTGTAGCCTATTGGCACGTGGTGGCATCATGTGAGACTTTTGGTCATGTCCGGGGTGGCTTATTGCTTGAGCAGTTCGTACTGGGTGAGACAAGATTATTGGATCTAGGATCAGTACAGTCGGATTATATGAAGTATATTAAAGAGCAAAGATCATTAGTTGGTTCAGAATGAGGTAACGGTTCTTGTCAGGAATATAGACTCAATGGTTTCGGCAGTTGGTTATAAATTTCTACACATCTCTTCCGTCATGGCAGTATTGTGAGAGCTAGAACAAGACTTATATATATCATGAGGTGAATTGTCAGCATCAGATTTGGGGAATATCGGTTATTATGATCAAAGAATGTTATTATGGTCATGTGAATGATGCGGTGCATGGTGAGAATTTAGCAAAGGCATGCAGTCATGTTCTGATACCTCGTGTAGTGATTGATGCAGTGTTCATATATTGGAAGCACGACTGGCAGAGAATTCCAGATGTTGGAATTGGGCTCTAAGCTTATTTGCTTGAATAAAAGGGAATATCTTCAGAATTGATCGAGCTAATGTGCTCAACTGGGTTGTAGTAGCACGGGTAGGTGCATGAGGTGTTAAACAGTGATTTCGGACAACTCCAGCACAGTTCTTAGCACGTTTGAGGACGAACGTATGTTTAAGTGGGAGAGAATGTAACAACAAGATCGATCGTTTTGAGCTCTAGTGCGTCGTTCAGCAGTTTGAGGCCATGAGTAGCTTCACTTCAGGTATTATGACTTGTACGCATGGTCAGAATTGAATTTCAGGAAGTTTGGAGTTGATTTGGAAAGAGAATTCTTATTTCGGAAGCTTTAAGTTGAAAGAAATGACTAAGATTGGATTTTTGAGTAAATGACCTCAGAATCAGGAATCAAAGGTTCTAGCAGGTCTATATGATGATTTCGGACTTGGGCGTATGTCCAAATCGGGTTTTAGAACACTCAAAAACGTTTCGGCACCTATTGTGGAAGTTAGCATTTTTGGAAGAATTTCATAAGTTTGGGTTGAAGTGCATTTCAGTGTTATCAATGTCTATTTGTGATTTCGAGTCTGGGAATAGCTCTGTATGGTGATTCTGGTGTTGGGAGCACGATCGGAAGTGAATTCGGAGGTCCGTGGGTCATTTTGGAGTCATTTAGCTAAAGATAGAAATTTGAAGGTTTTTGAGGAGTTTGACCGGAAGTGGACTTTTTGATATTGGGGTCGGAATCCAATTCTAGAAGTTGGAATAGGTCCGTAATGTCGAATATAACTTGTGTGCAAAATTTGAGATCAATCGGACGTGATTTGATAGGTTTCGGCATCGAATGTAGAAGTTTGAAATTCTAAAGTTCATTAAGCTTGAATTGGGGGTGCGATTCATGATTTCGATGTTGTTTGATGTGATTTGAGGCCTCGAGCGGGGCCGTGTTATGTTATGGGACTGGTTTGTGTGATTGGACGGGGCCTCGGGTGTGTTTCGGGGTGGTTTCGGATCATTTCGGGCTGTTTTGAAATAGCTGATTCTAGTATATGGTGTTGTTCTTCACGTTCGTGAGGATCCTCTCGTGTTCGCGAAGAAGGATTTAGCTTCAGGGACTCTGTTCTTCGCGTTCGCGAAGAGATTCTCATGTTCGCGAAAAAGGAAATATCTACTGCACAGGTCTGACTTTGGAGGCTTATATCTCGCAATCTATAAGGAATTTAGAGATGATCCAAAAATAAAAGTTATATCCCTTTGTGTCTGGTTTTCAGAAAAGCAAACTATTTAGTATTTGGATTTGTGTACAAAATGTTATGGCTGGTACACTATAGGCTGTCCGGGAAGATGAAGAAGAAATTTGTGTTCCACAGGGCTGGCTTTGGCAGCTTATATCTCAAAATCTATAAGGAACTGGGAGATGACTAAAACAATAAAGTTGTAGATCTTGGTTTCTCGTTTTCAAAACATTAAACCTTAAGTCATTTAAAATTTTGTACAAAAGGTTATGGCTATTATACTAGAGGTTGTCTTAGAAGAGTTTGGAAAATGGATTTTGGGAATTTTCTTCTTCGCGAACACGATGGGGGTCTTGCGAACGCGAAGAAGAGTCATCTGGGCAGTGTATAAGTGTAAAGTAATGAGTTTGGCTAATTTCATCTTATTTCCTCCAGTGTATAATGAGCGATTTTGGAGCTCCATTTTCATCATCCATGTTAAGGTAAGGGATTACCGCCTATTGCAAGTTAATTACTTGGATTATATCTAGATTTTAACATGAAAAAATCATGTAAATTAGTAGAAATTTTGGAATTTTGATGAAAACCTAGGAAATTTGTATTCTTGGATTTTGACCATATTTTTTGACATGAAATTGAGAGAAAATTATATATTTGAGTTCGTGAGGTTGTGGGTAAACTTTATCTTCGAAATTTTTTGGAATCCGGGCACGTGGGCTCGAGGGCAATTTTGTCAACCTTTTAAGTGGAGTTGATATTTTATATAAATTGAATTGTTATAAGTATTAGGGTGTATTTTCATTGGTTTGTCCGTTATTTGGCTAGTTTTAAAGCATTGGGGCATTGGTTTGAGTCGTCGAAAGGGGCTTGGAAGCCAGTTATTAGACTTCGGAGCGAGGTAAATCTCCTTTCTAACCTTGTAAGAGAGAATTGTCCCCATAGGTGAAATAATTTATGTGCTCCTATTTGTGAGGGCTACGTACGCGCGAGGTAACGTGAGTCCATGCGTAGCTACTATTATATTTAAGTCCGGGTAGTCTAGGACCCAAAAGCATGCTATACCGGAAATATTTGTAATCTTATTGACAACTGAAATTGCCTAAATCATATTGAATTAGTAAAAGAATTTCAAAAACGGGTTAAACCTTATTTTCTTAAATCGTTAAAAGAGAATTGACTTTTCCTTGGATAAAGGTTTCTTGATGAATTCTTAATTGATTATTTGAATGTGTGTATCTATGAGTACCTGCGTCGCACGTATGATTCGCTAGTAGGGTAACTCTATTATTTATATTTGACCGCATCGCACGTATGATTCGCGAGCGGGGTAATAGATGCATCTATGGTTCATGCCATTCGACCCTCTTGCAGTGCACAGTTTAATTATTTGTTGGATCGGGCCGTATGACCTCGGCATGATTTGCGCATGCTTGTAATGCTTGCTTGAGATTTACAAATTGATATTGTCTCCCTGTTCCAAGATAAATTGATAAATAATGGATTATGAATTTAGAGACTTCTAAATATAAAAAGGAATGTTTACTTGTTTCTTGACATACTTGAGTTTACTGTCGTTTTTAATAAATCCATGATTATTCGCATTATTAATTTATTATTATTGGACCACTAGTAAGTGTCGAAGTCGACCTCTCGTCTCTACTTCTTCGAGGTTAGACGAGATATATACTTACTGGGTACACGTTATTTTTGTACTCATACTGCACTTGCTGTACAATTTTTGTTGCACAGACACATGTATGTCTAGTGACCTAGTTGGGCGCAGCGATATGGTTGATATAGAGACTTAGCTGAACTGCATCACTCGAGACGACCTGCAGCCAGCAGAGTCTCTTTCAGAGTATTGTATTATATTTTCTTTTCTGTCCAATTTATATTCCGGACAGTTGTTGTGTTACATTATTTACTAGAAACAGCTCTTGCACTTGTGACACCGGGTTCTGGGATGATTATGGGGTATTCTGTATTAACTTCTAAACATTCTTTTATTTATTTTGTAAAGATTATCTTTTACTAGCCAAATTGAAGGAAAATCATAATTTTCACAATTATTTAAACGAGAATTTAATTTAGTATTTATGGTTGGCTTGCCTGACAGCGGTGTCCGGCGTCATCAGGGCCCTTAGTGAATTTTGGGTCGTGACACAGACAAGTAAGGATTCTAAAAGAGCAGATTCTGAAAAAGAAAGGGTAAACAACGACAACACTTCTAATAAAAAAGCAAAGGTGACTTTGGAGCCAGAAATTCCAAACGGTGCACAAGGTGTCTTTCACCAAATGGTTTGTTATGCTATCACCTTCTCTAATTTATTGAATAATCCTGCTTTTAAGCGAGTTCATATTGTGAACCTTCTGGGACAATTAGAAATTGGTGATGCAACCATAATTGTTTATTCATTTCTGTAATCCGTCATTTTGGTTTTTTATTCACATCTTACACAAAAAATTGGTGACAGGAATTCTTTTACCAAAATTTCCTGACAGGAGCTCCTGGAGAAGTTTGTTTTGAACATATATTTGATGCACCTAATAGTTGACGAGCTAGAAGGTATAACTAGAGGTTCTGTTTTAGGATGATAATGCCAAATTGATATTAATGTTGTCGTCTTGGCAGACATGATTTTTCTATCTTTGTGTGTACGTGTGGGGTACAGCTATCTGCTGGACAATGACTAAAATTAAACTAGAGGCTGTTGTAATCTACTAAAAAAAAGTTTACCTCATGACATTATTCAAAGGCATAATGGTCTTATGACATTTCAAGAGATTTATTGACGTACTTTTCATGCATTGCATTCATGTATATTGACCCAAGATCAGATGGCGTTATATACGCGTATATATGTATATATATGTATATGGAATATGAGAAAAGATTACGACGTTATATACGCACCACCACCTGATCAGCTGGTATGCGTTGATGATTTTGCCCACAGTGGCCGAGATGATATGATGGGATGCCCTCAGAGGGTTGATGCATATATATATGGGAAAGTTATGGCGTTATATACGCACCACCACCTAATCAGCTGGTATACGTTGATGATTTTGCCCACAGTGGCTGAGATGATTTGACGGGATGCCCTTAGAGGCTTGATGATATTATGTACATACGAACCTATGCATTGCATGACATTCACATGCATATACATGACATTATAAATATTCATGATTTACAGAACTATCCAGACTTACAGGTTGGGTCATTTACCCCATATTTCTTCCATATCTTTTATATACTTATTTACATGTCCTTACATACTCGACACATTATTGGTACTGACGTCCAGGTCCCCATAGACAAGTCAAGAGCCCTCCAAGTAGGCTATCAGCTCAAAGGAAGATGTTGGTGCACTCCATTTGCTTCGGAGTTGCTTAAGTGTCTAGTATGATTTAGACGTGTATTGTTTAGTATAGAGGGACTGTGTTCCAACCTTTATGTATTCTTAGAGGCTTGTAGACAGATTTCATGCCTGCAGGTATAGATAATTAGTTTGACGAGTTCTCATAGTAGACGAGACTGACATTCAGCGAAAGATCGGTTAGACTCCACTTCATTCGGAGTGCAACCAAGTCTATGAGTTGCCGGGTCAGAGTTTTGCTACAGACTTATGGGTAGGCCAGTACCCTATCCCATTTTACCTCAAAAATCTTAGAGGCTTTGTAGGCAGAGGTTCATATTGCACAGTACGTCAGAGGCCTTGATGACCCATATGTATTCATGTTTTAAGAAAAATGGTTCAGTGATACAATATTTTCCCACTTATAGTTATACATTACGAGTTGTGGCCATATTGGCCCATGATAGTTACAGAAGGAATGAATGAGTTACAGAGTGGTTCGCTCGGGCCACTACGGCACCGGGTGTCCTTCCCCAGGTTTGGGGCGTAACACAATCAATCCACCATTTTGGGTTACTCTAACCCCAGTAGGATTCTGATATCCGTCCTTCGCTTATACCATATATATTAGATGCTATAAGGCATAACTGAAATCGGTGTGGCCAATTGTATATATTTCTGTTGCGGTTGAATGTAACTCAAAAGGCTTATATTCCTCTGCCTAAGTTGTAAATACTATTAACCTTCATTAACTGGGCGCCCCATACCCTTCTTCCTCTTGCTTCTTTTACTTATTGAAACTTGTATTTATCTTCTAGATCTCTCATTGTCTTTTACCATAAAGGTGGATAGATATTCTTTCCAAAAGGATTCTTATCAAGAGGCTTTACATCTTTGTACACATATGATCTACTGAAGACCTTATTTTTATTTATCATAAGCATCATGAAAAATCGAGTTCTTCTGACTCAACCGTTCCATAGTCACATTCAATATCTTACCACCTATCTTTCTGGATGTAGGCATCATTGTATTATGAATAAGATAGAGTTTAGGAAATTGAGTTCTTACAACTAAGCTCTACCACACGATCTAGAGTAAGAAGAAAGAGTGACAGTCCTAAATGCCTCGTAGCCTCTTGCTTATAAGTGTGGTGCACGGCACAACCATAAACAAGATTCTACTAGACATGGCTTGTAGACTCCCTAGGACAGAACTGCTCTAATACCATTTTAGTCACGACCCAAACCGATGAGCCGTAATGGGCACCCGGTACCTTACTCAACCTAGTACCTACGTAATGTATCTTTTCATGTCATACTATCATAGATAATTGAGATGGAAGGCTTCTGTGATATAAGTAGGGTACAACATGTAATACCAACTTATGCATAAGACATAAGGGCCTATGAGACCAAAATAACCACTCGTATACTGAACATAGGCCGACAAGGCCATACAATCTTTTACGTACATGACATATTTCTACAAGCCTCTAAGAATGCATAATTTTCATAAAGGTCGGGACAGAGTTCCATCATACCAAACAATACATGTCTAAATCATACTAACCAAACAAACAACTCCGAAGCAAATGGAGCGCATCAATATCTTCCGCTGAGCTGATAGCCTACTTGGAGGGCTCTCGACCTGCATATCAGGACCTGCGGGTATGAAATGCCGCATCCCTAGGCAAAAGGGAAATCAGTATGAATAATGTACCAAGTATGTAAGGCACATAAATAAGTACATAATAGACATAGAAGAAATATAGAGTAAATGACTCAACCTGTATATCTGGATAACTCCATAAATCATGAAATAATTATAGTGTCATGCATATGCGTATGAATGTCCTGTCGTGCATAGGTACATATTTCATAACATCATCAGGCCTCCGAGGACATTCCATCATATCATCTCGGCTAGTGTGGCCAAAATCATTAACGTATATCAGCTGATCAGGTGGTGGCGCGTATATAATGTCATAACCTTTTCCCATATCCCATATACATATATACGCGTATATAACGTCATCTGACCATGGGTCAATGTATATATATAAATGAATTCAATGTATGAAAAGTACGTCAATAAAATCTTTTGGAGTATCAAAAATAGAATACAATTAGTCACCAAATAACTTTGAAACATGAAAACTTAAATAAGCGAATTGACATGTAAAGATAATTATGTTAATATAAGATAGTAGTCAACCATTAAAATTTTGTTGGAAAAATTACAACCAATACAAACAAGATTTGGTGGTGAAGGAACAGAGAAGTATAAAAATAGAGGATCTGTAAGTTTCTAACCAAATTTTCCTTTCCTTTCCTTTGTGCAAGGAGCATTATTTGTCACAAATATTATAAATATTGGATCATTGGAATAATTGAGGCAAAAATAAGACCATTATGCCTTTGAATGATATCATGAAGTAAACATTTTTCAACTTACGTATTTTTCTGAGACCCATGAACAGATGATAAAATAATATGACACATGGGAAATCAAGAACATAAGTATCTCTAATATTTCTATGAATATAGTCACGTATGAAAATTGTGCATTTGCATGATTTGTTTGTGTCGTATGGATCATGCCAAAAAAAAAAGAAGGGATAGCCTTAATATACCTGGAGTAGGAAAAAATCCGTATGATATTCTTGGAAAAGGTTGCACCAACCACAAATTTTTTTACGTTGTTAAGCTTCTAATAATTCTTGTTGAATTTGGTTGAAGAAATCTCGTTGCTACTATTTTGTAGGGATTTTCACGAAATTTGGTAACAAGTTGAACAAAGCTACCTTACTAACTTCCAATCCTCACGTCAGATTGTTTGTATGGTAAGTCTTATTGTCTATATGATTTGTATAGTGAATCTTATTGTCTATATGGTTTGTATGGTAAGCCTTTAGAGTTGAGGTGTCGTTTATTTAGTGTAGTAAGTTTCCACCTAATAAGAAATGGCTAAGTAGGATCGGGCCCAAAATAAACCACCTTTTCCTATGCGAAATTGAATTGGAACTATGTAAAAATTACACAGGCGCGCCGCAAGGGGCAACACGCCATGCGGTGTGGTAGTGGACTTTATCAGAGAGCGTGCAAAATTGGTAGCAGTAGAAATTGGGCAGCGCGGTTGTGGTAGATTCTCAGAGCTAGGATTTTCCTTGGTTTTTGACATCCAGATGTAGTCTTCGACCCCCGAACGCGATCTCGGCTTAATCTCTTGGGATTTTAATCAAAATTCAAAGCTCTAAATAGCTCAAATTCATTCCATAACATCTACATAGCTCGGAATCATTCCTACAAGGCATAAAACGCACAATTAATGCAAAATACTAGCAATTAAAGCCCAAACTTAATTAAAGTGCAGTAAATTAGAGTATAATAAGCGACTAAAACACGAGATTATAGCCTACCATCAACACCCCACACTTAAGTCATTGCTCATCCTCGAGCACTCAAACCACACTTATATAGACACAATTTTATTAAATAACTCTTCTAACTCATCACACCAAGAATATTTAAAATAGATTAAGCACAATAGTGTAACATCTTAGCCTCAAGATTTGACTCACAGGTACCACACATTATTTACAACTCGCTCACTTACTCTAACATAGAGGTCAATGACATTATCTTTCCTTCATAAATTAAGTACCCTCACACAACAATAGAGAGTAGTTCTACACACAATCATATTTAAAAACAATTAGGAGCTCAAGATAGAAAGAATTCACCCACTCTTAGAAACAATATTCATATGCCACAAAAGATGAACCATAGGACTGCCCGTAGTGTACTACTCTACTAATCGAGCTCATTCAGTCAAGGATCAAGTTGGACTTTTATTGGTTGTAATGTAGGCTGCGGGACGGGTAGGATCTATTTGGATATAAGAGTGAATACACTTCCCTAAGCACTTTAATACATACACTTTATCCTTCAAAACCCCACACTTATGTCAAACCATAGCTCCACCTTCATATCAACATATATTAACTCGTAACGACCCAGCTAGTCGTTTTGAGAGTTAGGGCCCATCCCCTATTAACTACTTCTTCCGGGAGGTTTCATTTTGGGTTTTGGAGTGTTTTGGGACACTTAGTTCCCAAATGGAGATTTAAGCCTTAAGATTTGGACCGTGGTCAGAACTGTATGGAGACGACTCTAGAATGGAGTTCCGTAAATTTCGTTAGCTTTGTTCAGTGATTTTGGGCTTATGGGTGTGTCCAGATTGTGTTTTGGAGGTTCATAGCTCATTTAGGCTTGAAATGACAAAAGTTAAATTTTTGGAGTTTTGGATTGGTAGTGAAATTTTTGATATCGGGTTCGAATTTTAATTCCGGAAATTGGAGTAGGTCCGTAATGTTGAATATGATGTGTGTGTAAAATTTGGGGTCAATCAGACGTGGTTTGGTTGGTTTTGGCATCAGTTGTCGAATTTGAAAGTTTCAAGTCCTTTAAGTTTGAATCGGGTGATGATTTGTGTTTCTAGCATTATTTGATGTGGTTTGAGGGCTTGAATAAGTTCGTATGGTATTTTAGGATTGGTTGGTATGTTTGGTTGAAGTCCCGAGGGGCCTCGGGTGAGTTTCGGGTGGTTAACGGGTCATTTTGGACTTTGGAGAGATAGCAGATTTTTCTGGTTTTTGTTGTAGAAGTTTACTCTTCGCAGCCGCGAAGAAGACCTGGGGCAGGAGGGGAATTGCTCTTTATGTTCACGAATATGGGACATGTTTGTGAAGGTTTGTCCATCAGTGTATCGTGAACGCGTGAAGGACATCGCGCTCGCGTAGAAGAAATGGATCAGCTGGGACCCCAATGGATTGTTCTACGCGTTTACGTAGCAGAGGTCGCGTTCGCGAAGCTTCAGGAATCAGAAAGTACGCGTTCGCGAGAGGACCGTCGTGTTCGCGTAAGAGGGATATTTTATCAATAAAGTTTTGTCCTACGCGAAAGCAAGAGTGAGGCCATGTTCGCGAAGAAGAAATTTGGGTAGACAGTATAAATATTTCAAAAACGAGGGTTAACAATTTTTATAAAAACTTGAGTTTGGGAGCTCCGATTTGGACGGAATTTTGAGTGATTTTCAAAGATATAAATTGGGTAATGATTCTTAACTTGATTTTGGTTATATCCCACTAATTTATCATTAATTTTATCATTTAATTTCGAATTTAGGGTAAAACATTAGAAAAAATGGAAAGAAGCTCTTCAACTAAGATTTCGAGTTTTGATTGGATTTTGAAAATGCATTTGGATAATTTTTGTACGCTTGAACTCGTGAGTGAATGGGTATTTATAATTTGTTACGTTTACCCGATTTCGAGATGTGGGTCCAGGGAGGCTTTTTGTGTGATTATTCCAATTTCTTGCCTTAGCTTTGATTTCATTAGTTAGATTAGTTTCATGTTGCTATATTTATGTTATGTAATTGATTGGGCTAGATTTGGGCAATCCGGAGCCGGATATTCATGGAAAGAGCATTGTGACGGATTAATTTGAGCTTGGTTCGAGGTAGCTTGCCTAACCTTGTGGGGGGCCTCCCCTTAGAATTTGGCACTGTTTTGATATGTGAGTGCCATGTACATGAGGTGACGAGTACGTAAACGGGCTATTTGTTTTAAAACCCCGTATTCACTAAGCCATAACATATTTCTCCTTATTTGAACTACACTAGCATATGTAACTATCATGTATTAGTTAGAATAGCATGCCTACGTGTTTTAACTACCTATTTGAACTATGTGAAGCATGTTTACTGAAATTACCTGCTTTCTTTGCCTTGGACTGTCTAAAGTGTAGGTTTTCTTGCTGTAACTGTTATTTCTACTAGTTAAGGTGCATATTTCCTTTGGGACTACGAAACGGTATTTCAGGAGATCCCCCTATACTGCATATTTACTTTGGGACTACAGAACGGTATTCCGGGGGATCCCCCTATCTTGCATATTTACGTTTTGGGACTATGGAACGGTATTCTGGGAGACCCCCTGCACATTTACGCTTGGGACTACGGGACGGTATCCTGGGAGATCCCTTGTTGTTACCCTTGTGTTTCTGAGCTATTGTTCTTCTATGCTTATATCATGGTTAAATTTCATTATTTATTCTTACTGCGATATTTCTTTCTATTCAATTTTATTGTATATATACCAGTAGGGCCCTGACCTGACCTCGTCACTACTCGACCGAGGTTAGGCTTGGCACTTACTGGGTGCCATTGTGGAGTACTCACGCCCTTTCTTGCACATGTTTTTCGTGTACAGATCCAAGTTCATCGTATCGGCATCATTTTTAGTGGAAATCGATGATGCTTATCGAAGACTTCAAGGTACATCTACCCACGCCCGCAGATCCTCGGGGTCCCCCTCTATCCTTCTGTGTTCATGTTTCCCTCTTTCTTTAGAAAAGATATATAAACAGTTAACATTTCTTAGTAGCTTGTGACTTGTGGTATTTCGGGTTTTGGGAATTGTTTGGGGCATTTGAAAGGTGATATTTGTACATGCCGAGTGGCATTCAGTTGTTTATTAGATATTTTCTATTGTTAGTGGTTTATGTTCAAGCTTTTATTTCATTTCTGCCAAGTGTTAGGCTTACCTAGTCGTAGAGACTAGGTGCTATCAAGACAACTCTCGGAGGGAGGAATTGGGTCGTGATAAGTTAGTATCAGAGCTCTAGGTTCATAGGCGTAGTGATTCACAAGCCGATTTATTAAAGTCTCATGGATTGATACGGAGACATCTGTACTTATCTTCGGGAGGCTATGGATCTGTTAGGAAAATTCCACTTAATTTGATTCCTTGTCATGCGAGATTATTGACTTTGAAATTCTAAACTTTTGTTTTCTATTCTCTCACAGATTGTGAGGACACGCACTACCAGAGATGACCAGGCACCCGCGCCCCCTGCTAGAGCCGCCCGGGGCCAGAGCCGAGGCTGGGGCCGGGGCCGGGGTAGAGGCCGAGGAGCATACGTGGTGTAACTAGAGAACCCGAGCAAGCTGCTGTAGAGGAGCCACTAGTAGCTCCAGTTGGAGCACAGGCACCTGATATGCCTACTACTACTACACCAGCTCTTCAGGAGACCTTCGCACAGTTCATGAGCATATACAACACTCTAGCTCAGGCAGGGTTGATTCCCCTTGCTGCAGCCACATCTCAGGCCGAGGTAGGAGCATAGACTCTCGCCGCCCGCACCCCAGAGCAGCGAGTGCAGGTTGATCAGATCCTAGAGGTTATACTGGTACCACATGTAGCCCCAGTTCAGCCCAAGTGTAGGGCAAAAGCTTCAGAGGAGGAGCAGCGTAGGCTCGAGAGGTATAAGAAGTACAACCTTCCTACATTCTTTGGTCTACCATCAAAAGATGCTCAGGGATTTCTGGAGGAGTGCCACCATATCCTCCATACTATGGGCATAGTAGAGTCGAGTGGGATTTTTTTCACTACCTTTCAGCTTCGAGGAGCAGCCTATCGGTGGTGGCATACTTATGAGTTGGACAGTCCGACTGAGGCATCTTCCCTTACATGGACTCAGTTCTCAGACATGTTTTTGAGAGATTATCTCCCTCAGAGCCTCAACGACGCATGGCATGCGGAGTTTGAGCAGTTGCGCCAGGGTGCTATGACTATTTCAGAGTATGCAGTCCATTTTAGTGACATGGCTAAACATGCACCGACCTTGGTTTCTACAGTTAGAGAGAGGGTTCACCGCTTTATTAAGGGACTCATTCCTAGCATCAGGACTAGCATGGCCCGAGAGTTGGAGATGGATATCTCGTATCAGCAGGTGGTGAGTATTGCTAGGAGGGTGGAGGGCATGCTTGCTTAGGATAGGGAAGAGAGAGAGGCCAAGAGGTCTTGAGAGTCTGGCCATTATTCTAGTGCACGTTCCCTAGCTGCAATTCGTCATGGTAGGGGCTATGTGAGTCGCCCCGTTCAATAGCTCTTCTAGCCGCCAGTGGTATTCCAGCTCCTCCTAGACCTCAGGAGCCTTATTATGCACCGCCAGTATCTAGTGTGCCTCCTGCACGGGGTACTATCAGCGGTCAGTCCAGCAGACTTGGCCCGAGCCAGTCAATGCCTCCACATCCTCCCAGAGCTTGTTTTGAGTGTGGCGACACTCGCCATATGGTGAGGGATTGCCCCAGACTTAGGAGGGTGCACGTCCACAGACTTCTCAGGCACCGCGTGCTCCACCGTGTCCTCAGGCTATGATTACAGCACCAGATACCGCCCACGTGCTCAGCCAGCTCAAGGTGGAGGTCGGGGAGGTAGAGGTCGCCCTAAAGAGGGAGGCCAGGCTAGATACTATGCCCTTCCTACTCGTACAAAGGCTGTTGCTTCTGATTCTATCATTACAGGTACAGTCTGTCATAGAGATGCATCAGTTCTATTCGATCCAGGCTCCACTTATTCTTATGTGTCATCTTATTTTTCCCCAAATTTGGGTGTATCTCAGGATTCTTTGAGTTCCTCTATTTACGTGTCTACTTTTGTGGGAGATTCTCTTATTGTGGACCGCGTGTATCGGTCGTGTTTGATTACTCTTAGTGGTTTTGAGACCAGTGCCAATTTATTATTGCTCAGCATGGTAGATTTTGATTTAATCTTGGGCATGGACTGGTTGTCGCCCCATTATGCTATTCATGATTGTCACGCCAAGACCATGACGCTGGCTATGCCAGGTTTACCACGATTAGAGTGAAGGGGTACCTTAGATTACACTCCCAGCAGAGTTATTTAATTTCTTAAAGCTTAACGAATTGTTGAGAAGGGGTGTGACACGTATTTAGCCTATGTGAGAGATGTCAGTGTTGATACTCCTACATTTGTTACATCCCGTACTTTAATATTAGTATGAGTCGTAGTAACTCATATGAGCTCAAAGGGATTAAGACCATTTGAATTACAATGGTCGGAAAAAATCTATAAACTCACGCTGGTAATTAATATGGCAACAATTTATTAAAGATGCAAAGAAAGGACTCAAAACGAAAGAGACATTCAATTTGATGCATAAGATAATTATGAGTTAGAATTAAAAGTGGAGTAATGATACATCCGTTAATGGAAGGATACACGTCGATGGTTATGCTGTTTGTGATAATATTATATCGAAAATAATATATATACACGTGCAACACACGTCGCGAGAAACTAGTTAATATTACTACTTTCGAATATCCTTTAAATTTTATACATATATAATATGAGAAAGTTTATGAAATTTTCTTTATGGTAAAGATAAAAATTATTTTCTCACAAGAAAAGAAAGTTATCTTTTTACCATTTTAAGAATTAAGCGTACGAAAATTTATACCTTTTTAATTGCTCTTCATTCTTAATTCTTTACTGAATTTGCTGCTTTTTCATTTGGTTATCTGAATAAAGGTTGTTCCAAAAAAAAATTGATCATTCTACTATAGTGCATAATATCTGTTGTAGGACGTTAGATTCTCTGATCTTCTCTATGGTTGCATAGGATTCTAATCCCACATGTGCGTAAGGTAATCATATTGTATATCAGAAACATATTAACACAACTTTACTTGCACGTCAAAAAGAATCTGGCTGGAGCGAATTTAACTTAAAACAAGATAGGCATTACTTTGTCTTGAAATACCTTCTATTTCCTTTAATTATTTACAGTATGCATCCACATCTCTAAGTTTTTTTCTAACAATATTAGAGTTAATAGTAATAACATTTGATATTAATTAGCTGGATATAATAGGTTGCATATTCGATAACTAGATAATTTTGTTTTCAGTATGAGTCTTCTAATGGTAGTAGGTTCATTAACTAGACAATTTACTTTTCAATATGAGATTAGAAAAATTATAAGTTGAGAAAATATATGTATTTTTATATGGATGTTTTAATAAAATAATAGTGTATTTATTTATTTTATATGGCACCATATGATCATGATAGTATGATGTATAAAGTGTATTAAAAAAATAAATATAATTTTAAGTAATTTGAGCTAATTCTTAATTACGGGGATAATTGGTTAATTACAGAATAGCGAGTATTGCCTAATTAATTAATTAATAAATTATTGGATAAATATTTTAGCCCCCAACCGTGACAGCCATATAAGTGACTCTTTTAAGTCACAATTCTAGGTGGCATGGTTTGGGAATTTTGTAGATTAGTCATCACTAAAGGGAACCTTTAAAACCTACTCATCAACTAATTCAATTCTTCTTTAGGATAGAAGACAGTAGGGAGTGAGAACGAAGTACTCTTGGATTAGTGAGGTGTTTCAACACTAGATTCAATAGTAGAGCAAAAGTAGTAATAGTTGTTTATAAATTGTAACGATTCGACCGGTCGTTTTGCGCTTTTGCATTTCGCTCGCTATTTCTTGGGCACGACTAGTCTCGTGTGCTGTATTATGACTAATGTAAATCGTCGGTTTTGGTTTTCAGGGTAATCAGAATAAATTTGGAAGATCAGTTCTCAGTTCAAAGCTTTAAATTTGAAAGGTTTGACCAAATTTTGACTTTTTAGTATTCGATCTCGGATTTGGATTTTTATGATTTGGTTAGCTCTGTTAGGTGATTTTGGACTTGGGAGCACGTCCGGAATGTATTTCTGAGGTCCGTGGTAGATTTTGGCTTGAATTGGCGAAATTGGAAATTTGACATTTTCCGTTCGGCAGTGAAAATTTTTATATCGGGGTCAGAATAAAATTTCGGAAATTGAAGCACGTCCATTCTGTCCTTTATGACGTGTGTGCAAAATTTCAGATCATTCGGACGAGGTTTGATAGACTTTTTGATCGAATTCGGAATTCAGAAGTTTTGGAGTTCTTATGCTTGAATCTGAGGGTGATTCGATATTTTGATGTTGTTTGAGCGTTCCGAAGATTGGAACAAGTTTGAATGATATTATGGGATGTTTTGGCATGTTTGGTTGAGGTCCCGAGGGCCTCGGGTGAGTTTCGGGGTGGTTTCAGACCATTTTTAGGCCATTTCTAGTTTCTGGTTTTTGGCTTCAGGGGTGTACAGTGTGTTAGCATATATCAGACTGCGTTAGCATAGAGAAAATTTGGAAAAATGGAGTTGTGCTATGCGATCACTTAAGTCTTCCAGCGATCGCATAGAGTAAAATCTTTGCTACGCTGACTCGATTTTGGAATCTTATAACTCACAATCCATAAGGAATTTGAAGATGATCCAAAAATAACAGTTGTATCCCTTGATGTCTAGTTTTCAGAAAGTTAAACCAATTTTAATTTGGAATTTTTTTATAAAAACTTATTACCATTATACTAGAGGCTCTCCGGAAGAGTTGGAGAAGGCTGTTGGAAAAATTTGTTCTACGCGATCGTGGAGGAATGGCTGCGATCACATAGGGTAAAAGAAGGGCTGGAAAATTTTGTGCTTTGCTATCGCATTAGTTTGTCCGTGATAGCGTAGGGTAAATGCCTGGGGCAAATTATAAAGTACTCTATTTCGAGGATTTCGGCCATTTTTGCATTTTTGGAGCTATGAAGCTCAGATTGAGGCGATATTTGAAGGGATTTTCAGAGAATTGATTGGGTAAGTGTTCTTCACTCAAAAGAGATTCTTTCTTAACATCAAGCCTATTGGGACTAGATAGAAATGATAAGATAACTCCAACAATTTCTTTGTTTTTAACGCCTCCTAATTTCCAGGAATTAGTCACTTCAATAGCCTTCGATGGTTATACGGGTATCCAATTTTGTTAAATCTCATGATTATGTCTTGATTTTTATCATTTAATTTGGGAATTTGGGATGAAAATTGGGAAAAATGGAAGAAGGTTTGGAGAGTTGATTTTGGGGATTTGGATGGCCATTTGATGTAGGATTTTGGTGAATTTAATATGGGTAGACTCGTGAGCGAATGTGATTTCCAGTTTTGTGATTTTTATCAGATTCCGAGATGTGGGCCCGAGTTTGAGCCAATTTTGGGATTTTTGAGTTAGTTTAATTATTTTCGCTTGGGCTTTATTCCTTTAGAATATATTGATGATAATATACTGATTTTGGTTAGATTTGCAGCATTTGGAGGCCGATTCGAGAGTCAAAGACATCGCGAGCTAGAGTTTGGACCGGGTAGAGGTAAGTAATGATTGTAAATGTTTGTCATGAGGATATGAAACCCCGGATTTTACATCGTTGTGCTACTTTGAGGTGACGCACACGCTAGATGACGAGCGTGGGGTTGTGCACCATTGGAGATTGTGACTTAGTCCGTCCCATACGGTTGTTAAGTCGTGTATTTGATCGAAAACTGTTTGTTATCATTGTGTTCTGGAAATTATTACCATATTTTGGGCCTCATGCCATATTTGGACCTCGTGCCAACTGTTTTGGAATCTTAGGGGATTTTTACTACTATGCCTCACTGATTTTACTTCATATTTGTACTCAGTCATGCTGTATTCTGCTGTTTTCATAACTCAGCCATATTTACTCCATTTTGATATTTTAAATGATATTTTGGGCTTAGCATCATGTTTTACTATTGCCTAAGTGGCATGAGAGATTTTTGACAGAGCGAGGCCGAAGGCCTGTGTTGTGAGGATATTATAGGATTGGGCTGCGCGCCACAACAATGTGGTACTGACATATGATTATGAGGCCGAGGGCCTGATTTGTTACGCCACGAGGTGGCTTGATATGAGGCTGAGAGCCTGTTTGATTATGCCACAAGATGACTTGATACTGCGCTTGGGCTGTAAGTGTCCCCTCCCGGAGTCTGTACACCCCCAGTGAGCACGGGTACCCTGAATGAGTGATATATTGATTATGCCACGAGATGGCTTGTTATTGCACTTGGGCCGTAAGGGTCCCTCCCGGAGTCTGTACACTCCTAGTGAGCGCGGGTACCTAGTATGAGATGTGATATAGCCCGAGGGGCTGATGTTGTTCCATGTTATTGCACGAGGGGCTAATGTTGTTCCATGTTATTGCCCGAGGGGCAGTTCTTGATTTATGTTATGCCCGAGGGGCTGATTACGAGTGATTGTGAGGTAGCCCGAAGGGCTGGTTCTGTTGATATTATGCCCGAGGAGCGGTTTATAGTACATGTTTTGCCCGAGGGGCTATTTACATTTCTATCATGTTTACTCATTGTTTTATCACTCGTTTGAAACTATTGATAATTGTTTTTAAAAGGTTTTACCGAAACTGAGCATGGTTTACGAAGTAAATGATTTCTGTACTATGTTGGAAATATCCTGCATTTGTTGTAGCGTTTTGACATGGTTTACGTATTTTCTTACTGCTCAACTTTCATTCACTTTTATTACTTACTGAGTTGGCATACTCACATTACTCTCTGCACCGTATGTGCAGATTCAGGTATTTCTGAACCCGGTAGCAGGTGTTGATTGCTCAGTGGCAGAGTCATCGGAGTTAGCAAGGAAGCCGCTCGACGTTCGCGACCCTGTTTTTCTCCCTCTTGTCTCTTCCTTAGACTGGTTTTAGTATATTTTCAGAATCTTCGTTGCATTCAGACCATAGTAGATGCTCGTGACTTGTGACACCCCGATGTCGGGCTTGTGTATTTATTCCGCACTATTCATTTAGACTTTCATTATGAAATATTTGATTAATTAAAGACTTAAAAATGACTTTTATTATGGTTAATTCGGGAGTTATGTCGGCTGGCGTATTTTCACAATATGCGCCATCACGATCGGGTCGGTTTTAGGGTCGTGACATAAATGGAGATTTGAGAAGGCAATAATTTGGGATCTTAAAGAAGTGTTTACTATGGGGCAAAAGTTGGTTTTAGTACTAAGCTTGATAATACCAAAAAAAAAGCTCTATTTTGCCAATGCCAAGTTCATACGGCTAGCATTTCGGAGATGTTCAGAGATTGTATTTACAAAACATGTACACAGCACAAAATCACATATAATACAAAGTCTAGCACCACCTTTTCTGATACTCTTTGAGTGCTCGAGAATCAGCTTAGGTATGTTAAGGCTATCCCTTCCTTCTTTTTTGGGCATGATCCGTATGATACAAATGAAACGAATAAATGCACTACTTCCATAAATGGCTATATTCGTAGAAATATTAGAAATGCCTATGTTCTTGAACTCTCATATGTCTTATTATTCTATTGTCTTTTCATGAGTCTCAGAAAATACGTAAGTTGATAAAGTTTATTTCATGATATTAATTAGAGGCATAATGGTCTTATGACGTACCAAGAGATTTTATTAACATATTTCATATCCATTTCATACATTTATACATGCACATTTACCCATGACCAGATGGCGTTATATACGTGTATATATGTATATGGGATATGGAAAAAGGTTAAGGCGTTATATACGCACCACCACCTGACCAGCTGGTATACGATGATGATGTTTCCCACAGTGGCTGAAATATGACTCAAACGGCATTATATATGCGTATATGTCACGACCCTAAACCCAGACCCGGTCATGATGGTGCCTCTCGTGAATACAAGTCCAGCCGACACAATACCCAATTCACTTTTTTTAAGCAATTAAAATAACACAATTTAAGTCATTAACATGATCAAATCCCAAAGAAACAGTGAAACAGTACAATTTGCGGAATAAACACAGCCCGACATCGGGGCGTCACCAGTCATGAGCATCTATCATAAGTTTACGAGTATGAAAGAGTTTATATAGTCTATTACAGAACTAAGAACAGAAAGAAAAATAGGAGGGAGAAACACTGGGCTGCGAACGTCAAGCATCTACCTAGTGGACTCCGAATGGCCTGCTGGGAGCAATCAACCCTCATTAGCAGGACCTGAAGCTCCTGAATCTGCACACAGGGTACAGGGAGTAAAGTAAATACTTCAACTCAGTAAATAATAACAATAAATGAAAACTGAGCGATAAGAAATCACGTAAAAACACAACAACAAGCTATAAAGAGGCAGTGTAAAACCAATAAAATGCAATAAAATAGTGAAATATTATAAAACATCTTGGTTCAGAATAAGCTTCTTTAAAACACATTTTCAACAGTTAAGCAAGTAAATAAAAAGCAGCTAGAAAAGATAAACACATAAAATCCGCCCCTTGGGCACAATGTCAACAAAATCAGCCCCTCGGGTAATAACCTGGAACAACACCAGCTCCTCGGGCTATATCTCATATCACAATGGGTACCCGCGCTCACTGGGGGTGTACAGACTCCGGGAGGGTCCCCTTACGGCCCAAGAGCAATATCAAGCCATCTCGCGGCATAATCACTAGACTCTCTGCCTCATATCAAGCCACCTTGTGGCGTACAACTCAGGTCCTCGGCCTTATAATTATAGTCAGTACAACACTATTGCAGCGTGCAGCCCACTCCCATATTAACCTCACAACATAGGCCATCGGCCCTACTCAGTCAGAAATCTCTAAAAGCCACTTGGGCACAGTAAAATATGATTCTCAACCCAAAATATCATTTAAAGTATTAAAACAGAGTAAACATGGCTGAGTTATGAAAACACTATAATACAGCATGACTGAGTACAGATATAAAAATCAAAACACTAAGGAAATAGTAGTAAAAATCCCTTAAGGGTCCAAATAGTTGGCACGAGGCCCAAATATGACATTCAGCCTAAAATATGATGATAGCAAACAGTTATCAATCAAATACGCAGTAAAACAGTCATTCGGGATGGACTAAGTCACAATCTCTAATGGTGCACGACCCCACGCTCGTCATCTAGCGTGTGCATCTCCTCAAAATAGCACTACGATATGAAATTCGGAGTTTCATACCCTCAGGACAATATTTACAATCATTACTCACCTTTATCCGGTCCAAACTCTAGCCCGCGATACCTTTGCCTCTCGAATCGGCCTCCGAATGCTCCAAATCTAACCAAAGTCAGTGCAAAACCATCAAAATATGCTAAGGGAACAAAGTCCACTCAAAAAAAATCAAATTACAACACAAATCCCGAAATTGGCCAAACCCGACCTCCGGGCCCACGTATCGAAATTCGATAAAATTTACATCAATCGACTTATTATCTCCCCATGAGTTCATACATATCAAAAGTCCCAAAATTCGACCACAAATGGCCCCTCAAATCCTTAAGTCAAGGTTTCAAATACCAAGCCCTAATCACCAATTTTTAACCCTTAATTTCTATTAATTTCAAGCCAAATCAGTGAGATAATGCCATAGGATCGATTATTAGGTTAAAAAATCTTACCTCCAGACGTTATCCCTTGAATCCCTCTTCAAAATGGTTTCTCCAAGCTCAAACCAGAATAAAAATGGTGAAGAACAACTCAAACCCGAAGGAATTCTTTTATACTTTCTGGCCTAGGCTTTTCGCACCTGCAGTCCAAATCCCGCTCCCGCGGTCCCTCTTCTGCGATCTAGACCACCGCACCTGCAGTTTTCACTTAATTGACCATTTCCGCATCTGCGGTTAAAATATCGCACCTGCGCCACCGTAGATACGCCTCCTCGATCGCTTTTGCGGTTCTAGCTAATCTACAACTTGGCCGCATCTGCGACTGCCTTCCGCTTCTGTGGGTATCGCTCCTACGGCCTCCCAACCATAGGTGCGGTTATGACAGCAGCCAAAATGCTTCAGCTCCCAAACTCAACTCCAAACCTTCCGCCAACTATCTGTAATCACCCCGAGGCCCCCGGGACCTCAACCAAAAGCACCAACAAGCCGTATTCCACTATTCTAACTTATACCAAGACTCAAAACACCTCGAACAACATCAAATCAACCAAAACACGTCGAATTCAAGCCTAAGGTTCCAAAATCCGCTTTCGATCAAAATGTCTATCAAACCACGTCCAAATGACTTGAAATTTTGCACACACATCTTAAATGACACAACGGCCTACTGCAACTTCAGGAATCCCATTCTGATCCCTATATCAAAATCTCACCTATCAACCGGAAAATGCCAAAATTCCAATTTCGCCAATTCATGCCTAAATCTACTCAGGACCTCCAAAACAAATATTTCGATCATGCTCCTAAGTCCCAAATCACCTCCCAAGGCTATCCGAACCATCGAAACTCACATACGAGCCCTTTAACACGTAGGTCAACATCTGGTTGACTTTTCCAACTTAAGCTCACTCAAAAGATACTAAGTATCTCAAACCTTACCAAAACTTCTCCGAACCTGAGCCAACCAACCCGATAGCATATAATACAGCTGAACAATGCAATAATAAGCAGAAATGGGGGAAACAGAGCAGTAACTCATGAAACGACCGGCCGGGTTGTTACAGTATATATGTATATATATGTATATGGGATATGGGAAAAGGTTACGGCGTTATATACGCACCACCACCTGATCAGCTGGTATACATTGATGATTTTTCCCACAGTGGTAGAGATGATATGATGGGATGCCCTCAGAGTCCTGATGATGTTATGAAACATGTACATATGCATGACATGCCATTCATACACATATGCATGAAACTATAATTATTTCATGATTTACGGAGTTATCCAGACTTACAGGTTGAGTCATTTACTCTATATTTCTTCCATGTCTTTTATGTACTTATTTATGTGCCTTGCATACTTAGTACATTATTCGTACTGACGTCTTTTTGTTGGGGGATGCTGCATTCATGCGTGCAGGTATAGATAATCAGTTTGATGAGCCTTTATAGTAAAAGAGATTGGCATTAAGCGAAGGAACGGTAAGACTCCACCTCATTTGGAGTGCAGCCTAGTCTATGAGTCATCGTGTCAGAGTTTTGCTACAGACTTATGGGTAGGCCGGTACCCTGTCCCATTTGATGTCAAATAATATTAGAGGCTTTGTAGACAGGGTTTACTTTGTATAGTAACTCAGAGGCCTTGACGGCCCATATGTATTTATGTTTTAAGAACGATGGTTCATTGATACAGTGGTTGTCCACTCGCAGTTATGCACTACACGTTGTTGCCCTGTTTTCCCACGATGGTCACAGAAAGAATGAGTTACAAAATGGTTCGCTCGGGCCAGTATGGCACCGAGTGCCAGCCACGTCTCCCCAGGTTTGGGGCGTGACAAAGTGGTATCAGAGCGAGTTGTGTCCTAGGGAGTCTACAAAGTCGTGCCTAGTAGAGTCTCACTTATGGGTGTGTTGCGCGCCACATTTATAATTGAGAGGCTATAGAGCATTTAGGAAATGTTACCTTTTTTTTCCCGATCGTACCATAGAGCTGAGTCGTAAGAAGTCAGTATGAAACTTTTGCCAGATTTTGTATGCACCAGAGGTGCAGGTATCGCAGTAAAGCTTTAAGGCGTAATGTGGAAAGGAGGTTATGAAAAAAACATAAGATACGATGCGGGATTGAAAGATTAGTAAGGTAAAGGTGAAGAAGATACAAGATACTCCAGTACAACAAGTTGTAAATAGTGCAGACTTTAGATATAGGTTGGGTTTTAGCTTAGTTTATAGAAGATACCCTAGTGAAAATTTTTGTAAATCTGTAATAGTTAACATTCGAGGACGAATATTCTAAAGGGGGGAAGGATGTTACATCCTGTACTTTAATATTAGTATAAGTCGTAGTAACCCATATGAGCTCGAAGGGATTAAGACCATTTGAGTCACAATGGTCGGCAAAAATCTATAAACTCACGCTGGTAATTAATATAGCAAAAATTTATTAAAGAATCAAACAAAGGACTCAAAACGAAAAAGACATTAATTTTGATGCAGAAAATAATTATGAGTTATATTTAAAAGTGGAGTAATGATACATACCCGTTAATGGAAGGATACACGTCGATGGTTATGCTGTTTATGATGATAATATTATATATATATATGTGTTTGTTTTTAAATATACACGTGTAACATACGTGGCGAGAAACTAGTTAATATTACTACTTTCGAATATCCTTTAAATTTTATACATATATAATATGAGAAAGTTTATGAGATTTATTTTATGGTAAAGATAGAAATTATTTTCTCACAAGAAAATAAGGTTATCTTTTTACCATTTTAAGAATTAAACTTACAAAAATTTGTACCTTTTTAATTGCTCTTCATTCTTAATTCTTTACTGAATTTGCTGCTTTTCATTTGGTTATCTGAATAAAGGTTGTTCCAAAAATAAATTGCTCATTCTACTATAGTGCATAATATCTTTTGTAGGACGTTAGATTCTTTGATCTTCTCTATGGTTGCATAGGATTCTAATCCCACATGTGCGTAAGGTAATCATATTGTATATCAGAAACATATTAACACAACTTTACTTGCACTTCAAAAAGAATCTGGCTGGAGCGAATTTAACTTAAAACAAGATAGGCATTACTTGTCTTGAAATAACTTCTATTTCCTTTAATTATTTACAGTATGCATCCACATCTCTAAGTTTTTTTAACAATATTAGAGTTAATAGTAATAACATTTGATATTAATTAGCTGGATATAATACTGTGCATATTCGATAACTAGATAATTTTGTTTTCAGTATGAGTCTTCTAATGGTAGTAGGTTTATTAACCAGACAATTTACTTTTCAATGTGAGATTAGAAAAATTATAAGTTCGAGAAAATATATGTATTTTTATATAGATATTTTAATAAAATAATAGTGTATGTATTTATTTTATTTGGCACCATATGATCATGATAGTATGATATATAAAGTGTATTAAAAAAATAAATACAATTTTAAGTAATTTGAGATAATACTTAATTATGTGGGTAATTGATTAATTACCGGATAGCGAGGTACTGCCTAATTAATTAATTAATACCTTTTTTGATAAGTATTTTAGCCCCCAACGTGGCAGCCATATAAGTGACTCTTTAAGTCACAATTCAAGGTGGCATGGTTTGGGAATTTTATAGATTAGTCATCACTAAAGTGAGCCTTTAAAACCTATTCATCAACTAATTCAATTCTTCTTTAGGATAGAAGAAGGTAGGGAGTGAGAACGAAGTACTCTTGGATTAGTGAGGTGTTTCAACACTAGATTCAATAGTAGAGCAAAAGTAGTAATAGTTGTTCATAAATGGAGATTTGAGAAGGCAATAATTTGGGATCTTAAAGAAGTGTTTACTATGGGGCAAAAGTTGGTTTTAGTGCTAAGCTTGATAATACAATAAAAAGGCTCTATTCTGCCAATGCCAAGTTCATACGACTAGCATTTCAGAGATGTTCAAAGATTGTATTTACAAAACATGTGCACGGCACAAAATCACATATAATATAAAGTCTATAGCCACCTTTTCTGATACTTTTTGAGTGCTCGAGAATCCGCTCAGGTATATTAAGGCTATCCCTTCCTTCTTTTTTTGGCATGATCCGTACGATACAAATGAAACGAATAAATGCATTACTTCCATAAATGACTCTATTCGTAGAAGTATTAGAAATGTCTATGTTCTTAACTCCCATATGTCTTATTATTCTATCATTTGTTCATGGGTCTCAGAAAATATGTAAGTTGATAAAGTTTATTTCATGATATTAATTAGATGCATAATGGTCTTATGACGTACCAAGAGATTTTATTAACGTATTTCATATGCATTTCATGCATTTATGCATGCACATTGACCCATGAACAGATGGTGTTATATACGCGTATGTATATATATATATATATATATACATATGTATATGGGATATGGAATAAGGGGAAAGATTACGACGTTATATACGCACCACCACCTAATCAGCTGGTATACGATGATGATGTTGCCCACAATAGCTGAAATATGACTCACACGGCGTTATATACGCGTATATATGTATATATATGTATATGAGATATGAGAAAAGGTTACGGCGTTATATACGCACCACCACCTGATCAACTGGTATACATTGATGATTTTTCCCACAGTGGTAGAGATGATATGATGGGATGCCCTCAGAGTCCTGATGATGTTATGAAACATGTACATATGCATGACATGCCATTCATACACATATGCATGACACTATAATTATTTTATGATTTACGGAGTTATCCAGACTTACAGGTTGAATCATTTACTCTATATTTCTTCCATGTCTTTTATGTACTTATTTATGTGCCTTACATACTCAATACATTATTCGTATTGACGTCCTTTTGTTGGGGGACGTTGCATTCATGCCTGCAGTTATAGATGATCGGTTTGACGAGCCTTCATAGTAAACGAGATTGACATTCAGGGAAGGATCGGTGAGACTCCACCTCATTCGGAGTGCAGCCGAGTCTATGAGTCATCGTGTTAGAGTTTTGCTACAAATGTGTTTTGAGGGCTCGACTAAGTTCGTATGGTGTTTTAGGATTGGTTGGTATATTTGGTTGAGGTTCCGGGGGCCTTGTGTGAGTTTCGGGTGGTTAACGGGTCATTTGTGACTTTGCAGAGATAGCGGTTTTTTTCTGGTTTTTGTTGTAGAAGTTTGTTCTTCGCATTTGTGGAAAGGAGCTCGCATTCACGAAGTAGAGCTGGGGCAGGAGGGGAAATTTCTATTCGCATTCGCGAAGGTTTGGCCATCATTGTATCGCGAACGCGTGAAGGACATCATGTCCGTGTATAAGAAATGGATCAGCTAGGACCCCAATGGAATGTTCTATGCATTCACGTAGCAGAGATCGCGTTCGCGAAGCTTCAGGAATCAGAAAGTACGCTTTCGTGAGAGGACCCTCGTGTTCATGTAAGAGGATTTTTGACCAGTAAAGTTTTTCCCTACGTGAACGCGAGAGTGAGGCCGCGTTCGCGAAGAAGAAATCTGGGCAGACAGTATAAACATTTCAAAAACGAGGGTTAGCCATTTTTATCAAAACTTGAGTTTGGGAGATCGGATTTGGACGAAATTTTAAGGGATTTTCAGAGATATCAATTGAGTAATGATTCTTAACTTGGTTTATGTTATATCCCACTAGTCTATCATTAATTTTATCATTTAATTTTGGATTTGGTGTGGAAAATTGGAAAGAATGGAAAGAAGTTCTTCAACTAAGATTTCGAGTTTTGATTGGGATTTCAACGTTGGATTTGAATAATTTTGGTACGAATGAACTCGTGAGTGATTGGATTTTCATAATTTATAACTTTTACCCGATTTTGATATGTGGGCCCAGGGAGGCTTTTTGGGTATTTTTTCTAATTTCTTGCCTTATCTTCGATTTCATTAGTTAGATTAGTTTTTTGTAGCTATATTTATGTTATGTAATTGATTTGGCTAGATTTGGGCCATCCGGAGCTGGATATTCATGGAAAGAGCATTGTGACGGATTGATTTGAGCTTGGTTCGAGGTAAGTGGCTTACCTAACCTTGTGTGGGGGAACTCCCCTTAGGATTTGGAACAATTTTGATATGTGAGCGTCGTGTACGTGAGGTGACGAGTACGTACACGAGCTATTTGTTGTAAAACCCTGTTTTTCACTAAGTCATAACTTGTTTCTCCTTATTTGAACTACACTAGCATATGTAACTATCCTGTTTCAGTTAGAAAAGCATGCCTACGTGTTTTAACTGCCTATTTGAATTTTGTGCAGCATGTTTAGTGAAATTACCTGTTTTCTTTGCCTTGAACTTAGACTAAACTGTAGGTTTTCTTGCTGTAACTGTTATTTCTACTGGTTGAGCTGCATATTTACTTTGAGACTACAGAACGGTATTCATAGAGATCCCCATGTACTGCATATTTACTTTGGGACTACAGAACGATATTCTGGGAGATCCCCACTGCATATTTACTTTGGGACTATGGAACAGTATTCCGGGAGATCCCCCTAAACATTTACGTTTGGGACTACGGGACAGTATCCTGGGAGATCCCCTGTTGTTACCCTTATGTTTCTGAGATGTTGTTCTTCTATGCTTATATCGTGGTTATATTTTAGTATTTATTCTTACTGCGGTATTTCTTTCTATTAAATTTTATTGTATATATACCATTAGGGCCCTGTACTGACCTTGTCACTACTCGACTGAGGTTAGGCTATGTACTTACTGGGTACCATTGTGGAGTACTCGTGCCCTTTCCTGCACATGTTTTTCATGTGCAAATCCAGATTAATTGTACCGGCCTCATGATTAGTTGCAGTCGATGCTGCTTATCGAGACTTCAAGGTACATCTACCCGCAGATCCTCAGAGTCCCCCTCTATCCTCCTCTATTCATGTTTTCCTCTTTCTGTATAAAAGATATATATAACAGTTAAGATTTCTTAGTAGTTTGTGACTTGTGGTATTCCGGGTTATGGGAATGGTTTGGGGCATTTCAAAGGTGATATTCGTACATGCCGAGTGACATTCAGTTGTTTATTAGATATTTGCCATTGTTAGTGGTTTATGTTCAAGCTTTTATTTCATTTCTGCAAAGTGTTAGGCATACCTAATTGTAGAGACTAGGTGCCGTCACGATAACTCTAGGAGGGAGGAATTGGGTCGTGACATCCCTACTTCTTTAAGCACAATAACATCAAGAGTTACCACTTATAAATGAATATTTTGCACAACAATACAACATTTTTTCCTTTCTTTTTCAATTCAAGTGGCTCTTACTTTTTCAAAACAATGCACCTTTCTCCTTATTTCATTTGTTCCACTCAAAAGCCAAACCAACCACTTCGCACTTCAGCTTTTACAAAGTTCATATTAAATTCAAGTGCTCATGAGAGGTACAAGGTTCAAATAGATGGTCAATTCAATCAAATGAGTAAGGCTTGTAATGTGGTTGCCAATTAAATAGGATTACAAGCTCAAAAGGTGTTAACAAAGATTATATCACAAATAGGTGGGTAAAACATATATAACTGGCTCAACAAAGAAACGCCTCTATCACTTCCAAGACTGAACAAAACTACTATTTCGCTTTGCAAATATACGAGGCAAGTTCTGGACATCAAATGCAATGCACAGAATACATAAAACCTCGCACACACATGGCACTTAGCCCACTCAGGATCGGACTCATCAAGATACTCTAGTCAAAGCAGTTAAGCAAAGTTAAGATCACACAATTTAAGATACTTATGCAAGAGTCAAAAACTGAGCCTAAGCGTCACAACTAAGGCACTCGCTATTCTCAAGGTATAATCAAGTCATGATATATTGCTTCCAATTCAAATCAAAGCACAAGGTTTCCTACACCTAACAAAAATAAAAACTAGCTACACCCGGTTCAAACAAAACCCTTGGAAAAGAAAGCGGCGCAAAGAAAAATCAAGGGGGAATTGTTACACTACCTACAAAAGAAAATCTTTTTGGTATTTTTCTTTCGACTTTAATCCCTCAAGAAACCCGCCGAATGATATCCATCATCGAGAAAAGTCAAAATTTTTAACTTTTTATGATTTTTTCAATTTTTTTCTAACTACTAACAAGTAAAAACTAATACATATACATACAACATACAAATATCCCCCACCCCACACTTTAAGTTGTGGCATGTCCCCATGACACATAATTAAAAATTATAAGGTAGAGGAAACTTCCCTGAATCTCTAGTCGGGGTTTAAATCAAAGTCGGGCTCCATTCCACGCGCCCGAACTAGTCCACACATCCACGCAGATAGCTTCTTCTCAGCCTTTTTGGGTACACCCCACACTTGTCTTTTTCACCAATAGCAGCCTTCTCTTTCACTCCCTTCACCTTCCACTCAACACTTGTTGCTAGCTTCTCCTTTTTCACTTCATTTGCTACAATCATCTCAAAAGTTACCGTCTCCTCACCCACTCTAAGCATGAGTTTTCTATCATGTGTATCCAATATATCTCAACCCGTTGCTAAAAATTATCTTCCTAGGATGAGGGGAACCTCCTTATTCTCCTCCATATTCACCACTATAAAATCTACAGGAAATACATACTTATCCACCTGCACCAAAATATCTTCTACTATTCACTTGGGTGTTATAGTTGTTTGGTTTGCCAACTGCAAAGATATTGGCACTGACTTTATCTCTCCAATCTCCTTCTCCAGTTTCCTGTAAATTGACAATGACATTAGATTAATTGAGGCACCCGAATCACATAAAGATTTATCAATGGTAAGAGTGCCTAAAGAGCAAGGTATCGTAAAACTCCCTGAATCTCTACAATTTTGTGGGAGTTTATTTTGCAATATTGAACTGTAATGCTCTATGAGCTTGACCACTGAGATCTCTTCTATCTTCCTCTTCTTTGTAAGGATCTCCTACAAGAACTTTGCATAAGCTGACTAAAGGTGTTGGTTTATGTTTAGTCAACAATGGCATGCTTGGTGGAAAGAGTTGGTGGAAAGAGTTGGTGTGGATGCTAGGAGGAAGCTTCCTCCTTTGATGTCACCCATGACATCAAGAGGAGGTAGTTTGATGTCGCCAATGACATCAAGAGGAGGTATTTACCTCTATAAATAGATGCACTCCTTCATTTGTAGAAATCATCCCAAAAATAATACAACACATTGTAGTGAGTAGAGAGTTAAGAGAGAAATTCTCTTAAGTGTAATTGGGAACTCTCCCCTTCCTTTGTTAATATTAAAAAGGCAACTGTTCTCTGGTGGACGTAGGATTATTTTGATCCGAACCACGTTAAATCTTGTGTTCTTTCTTTTACGTTTCCGCTAACAATTGGTATCAGAGCAACAAGATTCTTTAACGATCCAAGGAGGAAGAACAAGCAAAGATGAGTTCCATGAAGTTTGAAATTGATAGATTCAGTGGACGCAACAACTTCAATATCTGGAAGATCCAGATGATGGCGTTACTACGGAGGGAAGGTTCAATCCATGATATTGACGGAAAGTATCCTAAGGATATATCAACTCCCGACAAGGAGAAGATTGAAGGGGATGCATTAAGTGCAATCCAACTATCCCTTGCACCTAACGTGCTTTGTGAAGTGAGTACGGGTACCGAAGAGACGGCCAAACAGTTATGGGAAAAGCTAAAAGGGCTATACTAAGACCGATCAGTGACAACAAGGATGTTGTTACAACGGCGTCTTCACACATTTAAGATGGGGTCATGTACTTCGTTACAAGATCATTTAGATGTGTTCAATAAACTTGTCATGGACTTACAGATTGCAGGAATTAAAAAGGAGGAGGAGACGCTTGCATGTGCTTTGCTATTTTCATTGACTTCAGGATATCGTGATATTGAGAATTCAATGATGTATAGCAAGGAGCCTATAAAGCTTGAGCAAGTGCGGCAGGCACTTAACTTTAGTGATGTGCGGAGGCACATTGAAGGAGATAGAGATGACCAGGCAAGTGGGCTCTTTGTGAGAGGCCGGACTAGCCAACAGGGAAAGAGCAAATCAAAGCACAGATCAAAGTCTCGTGTGAACAAGAAGAATACAGAGTGTTGGGGTTGTGGCAAGAAGGGGCACTTTGAACGAGACCGCCCAATGTCAAAGTCCAAGGAAAAGGCGAGTGCATCCACAGTTGAACAGGTACATGATTTTGATAATGATTATGTACTAACAACATCGTGCAATAATAATAGTAGTTATGGAAACAAATGGGTGTTAGAATCTGCTTGCACTCTGCATATGACGTTCCGAAAAGACTGGTTTAGCAGCTATGAGAAAGTGGAGGAACCGTAGTAATGGGCAATAATGCAACTTGTGCAATAGTTGGCATTGACTCAGTTCGGGTTCGCTGCCATGATGGAGTCATGAGGACTATTACACAAGTCCATCATGTTCCTGATCTGAAGAAGAATTTGATCTCCCTGAGTACTCTGGATGAACAAGGCTACAGGTACATGAGCGAAGCAGGAACTATAAAGGTGACTAAAGGTTCTTTAGTCATGCTGAAAGGCAAGCTGGAGAACGGCCTTTACACATTGGCCGGAAGCACCATTGTTGGCTCTACAAATACATCTACAGTGCAGTTATCTAATGATGACAAGGCAAGACTATGGCACATGAGACTGGGTCATATAAGCGCACGTGGACTGGAGATGTTGAGCAATCGTAACCTTTTGGAAGGTGAGAAGATCAGCACACTTGACTTCTGTGAGCACTGCGTTCTAGGGAAGCAAAAGAATGTCAGCTTCAGCACTGGCAAACACAAGACAAGAGGAGTGCTAGACTACATCCATTCAGATTTATGGGGTCCCTCTAAACTTCCACCGAAGGGCAAAAAGAGGTATCTTCTCACTTTTATTGATGATTTCTCACGAAAGGTTTGGGTGCATTTTTTGAAGGCAAAAAGTGATGCTTTTGAAGCATTTAAAGAGTGGATGATTTTGGTTGAAAATCAAATGGAGCGGAAAATCAAGTATCTTTGCACAGACAATGGCTTGGAGTTTTGCAATGAAGAGTTTAATGAATTCTGCAAGGTCATGGGATCTCAAGACATAGGACTGGCAGGCATACCCCACAGCAGAATGGAGTTGCCGAGAGAATGAACAGAACTCTTCTTGAAAAGGCTCGTTGTATGCTCCTACAATCCAAAATGTCCAAAGTATTTTGGGCTGAAGCAGTTCACACTGCTGCTCATATTGTCAATCGATCTCCAGCATCGGCAATTGACTTTAAGACTCCGAATGAGGTATGGTCAGGTGAACCCTCTAACTATTCATACTTACGAGTATTTGGGTGTCCAGCTTATTATCACATTAATGAAGGAAAGCTTGAACCAAGGGCTAAGAAGGCCATATTCGTAGGGTATGTGGATGGATTAAAAGGGTACAAATTTTGGTGTTTGTCTTTACTCAAATTTATAGTTAGTAGAGATGTCACCTTTGATGAATCCTCTATACTTGATCCCCGTAAAGTTTCCGTGGAGTTTTCAGGAAACAAGAATGACGAGCAGGTGGAGATTCCGGTGGATCTTGCCAAGGAAAAGGATCAAGAGACTTAGGTTAAAGATGAGTCAGAAGATGTAGACCTTGAAGAACTTGCTGTCAATGAACCATACACAATTGCGAAGGGGAGGGAGAAGAGGCAGACACGAGAACCGGAACGCCTTATAGATCAAACAAACTTGATTGCATATGCGTTCGTAGCTGCACAAGAAGAGATTAAGGATCTGGATCCCTCCTCGTATATTGAAGCAACTTCTTGCAAGGATGCTGTACAATGACGGTTAGCCATGACTAAAGAGATGGAGTCTCTTCACAAGAATCAGACATGGGTCTTAGTGAAAAAACAAAAGGGGAAGAGGACAGTTGGATGCAAGTGGGTCTACCGAAAGAAAAAGGGAATTCCTGAAGTGGAAGATGCTAGGTTCAAGGCGAGATTTGTTGCAAAAGGATTCAGTCAGAAGGAGGGAATTGACAACAATGAGATTTTCTCTCCAGTCCTGAAGCATAGCTCAATTCGCGTGCTACTAGCATTGGTTGCCCAATTTGACTTGGAGCTTCAACAACTTAATGTCAAAACTGTTTTCTTACACGGTGATCTAGAAGAGACAATCTATATGGATCAGCCTGAAGGTTTCCTAGCTGAGGGAAAAGAAGATCACGTATGCCAACTAAAGAAGTCTTTGTATGGTTTGAAGCAATCCCCTAGACTGTGGTACAAGAGGTTTGATGCATTCATAACTACACATGAATTCTCAAGGAGTACATTTGATAGCTGTGTGTATCACAAGAAGATGTCTGATAACTCAATGATTTATTTACTGTTATATGTTGATGATATGCTTATTGCTGCTAACAACATTATAGAGATAAATGCTTTGAAGAAACTGTTGAGTAAGGAATTTGACATGAAGGATTTAGGAGCTGCAAAGAAAATCCTTGGTATGGAGATTTCAAGAGAAGACGGTGTTGTACATCTTTCTCAGAAGAGGTATATTGAAAGGGTTCTCAAGAGATTCAATATGCATACGTGCAAGCCTGTAAGTACACCATTAGCTCCTCATTTTAAACTTTCAGAGTTACAAATGCCTCAGTCCGAGGATGAGGTGGAGCATATGTCAAAGATTCCTTATGCCAGTGCAGTTGGTAGCATTATGTATGCTATGGTATGCACACGTCCAGATATTGCTCAATCTGTAAGTGTGGTAAGTAGATACATGTCCAGCCCAGGAAAGAGGCATTGGGAAGCTGTCAAGTGGATATTGAGATATCTCAAAGGAGCTTCTGGTGTTGGTCTGACCTTTCGAAAAAGTGGTGGAGGTATTTCAATTCTCGGTTATGTAGATTCTGACTATGTAGGAGATCTTAACAGAAGAAGGTCCATAACTGGATACATCTTTACCCTCGTTGGCAGTGCCGTTAGTTGGAAGTCGACTCTGCAGTCGATTGCCGCTTTGTCTACGACAGAAGCAGAATACATGGCAGCAGCGGAGGCGGTGAAGGAAGCTATCTGGTTGAAACGTTTAGTAGTGGAATTGAGTTTGGTTCAGCTGGAATCAACTCTTAGATGTGATAGTCAGAGTGCTATTCATCTAATGAAAAATCAGAGATTTCATGAGCGCACTAAACACATTGATGTCAGATTTCATTTTATTCGAGATGTTGTTGAAGAGGAAACTATCAAGGTCGTGAAGGTTATCACAGACGATAATGTTGCAGATATGTTGACCAAGATAGTCCCACTCGCTAAGTTTGCGCACTGCAAGGACTTGGCGGGGGTGTGCATCAACTGATGCAACTCCGAAGAGAACAGTTGTTAGGTGGAGGTGGTATGTTCAACAATGGTTTGATTCTTCTTGTTTCTTACAACGGGGTTGCCCAGTAAGCTTAGAAGTTTTGGCCAGAGTTGTTCACACGCACGCTCGAAACGCAAACCAAGGTGGAGATTGAAGGTGTTGGTTTATGTTTAGTCAACAATGGCATGCCAATTGGAAGAGTTGGTGGAAAGAGTTGGTGTGGATGCTAGGAGGAAGCTTCCTCCTTTGATGTCACCCATAACATCAAGAGGAGGTAGTTTGATGTCACCAATGACATCAAGAGGAGGTCTTTACCTCTATAAATAGATGCACTCCTTCACTTGTAGATATCATCTCAAAAATATATTACAACACATTGTAGTGAGTAGAGAGTTAAGAGAGAAATTCTCTTAAGTGTAATTGGGAACTCTTCCCTTCCTTTGTTAATATTAAAAAGGCAACTGTTCTCTGGTGGACGTAGGATTATTTTGACCCGAACCACGTTAAATCTTGTGTTCTTTCTTTTACCTTTTCGCTAACACTGACATTTGGGAGAGAACTTCTATGAATGGCAAATTTACATTAACCTATCTCAGCATATCTAAAAATCTCTCAAACTGTTTGTCCACCTTTTCTTTATAGAGCTTTTGGGGAAAAGGTAGAGCATGCATATGCTTTCTCACATCATTGGAGTCCTACCTTCTCGAAGTGTCCTCCTTCTTCTTTTTCTCTTCTCCCTTCTTGCCTTTCTTCTTCTTATCATCTTCAACTTTCAGATGCTCCCCACTTTCTTTTTCACGCACAACCTCTTTTTAGACTGGTGTGGGATCTTTCAACACTTTCCCGCTTCTCAAGGTCACATCATTTACCGTTTCTTTGGGGTTTTTATTAGCATCAACTAGCAAAGTACCTGGGATTCTCTCAGACAATATAGTTGCAATCTGTCCCACTTGTCTCTCCAAGCTTCGCAAACCTGTACCAAGTTCCTTGATGGCTGCACCATGAGCATCTAATCTTTCATCTGTCTTGACAATAAATGACTTCATCAAATCTTCTAACCCATCCTGAATTGGCTGTTGAGGCTTAAACTGCGGCCTCTGCTGATTTTGGAACCTGGAGCTCCTTGTCCCTGAAATCTACGGTTGTTTTGTTGCCATGCATTTGTTGTACCCCCAAGCGAACTCCATGAAAAATCGGGGTGTTTTTGACCCATTGTATTATAGTTATAATTACCCACATCATTCACTTCCTCTATTGAAGCTTGACACTCATGAGTAGGGTGTCCTCTTCCACATATGTCACATGCTGCATGAGGCTCATTATATATTGAGGCTAAGGTCAGATTCCTTATTTCCTTTGCCATGACATCAAGTTGTACCTGGACAGATATGTTAGTATTAACCTGGTGAACACCAGTTGATCTTCTTCGTTCAGCAATCTCATATGGCCTCTGATTTGCATCTTCAGATAACTCATCTAAAATAATGACTATCTCCTCTAGAGTTTTTTTCATCAACGGGCTTCCAGCTGCATTGCTTAATGTTCTACGCGAGGCTGGTGTCAATCCATTCCAAAAATCCTAGAGTTGCATCCAAAGTTGAATTCCGCTATGTTGACACTTCCTGACTATCTCCTTAAACCTCTCCCATGCTTCAAGCACAATTTCAGTTTCATTCTGGCAGAATTTATGTATTTCTCTTCTGAACTTGCTCGTTTTAGCTGAGGAGAAATATTTAGAAAGAAATTTTCTGGTCATCTCCTCCCATGTTCTAATCGATCCCTGGGGCTAGCTTCTAAGCTAGTGCTTTGCATCATCTTTAAGTATGAAGGGGTATGCCCTTAGATAAACTACATCTTGTGACATACCTGCTTCCTCAACATCCCAACCAGCTTTTTCTCTAAGTTGGTCTACCTCTTTCGCAGCCAAATCTACATTATTATTATCTCCAGCCATATTTTCTTTGGTTAAGGACTGCCCAACCTTCTTTATATTCCCGGGGAGATTCCTTTCCTTCTTCAACTGTCACAGTTGTTTTTCGATTTCTGGCTCGTATGGTTGCACTTCTTTCCCAGAAGATCGAGTCATGCACCAATCTAACCTGTAGCATGCGCACAGTCAAAGAACATCAAACATAAAAAGAGAAAAATAAAATAAAAAGAAAAATTCTTGAATTAGCACTACAAACGATTTCAAACACTATTCATTGCCAATCCTCGGCAACAGCTCCAAAATTTGACAAGCGCATAAGACACACTAAAATATGCTCGCTAGTCGAATATAGTAAATTATAATATCATATCCACATGTATTGGAGTTAAACAGTATTTTCGTAGTTTATAGCTCAATTTCTATCCAAGATAATCAACAATGGAGATTTAGGTGATTTAAACTAAAATTTACTAACAGTCTAAACTATTGACTAGTGACAAACAATGCAAGTAATAGGCAAAGGAAGATATCAATGGGGAGAGAATAGGGTTGATATGATAGATGCAAGACAAATGTTTGGGATTTAACTGTAGATAATTCACTTCTAATGTTCAAGTGAGTCTCTCAAATTCACTTGGTTGTTAGTTCAATTGATTAGTAGAAACTCCTCTCTCGATTAACTCTCAACTTCACAAGATGAACCAATTTTGAGTATGTGAAGCTATGCAAAAATTCATAGTGGATTGGTCTTTAGGAGAACCTCTCTCGATTATCCTTCTAACTAGGTTTAATCAATAATTCAACTAGCCTTTTCCGATTACTAAGAAGAATTAATGAATTCAACCAACAAAATATAATGCAAAAATATCACAAGTTATGCCTCTCTAGATTACAGTAACAAGTGAATATAGATGCAACGTTTAAAACATCCAAAACGATTCAATACATAAAAACTACAGTTAATATCCACAAACAAGTATCAATACACCAAATCTATCAAACCCTAAAGAGAACTACTCCATGAATATGTAATAATTCATCATAACAATGTTTAAGTTAAAGGAATACATAAAACAATCCAAACCCTTGTCTTGAGCTAGGATTGAATGATGAAATCCTTGAGCTTTTGCTTCTCCACCTCCTTCTTAGCTTCCTTAGGTCTAAGATGTGTCAAAAGTCCACAAAATAATATTTTTACATGTATTTATATTAAGTAAGGTTGGGCCCAAATGAAACCATCTTTTCCTACGCAAAATTAGATTGGGACTCTATAAATATTGCACAGGTGTGCTGCATGGGGCGACGTGCCACGCCGTGTGGTAGTGGACTTTATTAGAGAGCGTGCAAAATTGACACTGGCAGAAAAAGGGCGGCTGTAGCGCGCCATGCACCACCCCACGCATCGTGGCTGTGGTGGATTCTTAGAGCTAGGCTTTTTCCTTGGTTTTTGACGTCCAAACTTGGTCCTCAACCCCCGAACACGATCCCGGCTTAATCTCTTGGGCTTTTACTCAGACTTCAAAGCTCCAAATCGCTCGAATTCATTCTATAACATCTAAATAGCTCGGAATCACTCCTACAAGGCATAAAACACACAATAAGTGCAAGACACTTCCAATTAAAGCTCAAAACAAGTAAAGTGTAGTGAATTAGAGTGCGATAAGTGACTAAAGCACGAGATTATAGCCTACCATCATGTACCCTGGGAAAATATGATTCTTTATGTTGAAAAAGAGATTAGGGGGTGGAGACCCTATGTCTAAGGATAAAATAAACTAAGAAGTGGAGACCCTATGTTAGAAAAGAGACTAGGGAGTAGAGACACTATGTCTAAAATAAAATTAACTAGGGAGTGGAGACCCTATATTGGAAAAGAGACTAGGGAGTGGAGACCCTATGTCTAAAACTAAAATCAACAAGGGAGTGGAGATCCTATGTCGGGAAAGAGACTAGGGAGTGGGGACCCTATTTCTAAAATAAAATCAACTAGGGAATGGAGACCCTGTGTTGGAAAAGAAGACTAGGGAGTGAAGACCATATGTCTAAAATAACATCAACTAGGGAATGGAGACCCTATGTCTAAAATAAAATCAAGTAGGGAGTGGAGACCCTATGTTGGAAAAGAGACCAGGGAGTTGAAACCATATGTCTAAAATAACATCAACTAGGGATTTTAGACCCTATGTTGGAAAAGAGATTAGGGAGTGGAGACCCTATGTCTAAAATAAAATTAACTAGGGAGTAGAGACCCTATGTTAGAAAAGAGAGTAGGGAGTAGAGACCTTATGTCTAAAATAACATCAAATAGGGAGTGGATACCCTATGTTGGAAAAGAGACCAGGGAGTGGAGACCCTATG
Source organism: Nicotiana tabacum (assembly GCF_000715075.1). Lineage (NCBI taxonomy): Eukaryota > Viridiplantae > Streptophyta > Magnoliopsida > Solanales > Solanaceae > Nicotiana > Nicotiana tabacum. The sequence goes on along the minus strand of NC_134080.1, from coordinate 124,084,310 downwards.
TTTAAAATAAAATAAACTAGGGAATAAAGACTCTATGTTGGAAAATGAGACTAGGGAGTGGAGATCCTATGTCTAAAGTGACATCAACTAGGGAGTAGAGACCTTATGTTGGAAAAGAGAGTTGGGGATTGGTGTGCCCTATACTACCATGATTTGGAACTTTCTTTCTTTTTTTTTCTTTTTATTAAGAGAATGAGCAAAATGCGGGAAATAATTTGGAAAAGACTTCCCTTTTTGGGATTGTTGCTGTTGTAGAGCTATTTTATCCTCTGCGCGGTTTCTTTTGGTTGCACCTGCTTCTTGTAAGGTTGCTTTTGGATTGCATATGTTTCCTATTTTTCAAACAAAGAACAATTTGTCAGTTTGAAATAATGGTTGGTTTTGCATCCTTGAGTATTTCACTCACTTGATTTCGGTCGGCTTCTTTGATGATGATTTCAACCGCAACTGGTTGTTTCCTAGATACCAGTTGCCTTTTTGGTCCTGGAGAACCTTTGTCTTTTCCAAAACATTACCATGATGGTTGGTCGCGTGGGACTTAACCTTTTCAACTTTATTTTGCCTCTGTAGGCATTTCAACTTGATTTTCTTCTTTCGAGAGTTTTTAATTTCAAAACATACCCGCCACTGCCAGTCAGGGTTGACTTGATGCCCCTGCCGAGTTTGGGTGCCCTTTTTACATATTAGCTTGTATCAAACGAGAGCCTTGTAAATCAGTCTTGTCGTCCCTTCTTTGCCTTAGTTTTGTAACAGAGTAACATCGAAAGTGATTAAAAGAAAAACAAATAATGGAATGGACAATGAATTAAGATAAAAGGTATCCCTTTCGGGGAACATAAAGAAGGACTTATATATGGGAGTACATGCAGTCTTCAATGAACATGACATACCTTTTGGAATGGATGCCTGATCTATGTAAACCGTCTGACTCTCAGAAATTCATCACAACTTTTGCCTCGAAACTAAGAAACCTTGCGCAGAACTATGTCGATGCCAATGGTTATGATGATCCTCTTTTCAATCAGTGGCGCCCTTTGCGGGTTTTCACCAACTGATCTTTCTTATTTCACTTCTCACCATCACCTTATAGTGCTCTTTGTGAGTTTTCACTAACAAGACTCTCATTTTTACATTCTCAACTCCTTATCGTCTTACGGTGCACGTAAAGGTTTTTATCAATAAAACTCTCTTATTTTATTTCTCTCATTTGGTTATATCAGATCCAATATGCTCCAATTCTTGAACATTCCCGTCGATTGATCGGAAGGACTTAGAAAGGATTTAGGCAGAAGGATTTTGGATTGGGTTACAACTTTGGAACCTTTCAAGCGAAAACATCACCGAACCATTATAACATCTGCCCTAGTTTCAACTTTTGGGGGGATGTAATTTTTTGTTTTGGTGTGACTGAACCCTAGAGAGAGGCTACCTATGTATCATTTCGGGATCAAGTCGAACGTAGTTCAATGAACTTTGTTTTTTATTTTTTTTTTAGTTTTTCATTATTTTATAGTAACTTCCATGTTCCAAAGAGGATAATCAAAGAAAGGGAACTGGCTCTACGGGTTTACAAAGGGTTGATAGTGTTTGGAGAGTGAGAAAGAAATCCTTCATCATTCCAATCAAAGCATGTTAAAGCTGTGAAAAAGGGGTGAAACGTAATACCTTTTGACCTCATCTGCATTGACAGTTGTCTTGTGGTCATTTCCTTTGATGTCTCCCAATTACAGCGCTCCCTTTGGCAACCTATTTTTATAATGTACGGCGTTTCCAGTCTGGAGCAAATTTCCCTTTAGCTTCTTCATGATGCGGGAGAATACGTCTCAGAACAAATTGCCCTACTTTGAATTTTTTTGGGTTGCACTTTCTTGTTGTAGGCACGAGCCATTCTTTGTTGATACAATTGCCTGTGGCAAACTGCGGCCATCCGCTTTTCATCAATCATAATCAATTATTCCAGCCGGGTTTTGACACATTCATCATCCTCGATCTCGGCTTCAACAATGATCCAAAGAGAGGGAATCTCAACTTCTGCAGGTATTACAGCTTCAGTGCCATAGACCAATAAGTAGGAAGTGGCCCCGACTGATGTGTGCACGCTTGTGCGATATCCCAATAATGCAAAAGTCAACTTGTCATGCCATTGTCTGGAACCCTGAATCATTTTCCTGAGGATCTTCTTGATGTTCTTGTTTGCCGCTTCAACAGCGCCATTAGCTTTGGATCGATAAGGGGTAGAATTACGATGCGTAATTTTGAATGATTCGCACACCTCCCTCATCAAGTGGTTGTTCAAATTTGCAGCATTGTCCGTAATGATAGTTTTAGGAATACCAAAATGGAAAATAATGTTGGAATGCATTAAGTCCACCACTGCTTTCTTGGTGACGGCTTTGAAAGTGACTGCTTCGACCCACTTTGTGAAATAATCAATGGCAACCAAGATGACTTTGTGCCCATTTGAAGCTTTAAGCTCGATTGGCCCAATAACATCCATGCCCCAAGCAAATAATGGCCAAGCCACTAACATATGATGTAACTCTGAAGACGGTGCATGAATCAGGTCACCGTGTATCTAGCACTGATGGAATTTCTAGACAAAACTGAAACAATCCTTTTCCATGGTCATCCAGTAATAACCTGCCTGGAGGATTTTCTTTGCAAGGACATACCCGTTCATGTGAGGCCCACATACTCCCGAATGCACTTTGTTCATGATCTTTTTAGCTTCTCGGGAATCTACGCACCTCAAAAGATTCATATTTGGAGTTCTTTTGTATAGGACCTCTACACTTAGAAAGAAACCGCTTGCAAACCTTCTAATAGTTCTCTTTTTTATCTTCACTAGTATGCTCGGGATATTTTTTTGTTTTCAGAAACCTTTTAATACATGATATAGCTGAACATCTGGCTCCATTTCAATTGCGTTACAATAACCATTCCTTTCTCGAATTTGAATCTCTAACGGGTCAATATAAACATTACCCGGGTGCGACAATATTGAGGCCAAAGTAGCTAGTGCATCAGCTAACTCATTATGGAATCGGGGAATATACTTGAACTCAATGGACTTGAATTATTTGTTGAGATCTTCCACATGTTGCATGTACGTGATGAGTTTGATGTCTCGAGTTTCCCACTCACCTTAGGCCTGCCGAATGATTAAATCAGAATCCCCCATGATTAATAATTCCTCTACATCCAGATCAACTGTCATATTCATGCCCATGATGTAGGCTTCATATTCGGTGGTGTTGTTTATACAGAAGAACCGTAGGCAGGCTTTGGCAGGATAGTGTTGAACTGTGGGCGAAATCAGAATTGCTCCAATCCCGACACCATTTGCATTTATAGCCCCATCAAAGAACATTTTCCAGGCATTAGTGTTCTCTGGAAATACCTCAATCGAATTTACTTCCTCGTCAGGAAAGTAAGCGCTTAGGGGTTGGTATTCATCATCAACTGGGTTCTCGGCCAAGTGATCTGTCAAGGCTTGAGCTTTCCTCGTCGTGCGAGTGACATAGACAATGTCGAACTCGGTGAGCATGATTTGCCATTTTGCTAACCTTCCCATGGGCATCAGTTTCTGGAATATGTACTTCAAAGGATCCATCTTGGTTATGAGATATGTTGTGTAAGCCAGCAAATAATGTCTGTGTTTTTGGGCGATCCAAGTTAGGGCGCAACAAGTTCTTTCCATCAAAGTGTGTTTGGCTTCACAACTGGTGAACTTTTTGCTAAGATAATATATGGCTTGTTCTCTCTTCCTAGTTACATCGTGTTTCCCCAGGACACAACCAAAAGAATTTTCCAAGATTGTCAGGTAAAACAATAAAGGTCTTCCTGTCTCAGGTGGAACCAGCACTGGCAGATTTGACAAATATCCTTTGATTTTGTCAAAAGCTTCTTGACACTCATCTATCCATTTGATTTCCGCGTCTTTCTTTAATAGCTTGAATATGGGCTCACAAGTGGTAGTAAGCTGAGCGATGAACCCATTGATGTAATTCAACCTCCATAGCAGACTCATGACCTCTTCCTTACTTTTTGGAGGCGTCAAATCCTTAATAGACTTTTTCTTTGTCGGATCTAATTCGATACCCCTCCGACTGACTATAAACCCCAGGAGCTTCCTAGACGGAACTCTGAATGCACATTTAGTTGGTTTCAATTTCAAATCATGCGCAGACGCTCAAAGAATTTTCTCAGATCCCGCACATGGTCTTCTTGTGTTCTGGATTTAACGATCACGTCATCCACATATACCTCAATCTCTTGATGCGTCATATCATGGAAGATGACAGTCATAGCTCTCATGTAGGTTGCCCCGGCATTTTTCAGACCAAATGGCATGAACCTGTAACAGTAAGTGCCCCAAGGTGTGGTGAAAGCAGTCTTTTCTGCATCTTTTTCATCCATCAAAACCTAGTAATACCCAACATAACAATCCACGAAAGACTGTATCTCATGTTTAGCACAGTTGTCAATAAGAATGTAGATGTTTGGCAGTGGAAAGTTGTCTTTGGGACTCGCTTTGTTTAAATCCCGGTAATCAACACACATTCGGGTCTTTCCATCTTTCTTCCTCACTGGAACAACATTAGCCAGCCATGTAGTGTATCGGACTACTCAGATCACACTAGCTTTCAGTTGTTTTGTGACTTCTTCCTTGATCCTATCATCAGTTTTGAACTTTCTTTGCTTCTGTTGGACGGGTAAATAACCAGGATAGGTAGGAAATTTATGTACCACCAAATCAACGCTCTACCCTGTCATATCACCATAAGACCATTAAAACACCTCTTTGAATTCAAACTAAAGTTAGATCAAAGCATCTCTAGTTCTTTCTTCAGCGTGAATGCTTATCATGGTTTGTCGAATCTCTTTTGAACCGCCCAAATTAACTGGCTCGGTTTCATTTAAGTTTGGCTTAGGCTTATTCTCAAATTGTTCCAATTCTCGATTTATTTCCCTTAAAGCCTCATCCTCATCATATTCTGGCTCTTGATTCATTATTTTAAATTTAGCATTTTAGGATTTGGGCATGAAGTCTGCAAGCATGTCATGCTATTAAAGTCCTCCATTATTAGAGCTGAAAAGAAAAAGATAAAAAAAATAGCAAAATCAGAACAAAAGAGAAGAGACGTATATGGACGATCAAATATTGATTCCATTTCATTGAATTGAAGATATGAGGGTTTACATCTGAATTAAAATATAATAAAGTAAAATCATTCGAGTTACACCCTGAAATAACTCGTAGCATAAAAGAGATGGCAAGACTGAACTACTGGGACTCCTGCCTGACAGGGAACGAGGTAGCTTTCCAATTCTGGAGCTTGAAATCCGGCCCCATATACTGCACCTCGGCATTTCTCGTGCCTTCCCCTAGCTGGACCATGTGGGAATCATATAGCATTTGTTTCAAGGCTTCACAAATATCATCAATTTCTTCAGCCGTGAAGGCCTCTTCTTCGTCGTCCACATATTTTGGCTTGACAAATGATTGGGAGAGATATGGAATGGGTTGGGATAGGACCCACCCTTTTTCTTTGTGCTTAGCCCATGTTCTGTCGGCCTTTGTAGCTCGAAAACCCACACCGAAACACTTTTCATTGGCGATTGGTGTAATAGGCTTAGTGATGCCCTACAGAGATACCCCGAGCCCCTTTCTGGGCTTGTACCCATTTCGTATCATTTGGGTGGTGACCATGACTAAAGCATTAGACAAGCAAGGTTGAGGTAATGGGGCCCCTTCTTCAAATTGGTCGGGGACCATAATTTCGAAAGCTTGGTATACAATATGCTCCCTACCTTCCCTAGCTTCAAGACACGGGACTGAAGGGTCCCGGTAAATGGATTGGTTATCTTTTCATGGACAACAATCTCTTAATTTCATATTCAAACTTTACCATTTGGTGAAGAGTGGAGGGAATAACTCTGACAGCATGAATCCATGGTCTACCTAGGAGGAAATTGTATGAGGTTTCCGTGTCCAAAACCTGGAAGGTCACCTTAAAATCTACGGGGCCAATAGTCAGAATCAGATCAATTTCTCTTATTGTATCTCGTTTGACCACATCAAAAGCTTGCACGCAGACGTTGTTAGCTCGGATTCTTTCTGCTACAATGTCCATTCTCTGGATTGTTCAGAGAGGGAAAATATCTGCACCGGAACCACCATCTAACATCACTCTGTTCACATAATATCCCTCACATTTGAAAATTAGGTGCAGGGCTTTGTTGTGGGCAGCTCCCTCTAGGGGCAATCATCGCGGCTGAAGGAAATCTTGTTGACCTCAAAAAATCTTTCGGCCATTCTTTCCAATTGTTCGACAAAAGTCTCAACCAAGACATATGCTTCATTTAGCATTTTGAGGAGCACTTTCTGGAGTTCATCTGAACTCATCAACAAAGATAAGAGTGAGACCTAAGAAGGAGTCTTCCAGAGTTGGTCAACTATTGAGTATTTAAGTTTTCATATTTCTAAAGAACTCTTCTTCTTTCTTATTACTTAAGAGGCTTCTTGGGTGGCATCCGTTTATCCCTGTTTGGTTTGGACTTTTTCAGCTCTTCTGGGGTATGATACCTCCCAGACCGATTCATCTCGTTCACCTCTCCTATGACTTCTTTCCCTTTATATGTAACCATGGTTCTATTGTAGTTCTAGGGGACTACGGTTGGATCTTTCATAGGACTCTATGGTGTGTGGCTGATAACCACGGGCTCAGTCAGCCTTGATGAATTTACCCCCCCCCCCCCCCCGCGCGCCATATAGGTCCCCATTGGTACATATAATCTTGGCACATTCAATATAGCCTTCCTTTCATCGGATTTCTTGGGAACGTTGAGGATGAGTTGTTCTTTTCTCGGGGCCTTAGGAACATAGTGAATCACGTTCTTGGCAGGTGCTGGCCCATTTTTTGTTTCAATAGCTTGAGGAACTGGAGTAACTTTATTTTCAGCTTTGGCTAGTTTCACCGACACTTTAGGTATTGCCTCTAAATTGCCGATGGCAACAATGGCCTTCAATGCCGAGTCAAACTCTTTGTCATTACAAATCATACCAATGACCAATCTATTATTGTGAGCCGATAATGGATTGTAGGTCACATCAGGAATCTCCTTGTCCCTCAGCACAATTTTTTTTCTTAGATCAGGGTTTTGACTGCCCTTTTGAGGGTCCAACAGTCTTTTGTATCATGGCCTTCTACTTTTGAATGGTATGCACATCTGGTGCTAGCCCTGTATGATGGGGATTCAAGATTTTTCTGATTGGGAGGCACCGGTTGCAATAGACACAGTTAGATTAACTTCTGAAATAGATTGGAGTAAGATTCACCAATAGGGGTGAAATTGTTTATCCTGGGATGCTCACGAAGGTGTGGATTATGTTGATGTGTGTTTTGTGGTGGATGAGGGTTATATGGAGCTTGGTAGGGATGGTTATTTCTAGGAGGTGGAGCTCGAGTTTGGTTGTAATGTTGTTGGGGCCATGTGTAGGGTTGGGCATTCATCACCGCATAGTGAGGCGGTGCCACGACATAAGCTGCATCTTGATGTGGGTAATAGTTTTGTGGGGTTACTAGTGGCTTGTAAGAGTGGTTAAATGATCGGCGATGCCCGGAAGCCACATGGCTCCCTCCTCCCTCTTTTTTGCGATTAGCCAAACCCCTAAGCCATTCTGGATGGCTTGTGATGTAGCTTGACTCAAAATCCGTCCCCCTTTCAGACTGTTCTCTACCATCTCCCCTATCTTGATAGCCTCAGCAAATGGCTTGGCCATGGCGGACATCATATTCTAAAAGTAATCAGCCTCTTGGGCCTGTAGGAAAACTGTAACCATTTCTGCTTCATCCATCGGAGGTTTTACTCTGGCGGCTTGCTCGCGCCATTTGATAGCATACCCGCGGAAGCTTTCCGCAATTTTTTTCTTCAAATTGGACAAGTAGTTTTTTTCTGGAGCGATGTCCATGTTATACTGGAATTGTCTGACAAAATCTCGGGCCAAATCGTCCCATATGTTCCAGTGGGTGATTTCTTGATCCATGTACTACCCCGAGGTGATTCTTGTCAAGCGTTCCCCGAAGTAGGACATCAAAAGCTCTTCTTTCCCACCAACCCCTCTTAGCTGATTGTAGTGTCTCTTTAAGTGAGTGATTGGGTCCCCGTGCCCGTCATATTTTTTGAACTTTGACATTTTGAAACCAATAGGTAGATGAACGTTGGGAAACATGCACAAATCCGAATAGGAAACACCTTTTTGGCCGCTCAAGCATTGCATGTTTTTCAAGCAATGTTCCAAGCTTCTCATCTTCCGAGCCATTTCTTAATGCTCGGGATTTCTAACCATTCTTTCTTGATTAATTGGAGACTAATACTGCGGCTGTTGGGCATACGAGTCTAGAGTGACATAAGTCATAGCAGGTTGAAATTGCAGGCCTTGGAAGGTGAATGTTGTAGGTTCAAATCATGGCCTAGGCATGATTAGTTGTGACATGGTGAAGATCGGTGGTGTGGAGAACAATGTTGAAGGTACCCCTGAAAATGGTGCCTGGGGGCGGACCTCAGAAGGCATACCGGTAAAGTTGGATGATATAGTAGGGTATCCAAACGAGACAAATGTGTTGGTCATGGGGATGTTGGTGGTTCCACCCGTTCTTGGGATCAACTCGGGGAATCCAGGGATTGCAGTTGGTGTTTCTCTAGGCATCCCATATTTCAAACATGCAGAGACGTAGCCTCTTATTTTCTTCGACAGTGGCCATTTCCAGTTGTGACATAACTGGTATAGGGTTATCCTCAGGATCGACAATGCGGAGACTGCTTTCTGAAGACATTGGAACCCTTCCTTTGGATCTTGTAAAATAGGGGTGAGAAGCCAGATTACCAACAAAACCAACCACCTGAATAGAACCTGGATTATTTACACACACAACAACCTTGTCAGTTTTGAGACATTTAACATATAGGGAATCGCACATTGGGGACGCAATACACCTGAACAGTTAAACACTTCTAAAATGTTTTTGTAACGTCTGCGTGTTTCATCCCAGCTTTCACTTTTTTTTCACTCTGTAATTCTTTTATTTCATTTCCACTTCCTTTTCGCTTTTGTTTTATCATTCTTGGATTTCACTTTTGTTTTTATCACATTTTCTTCCTTTTCTTATTGTCTCTCAATTTTCTCTTTTTTTATTTATTTTCACTTAGATTAATTATGGTTATGATCGCATCCGATAGAGATTGCCTACGTATCATGATGTCGTATGAACCAGACCATTATATAGTTCAGGGGAGTAAATGCAAAATGAAAGAAAAGAAAATTTTGGGGTTTTTCAATATTTCATTGATAAAATCTTTTTCGTTTTTTCATTACAAAGACTCGAAGATATTAATAATTGACTTAAGAAGGAAACATACAGACTCAAAACAAATAACAACAGACTCGAAATGGATGAAAGGACAAACAAACTTGATGTGAGAAAAAGTAAAATACAAACTCAATGACTTGAACAACTAAGAACACAGATGAGCCTCAAACGTTATTCCGGGGGACTGCGGGACATCAGTCGGTCTCAGCGCGGGCCTGCATGTAAGCTCTTCCTGAAGGAACTCCAGATCGACCATGACCTGGCGGGCAAAACACAGCACTGAAGCAAAGAACATAGCTCTAGTCATATTTTCACACTCATGGCATTTCATTGCAGTGTAGTCAGCTATTTCCTTAATTCTGAGCTTAATAGCGCCTTTTTCCTGGAGCAATCGCCCAATCTATTGTTCCCGAACTTCTATTATTTGCGTGGTCTCATTGTTTTGGTCTTGCAACTGCAGCACCCTCTCTTCCAATTGGTTAATCAGTTCATGACAATATTCTCATTCTGCTTTGAAGTCCTTTACCTGCTGACCCATTTTGTTTTCGAGGGTGGCCAGTTTTTCTATAAAATTGCAACTTCTCTGTCATATCTTTGCTTCAACTGGCGGGCTGACCTTTTCTAGTCTTCTGCATATTTCTCCACCCTTACCCGAGCTTTTGCTAAATCTCTCTCGGCCTTTGTCAGGTCAGCCGCATAGTTATGCATTTTTTGCCTCAGGTTACTTATGATTTTTTCGTCCCTCTCACTTCTTACCAGCGTTTCGGTAGCTATTTTCATTTCCCAGAGCTAAGCTTGGAGGGCTTAATTTTTCCAGGCCAACCTTTTCTTTTCTCCCTCACCTTCAGCGGCTTGCAACCCACTTTCAAATTTTGATGGTTCTGACTTGATTCTCTAATTTGCTTATGGTAGCCCGATATTCCTGCTCTTTGGCTAACCAGACCCACTGTTCTAGTGCCCCGTAAAGTGAATTGTTGGACATGGGGCCCTTTGGCGGGATGTTCTGGTTCTTGATTGACCTGGGCTCTCTTGCCATACCATGTTGTGTAGTTAGACTCTACTTCACCAGAGGATAAATCCCGCACCTAAGTCTGTGGCTCCAGAAACCTACATTGTTGCCAAACCTAGCGAACCTTTTCTTCTTGGAATGCATCCCTTGGGCGTAGCTCAATAACCTGTGCACTCAAATTTTCGTCGTGAGGGACTATTTGATGCCTTCCCAACTGGCATAGAACCCAATGAGGAGCATATGGCTGAATACTCCGAAGACCCATCAATAACAGAAAACATACGTCGGCAGACATGTAGATAACCTCGTTGACCGGGAGCCAACTGAAAGTTCACTCAATTTGCTTTATGGTTAAAGAACCCAGATGTGTGAACCATGCTTCAGTACCTTCCGGCAACTCATAGCCGTTTACCCTATTTTTGTATTCTTCGATGCAACTGAGCCAATTAATCTGTAGTTCATGTATATTGGGTGATGATAGAGATGCTCCACCAGCCACATTTGCAAAAGCAGATTACAACCCTCAAAGAATTTGCACCATCTTGACAGGCAGCTAGGGCTCGATAGATCTTCACGAGAATCATTGGCACAATAGTACCGTTGGCCTACTTGAAAAGAAAGTCAGCCATCCCTGCAAGTCCCAACTCTATGTGCCCGTCACTCCTTGGGCATATCAGAGCGTCGAGGAATGCGACTACGAAGGATAAACCTCGGCATGCTTCCCACTTATTTTTCTTCCCTTGGTGACTCAAACCAGTGTCTATAGCCTCAAATCTGTATGGGTCTCCATACCAGCTATACAATAAGTGGTATCTACAGAAACTTTCGGCCAAATTTTCATTTTTAACTTGCCAATTAATGCTCAGAAGGTCCAACAATTTGTGTGGGGTCACAGTTCTGGGTACTACTGGATATTGATGCCTAAAACTCCCATCAAAATCAGCATAACCTGCTATCTCCCCTAGCGTAGGGGTCAATTCATAATCTGAAAAGTAAAAAACATTGTGTGTCGGTTCCCAGAATGGTATCGGTGCCTCGCTCATATCAACCCCGGGCTTAATTTTCAAAAGACCGGTGAGCCCATATATTGCCTTAGTCATAGAACAGTTACTAACCTCCCCTAGGTTATTTCACCACATGTGGAGTCTTAGTGGAATCTCATCTACAACCCGAAAAGGTATATTCTCAACGGTGCTCATTCTGTATGCAAATTAAGGACAAATGATCAAAACGACACATTTTCCAAAATCAAAAAATGGCTAATTTTAAAAATACAATTCAATAAACTTAGTAATAAAACAGGGGTTGTTTTTGCAAATACGATCCTTCAACACTTGAAGAAAGTATTTAGGGTTGTTTCTGCCAACTGGTATTGATTACAGGGAAAAGACTGACTTGGGTTGACATTATGGTTATTCTTGCGAAAATAACCTTCTGGCATAACGTTTTAAGGTTATTTTGACAAGAACGGCCACGGGTGATGACCATATTTCAAAAAGGTTCTTATTTTGGTCAATTTTGCGAAAATAAGGTCGGACCTGGTAGGGGTTGCCTATGTATCTCACATCCGGTGAAAATCAGACCCGCGAGTTTGGTAAATGTTGACAAAACAGAAAAACATGTCTTTTTGAAAACATTTGACTTGTTTTGAAATTATTTTTCCTTTTTTTCAAAATTTCGGCAAAGTTTCAGGAATTTCAAATATCCAGATTTTTAGGAACCAGGTAAATTTCTCTCTCTTGCCTCACTTTTGGTTTTTTTCCCTATTCTAGCAGCCGGTCAACATGCAAACCGCAACAAACATATGCACAAGTAGCATGTAAAAATACATTTGGATTGCCTTTTATATCGGGTACACTTTCCCTAGATGGACCCAACTCCTGTGTTAAGTCCCAAAATCAAATGCACGTGATGCAAACAAACGTTCCTACTAAGGATCCGGCATGAGGCTATGTTATTCTAGGTTTAAATCCTGAGTTTGGAGTTCTAGACCCGGCTTACCCGAGCGGACAACTCAAACCGGGGGGGGGGGGGAGGGGAGGCAATGTATCGGGAATACAGAAGCTTCACCGGCTTTGCAGCTTGTCCAATTCTCATTCTAAAATTAGGGGTATGACTCTAACAGAAAAGAAGTCACACGAAGCGCACGCTTCCTAGAAGATATAGAAGACTCTGAGAGAAGTTGGGTGCCGTAAAAGTTTTATATACAATTCAAATAATATTAAAACGGTAAAAAATGACATTTAACACATTAGGCTCAAACACGTAAAAAAATCAAATAATAAATAAAAGCCAAGTATAACAGTTATCTAAGCTCAAATTCTGAATCCTGAACCAGATATTCTGGGTTCAAGTCCCCAGCAACACTGCCAGAGCGGTCACACAAGTTTTTCTAATTAAAGTGATATTATTTGAAATGAGATTATTTATTTAGTTTAGAGTCGCTACTTGGAATAATTGTTATGGTGTCCCAAGTCACCGGTTCATTTTAAAATCCCAAATCGAGAAAATTGACTCTATTTTTTATGGCCCGCGAATACAGAAGACCGAGTAAGAAATTCTATTAACCTCGGAGGAGGTGTGAGGTACTCCCGAGTCCATAGTTTTAGCACGGTAGCTTAACAATTAATAGTTGGCCTAATTATCTGATTTATTACATGTTTTAAGACTTATGTGCATTTTACCTTCTAGACGCTTTTGATTAAATTGTAACCTCTTTATAGTATTTATGGAGCTATTTTTGAACAAGTTAAGATGTTGTACATTTGTCGTTTTGGTACATATTGCAAAGCGCGCCACGTGAAACGCACCAAGGATTTACAATATATTTATTATTATTATTATTTGAAGTTGTGGTCAAGTCGCGTGAAACGCACACTTGAATTGGGGTTTATGTATTGTAACTACGCCACGGGAACTATACTCATAATCATGATGATTTATTTAAACACGCCTAAAGCAGACTAAGAATGTTTATGAGTTGATTAATTCTCAAGTTTGAGATCGTGTGTGAAAGTCCCAAAAAAAAATGGAATTTATAAATAAAAAAAGAAAAGAAAAAGAACACATGTATGTTGGTAAATTGTCAAACACCATGTGGGCATCGTAATTCTTTGTGTTAGTTTTTGTTTATCAACAAGCAAAGTGGGCTGGAAAATCATTTGGTCCTGAAAGTCCACGGACTGCTAGATTCACTTTCAAATCATGGTATAAGCGATCTCGACTAAACAAATTTACAATTGGCCACTCCTAATTACATTCAAGAAATGCAAACGTGATACTGTATTATGTGACTGCCTATTGTGAAGAGAACCAAAAGATTTAAGAGATTAACTATGAGACACCTCAATTACGTGGGCTTTAATTGAGCCCATGCATATTGGGTTCATAATGTCCAAAAACCGGCTTAGCTTATCATTCACACAGTCATTGACTCTGTCCATTTTATAAACAAATTGGACCCTGACATCTCTTTAAGAAAAAAAATGTGTCCCAACAATTCTCACGGAGTTTTAAACATGATCATAATTTAGACAACCAGCATGCTTTGCAAAAATTTAAAGGAAAAAGATCACCAAGAACAAATACTAAAAACTTAGATTTCCCAACTAAAGGGATATACTATGGGAAACCTCATATTATACGAACAGCCATTAGCAACAAATCAATCCTATTAAGCCTTATTACACATACAACCATTCTATCAATTAACAAACAGCCTACTTCGTAAATTCAATACATGTGTGAATCCCTATTATTACAGATTTAACTTTTAAAATGAATCATCAAGCCATGGATCAGCTTCACAGAAGTAAATTAAACTAAACTAAAAAAACCTTAATCAAATTAAACTATTATACTAATGACCACCTCTAGGCCTGTTATCACCCAGATCTATCGCTTTTGTTCAAGACTTGATGATGATATTCTATAACTCCAAAAGTGAATGAAATTTAAACTCCAAATCCTTACTTTAATCAAGCAATGCTCACACGTTAGCACATGAACATATTAATCCATAAGAAACAAACAATATAAGGTTTCAGCAACTAATTTCACGAAATAATATTATACATGGTTCTATGTTGTATTTCACATATAGAAGTAGTTGAACCAAATCAAGTTTCATTTAACATGGAGACATTTATCATACATAAATAACTGATTACAACAAACTTAACGGCATTACATCAAAATAACACCCATGTATTTGAAAACAGGATTCGTACCTTAATCAGCAAGTAAACAAGAGACCAAAACCAATTAAAGGTTTGAAGAAAAACGATAGGAATCTTAGCAAAAACAAGCTTAGCACAGAGCAACTTCAATCTCCAGCCAACAAACAACTCAAAAGAATCCCAGAAAATGTGAAGTAGGACCGGTTAGAAGAAAAGTAGCTTTAAATCTTCTTTTTTTTTTGGTTTTTCGAATTTTTGTTTTATGTCTCTAACTTGAACTTTCAGCTTTGTTTTTTAGGGAAAATCAGCATGGATGAGGATATAAGGGTGAGGTCTTTTTGCAGAGAATTAGTATATGTGTGTGAGGGAATGTGCGTTCTCTTATATAGAATATATATGTGCTATATAAGAGAATGAGAGAGGGTCTAGAAGAGAATTTGTCAGCCTCCTAAAATTTAGAAAAATTGCATCTTTTTTAAGAGAAATGGACAGTTGTCCAATTAAAATGATTCTATCCTATTTTTATCCCTCCCCTTAACTTCTATGTTTTACACTTAAACCCCAACCCAGAAGCTTCTAGTAATTACAAAAACATTTTTCGAAGTTAAAAACTTGAAATACCCTCCCATCCCCTGTTAATTACCATTCAACAAACCAATTTCTTGGGTTGTTTACCCAACAAACCAGCCACGCTTAATGGGCTTTCATACTCATCAGGCCTGTCTATCAAACAGGCCCAAATTCATTTCAACTGAATCAAACAAGATGGTGCACATGAAAACCACCTAATTTATGCTCTAATTTAGTAATTCAAGTGAAAGTGATTCAATTTAATTAAGCACATAACTGATTACCAATCTAGAGCAGAGCATGCAGAATTTAAACCTACCCAATTATAACAAAGAGAAAAATTATGATTAATTCCAGAAGGAGAAACAATATGTGAAAGAGAAAAAGGTGTGGGATTTGGAGATTTTACCCTGCAATGTTCAAATGGGGTCGAGCGTTGTAGAATTTTAGAACGGCAGCGGCTATAGGAGAGATTAGAACACTGGCTGATAAGTGACGATCTGGTCGGATTCCGACATCTTCGAGATAAGCCAAAACTAGTGTTAATCGAATATTCTCGTTGAGAACAAACGATTAACACAAGTCTCAGGTCAAATCAATTCTAAAATCAACTGAAAGAAACGGCAAAAGGCGGACTAGGATTTTTGGAGTTTTTTAGATCTACTGTAACTAGAGTTTCTAAGGGATTTGAGGGATGAGGATAAGGGCTTTAGAAAGAGGGGATGCTGAGGATCATAGGGTAAAAGTTTGAGGCCGTTTGTTGTTCAACCACCGCCGAGAGATGATTTCGGCGACGGGTCCGAGAGAGCATGAAAGAGATGAGGGGAAATGGAAGTGTTTAGGGGCGAGTTCCTAACCGTCGGATGATGGAAAATCAACGGTTGAGATTGGACATTACCAAAACGATGTTGTTTGGTTATTGGGGGGAGGGTGTGGACCGGATTGGATTTTATGGGGATTGGGCTGGGCAGGCGTTTGAAGATAGCTGGGCCGCCTGGCTTGTTTGGCCCAGTTATGAGAACAAAACAAAAGATGACCTTCTAACTTAAGCCAATTTCCAATTAAATCCGATATTTTGCACATTTAGCTAATTTCTCGATTTTTCCTAATATTAAACTAATAGAAATATGAATCAAACACATTAACTAATTAACTAAACCTAAAAATGATTAAAGCACTTTTCTTTCTCTTTTTTTTTTATGAACAAGGCTTTTAATATAAGGTTAAAACCTAAAATACAACTAAAATCCTAAAACATACTAAATAATGATAAAATATTTTTTGGTGATTTTTATGACTTAAAAACATTTCTAAATATGCATGAACAATGTGAATAAATGCTAAACCAATAAAGAAAAACATTCCTAAAATCTATAAGAGTAATTAAAATGATTTTTGGACTATTTTAAGAGTAATGTCATGTGGCGCAAAAATTGGGTGCTCACACACACAAGTGTATTAACATCATATAAACTTGCTCGCTAATTCAAATTATGAAAACTCAAAATTTCAACATTGAAATTTATTTTTCCAGTTTTTCACATAATGCGCAGAAACGCCCTCGGGTCACTTGGGACCCAACCGAACATGCGTACAAATTCAAAGCTACCATTCGAACCTAACGGAATCATTAAAATACAAATCCGAGGTCATTTACTAAAAATATAGACCGTGGTCAACTCAGCCTTATTTTAAGATTTCACATGCAAACTTTCAGAAAAACTATACAAACCACACATGCTATCATAAATCATCAAATTAAGCTAGGAAAGGTCCTGGAACACAGAAAAAGGAGATAGTGCTCAAAACGACCTATCGGGCCGTCACACAATGGACTGCTTAGCTCGACCCGTAGTTTGAAGTGTTTATTTTTAGGGGCATTTACGAGAATGAACCATATTTTACAATTCTTAACAACAGTTTAGCCATAGAATTTAAATTTTTTGGCCAACAAAAAGTTATTAATAATATACAAACATACACAATACCTCAGAAAACCTTTTTTAACTCCATGGGTATGGTTGAAATTCCTTAAAAACACTTATACGAGGTAATATATAAAATCTGAGGGAGATTTGATGTAATCTAAACTGATTTAGAGTCAAAATTCTTGGTTAAAAATGAGTTGGAAAAGTATATTTGCAGATACATGTATATCACATGCAAATATACATGGATATAAATATATACATGGATACATATCAGATATATAAGTATACACATCAGATACATATGACATGCTCAAAGAATACACATATATACAGGATAAAATACACAACTCATATTCCTTTTTTTGGTAATTAAAAAATTTTATTTATCAAGTATAAGTATTTACATACTATCAAAATCTAGGACTAGCTTTCTATCAAAACTCCTGCTGGACATGAAGCCCTAGCTGGGAGATTTCTAGCCTTACTACAATTCCTCTCCTACTGCTTTTTCCACCTAGACTTCATCCGGGTACCAATTCAGTACAATCATATATCTATCTAGCCTAAGAAACATCTTGGCTCTAACATGTATTTCTTGGATGATTAGTTTGAGAATAGCATTTGTAGTTCTCCTCTTCTTCTGGAAGATGACATTGTTCCTTTCTTGCCAAATATGGTAAACTGTTGCTGCTAGTACCATCCTACATACTGCTGCTCCTCCACTTTTTCCTTTAGCCACCTTTTTGATCCATTTTAGCTCTTCCTGCCAATCTTTCTTTGTTCTCTTAATGCCTTGCCAGTGTAGAAGATTCTTCCATATATTTGTTGACATTTCACAATAAAAAAATAAGTATTATATAGTTTCATTTTCTCTTTGACAGAGGGAGCATGTTTTGTTTTCTATGATCCCCCATCTTACTAGACTTTCTTTTGTAGCTAACCTATCTTGTATTGCCAACCTTAGTATGAATATCCACTTTGAAAGTCCATGGTTATTACAAACTAGTCTCTTTTATGACACCTTATGAAATTCCCCTTGCATAGCTTTGTACATGTGATTCACAGAGAATCTCTCCATCTTGTTCACCTCCTCTTCTATATATCCAGCACCCTCAAAGTGTCTTCTTGTCTTGAATATCTTTTGGATAACCCATTGGTTCAGATCATTGTCCTCTCTTGATTTCATTTGATTCAGTTTCTGTTCCTATAAAGAAGAGTTTCAGATTTTTAAAGTTTTGGACAGAACATGAATCCTTTAAGGCAGTGGTACAGGAGAACTGAAAAGCAGATTTCTATGTAATCCTTTCATATTGTTTAATCACAAACTCAAGAAACTGAAGAACGCTCTATCAACATGGAGCAGGGCTACTTTTGGTGATATTTTTCAGAAGATAGCTAGCTTGGAAGAGGTAGTTAGAGTTCATGAAGCTCAGTTTGAAATTAATCCTACAGTACAAAATAGAGAAAGATTGCAGAAAGTGCAGGCAGAATTAGTCAAAAATCTTGCATTGGAGGAAAAGTTTTGGAAGCAGAAAGCTGGAATGCAATGGTTCAATGATGGAGATAGAAATACGAAATTATTTCATGCACATGTGAATGGTAGGAGAAAGAGGCTACAGCTTAAGAGAATCCAAAACACAACCGGTGTTTGGATAGAAGATAAGGAAGAAATGGCTAATGAGGCAGTACAAAATTTTCAAAAACAGTTTCATGAAGAAGTGGTTCCTACTACATTTGATATCATTGAACATGTACCACACATGGTGGATATGGAACATAATCAAGAACTGCTGAGACAACCTACTACAGAAGAGGTCAAATAGGATGTGTATGGTCTGAATAATTATAGTGCTGGGGGTCCTGATGGATTTAATGGCTGTTTTTTTCATAGTTGCTAGGATATAGTTGAAGAGGATGTGGTGGAGATGGTGAAGGCCTTTTTCAATGGACAAGATCTTCCTAGGTTTATCACTCATACAAACCTAGTATTACTACCTAAGAAGAAAGAGGTGATCACATTTTCAGACATGAGGCCTATTAGCCTTAGTAATTTTATCAACAAAGTATTTTCAAGGGTTATTCATGAGAGATTAGTTGGGCTCTTACCTAATATTATATTTGATGAGCAAGCTGGCTTTGTGAAAGGGCAGAAGTATTATAGAAAATGTTCTATTGACACAAGAGATAATCACTGATATAAGGTTAAGGACTAAGGCAGGACCAAATGTAGTAATTAAGCTGGATATGATGAAGGCCTATGACAAACTTTCATGGCTGTTTCTGACCAAAATTCTGAGGAAAATGGGCTTTTCTGAAAGATTCATTGGTTGGGTGTATGGTTTGGTCTCTAATAATTGGTATTCTGTCTTGATAAATGGCCAACCACATGGTTTTTTCAAGTCCACTAGAGGAGTGAAACAGAGAGATCCCTTATCTCCTACTTTGTTTATACTGACAGCAGAAGCATTATCAAGAGGATTGAATGTCTTGCATAATAATCTATATTTCTGTGGCTTTGGCCTGCCTAAGTGGAGTCCTAAGATTAATCACTTGGCATACGCAGATGACACCGTTATCTTTTCTTCTTCAGATGAAACTTCCTTGCAACTGATAACGCAAGTTTTGTCAGCTTATGAAGCAGCTTCAGGTCTGTTGATTAACAAAGCAAAATCTGCAGTCTATATGCATCATCTTACCAATGAAACATTGTTTAGCAAGGTTGAACGAGTGTCTGGGATCAGGAGGCAGGAGTTCCCATTTACATATTTGGGATGCCCTATTTTCTATTCTATGAGGAAGATGGAATATTATAATGGTCTCATAAACAAGGTGCTGGATAAACTGCAGTCTTGGAAGGGTAAAATGTTGTCTATATGAGGCAGGTTGTGTTGATTTCTCATGTTATTCAGAGTATAGCTATTCACTTACTGTCAGCAGTTAATGCACCAGCCTTTGTTATCAATAAATTGCACAAACTCATGGCAAGATTTTTCTGGAGTAGTTCAATTGAAGGAGGTAGCAGGCATTGAGCTTCTTGGGATACATTATGCTTGCCACAAGAAGAAGGAGGGATTAGTTTTAGATCTTTACATGATATCTCTAAGGCATTATTTTGTAAGTTGTGGTGGAACTTCAGAACCAAACCATCATTGTGGAGTTCATTTATGAGCCAAAAATACTGTAAGAAACTAAATGCCATTGTTGTTCCATGGAGAAGAAATGGCTCTCATATTTGGAGGAAAATGTTAGAATGCAGAGATAGTATTGAGCATCAAATTCTGTGGCAGCCTAAAATGGGATCTGCATTATTTTGGTTTGAGAATTGGACTGGTTTGGGGGATCTTTATTTCATAACACCACCAGACTTCTTCTGTGATGAGTCAGTTCAAAATGTAAATGAAGTACTGAATGGGAGGAACTGGAATGAGCAGAAACTAAGGGAACTATTACCTGAGGATCTAGCCAATCATATATTGCAGAACATCAAACCACCAGGTGAAAATATGGTACTGGACAAGCCTTTTTGGATGTTGGAAACAAGGGGTGAGTTTACTATGAGGTCAGCTTGGGATTATATCAGGATAAGGAGGGAACGTTGCAAAGCTTACAAGATGATATGGGTGAAAGGGTTACCATTTAAAGTGTCTTTCTTCATGTGAAAGGTTTGGAAGAACAAAATACCTCTAGATGATTTTTTTTCAGAAGATTGGGATACCTTATGGCTTCTAGATGTTGGTGCTATATTCTACCACAAGAAGAAACCTTGGCACATTTGTTTTTCAAATCCTATACTGCTAGGAAGGTGTGGATATATTTCTTATCAGCTGTAGGTATTAATATTGATGTACTCACATTTCATCAACCTGTGCTGAAGTGTTGGACTACCCAGGTGATCCCAAGGATACAACCAGTACTACAGGCATTGCCGTCGATAATAGTTTGGAAATTATGGAAGAGAAGAAATTCATACAAATATGGAGATGCAATCTCAGGTAATAGAGTTATATACCAGGTATCAACCACACTTCAATACCTAGTCAAATTCAGAAAACCAAGCTTGAAAAATGTACCACATAAATGGCCTGATTTGATGCAATTACTAGAACAATACACACCCAAGTTGAAATATACTAAGGTGTTATGGGAGTTACCTGAGCAAGGATGGATAAAGGTCAATACTGATGGAGCATCTAGGGGTAATCTAGGTAAGAGTTCCATAGGCTATGTGTTGAGGAATGAAGAGGGGAATGTAGTTTATACATGTGGTAAAGAAATAGAGGATGGTACAAATACAGAAGCTGAGGTGAAAGCTATTCTTGAAGCCTTAAGGTACTGTGTTGAGCATGATTACATTCTTATTAACTTGCACACTGATTCAATGCTAGTCAAGAATGTACTAACAGGGGAATGGAATGTACCATGGTCTGTTGTAGTATATGTGGAGGAAATAAGGGAGCTGATGGAAAGATGCAACTTGAGGATATCTCATACAGTGAGGGAAGGAAACCAGCTAGCAAATCATATAGCCAATTATGTTTTGGATATTGGCCCAATAGAGTGTACTGGATTTGGAGATCTGGATGTCAAAGGGAGGAAAATTGTGAATAACGATAAATTACAATGCCCATACATTAGATTAAAGGTCGCAAGAACCTAGGAGAGGAGGAGGAAAAGAGTAGTAGGAGCAGGAGAAATTCTGGGATGCCACACGCTCATCATACTCAAATCCATGTGGAGGAGAGTATGGCAAATTTGTTTATTGCTAACCTAGTTTTCTTTTTTGCAAGGAACGCTACTGTGGTCATGCCCCAGCTTTTGAATAACTCTCATTTAGTGGTATTAGTACTATGTACTCATTCCAATGGGAGGGAAGCAAGGATGGGCATAAGCATGGCATGGGATTTACACAATAAAAAACTGGGCTACTATGTGTTTATTGAGGAGCTTTGGCATGTTTCTCATGATCAAGGCATCTTATTGATAAGGAATGTAACATGCTCAGCAACAGATTGCAGAATACAAGATAACATGGATACAACAGGATACCAGACACAGTCACACTCTAACTTTAGATGGGTACGACTATGTGACCAAAGGGACTACACAAGAATAACAGGATGGCAAACATATAGATGCTATATACATACAACATTACTGATACGCAGGCAAGATAATCCTAGAGGAAGTTCACACATAAGGGCAGGGTTCAAACTGCAATTTTGGTCACAACAGACCAAGTCCAACATAATTCCCAGGTATCTATGGTCGAGAATGTGTACTTTAGAGGCTTATATGGGCTATGACAATGGGACAACAAGGGGTTACATAACAAGTACTTCAACTATGACAAACAATGAATACAAGATAGGGAAGAACTGGATATCAAACACAAAGAACATCTGTGAAATTTGGAAGCAAAACAGCTCAGTTACTAGGAGTTCAAATCGATGGTTAGTTCAGAAATGGATATTACTTTGGAAGCTCTAGCAAGCTGCAGATTTTCAACAAATGACAGGGATTAATCAACAGCTACAATCATCACAAGGCCTAGAATTTTCATAAGACATAGCCAACATGACATGCACGCGAGTAGAAGTTGGAAATATGGCCATTTTTCCATTTCATAGTACAATATGTGATATCAATTTTGAGTCTACTACTGTAAGTACAATAGGTAGCCATTTACAATTCTTAGCCACATTGACATTATGTTTTCACTTTAGTTTAAATATATATAATAATTAGCCCCAGACACCTCGCCTACTGGATTTAAAAAAAGAGTATACCACAGCGGTACTCAGTAAGTGTCAAGCCTAACCTCGGTCGGGTAGTGACGAGGAAGGTCAAGGCCCTACTGAGGTTAAATAAAATATAAAGATCAACAGTAAAGAACAGAACCGTATAAATAAGTACGGCAGTAAAATAATACAGGATGTATAGGACATCAACAACTACACAGAAACAAGGTAAACATGGAAAGGAAATACAGCTTAGCACCAATAATAACAATCGGGGATCTCCCAGGATACCGTCCTGTAGTCCCATCTGTACATGTCTAGTGGATCTCTAGGAATCCCGTCCCGTAGTCCAACTCATAGTGCGCGAGGATCTAACGGAATCCCGTTCCGTAGTCCCAAATATAAATACCTAGTATTGGGGGAATCTACTGGGTGCATTCCCGTAGTTCCATATAACTCTGCAGGGGGATCTACCGAAAATCTAACCCGTAGTCCCAAAGTAAATGTGCAGGGGGATCTACCGGAAATCTAACCCGTAGTCCCAAAGTAAACAGACAATGGGTAGCTACCGGAATCCCACATCCGTAGTCCCAAAATAAATACACAGCAGCAGCAGGAAAATATACAGAAATGGCAAAATTTCATATTGAGGCAATAAGTGATTCTAACCTAGCATGCTGCACAGAATTCAAGTAAGGTAGGTTGAATCAAATAAAACAATTATGTCACTTAGACATGCTTTCCTAAGCTAACAACAGGTTTAATAGTGCAAGTAGTAGAAACAGGAAAGGAAACATACTACTAATTACGTAAAGAAAATTGGATTTCCAACAATTAGCACAAGTACGCACTCGTCACCTCACGTATAAGGCATTTCAATTACCAAACATTCCAATCCTAAGGGGAAGGTCCCCCACACAAGGTTAGACAAGTCACTTACCTCGAACCAGCTCAAAATCAACCCAACACCACGTCTTTGCCATGAGTACTCGACTTTAAATGGCCCAAATCTATTAAATTCAATTACATAATGTAAATAACACTTCAAGTAACTGATTCTACAATTAAATTCTAAGCTATTATGCGAAATTATGTAAAATACGAAAATGTCCCTCGGGCCCACGTCTCAAAATTGGGTAAAATTTACATTTTCAGAAACCTCGTACTCTCACGAGTCTATACATAACAAGAACACTGAAATCGAAGTCCAAATGACCCCTCAAATCCTTATTCAAAGGTCTTTTAACTTAAGCCCTAATTACCCATTTTTC
Source organism: Nicotiana tabacum (assembly GCF_000715075.1). Lineage (NCBI taxonomy): Eukaryota > Viridiplantae > Streptophyta > Magnoliopsida > Solanales > Solanaceae > Nicotiana > Nicotiana tabacum. Next base: position 124,060,239 of record NC_134080.1, on the reverse strand, counting down.
CCAAATTTTTCACCACTAATTAGGTCCTTAATCACATAAATACGAGTTATGAAGTCAAGGATGTTACCTCCAAGTGATTCCCCTTTGTTTTGCTCAAAAATCTCTCTCAAAAGCTTCTAACCCGGATGAAAATGGTGAAAGAATAGCTCAAATTCGCGAAGGCAACAATTTATATATTCTGGCTAGTGATTTTCGCATCTGCGGATGCGGTCCCGCTTCTGCGGAAACTATGTCGCATCTGCGACTTTTACTTAAATGCCATCTTCTGCATCAGCGAAAGTCTAACCGCAGGAGCGGTTGCACTTCTGCGAACATTTCACCGCATCTGTGGTTCCTTAGGAATTCCCAAATTCTGCTTTTGCGGTTCCTATGCCGCTTCTGCGGCTCCGCAAAATTGCAGATGCGAAAATACCAGAAGCAGCAAAAATACAGCAGCTGCAACATGTTTCTCAATTTCTCGTTAACCATCCGAAATCACCTCGAGACACTGGGACCTCAACCAAAAGCACAAACATCACCTAATAGCTTATTCAAACTTGTACCAATCCTTAAAACACTTAAAACAACATCGAAACCTCGAATTAACCAAGGATTTAAGCCTAAGAACTCAAAATTTCCTCAAAATACACTTTCGATCAAAAAGTCTATCAAACCTCGTCCGAATGACCTGAAATTTTGCACACACGTCACATTAAATAATACGGAGCTACTCCAACTTCCGGAATTTCATTCCAACCCTTGGATCAAAATCTCACTATCGGACCGGAAACTTCAAAAATTCAACTTTCGGCATTTCAAGCCTAAATTAGCTACGGACCTCCAAAACACAATCCAAAGACGCTCCTAAGCCTGAAATCACCCAACAGAGTTAACAGAACCATCAGATTTCCATTCCGGGGCCATCTTCACACTGATCCAACTACCGTCAACTTTCCAACACTTAAGTTCTCATTTAGGGACTAAGTGTCCCAAAACTCTCTGAAACTCGACACCGAACATCCCGACAAATCAAAATAGCAGAATTAAACTTAGGGAAAGCAGTTAATAGGGGATCGAGGCGTTAATTATTAAGACGACCGGCCGGGTTGTCACATCCTCCTACACTTAAACATTCGTTGGTCCTCGAACAAGCAAGGAGACATACCTGAAGTAGTGAAAAGATAAGGTAATGGCTGCGCATATCCTGCTCGGTCTCCCAAGTCGCCTCCTCGACCGGCTGACCCCGCTACTGAACCTTCACTGATGCAATGTTCGTTGACCTCAGCTTTCTAACCTGCCTATCCCATATTTCCACTGGCTCCTCAACATAAGATAGATCCTTGTCCAACTGGACTGAACTGAAATCCAACACGTGCGACGGATCATCGTGATACCTCCGGAGCATCGAAGCATGAAATATCGGATGAACTCCTGCCAATCTGGAAGGTAAGGCTAGCTCATAAGCAACCTCCCCAACATGCCTCAATATCTCAAAAAGGCCAATAAACTTCGGACTCAACTTCCCTTTCTTCCCAAATCTCATAACACCCTTCATAGGCCAAACCCGAAGCAGAACCCGCTCTCCAACCATGTAGGAAACATCACGAACCTTCCGGTTTGCGTAACTCTTTCTGTCTAGACTGGGCTGTGCGGAGTCTATCCTGAATCACCTTAACCTTCTCTAAAGCATCCTGAACCAGGTCTGTGCCCAACAATCTGGCCTTACCCGGCTCAAACCAACCCACTGGGGATCTATACCATCTCACGTATATAGCCTCATACAGTGCCATCTGAATGCTGGATTCATAGCTGTTGTTATAAGCAAACTCTGCCAATGGCAATAACTGATTCCAAGACCCTCCGAACTCAATCACACATGCACGGAGCATATCCTCAAGAATCTGAATAGTGCGCTTAGACTGTCCGTCTGTTTGAGGGTGAAATGTTGTACTCAACTCCACTCAAGTACCCAACTTATGCTGAACGACCCTCCAGAACTGTGATGTAAACTGAGTACTACTATCTGAGATGGTGGACACTGGAATACCATGCAAACGAACAATCTCCCAAATATAAATCTCCGCCAACCGCTCCGAAGAATAAGTAGTACACACAGGAATAAAATGTGCGGACTTGGTCAGCCGATCCACAATCACCCAAATAGCATCGAACTTTCTCAAAGTCCGTGGGAGCCCAACTACAAAGTCCATGGTGATCCGCTCCCACTTCCATTCCGGAATCTCTATCTGCTGAAGCAACCCACCCAGTCTCTGGTGCTCATATTTCACCTGCTGACAGTTGAGGCACCGAGCTACAAATCCAACTATATCCTTCTTCGTCCGCCTCCACCAGTAGTGCTGCCTTAAATCCCGATATATCTTTGCGGCACCTGGATGAATGGAATACCGCGAGCTATGGGCCTCTTTTAGAATCACCTCTCGAAGCCCATCAACATTGGGTACACAAATCCGACCATACATCCTCAATACCCCATCATCACCAATAGTCACATCTCTGGCATCACTGTGCTGAACCTTGTCCTTGAGGACAAGTAAATGAGAGTCATCATATTGCCGCTCCCTAATACAATCAAATAAGGAAGACCGAGAAACCATGCAAGCCAGAACCCGACTAGGCTCCGAAAGATCCAATCTCACAAACTGGCTGGCTAAGGCCTGAACATCTATCGCCAAAGGCCTTTCCAATACTGGTAAATAAGCCAAACTCCATACAAAATAGTGATATCATAGTCCTTCAGCAACTTGAACCACCTCCTCTGGCGCAAATATAGATCTTTTGCTTGAACAAGTGCTGTAATCTCTGATGGTCAGTATAAATCTCACAAGGCACACTGTATAAGTAATGGCACCAAATCTTCAGGGCGTGAAAAATGGCAACTAACTCAAGGTCGTGAACAAGGTAGTTCTTCTTATGAATCTTCAACTGTCTGGATGCATAGGCAATCACCCTACCGTCCTGCATCAACACCGCTCCGAGGCCAATCCTCGAGGCATCACAATAGACCGTATAAGACCCAAACCTGTAGGAAATATCAAAACTGGGGTTGTGGTCAAAGCTGTCTTGTGCTTCTGGAAGCCCGCCTCACACTCCTCCGTCTACTGAAATAGAGCACCCTTTTGGGTCAACCTGGTCATAAGGGCCGCAATCGATGAAAACCCCTCCACAAAACGACGGTAGTAACCCGCCAAACCAAGAAAACTGCGGATCTCTATAACCGAGGATGGTCTGGGCCAAGTCTGCACGACCTCTATCTTCTTTAGATCCACCTGAATACCCTCACTCGATACCACGTGGCCTAAGAATGCCACTGAATCCAACCAAAACTCATATTTAGAGAACTTAACATATAACTTCTTCTCTCTCAAAGTCTGAAGCACAGTCCTCAGGTGCTGCTCATGATCTTCCTGACTTCGGGAATATACCAGAATATAATCATTAAAGACAATGACGAATGAGTCAAGATACGGCCGGAACACACTATGCATCAAATGCATAAAGGCTGTTGGGGCATTGGTCAGCCCAAATGACATAACAAGGAACTCGTAATGACTATACCGAGTGCTGAAAGCAGTTTTCGGGATATCTGGTTCCCGAATCTTCAACTGATGGTAACCTCAGTGCAAATCAATCTTAGAAAACACCCGTGTGCCCTGAAACTGGTCAAATAGATCATCAATATGAGGCAAATGATAACGGTTCTTCACTGTAACCTTGTTCAACTAGCGATAATCAATACACATACACATAGAACCATCATTTTTCTTCACAAACAAGACAGGAGCACCCCAAGGTGATACACTGGGCCGAATAAAACCCTTATCAAGCAATTCCTATAAATGATCCTTCAACTCCTTCAACTCAGGAGGAGTCATACGATACGAAGTAATAGAAATGGGCTGAGTGACCGGCAATAGATCAATGCCAAAATCAATATCTCTATCAGGCGACATGCTTGGAAGATCAGCTGGAAACACATCGAGAAAATCCCGTACTACTAGAGCTGAATCAATTGAATGGGTATCAATACTGAAATCTCTCACATAAGCTAAATATGCGTCGCACCCCTTCTTAACCATACGTTGAGCTTTAAGAAAAGAAATAACTCTACTAGGAGTATGATCTAAAGTACCCTTTCACTCAACACACGGTACACCTAGCATAACTAGCGTCACGATTTTGGCGTGACAATCAAGAATAGCTTAATGGGGCGACAACCAGTCCATGCCCAAGATAATGTCAAAATCTACCATGTTGAGCAACAATACATTAGCTCTGGTCTTAAAACCACTAAGAGAAACCAAACACGACTGATAAACGCGGTCTACAATAAGAGAATTCCCATAGGAGTAGAAACATAAACAGGGGAACTCAAAGAATTCCGAGATATACCCAAATGCGGAGCAAAATAAGAAGACACATAAGAGTAAGTAGAGCCTGGATCGAATAGAACCGATGCATCTCTGTGGCAAACCAATATAATACATGTGATGACAGAATCGGAGGCAACAGCCTCGGTACGGGCAGGAAGGGCATAGTATCTGGCCTGGACTCCCCCTCTAGGGAGACCTCTACCTCCCCGACATCCACCTCTAGTTGGAGGAGCAGGTGGGGTAGTAACTGGAGCTATAACTATAGCCTGAGAACTCTGCAGGGCATGCTGTGGCTAAGAAGTCTATGGAGGTGCACCCCTCCAAAATCTGGGGTAATCCCTCACCATATGGCGTGTGTCGCCACACTCAACAAGCTTTGGGAGGATGTGGCACTGTGACTGGCTCGGGCTAGGTCTGCTGGACTGACCTCTGAAAGCACCCCGCGCAGGAGGTGCGCTAGATGCCGGTGGTGCATAATAAGGCTCCTGAGGCCTAGAAGGAGCTGGAATACCACTGGCTGTTGGAAGAGCTGAATGAACAGGGCGACTCATATAACTCCTACCATGACGACCTGCAGCTGGGGTACGGGCACTAGAATAATAGCCCGACTCTCGAGACCTCTTGACATCCCTCTCCTCTCTCTCCCTAGCATGCATACCCTCAATCCTCCTAGCAATGCTCACCACCTACTGATAAGAAATATCCATCTCTAACTCACGAGCCATGCTAGACCTGATGCTGGAAATAAGGCCCTCAATAAACCGACGAACTCTCTCACGAACAGTAGAAACCAAGGCTGGTGCATGCCTAGCCAAACTAGTGTAACAGACAACATACTATGAGACAGTCATAGCATCATGGCGCAAATGCTCAAACTCTGCGCGCCATGCGTCCTTGAGGCTCTAAGGAACATACTCCCTCAGGAACAAATCTGAAAACTGAGTCCAAGTTAGTGAAGCAGTCTCATCTGGACTATCTAACTCATAAGTGCGCCACCACTCATAGGCAGCAACTCAAAGCTAGAAAGTAGTGAAGGAAACCCCCGCTCGATCCTGATATACCCATGGTATGAAGAATTCGGTAACACTCATCAAGAAATCCTAGAGCATCATCTGATGCTAGACCACTGAATACAGGAGGCTTGTACTTCTTGAACCTCTCAAGCCTCAGCTGCTCATCCTCGGAAGCCGCTGCCCTATCCTCGGGCTGAATTAGTACTACAGGTGGTACAAGAATAATCTCAAGGACCTGCTCAACATGCACTCGCTGCTCAGGAGTGCGGGCGGCGAGAGTCTGTGCTCTTCCCCCAGCCTGAGATGTATCTGCAGCAAGGGGAAGCAACCCTGCTTGAGCCAGAGTGGTGTACATGCTCATGAACTGTCCCAAAGTCTCCTGAAGAGCTGGGGTAGTAGTAGCAGTAGGCGTGTCAAGTGCCTGGACTCTGGCTAGAACTGCTGGTGGTACCTCGGCGGCAGCTCGCGTAGGTGCTCTGGATGCACCACGTGCACGTCCTCGGCCTCTACCCTGGCCCCGGCCTCTGACGGCTGCAATAGGGGGCACGAGTGTCTGATCATCTCGAGTAGAACGTGTCCTCACCATTTGTGAAAGCATAGAAGACAGAAGTTTAAAATTGTGATGTCAAAATATCACATGACAAGGAAATCAAATGAAGTGGAATTTTCCTAACAGTTACATAGCCTCTTGTAGATAAGTACAGAAGTCTCCGTATCAATCAGCGAGACTCTAATAAACCGGCTTGGGATCCATGACTCCTATGAACCTAGAGCTCTGATACCAACTTATCACGCCCCCAGTTCGCCCTCCATGAACTGTCGTGACGGCACCTAGTCTCTACGACTAGGTAAGCCTAACAAGTGCGGAAAATAAACTAAACTTGCGGAATAAACAATCAAAAGCTGAAAACAACCGAAAGAAAGAAAATATTTAAATGTTGCTCGGCATATACACATAACTTCTCAAAATCTGATACACTATCCCAAAACCCGAAAACTCACGGATCCACAAGCTGAGAAAAACACTATATAGCTCTAACTCCGGAATGTCTAATAAGAATAGGAAAGTACAGAAGGGCTAATTACTAAAAGCATGAATAGAAATGGACTTCTCGGTCTGTGGATGTGGCAGATGTACCTCGAAGTCTCTAACCAGTCGCCCCTCTCAAGGATGGTAGGCCTGAGTAGCGGTACCTGAATCTGCACATGAAAAACATGCGTAGAAGGGGCATGAGTACACCACAACGATACTCAGTAAGTGCCAAGCCTAATCTCGGTTGGGTAGTGACGAGGAAGGTCAGGGCCCTACTGAGGTTAAATAAAATATTAAGATCAACAGTAAAGAACAGAATAGTATAAATAAGTACGACAGTAAAATAATACAGGATGTATAGGACAAGAACAGCTACACAGAAACAAGGTAAACATGGAAAAGAAATACAGCTTAGCACCAATAATAACAATCGGGGATCTCCCAGGATACCGTCCTATAGTCCCATCTGTACATGTCCAGTGGATCTCCAGGAATTCCGTCCCGTAGTCCAACTCATAGTGCGCGAGGATCTACCAAAATCCCGTTCCATAGTCCCAAATGTAAATACCTAGTATTGGGAGAATCTACCGAGTGCATTCCCTTAGTTCCATATAACTGTGGAGGGGTATATACCGGAAATTTAACCCATAGTCCCAAAGTAAATGTGCAGGGGGATCTACTGGGAATCGAACCCGTAGTCCCAAAGTAAACAAACAAGGGGGAGCTATCGGAATCCCTCATCCGTAGTCCCAAAATAAATACACAGCAGTAGCAGGAAGATATACAGAAATGGCAAAATTTCATATTGAGGCAATAAGTGATTCTAGCCTAGCATGCTGCACCGAATTCAAGTAAGGCATATTGAATCAAATAAAACAATTAAGTCACTTAGACATGCTTTCCTAAGCTAACAACAGGCTTAATAGTGCAAGTAGTAGAAACAGGAAAGGAAACATACTAGTAATTACTTAAAGAAAACCGGATTTCCAACAATTAGCACAAGTATGCACTCATCACCTCATATACAAGGCATTTCAATTACCAAACATACTCCTAAGGGGAAGGTCCCCCACACAAGGTTAGACAAGCCACTTACCTCGAACCAACTCAAAATCAACCCAACACCACGTCTTTGCCACGAGTACTCGACTCCAAATGGCTCAAATCTATTAAATTCAATTGCATAATGTAAATAACACTTCAAGTAACCGATTCTACAATTAAATTCTAAGCTAATACGTGAAATTATGTAAAATGACCAAAACGCCCCTCGGGCCCTCGTCTCGGAATCAAGTAAAATTTACATTTTCAGAAACCTCGTACTCTCACGAGTCTATACATACCAAGAATACTGAAATCATAGTCTAAATGGCCCCTCAAATCCTTATTCAAATGTCTCTTAAACTCAAGCTCTAATTACCCATTTTTCTCAAATTTTTCACCACTAATTAGGTCCTTAATCACATAAGTATGAGTTATGAAGTCAAGGATGTTATCTACAAGTGATTCCCCTTTGTTTTCCTCAAAAACCTCTCTCAAAAGCTTCAAACCCGGATGAAAATGATGAAAGAATAGCTCAAATTCACGAAGGCAACTATTTATATGTTCTGGCCAGTAATTTCCGCATCTGTAGCCCTGGGACCACATCTGCGGTCCCGCTTCTGTGGAAACTATGTCGCATCTGTGACTTTCACTTAAATGCCAACTTCCGCATCTACGGAACTCTAACCGCAGGAGAGGTTGCGCTTCTGCGAACATTTCATCGCATCTGCGGTTCCTGAGGAATTCCCAAATTCCGCTTCTACAGTCTCTACGCCACTTCTGTAGCTCAACATCTGCGGTCCCCAAACCGCAAATGCAAAAATACCAGAAACAGCAAAAATACAGTAGCTGCAACATGTTCCTCAATTTCTCGTTAACCATCCGAAATCATCCCGAGGCCCCCCAGACCTCAACCAAAAGCACAAATATCACCTAATACCTTATTTAAACTTGTACCAAATCCTTAAAACACTTAAAACAACATCAAAACCTCAAATTAACCAAGGATTTAAGCCTAAGAACTCCAAATTTCCTCAAAATACGTTTTCGATCAAAAAGTCTATCAAGCCTCATCTGAATGACCTGAAATTTTGCACACATGTCACATTGAACAATACAGAGCTACTCCAACTTCTGGAATTTCATTCCGACCCTCGGATCAAAATCTCACTATCGGACCGGAAACTTTAAAAATTCAACTTTCGGCATTTCAAGCCTAAATTAGCTACAGACCTCCAAAACACAATCCGAACAAGCTCCTAACCCCAAAATCATCCAACGGAGCTAACGAAACCATTAGATTTTTATTCTGAGGCCGTCTTCACACTGTTCTGACTACAGTCAACTTTCCAACACTTAAGCTCTCATTTAGGGACTAAGTATCCCAAAACTCTCCGAAACTCGACACTGAACATCCCGGCAAATCAAAATAGTAGAATTAAGCTTGGGTAAAACAGTTAATAGGGGATCGGGGTGTTAATTCTTAAGACGACCGGATGAGTCGTCACAATTGAATCCTGCTTAACATTCTATCAATGAGGGGTCACACTGCATAGCTATCAGCTTCTTTGTGCTCAATGAGACCTCTAAGTACCTAAAAGGTAGTTCTCTATTAGTGTAACCTAGCATGTCCATAATATGCTGTTGTGTCATATTGTTCACTCCTCCAAAGTAGATACATCTTTTATTGGATTTGCAATTAGCCCTGATGCTGCAGAGAATATTTGAAACTGTTGGCGCAGGATCTTGAGTGATTGTATGTCTCCTCTACAAAACAGAAGTAAATCATCAGCGAATCCCAATTGTACTAGGTTGACTTTAGCACATTTTGGGTGGAATTTAAACTTTTTGTTCTTCTTCCTTTACTAGTTTGCACAGATACTCCATGGCCATCACAAATAGTACTGGTGACAGGGGGTCTCCTTGTCTAAGTCCTTTTCTTGTCTCAAATGGCTTAGTTGGCTTGCCATTAATTATAACAGAGTAAACAACTGCACTACTATATACCATTATCCACTTCACAAATTTTTTAGGGAATCCTAGCAGTTTCATCACTTGCTCAATATATACCCATTCCACAAAATCATAAACTTTCTGCATATCGATCTTGAGCATACACCTTGGCGATATGTTCTTCCTCCCATACCGTTTAACCAATTCATGACTCATAATATTGTTATCAGTACTCATTCTTCCTCGCACAAAAGTTGTTTGGAAATTATCAATTAGGTCTGGCATAACTTTCTGTAATCTTGTTGTTAGGACTTTTGATATTATATTATAGAGCGCAGTGCAACAAGATATAGGCCTGAACTCCTTGATGCTAGTTGGGTTCTTTACTTTAGGTATCAAGGTAATTATGGTGTAGTTAATGGCTTTACACATTTTTGCATTTTCAAAGAACTCCATCATTGCTGCAATAACCTCATCACCCAAAATATGCCATGTCTTATTGAAGAAAAATAAATTTTATCCATCACATCCCGGTGCTTTATTATCATCAATGTCCAGTATTGCTTTCTTTACTTCTTCTCTAGTGATTGGCTGGATTAGCTATAATTTTTGCTGCCTGCTCAACATATAGCCACTCTGCATGATCTCTGGGATGACCACAGGTAGTTGTGGAGCTACTGTACCAAGTCACTTTTTGTAGAAGTTCAGTATTTCCTCTTCTACATCATTTGCACTTTGAAGTATTTGCCCTGCATTGTTGATTATTCTGCCAATATGATTCTTTGCTTGCCTATTTTTCACACAGGCATGGAAGTATGATGTGTTTGAATTCCCTAGTTTGAGCCATTTGATTCTCAATTTCTTCTTCAGTACACTCTCCTCAACCTTTAGCGATTTAGCCAATTCAAGCTTTGCAGCCTTTTCTTTTACTATTTCATCATTGTCATTCCCTGGAACTATCATTTGAGCCTGGATACTTTCTAGTTTGTTTCGTTCTACTTGAATTGTTTGCCCTATACTGCTAAATTTTTGGTTGTTCAGCTGCTTTAGATCTACCTTTATCATTTTGAGCTTATTCCATACCTTTAGCATTGCAATTCCCGTTTGCCTCTTTTTCCAGTAGTGCTTAACTGTGTCATCAAAGTCTTTATATTTGCTAAGCAGTTGAGAAACTTGAAAGGTTGCCTTTTTCCTTGGCTAGTATCATCAATAAGTAGGCTCAAAGGACAATAATCTGAAAAACAGGGTTCATAATAATCCCCTCCATGGCATGACACTTTTTAAACCACTCTGCATTTACCAATATTCTGCCAATTCTACTGTGAAGATGGTTATTTGTCCAAGTGAATTTTGTCCCCACAGCTCTGAGTTCATCTAATCCAGCATCCAGTATGAATTTTGAAATCTCTCACCTCTATATCTTTTACTGCATTCCCATGCACTCTATCCTAACTAGATATAATAGTATTAAAATCACTCATTATTAAGCTCGGGCCACTAATTCCATTTATAGTTCTCCTCAGATCCTCCCATAGTGTCTTCTTGTCTTGTATAGTATGCATTCCATAAACAGCCCCAAAGTTAAACTTGATTCTATTTTGGTTCATGGTCACTTGTCCTACAATATATTGCTCATGTACTTGATATACCTCAAGCTCCACATTTTTTCGATCCCATACTACCCATATTCTGCCTCCTGGAGCTGCATCATAATTTGCTTCCCATTTCCAGTTATTAAATACCTTCTTGATTATTGAATCAGCAGTAGGTTCCTTGACTCTATTCTCTAGAACAGCCATTAGTACCACATTATTCTCTCTACTAAATTTTTTGAGTTCATTTTACTTACCCCTAATATTTCATGATATGATATTCATCATCATATAGTAAGTATTTTATATTCACCTCCTCTATCACTTCCACTATGCTTCCCTCTTTTCTCTTGAGCTTCAGAAAGTTGCACAATCTTCTGTGATGTATCAACCAGAGCTTTGAAAACATTGCCAATGTTTACTTCATTCTCACTTATAGCTCCCATATTCTTTTTTATTGCAGACTTTCCTTTAGCCAGTTGCCATTGTTCTTCATTTTTTTGCTTGAACAACACCTCATCACCTTCTGATTCCATTTGCTCCAAAAATCTACCATGTGCATTAATTTTATCCACCTTAGGATCAAGCATCCTCACTATTCTTCATTCTTGTTTTTACTTCTACTCTAGAACTCTTTGTTGTCTACCTTCCTGGTTCTGCTTCTTTTGGTCTCTACATGAATGGCCTATTTGACAGCATGTCTGATGGAATTGAGGCTTCCGATCATATTGTATCATCTGTTCAATCACCTTTCCCTTGGGGTCATATAATTTAATTGATCCTGGTATTATCCTAGTAATATCCATTTCAATTAACACCCTAGCATATGAGACTCTATCAGCCAATGTAGTACATGCATCAGCATATAAGGGCTTTCCCAGACCACTCCCAATTTTGCTTAGGACATGGTTACTCCAATAGTTCAGTGGTAGCTTGGGGAATTTGACCAATAAAGGAATTGTTTTAAGTACTTCCTCATTGAAATCAAATCCTTCTGTCCATGGCCTAAGTATGATTGGTTTGCTATTAATAGTATACAGATCATTCATTAACACTTCATCCCTCTCTTCACAGTCATTCATCAAAATTGTGAAATACTCATCATTATGAAAGAGTACCTTAGGTTTTCTCGCCTTACTTCACTGGCCTGCTATGAATCGTTCAATTGCCCCAATAGTTGGAGTATTTCCAACCACGTACATGATTATTGCTCGGTTCCACTTTTGATTTTCCTCTGTTATGTCCTCTTACAATAATTGCACTGCAACTTTCTCGTCCTGTATCACCGGTGGAATGTATGATAAGTTCATCCCTTTGCTACAAATTTGTTTTCATGGAACAAACCTGCCTAGGATCTTCCCCCATTTCCAATATGTACTGCTTTCTTCTTATGCATGTGTTTCTCAGTGTGGATTTCAGCATTTACTGTTCCATTGCTCTGTTCCTTTGGCAAGTTTGTATTTACTGTTCCATTGCTCTATGCTTTGCTCGTACTCGCACCACCAATTTAGGTCGTCGATACAGCTAGTCCTTTCATTCCCGAGTTCACTTTAGGCGTCAATTGAGTGACTGGGCTCATCAGTGTTGCTAATTTAGTTCGATTGCTACTCAGATATGGCCAATTTAGGTCATTATCACTTTCCAGAGCTAGATCTTCCTCTTGCATTTTCTCTTTAGCTTTTGCATTTTATTTTTCTTGCTCTCGCGTGATGATATCTGTTAGTTTCCGTTCTACCACTGATGTTTTGCTGGTGTTTTTCTTTGATCTCCCTCTTCCTCCCATTTTCGGTGAAGGCGCAGGTTAGTTAGCACCTAACGTGCACCGATAGAAAAAGTGATTCTTCCCGGAGAAATAGTTTACTTCTTAGTTCTGTACTTTCACAACTCATCTTCGTTCATGTTCTTCGTCGAATATGCCTTTGAACTTTCGCACCATATAAATTAGCTCTAATGGAGCTCAAAATTTAGTATAAGTTTCACATATGTGTTATCAACAAGATTTTTGAACACTCACTTCGAATTACAATATTTTTCTGATTTCGAGTTTTAGCTTTGAGATCTTCAAGCTCAACAATAATAATATTGCTTCCATAACTATTAGATTTTCTGATAGATGTACTAGGAACGACTAGAAATTTTTTAAGAGTAATAAACTACGACAAGTAGTAAATTGCGGACTATTTTAAGGAATTTTTACATTCCTATGCCATACAGTAAACTATATTACCCTCAATGTTTAAGGTTTACTATAATTACATTTAGTATACCTAATTACCATTTATATACCATTATGTGTAGTAATGATACATTAATTGTACCGTATATTCCTCCAAATCCCCCCCTACGTTTCTCTCTCCCAAACCCACACCCTCACCCACGTATCACCCCACACCCACGTTTCAAACCCATTATTTCCTCTATTAAAACTAGAGAAACATATGTAACCCCACCATTAACGTCCAATTTCAAGTTTTTTCTTCTACAACCTGTCAAAATTGAAGTCAAATCTTCAAAGTTCATACACACATTTACCTTCAGTTTCAAATTTTATCAATGAAGAAGAATAAACTTTCAAATTACAGCCCTAAAAAAGCTAGAGAAACTGATATACCTTCTTTCGATTTGGGTGTATTATCACCACATTCACCCAAAAAGCAAGGAAAATCTGCACATGCAATTGTAGATTAGAAGCATAGTCTTTCTCCGCGTCAAATCAGGGCTGAAGCTATAACTAAACAAAAACATGATTTCGATGCTGGAGAATCTTTGATGCCAATCAAACAAGCAGAAAGGAAACGAAAAGAGATAGTGTTCAATGATGATTTTGTAGAAGATGTGCCTATCAGTAAACCTGGAAAGAAAGCGAAGGTGTTTTCCAGTTCAAAAACTCCCAAAAAGAAGAAAAATTCAAAAAAGCCCCTAGTGTTAAATCTCCTAAAAATGTTTGAAAACAGTCATTGGTAAATGTAAGAATTTAGTAATTTCTTCACTAGTTATTTCGTTTGTTTTAGTTGTTAAAAATCTACATAAGTGTTTTTTCTGGTTTGTAAATTTTTTGTAGGAATTTTGTATATAAATTGCAAATGTATCTATATTTTTTAAGCACTGAATTAATTTGAGATTATTTTTATTCATTTTGAAGATTAATTGTAGCTTTATTGATTTGTTTAAAATTGTTGATATTTTGTATATTTTTTGAAGTTATTTTGTAGATAAATTGCAAATGTATCTATGTTTTTAAGCACTGTATTAATGTGAGATTATTTATATTTTGTGCATAATGGACATTTTTTTGCATCCCATAATGTTGATTATGGGGTGCTTAGATTCCAGACATTATGTGATCCTAGCATTCCTAGCCAAATTAAAGAGGTTTTATCTCCAAATGATTTGAAGTTATTCGAGAAGACATGCTTTGGTTATTTACTGTCATTTCCTAATTTATGCATGCCAAATTAAGCTATTCATTTTCTTATGAAGTATGAATTAAATTCATCTGATGCTTCCTATTTTTCAGCTGAGTTAAAAGGTGAGAGGTTAAATTTTGAATTGAGAAAGTTTTCATTAATAACTGGTCTTAGATGTCATACCGAGGTGACAGACTTTGGTTACACTCCTAATTATGTCAGTAAGATAATGAGCAGCTACTTTCCAAACAAGGTAAAAGTGGAGAATACATACCTAAAATAGATTATAACCAACAAAATCTGGGTTAATGATGAGGATGCAGTAAAGTTATGTATTCTATATCTCATAGAATTCTTCATTTGTCCTTCAGAGAGAGACCGTATTGGGTAGGTAAATCATTTTAGGTTTTATTTGGTGGAATCTGGTCAGTACGAGACATTTCCATAGGGTATTCAGTCTTACAGACAGTTGATTGAATTAGTTAGGCACAGGCTAAATCCTTTCGTTCATTCTTATCTCATTCGAGGATTACCACTAGCCATGCAAGTATGGTTGTATGAGTGTTGCTCCTTCGTCAATACTGATATAGCTACAAGGATTTCTAATTCAATCCCTCGCATACTTAACTGGTCAGCTAGTAAGGGTTAGATTTGGTTAGCTGCAATTGAAGACAGAATGATCAAGCCTGAATGGATAAAGGTAAAGGGTTTTTATTTATGATTATAAAATTTACCTACAAAATATCTACAATTTGTATACATACTTTGCCTTAATCAAGCTAATTTTTTTTCCTCATTCAGTTCACCAACATAAATAAATCACCTGAAGAGCTTTCAGTGATGTCTTTGTCTGATAAAGTTGACTACATAATTGAAAAGGTTGAACATGTTTCTCAGGATCCCAAAGTTGATGCTCCTCCATTGGAACCCAAAGAATCAATTGGAAAAGAGGACAAAGAGTCTATTCTTCGTAAAATAAGAAAGTTAAAAAGAGGTCTTGAGAAGGTAACATGTATTCCTAAACAACATTGTGATGTATACATAATAGTGCATCTGTTCTTTAATGTATGTTAAGACATATTGTGAAGTTAACTATGTATTTTTTAATATGTAGGTCGATGAAAAGCTTGAAGATTTTAGGAAAGATGTCTTTGAAGAACTAGGTAGCCTTCGAGTGCTAATAAATGAGTCAGTCAAGACTGTTTTACAGGTGATAAACAGTCCAAATGATCAAGTTGATGCAAAGGTAACATTTGAATTTTATTCATATTAACAAAACTATTTATGTCACCTCTAAAATATATATCCTAACTAATATAAAACTTTTAGTTTGCTGGGAGTTCAACCAAAAATACTGACCAACCAAAAGACGAGAACAATCAGCAATTTCAGTTCACTAGTGAAAAACCATTGTAGGCCAGCACCAGCAAAACAGGTATATACAAAATAACTCCACTTTATCTATAATTTCTACAAAATATCTGCAAGTTATCTACAAAATATTTACAATTTGTCTACATCATATATACAAATTATGTATAAATAAATACAACATATTAACACAGCTCTACAGATTTATGTAGATCTTATAACACACCTACATATCTTCTTAAAATGTTAAGCCAGTACTATCCAGTATGATTTTACATTTCTAATGAAAAAAATAGAACATGTTGAAGGTGCACTTGGTCAAGAAAATCATCCAGCACGTATTGATTTATATACACATTTTGAAGGTGTAGTTGATGAAGAGAATGTAGGTATGAAATCGTATTCAGAGATATTTGCTTTATGTTTCAATATTTTTACCATTCTATTAAGCTAGATATACATGGTGTTACAGAGAGGGAAGATGTGCATGCACAATCTCCAATTCACGGAGTGACAGTAGCAGCTCAAAGAGAACAGCAGAATGAGGAAGATGAAAATGTAGGTGAAGAGGCAGAGTATGTGAATGTAGGTGATTCAGAGGACTCTAGAGATGAGAAGAAGGAGGTTACACTTGATGATTTTGAGCTACCTGATAACTTCTCCCAGTTGGTTAAGTTCGGCGAGCTTATACAAGATGAAACAATACCCGTGCATCAAGGTAGAACAAGGTAGCCGGGAAAGCATGCCCGATTACCATTTCTCCCTTTATACAATTCTGGTGGCAGCACCTCGGTTGAACCTCAAATTTTTCACCTCAAGCACCCATTTACTAGTGTTATTGGTCAAAATGTAGATCCTGAGTTGTTGGATCAATTCCACAAGTGGTTATACCACGGTACCGACACAGGTTAGTTTATATAGGAGGAAGGTCTATACTTTTATTCCAGTATTCATCTTTTACACATCCACTTCATTCAACAATTTAATTTTAATTTCTATTTGTTTATATAGGAATAAGGCTCCGTACTCTATAAAGGGTAACCAAATTAAGCCATGGTTAGATCTTAGAGTGAAAAAGGTTGACAAGAAGGAGTGGTTCTTTTCCCTGGCACAACTCGGACAAGTCTCAATGACTCGGTAAGATTCAATGTATTTGATTTGTAGATAATTTGTAGGTAATTTGTATTCTGATTGTAGATAATTTGTATTCTGATTGTAGATGAATTGTAGTAATTTTGTAGTTTTGTGTAGATTATTTGAAGATAAATTTTAGTATGAGTGCGATCTATTTTTGTTGCAACACATTAATGTTATAATGTATTACTTGAGGAAAAGAGGCATGTATGGCCCCCACAACAAGACCAGGTTTACTACAACAATTGTTTGTTCAAGACTAGGATTGATCAAATTTACGAAAAGTTCCAAAATTCTCCTCAAGAAAAGAAGTTTTCTGTTGTCAAACCCCAGGACGTTGTAGCAGAATATATATTGGGGTATATACTACTGGAAAATATTGCATGGGATGAAGTTGATTATGTTATCATGCCCGTCAACATTGTAGAAAAATTTCATTGGGTGTTGGTTGTTTTTGACATTGCAGACATGCAACTTTATGCGTATGATTCCATGATCTCTTCACGCAATCACCCTATTGTTGAATCTTGTGTCGACAAGTTTTCTGTTATTATTCCTTTGTATTTGTCATGCACCGATTTTATGGGAAGCATAAAGACATCAACTTCAAGAATACAAAGGCATACGTTGAGAAAGCTGTTACCGACCCTCTTAACATTCAGTGGATCGTCAGAGAGATACCACAGCAAAAAGAAGGATCACTGTAACAAAAATCTTCTTTCTTTCTATTCATTTAACCTTTTTTTTCTAATCGTTTGGTAAATATTAACATTTTTTTATCTTTGCAGTGATTGTGGTGTATTTGTTGCTGCCTTTGCAGAGTATGTTAGTCTTGGAGAGTTATCAATTCCAGCAGAAGACCTTTCTGATATTGACAAACATCGTAGACGCTATGGAGCACTACTTTGGGACTATGCGAGAAAGAAGCAGGAGCATGAGACAATTAGTGAAAGTGATGTGACAGGCAAATTGGCAAGGAGAAAAGGTGAACCAACTTTGAATGAGAAAACACGAGTCCAGAGGAAGAAGAAGTAGTTGTAATATTTTGTATTGAACATGTGGTACAATTGTTTAGTTGATGCCAGTTTAGAAGAAAGATGGTAGACAAGTTTTTGAACAATATTGTTGTGTTTTAATTGTAGCAGACTTGCGCTACAATTATAGTAGCCTTTGTTTTTTTTTCTTATCCAGTATAGTAGTTCAAATGGAAATATTCTGTTGGTTTTATATTCACGTATTGAATGTTTACAGTACTTGATCTTCATTATTTTAGCATATAAATCCTTTCCAACTGAATTTTTATACAGTTATTCTGTCAACGCAAAAATATGTAGTTATTTTGTTGTTTTATGTAAATAAAGTGTAAAAATCAGTAACTAAACATTTTGTTGCTTTTACATTCAATTTGTTGAATGTAAAAAGTACCTGATCTACATTATTTTTAGAATATAACTTCTTTCTAGATGAATTATAATCTAGCTATTATGTCAGCTCCAGCTATTGTAATTTTTTTGTAGTTGTCTTTGTAGATAATTTGTAGAAAATATTTAACAATGTGTTTTGTTTCTTTTATAGTCATTTGTTGAACATAAACAGTACTTGATCTATAATATTTTAGTATATAACTCCTTTCCTACTGATTTATAATGTAGTTACTCTGTAAATTCTAGTTAATGTAATTTTTTTGTAGTTATATTCTAGATAAATTGCAAAAAAAACATTAACAAGTATGTAAAGGATGCTAAAGATAGTAAATAAGTGGTAGATTATATATATAGAAACTATTCACAAACAAATCACTCTATGAAAGTATTATCTCAATACAGAAAAATTATAACTAACTACATTATGATCTTAAAAAACCTCAACAATTACACATCAAATTCTGTTATCCTGAACTCACCAATAATTTTTATGAAATATTCTGTTAACTACATAAAATTTTATTTCTTTTTGGGTGTATTCTTCAAGATCTTTTGTTATGCCTTTCTCCTCCGCAGTTGCCACATGAAACCTTGTACTTCTTTGAATTTATTTCATCATATGTTTTGTATCTTTCTTTTTGAGGTCTTCCTGACTGCCTTTTCCCTCCTGTAGGTGGATTTACTACTTCATTAGATATATGTTGTGGCAAATTCCATTTGCTTTCATTAGGCAGGGGATTTATTGGTATTTCATAAGAACGCAAGAGGTTCTCCCTTGTGTAATAAGGAGAACAATATTGTTCAAAAGACTCATCCCTGTGTCTTAAAGCAACCAAAGCATGTGGACAAGGAAGTTCATCAAGTTGGAATTGCCCACAACTACATCTCTTATTTTCAAGACAAATAATATAGCGCCTTAGACCATCTAGTACTATATGGATGTAGTCTGTTCAAGCCCTCACCTACGATTACATTACAAACAAAAAAAAAACAATTCATATATGGTTAAATGCAAAATATCTAGAAATTATCTACATTGTCCTATATAAATTAGTTTGATTCAATAAATAATTAGATTTTACTCTAAGCTTGTGCGACAATGTTTTGTTGTCATCCATCTCTTTGTTGAATTTAAACCCAAGGTATGTGAATGTACCCTTTGCTTTCAATAATTTTTCCTTCTTCCAACGTTCAAGAAGGGTCCTCATATACTCTAATAGTTCTACTATCGGCAGCTCTCTTGCATATTTTGTTACAACATTCAACGACTCTGCAATGTTTGATGTCATAGTCCAAGTTCTGTTCACCGTAGCATGTACTCGAGACCATCTATGATAGCTAATATCGTATAAGTATTCTTTAACACGTGGGTCAATCTCTTCAATATTTGACATCCTTTCATTAAATTCATCAAGCGTGTATGACCGTGCCATGGCAAAGTACAATTCGCTTAACTTTAGATGTCCCTTCTTGAACTTTGCCCGTATATTTGTCCAAATATGCCACATGCAAGAATAATGTGGCATGTCGGGATAAACAATAGATGTTGCCTTCAAGATACTCTCATTCCGATTTGAAACAACACACATATTTGGTCTTTCACCATATGCATGTTTGAATTTCTCAAAAAACCACTTCCATGATGCATCATTTTCTGAATCAACAACAGCATATGCCAATGGTAATATGATACCTACATTATGTGGCAAAAAGCAATTAATTGGCTGCAGGAAAAATGCAGAAGAAGACATATACATACAAACTAAAACTTTTCTACAATATATCTACAATATATCTACAATAAATCTACAAGCTATAATATTTCTATAATAAAACTTCAATACATGCTGCATCCATTGTACTAGTTGTTAGCATTATTCCTCTGTATGCTAACTTTAAGAAGGTTCCATCGACTACTACAACTGGCCTACAATATTCCCAACCACTGATTGACATACAAATCGCAACAAATACATACAAGAAGCAGTCATCGTCCGTCTTCTTCAATTTAACTACAGACCCCGGATAAGTTTTCTTCAGAATATACAAATAACTAGGCAATTTGCTGTAGGAGTCAGCAGGATGACCTCTCAAAAACTGTAAATCCTTTTTCTTTGCTCTCCAAGCTTGCATGTAGGTTAAATTCACGCCGTGTTCAGACAACTTGTCACTTTGTATGTCTTTTAGTGTGTAAATTGTCTTAGGATCACAATATTTTGGAATAACCATGCTACCAACTACCATGGCAGTAGGTTTGCGTTGTATGAATGTTTTGTCCATTAAAGAGCATGTGTGCTGGTTGTTGAAATTTCTGACCTTGAACATTGCAGAAACATTTATGCTAGTTGCCTTGAAGTGCCATGTACAGTTTTCACCAACACATATCTGCCAGTAGCTACAAAATAAATACAATTTAAACATTGGTTTAAAATGTAGATTTTAAAAGAAAAAGATTGTTTTAGCTTAAACGATCACATTATACAATTTATATATAACAAAACTACAATTCATCTACAATACTAATAAACATTATCACAAGAAAAAACTGAAGAAGTAAAAAATTATAAATAAACTACAAAATTAAAAACATAATGATCTTTGACCATTCATATGCTCATACCTTCTAGCACTAGATCTTTTAACCCTGAATTGGAACTTGTGCATGACAGAATAGTGCTTCATTGCAATTGCAATTATTTGCTTGTTTTGGTATACTTGTCCTACTTCAATAAAACTTGATGTACTATCTATTATTATTATACTTTCATATTCTTCTATAACGGGAGATGTTGGCATATCAAGTAACTTTAGTGTTCCAGACGAACCTGCATGAAAATAAAGATAAATACTGTTATGAACAGTTTGTAGAAATTTTGTAGATAGTTTGTAGAAACATTGAAATTCTGTATTTCATATTAATTTTTCAAATGATATGTAGTTTTATTGTAGAATAAATGTAGAAATTTTATAGATATTATGAAAATCCATACTAATATATATATTTACTCCGAGATGTAGTTTATTTGTAGATAAAATGTAGATAAAGTGTAGGACATTGACATACAACCAGAATTTGATAGAAAATGTAACAGCACAAACCTACAACTGTGTTCTCATTGGTGATACTCAATTCCATATTGAAATCACGAACAGTTATACATAGCGGATATGATCCTAAATTTTTGTTTTTCTTTTCATCTCCATGTATACACGAACACCCATATCGTTCCTAATTTTCATTGGAGGACAATGCTCGTTGACAATGTATTTGATTTCTATAATTTTTTCGGATGTATCGATCATTAATTGTTGTGCTATTGTAGAAATTAATAGACTATAACTCGCATCCTCATCGACTACAATGCCATCGACCAGAAATTCTCTAAATCTCCCATAGCTATCCCAAATCCCATTCAGTTGTAGCCTAATTGAGACTTTTGACATAATTGCGTTTGTTGCAAAAGAATTGTAGAAGATTTAGTCGTTTTTGATTTGTGAAATCAGAAAAAAGGTTGAAACACAGTGTATCGCAAAAACAGAGTCGCTAAATTTGAAACGGAACAGCCGATAATTATTAAGGTGCGTGATTTGCATTGTAAAATATCTGGAAGAATATTTAATTCCCCAATTTTAGCGCACCTAAATAAGGAAGCCTGCAACTACAATGATTCCTTATTTAATGAATTGTCTATATTTTGTAGAAATACTATATTTGATAATATAGTTTCCTATATGGTATCGGAACAAAAATTTCCCCTATTTTAATCTATTTTGATACAATGGGTTTTATATCAAAACACTGCAGCCGAAGACGAAGTGGAAGTGGGAAAAGGACTTAGTATTGAGTGGGCCGAAGCCAATGGTTTCTGTTGAGCTCACCCACTTTCAAGCATACAAATAACCGGAGCATTTGCATATATACTTAATTTTGGGGTTATCATTGAAGTTATACTCATTTTGCATAAAAATTTACAAGTTTACTCACTTTTGGATCAACTTCAAATTTATCGGATTTGAAGTCGAAGAAAAAAGATTTAGTCTGAAGTGCAATACACTTAAGGCTAGTCAATTCTAAAGTATAAAATTGTACTTAAGATGTACTTAAGGCTAAATAGGTTTGAAGTGCAACAAAAGTTTTCATGCACTTAAGCCAAATAGGTCTGAAGTGCAACCAATATTTTCATGCACTTAAGGCCAAATAGGTCTGAAGTGTAACAAATGTTTTCATGCACTTAAGACCAAATAGGTCTGAAGTGCAAATTTTCCAGAAACAGAAACTTGTTCTTCGAATTTCAACAATCCAACACATGATTTAACAACTAAATCTATTTCAAATAAGCTTAAATTTGCAACATAATCTCCAAATATCATAAAGAATAAATCTCTATCATCAATTTGTCAATACAACAACAAATCTAATAAACCCCTTTGCAATTACGAAGAAGAAGAATAAGAACTAGAAACCCTAAGCAGTAGCAAATAATGGAGCGCCACAGTAGCTCGCTACTGTAAAACATCACAAATCACCTTAAAACCTGCTCACAAGATACCATGAAAATTCACCATCACTTTTTTTTCCCACAACGACTAAGAAAAAAGAAGGAGGAGGATGAGGATGAGGAGGAGGAAAATGCCTGAAGTTGTCTGTACTTTGGGTACTAGTTAAATCTTTTAAAAAAATGAGTACACATTAAATTTTTTTACCAAATAATAGTGTGCCAATATTAGTAATATTTTATGGGTTGTGCTAATATTGATAATCTTTTTTGCTCTCTAAGCTGTCAAATCGTCTAATTTTCTCTTTATTTTTTAAAAGAGTGACTGCAAAAGACGTCAATTTTAAAATTGACCATTTTCCCTATCCCCAAAATATCTAGTAGCTCTTTGGTTTGAAAAATTTCATGACCCTAGATATCTACTATAAATACCCTCCACCATAACTATATTTTTCACCTTTGAGACTCTCAATTCCCTCTTCTCTCTTAACAATCTATTTAAGTTAACTTGCAGTCGTTGATTTTGCTTGCGTTGAGCATATAGAGGATTGAAGTACTGGATTTCCTTATTATTGGGTTATAGCATATTGAAATGTTTTAGGTGAACGTGTATTGAGTCGACATGACGAATTCTTGAATTTAGCATGTGTGTTAAAGACATTTGTGACAGTTATCGGGCAGAGCTATGCCCACTCATAGAAAACTTTGACAAATATTTCTGTAAGCATTTAAATTTTTATCTAATCTAAATCGATAAAATAATTTGAAATATATTTTAAATTCAAGATATATTGGCCCAAACAAATATTATGGGATAATATAATTGGATCGATTATATAATCCAATATATATGGATTAAATAAATATGTCTTAATCCATTGGGCTAACCCATTTAATTGGCCTAAAGCGATGAACTCACTTTATTAAGCCCAAGATGTCATCTTCCTAGAAGCCCAGTTTGGTGCCACGTGCCAAATGACATGGCGTGGCACTCCAAGTCAAATAGAAATGGGATCATGCCACGTATCAAAATGACAAGGCATGCCAAGTCAAATTAAAAGGCCAATGAAATCGCACCACGTGTGCAAGTGACATTTTCTGACCAATCAAATGCGGCTTTGTCACTCTTCAATCTGATTGGTTGGAAAGAGTTTGTTCTCGTAACAACTTTTCCCTCCCACAACTATAAATAGGGGTCTTCATAACCCATAAAAGAGACCAGAAGTTATAACAAGAAGCAAGAAAGAGCTCGTGGATCAAACACTGTAAATTCCTCCACAAGTTTCAAGCTTCATGCAATCAAGTTCAAGTTCAAGCTCAAGAACAAAGAGCAAATCAACATTCAAGGAGTACAAGTTCAAATCAAAATTCGTGCTAGTTGAATTCAAGATCTTCGTTCATGGCAACAATTATAGATTCAAGATCAAGCTCAAAGGATCTTGAATTTATTTACTGTTGGAAAGAGGAATCAGAGGATTCATAGAAATTGTAACACTCAAATTACTTAAAATCAAATACTACGATTGTTGCAATATTTTCGGTCTAGATTATTTTCCTTGACGCAAGTTTATTGTTACAAATTCTGGCACGGCCAGTGAGACAATCTCTACCTCTCATCTCAACTTTTCAATCACCAAAGTTCAAGAACGTCAAAATGGATTCAAAGAAAACAAACCCTAGATCAACATCCACCAAGGCTGCTAACTCCAGGTTCTATGATGATGTGGAAAACATCCTCAATGTTTCTTTTGGAAGCTTCGACCAGTTACGAGGAGTAAAGCAAGCTCTTTAGGACAACAAGCACTCCAAGTGTCGTCCGCATAATGAGCAAGATCTTCCACAAATGCACCCGAAGGACGAAGCGATGTTGCTGAAAAGATTAAGAAAATTCTTGCTCTGCTTGACCTCTCCGGATCCAAGAACTTTGCTGTGAAGGAAGATGATGATGCTTCAAGTGATGGATCCTCCCCACTTACACCGCATAACATGAGCCAATTGAGGATCAATCTGTGTGAAAATCCATGCTACTCTCCATCGTCCACAACAATCATGCAAGTCATGGTGTCAAACGCTTCGGTTGTGGAGGAGCAGTTGGCAAACTTGACGGAAGCAATCACTGGCATGACTAAGTGCATGCAAAATCAAGATGCCAGAATTAAAAAGCTAACAGACAGGGTAGGAATCTTGATGGAAGAAGAATCCACCCATGCGCCTGGCAAGCTCTCAGAAGTTTTTGAGATTGATTCCCCCCCTAAGACAAGTAGCATATGCTAAGGCTATCGCTGTCTCATCTAAAGGGATGATTCCAATCGATCAATTGAAGGAGTTCATTGAATGAACTATTAAGCATAAGTATGAAGTTGTTGCTAAGTCCTCCCTTACATACTCAAAGTCGTACACTATAAGGATCAATATGTTGAAGATGCATGTTAGCTATCAACCTCCAAAGTTACAATAGTTTGATGGAAAAGGCAATCCAAAGAAACATGTGGCGCACTTCGTTGAGACGTGCAACAATGCTGGGACATATGGAGATTACCTCGTCAAGTAGTTTGTCCGCTCACTAAAAGAAAATGCTTTTGATTGGTACACAAACCTCGAGACTGGATCTATTGATAGCTGGGATCAACTAGAGCAAGAGTTTCTCAATCGTTTTATAGTACAAGAGGTACTGTCAGTATGATAGAACTTACAAATGCTCGACAACGAAAGGGTGAACTAGTTATCGACTTTATCAATCATTGGAGGAATGCAAGCCTCAACTGCAAAGATAGGCTTAGTGAAGCTTCTGGCATAGAAATATGCATCCAAGGCATGCATTGCGGGCTTCCCTACATCTTGCAAGGTATAAATCCTAGCACCTTTGAAGAATTTGTAACTCGTGCCCATGACATGGAATTAAGTATGGCCTCCGCTGAAAATGAAAGGTTTCCTATCTATGAGCCTCGAAAAGGGAATGACAAGCAAGAAATCAGGAAATAGAGCAAGAGTGTAAAAACAAAGAAGCTATGAGTGTCAATACATCACCTGCGAAGTTCACAACAAAGCCGAGCAAGAAACAGAGTATGAAATCCACTTCTTTCCAAGATAAGTCAAGTGGAAAGTTGACTCTAAAAGAAATGCAAGAGAAGGAGTACCCATTTATGGATTCTGAAATGCCCTTCATTTTTGAAGAGCTCCTCGAGTTAAATCTCATTGATCTTCTGGAAATGAAGTGGAAAATAAAGCTGGGAAAATGAAGGACCTAAATTACTGAAAATACCATCGACTTGTGAGCCACTATCTGGAGAAGAGCTTTGCCTTCAGGACAAAGTTATGGACTTGGCTCGTGAAAAGAAGATCGTGCTTGAAGATGACAAAGAAAGCACAAATCAAGTCTCTATCACCTTTAGCTCATTCAGTCCAGATGAATTATGTAGTTTTAAAAAAAGTAAAGATGAAGAATTACTAGAGAACAACAAAGTTTAAGTTGATCAACCTGATAATGATGAAGGTTGGACATTGGTGACTCGTCGTAGGCGCCATAAAAGGAGCCCATGTAAAGAATCGATAGAACAACCAACAAGGAAAATGATGGTAAAAAGACCAAGGAAACATAATCTCGTTAAGCATTTGAAGAAGGCAAAAGTGGAGGTGCACCACCCTCAAAAGCCATAACATCCAGTGACCTTGGAGGAGTTCTTGCCAAGTTGATTCCGCATGAAGATTTCCCGTGATGGTATTGAGGCCTCTTGTTGCAATGCTGATAAAGGGGAAGAAAAAAGTAATGACCTACCATTGACACCATCTTCAGAAAAGCTCATCGAGTCTATTCCTCAAGAAGTTAATGCCTGTGAGAAAAAAAGTTACATTTACGAGTGACGATCTTCTACTGGGCGACACTCTTCACAACCACCCATTATACCTAGTTGTTTATATACGTGATGAAAGGGTAAATCAAATTTTGGTTGATGGAGGATCCTTAGTGAAAATCTTGCCAATTCTCACTGTGAAAGAACTTGGTATTCCTATGAACTAACTCTCGAAAAGTCGTGTGATGATCTAAGGATTCAACCAAGGGGGCAAAGAGCCAAAGGTGAGATCAGGTTGGGAATCACCATTGAAGATATGCAATCAAGTGCATGGTTGCATGTGATCGATGCAAGACTTTATACAACATCTTGCTTGGAAGGCCTTGGATACATGAGAATAAAGTGATTCCATCTACCTACCATCAATGTTTGAAATACTACGAGGGAGGAGTCGAGAAGAAATAGTTATTGATGACGAGACATTCATCGAGGTTGAATCACATTTCACCGATGCAAAGTTCTACCTGAGGAACCGCATTGTGAAGAAGCTAAAAGCTGATGATATCATGAGTGGCAAGAATGATGAGTCCACGACTAAGAGGGCTGAGATGGTTGTCGACAAAACCAAAGATGTTGTTGAGGAAGTACACCCTATCTCAAATAAATCTCATAAAGGGAACATTATGTCTCATAGCAAGAAAGTAACTCATGTGCTTTGCTATGTCCCTAAAAAGAAGAAAGATGAGGGAGAATCGGCCAAACTCTAAACCAATATGCCGAAGGAGTTCACTCTTCCGATCAAACGAATTGAGGCAGTAAAGTTTCCCTCAATGATACTTGTAGGGTTTGTGGCCCAAAATCCTTCTCAGAATGTGGCACTCCCTACAAAGCATACAGATGAAGGCTTTGATCCTAATGCTTAAGGCTATTTGCAAAAGCTGCATACAATCCCAATGAGCCATCAAAATTAAGGAAGCTCCTATCAGAAACTTCTACAAAGCAACCGCGTAAAGGTTTGGGGTACAAGCAGCCATCACTAGTTCGCATCTTCATAAGAAGGGAAAGCAATAGTTATATCACTGTAAAAGATTAATCTGCCACTTCTAACAGACATTCATCCTTTGATCGACTTGGAAAATCAACTGTGAGGACTTCTGTATTTGAGAGATTGGATCCATTAAAGAAGGGGAATAAGTTCCAGAGAAATTATCAAAGAATAAGAACACCCACCCCAAAATCCAGAAGATCTTTAAGGATTTCCAAAGCTTTATTTCTTCTAGAATGAGGCGACAAACGAAAATTGTAGTTTCATGCAAAGAAGTACTGAAGGTAAAGCCATATACTATGGTCTACACTAAGGAACATAACAAAGATGAAGAAAGTGTGAGGTCTTCATATCATCTTATTTTATAAGGCGAGAATGGTGTTCCATCTCTAATGGAGGATGATGCAGAATTGGAGGATGTTTCACCGTGTTATCACATATCATTCAATGATGGGGACCCTCAAGAAGATGAAGATGCAAAGGATGCTCCAGCTGAACTTGAAGAAGGGTGAAGACAACAGTTGATGCCTTAAAAGAAGTTAACCTTAGCACCAATGAAGAACCAAGACCGACCTACCTAAGTGCTTTACTAGAAGTTGATGAAGAAAGCACTTATATTGAGTTACGCAAAGAGTTCAGGGATAACTTTGCTTGGAGTTACAAAGAGATGCCTAGCTTGGACTCAAAAATAGCAGTCCATCACCTTGTAGCCAAGAATGGTGCTTGCCCTATTAAACAAGCTCAAAGGCGCTTTAGGATGGACTCGGTTCCCTTGATTGAAATCAAAGTTAACAAACTCATCGAAGCTGGATTTATTCGTGAAGTTAAATACTCAACATGGGTTTCAAGTATTGTCCCTGTAAGGAAGAAAAATGGCCAGATTTGAGTATGCGTTGACTTCAGGGATCTCAACAATATGTGTCCGAAAGATAAATTTTCGCTTCCTATTCCAAAGCTGATGATCGATGCTACTACAGGATAAAAGGCAATGTCATTTATGGACGGTTCATCGGGCTATAACCAAATTTACATGGTGCCAAAATATGAAGAGCTTACTGCATTCTGTACTCCCAAGGGTATTTATTGTTACAAGGTAATGACTTTTGGCTTGAAGAACACTGGGGCTACTTACCAAAGGGCTATACAGAATACTTTGATGATCTTTTCTACAAGAATATCGAATGTTATATTGATGACTTGGTGGTAAAATCAATAAAAGAAGAGCGACCACTTGAAAGACTTGAGAATGGTCTTTGAGTTGCTTCGGAGTTACCAACTTAGGATGAATCCTTTGGAGTTACTTATGGAAAGTTTCTTGGTTTCATTGTCTGACATCGAGTGATCAAAATTGATCAAGCCAAAGTGGATGTCATTTTGAAAATGCATGAGCCTTGGGATATTCATGAATTGAAAAGTCTACAAGGAAATCTAGCATACCTTAGGAGATTCATCTCAAACCTATATGGGAGGTGCCAACCATTCAATCGTCTCATGAAGAAAGGCGTTCCTTTCAAGTGGGACCAAGTTTGTAGCAATGCCTTTGAAAGTATCAAAACTTACTTGATGAAGCCTCCAGTTTTGGCAGCCCCTATACTTGGAAAGCCGCTGATACTATATATTTCAGCACAAGAAAGGTCAGTTGGAGCACTGTTGGCCCTAGAAAATAGTGAAGGGAAAGAAAACTCCCTTTACTAGTTGAGTAGGATGATGATACCAAATGAGCTAAATTATTCCCCAATTGAAAAGTTATGTTTGGTGCTAGTCTTCTCAATCCAAAAGTTGAAGCACTACTTTCAAGCTCATGTCGTTCGATTGGTTTCTAGAGCAAATCCCATCAAGTTCATGATGTCAAAACCTATCCTTAGTTATCGACTACCAAGGTGGTACCTCCAGTTTAAACAATTTAAAATTGTGTACATCCCTAAAAAGGCCATAAAAGGACAAGCTTTAACAGATTTCTTGGAAGATCACCCTATACCTAATGATTGGAAGCTAACTGATGAACTACCTGATGAGGATACAATGGTCATTGAAGTTCAACCTCCATGGAAGATGTACTTTGATGGTGATGCACATTGCGGAGGAGCTGGTGCTGGTGCTGGTGTAGTATTTGTCACTTCTCAAGGTGAAGTTCTGCCCTACTTTTTTACGTTGATGCAACTCTTCTCTAAAAACGTTGCTAAGTATCAAGCACTAATACTTGGGCTTGAAATGACTATCAAAATGAAGCGGTTGCAATTGCAAGTCTTTAGTGACTCTCAGTTGGTGATCAACCAGCTTTTAGGTAGTTATGAAGTCAAGAAACTTGAACTACGCCCATATCATGATTATACTAAAAAATTAATGGGGTGGGTCGGTGACGTGACTTCAATATGTGCCAAGGAAAGAAAACAAAAAGATTGATACTTTAGCTGCCCTAGCTTCATCGTTAACCTTGCATGATCAAGCGCTAGTTACTGTTTGCCAAAATAGGTAGTACCATATCTAAATGAGGCTGAAGGTGAAGAAAATTAACTCAAGCATCTTGTCACCATTTCTGAAGTTGAGAAAGAAGAATGGCAACAACCCATTATCGACTACTTAAGCTATGGGATACTTCCAGAAAAACTAAGGAGAAGGACTGAAATCAGTCATCGTGCACCTCGCTTCCTTTACTACAAAGATACTCTATACAGAAGGTCATTCGAGGGAGTACTCTTGCGATGCTTCGGGGAAGAAGAAGCACTCCAAGCTTTGCAAGAGGCACATTCTTGGGTATGTGGGTCACACCAGTCTGGACCATGACCTTTTCTAACTTTTGTTCCACAATTCGCTTGACTTCAAAATATAACACACGATTATCATATGACTAAAATAACTCATAACATAATCTCCTTATAATTTTAAGCACCCTAGTCTCACCCCAAAAGTACATGTTATAATATTCCAACTTGTCGACTTTCGATGAAACTTATTTTCTTCAATTCGCTTAGCTTCTAAGCCTTCAAACCTCTTGGTACTTGGTATTCATGATCTTAAATATTTGTAGCCTCCATATTAACATGATTAACTAACTTTATAAACTTTTCAACGATGATTTCATTTTTTAGCTTACATCAATTAACTTACAACGTACTCTTATGTACAAAAACATAGGGTGTAACATCATTCCCCCTTTTGAACATTTGTCCTTGAACTCTGACTGATGCGCTTATCAGTCTCATGACCTATAGCTCTTACAAATACTTTACTGATATCCTTTCCATCTAGGCAATTGTTTTGTGAATAAATCTAAAGGCCAGGGCATCCCCCCTTTAGGCCTCTTTATCACACCACGACTTGTGGTCGGAATTCTACCAATCTCGTAACTGTTTCTACCTTATGTCATGCAGCCTATACGACTTTGTCCTTATATGTGCGCCTATTTGACTCTTCTCTCCTTTTCCTTCAGATTTTAGCCAATCACCCGACCTCAATTTGTGAACATATACAGAACTATGATAAGCTGTCCCTCTAGGAATCTATAGGTGTACTGATGTTTTTCGCTCGGTACTTTGTCGAACTTACGACTATTGATATATCTTGTTTCATAGCCTCAGTTATCTATGCTTATGGATTTACTAAATCTAGGTAGCTTATACTATACCACAACACTTACTTTGATTTATTATGACCAATGTCTGATACCCAACTCCAGGTTACTCTATCGCTGCTTATCCTATATGTATTAGGTCCCTTAATGCTTACTCATTACTATTCATCTTAAGAATGACAACCTAATCCTATCTCACACTTTGGAACATTCATCCATCTATTGTTGATTCACCTTAATATTGATCTATAATCTACCACTAATCACTTGAAACCTCTTATGTAATATGTTGTCACTAGGGCTCACGTCTCACTGGGGAACATCTAGGGTTATTTGCCTAATCCACTTAGGGACAATACTATACTTCAACAACCGTATTTCATAGCATCCCAATGTGATTCACCTTATGGGGGTATTTTAATTTTGGACACTTCATGAAATCCCTTTTTTATTGAATCATTACCCAATCAAAGGCCTAAATATCATCCTCTTATCTATCATAATTACACCCTTATTCTACCACTAGGGCAACATTCCATCTCTTCTAAATTCTCCTTGTCTTAAACTCCTCTAAGTTCACTCATGCTATACTGAGCTTTTTATAACTTATGGAAACCATCAACTCTCTTTTTGTGATGGGTGTAATCCCGAGGACTTACCTATTCTCGTCACCTTCTCACTCACATTTTCTTATCCTTACTCATGTCTACCTAAAACCTTTTCGCTCTGCCATACTTTAGCTTGCGACCTACATATGTCTATTTATACTATTGGAACCTTCCTTTAACTTGCTAGCACCATAGATTTCCTTATGTTACTATGGAACCTCAAGCAAGACATCATATCGTCTCTAACTCTTCTTTTCTCTCTTAACTAGACCTCTCTGTACCTGGAAACCATAGGCTGGATGATATGCCACTGACGACACCACTATCATTTCTTGATACAGAAATACGATGATTCTAGCCCTCTATCTGATATCTAGATTATTTATAACCCTCTGTACTTGGGCATCTAGTACCTTCTTCACCTGTACCTTACTTACCTTTAAACCATACATCGTATCTTCTATCTCTTTCATAACCTCCCTTCCACATAGGTGGAATTCGCATCCACACCTTAAAGCTCTACTATAATACTTGCACCTCATGTGCATATATAATCCAGTGGAAGCTTCATACTGACTTCTTATAAGGTTGGTACTTTTCTAACTAGATTTATTGTAGAGTCATTATAGATTATTGTTGTTGTACTATCTCTTTTGTACCTCTAATATTTAGAGTGATTCTGCAATGTTCTAAATCAGGATTTCTTACTCATCGGGGTCTAATAATCAAACTCCTAATTCACTTAGCTGATGTAACTCTTTAGTTTCCTCTCATATCTCAGCTTTTATGTAGGCTTATGCTATCTTCTGATCTGCGGCTCAGTGTATTAGTTATTATTTTAGCCCTTCGTGGATGCTATGGAACATCCATGATATAACCTTCTAGCAATTCAAGCTGTTGTTTGTGATGTAGACTCAATTCTTTCTTTTAACTTATACTGGAGTCTCCCATAGCTATATCATTATCAACATATATGTTGCATGGATAACACTCCGGAATCCTAAGTGTGTTCGTAACATAACTAACTTTGTGTCATAGATCGAATAATTCCTTTCATGCTTTCTTAGATTTCGTTAAAGTAAGCAATTACTTTTCTTGGTCGTTCTGCCACCTGTTGCATGAATACTTGGCTTATCTTAGTTCCCACATATATTAGAATTTTGTGCAACTCATACGATCTCGAATATTACTTTGGATTTTACTTCCCATTCTTTAGTCACTATAGGTACCATTTTCTTATAGAGTGCATATGATATTGTAGTGAGACTGTGCTTACAAGACCATTATTTATTTAGGTCACTATGCTTAGTTTGAAGCCTTATTCCTTATTTCCTCAGCTAGTCTTTCATTGTAGAATTTAGGGAAGACTCTCTAACTCTTGTAAAGCTGTGAGCTTATCACATCATATACCCGATGGAATTTTTGATGTTCTTACTCACCTATAAATATCCTTATTTACATACCTCCGTGCCCTTGTTCTTGTAGGGTTACTTCTGAACTCAATTTTTTTTGTCTAACCCATGGTACTCTATTTTATTTTCATAAAACTTTTACGGCAACTATAACTACCTCAACTCCTATCTGAATATTTCTCAAGGATTATGATGTCGTATCTGCGAGACTAAATTCCCTATGCTGGGGTTCACTAGGTTTATCTTGCAGGATCTGCTGATTTATCTGTATCTTCTTATCTAGCCATAACTAGGCTCTTCTTGAATCAACTACTAACTACTCGTTGGTCCATTCTTATATCTATATTTTGCATAATCTCTCTTGGGTTGTTTCCTTTGTCTTAACTTACCTCTCGCACTGGATCTTTATGTATCAAGTATTCATTCACACTTATTTATCAATAACATCCTGGGAGGGAACCCTTACTGCATCTCCCCACCATCATTCTTGTATAATGTTATGGAGTCATAACATATATGTAGGATCTGAAGAAATGCAATATCACCCCTTTCGCCTTATTACAACATTCTTACTTTACTAGTCCATTGTTACCTCTTCATCTTTGGAATATTTTCACATCATCACTGACTCTTACTTGCCTTGCGATAACCCTTCTATTATAGGGATAACTGAATTTCTTACGCATGAGGGTGACACCTAGTGTAACTGGCACACTTAGTCGCTTAATCATAACTCTACTCACATTGCTTGCTTTAGGGAAGCGTCTTCCCGAATGACCTTTAAAGGGTATTATTCTATTGTCCATTCTATCATTTTCGGAACACGATTTCTAAAATTCTTATAATGCCGACTATTATCGGATCCTTTGGTCCCTAAATCATGTTCGATTTTTTTCTTATTTACTAGCCTATGTTGATTTCTATTACTCCGGGGGTCTAACTTAGCATTCTGTTAATTACGTTGGAGTTGCCAACTCATTTTCTCGAAATTAGGATATGAATTTATGGCTTATACCATTTTATAGTCTCAAGGCCTGTCACCTCTTGTCTTTTCCTTTACTTGACTATAGACTATGTCATCCTATCATATTATGATTTACCGTTACCACCCTTTAATCACATCTTACTCGTAATGCTTAATTTACTCTCTTCTTATTCTCCTGCTAATATCTCTATTTATTACTTTATTTTGAAAACTTCAACAAAACATTCATTCACTTTTATCTCCCCTTGCTCCATCTCACTGGCTCTTGGGGCACCTACTATTCTCTTTTATTAGGTGCGGGAGTCATACTAAAGTAAATATTTATCCCTTCTAGGATGCCACTACATGTCTTCTGATATTTTTGAACGTTCTAGTATTCATATCTGACTATACTATTCTAGAGTGCAACATTTGGTATGCACGATCTAATAGGTCCTCAAATAGGGCCACGTCGTCAAGAATTCTCTCTCTACTAAATGCCCTTACCTACTGTTGTATTAGCCCTCCAGCTAGATGTAATTTTTCTAATTCCAAGCATCTCTATAATTAGCAAACATAAGTCTTGGCTCGAGCTCTTATGACTTAGCTCTATAGCACGATGTGGATTTGAAAGAAGGGTAACAGACTCCTAAATGCCTTGTAGCTTCCTGTTTATATAAGGTGGTGCACAACACATCTATAAACAAGGCTCTACTAGACACGGCTTGTAGACTCCCCAAGACAGAACTACTCTGATACCAAGTTTGTCACTCCCCTAACCTGCGGGGCTAGACCAGCACCCGGTGCCATACTCAGCCCGGGCCACTTTGTAACTGTGAACTATGGAGGGGTAACCCTCAACTTAGACGATGAGTCCATATATTGAATCGTCTGAAAATAACATCTCTCTCATCTGTGGGGTAAACAAACCCAAAAGCTTATATGTATAACTATGCAAACCGTCGTTGCCGCCATGAACACCTACTGATATACAAAATATACAAGACTCATCTACAAGCCTCTAGAGATAATTGAACTATACTATGGTCGGGATAAGGCCTCGACCTACCCATCAAACTTGTATATATAAAATGGACTCCAAGGTGTAGACCTGGTAACTCCGAGGAAGTGGAGCTTACCAACTAAGCTGATGTTTGACTCTGTCTGCAGGGAGGGTCTATCCAACTATCAATCAGGACCTGCAGGCATGAAATGCAGCGTCCCCAGCAAAAGAGACATCAGTACGAAATAATGTACCGAGTAAGTAAGGCAACAGAATTACTGAAAGCTGAAACTGAACTAATAATATAATAACTAAAAGCAACTAGGAGTCAAAGATAATTTGAAGATATGTTTACCTGTTGATACTGACTCAAACTCTTAATATAGCAAGTAAAATAGCTATTCGGCCTTATAAGGCTCGGTATGTGTAACTGCTCTGCCTTAGTAGGCTCGCTCATAGGTGCTCGTCCATACTGGGCTCTATATCTTGGCCATTCTGGGCTCGCTCATAGGCGCTCGACCACAATAGGCTTGGTATATAACTTACCATCTGATCACAGGTTGCCCAATAGGGGCTTGCCAAACGATTATAGCTCGATGGTGGTGAAAATACTATAATATTGTGTGTTTGTATATATAAACCCTCTGCTCTCTTGACTAGAAGAACACAATACTTAACTGAATACAAAGTCTCTATAAGGAAGAATAATGCTACGTATGAGACTAGGATAATGTACATAAGTTCATGAATATGAACTTCTCTTTATGTCTCATTATCAAACACATGTAGTTATGGGATCATGCCACAATGAAGGAAAGCTTCAGCCTTAACATACCTTAACCTCGTTGAGTTTTTTATAGCTTCCAAGCAACTCTTCAAACAACTCAACTCAGTCCACCATAGCATAAGGAGATTCAAAATCAGTACTGAGTAAAGGTTATGTCTGTAACTTAAGCTAGTAGCTCATTTTATGTAAATTTGGGCTGTAACTCCCCTGTAACAAGGGCCTCCTCCAATACCATATACTAACAACAAAAACCATTCTAATACGATAAGAACAACATAAACAATATAGTACAAAATATTTCATTAACAAGTCATCAACATATCACGATGAGCGGCAAACTCGGATTGAATCCCTTCAGCACCCTTCCACCCCATAATCATTTATTCTTGAACTTAGTAATATATTCAGTATAATAACCAATACCTTTTAAAGGATTACCAACCTTGTACTAAATTTTAAAGTTACCCAAAATAGTATAACACAAGATAATATCAATGTCGACAACTTCCAAGTGCTTTATATCTATTTCCTTTTCTAGTTACCAATTTCCTCAACAAGATTGACATGTAAACCGACATAATCATACTAACAATATCATAGCCAACTTATTTTCCATAACTTCTAGCCACTTAAAGTTCATAAGAGAAACTTTCTAATCAATCCATCAAGAACAACAACATCTCAAGCTAATCCAAGTATTATCTTGTAGTTTGTCATCTGTACACGGCGAAATCAGAGGACTTAATTTCTCACTATCAAGTCATTTCAGAAGAGTACATCGAGACCCCGAGGACAGGGAGCCACGACCGAGTCCCCTCCCTCAGGGATCGTTGAGGCCCGACTCAAAGAAGACGGAGGTCGAGGCTAGAACAAAAAAGGGAAGCTTCCAAGGCACATGGCTAAGTCTGACAAAGTCGGCCTATCCAGAGCCTATGCCGAAGCGCCGCGTCTAACCGTCCCATCTCTATACTTTATAATTAATGCATGTTGTACTATAGCCGAGTTCCCCTCCTATATAAAGGGAACCCTCGCTACTTTGTAATCGGCGGATGTTGCTCTAACTATTTCTCCACAAGATCAATAATATCTCTCTCTCTCTCTCTCTTTTCTCTCTAATTCGCTCGTTCTTATTAGATCAAGGCCACTTTGGCACTCACTTTTCTCCCACTTGTTTTTCATTTATCGCTTGGTATTGGCTATAAAGAGCCTTGTTTAATCATATCTTAACTGTTATCCCATTCCCGACCACCCCGATAGCTCGAGATTGAACTCAGGTATCGACCCCGAGGTCCTCCATCGACCAGCCCAAAGCCAGGGTAGTAAGCCCCTCGGTCTGATTACTGCCTCGTTTTAGCTTGCATTTCATCGTTAGACTTCATATTCCTATCATCATCTGCTCTAACAACTAGCATAAAAATAAATCACGTATTTTTAGAATCCCATTTACAAATTTAATTGTTGTTACCATTTTCACAGTAAACAGTTTGGCGCCCATCGTGGGGCTAAAAATAATAGTGATAATTTTTTTGCTAAGTTCCATCGCAAATACGCAAGTTATCTTTCACACTTTTTCTTGTCCAAGATCTCTTGATTTCAGGTCAAAATGTCTGGCTCGATAAACAGAATCAAGAACGACAACCTCAAAAACCACAGGGAAAACGGCGTGGCTGTTCCGGCTACTGAAACACAATCGCAAAATCCCAATGACGCATCCGGCCCAATTCCAACAGACGTGGATTCACAAGACGCACAGTAGGTCGACGAAACCTCGCACACCGACAGGAGTGTACGGCTTAACGACTGACAAGAAGCCTAAAGAACCCAAGCCTAGGAAGAACATGAAGTTAGTCTTTATGTTATTTTTGAAATGTTAGAGGCACAATAGTTAGCCATCGCTTAGTTACAAAGCCATCTGAAGACTCCCAGCATAGTAGCACCGGAAACAGCTCCCCCCGACGAACAAGTACGCGAGAGATCAAGCAATAACGGGTCGGTAGCCGAACCTGCCATGATAAAGATGCTTAAGGACCTCACCAGAAGGATCGAATCGGGTGAGAAAATGATAGCAGCGAATGATAAAAAGTCGAGACCTACAACTCTAGGGTCGATCAGATCCCGGAAGCACCCCCGGTCCTCAAAGGCGTGGACTCGAAGAAGAGGAAGCGACCCCGAAACCCATCCCAAAGAAATTTAGAATGCCGGAACTCCCTAAGTACAACGGTACCACTAACCCTAATGAACACGTTACTACCTACACCTGCGCAGTAATAGGAAACGATATAAAGAACGATAAGATCGAGTCCGTATTACTAAAAAAATTCGGGGAAACACTCTCGAAGTGAGCCATGATGTGGTATCACAACTTGGCTCCTAATTCCATAGATTCATTCGCCATGCTAGCAGATTCCTTCATAAAGGCGCATGCCGGAGCCATCAAAGTAGCAACAAGGAAATCTGACTTCTTCAAAATCAAGCAAAGAGAGAACGAGATGCTACGAGAATTCGTGTCCCATTTTCAGATGGAACGGATGGAGCTACCACCGGTCTCCGATGACTGGGCAGTATAGGCCTTTAACTAAGCTCGGTGGTTTCAAAACAGCTGAAATAGAACCTGATCGAGTATCCGGCTATGACCTGGTCGAACGTCCACAACCAATACCAGTCAAAGATCAGAGCCGAGGAAAACTAGTTGGGAGACCCTTCGGGCTCGGTATACCCAAACAAGCTCCTGGCAAAGGAGCCAAAACCAAACAAGGAAAGGTATACGCCATACCTCGAGGATAGGAGGAACGCCCCGAGGCGCAACCTACCTCGCAATGATCGGAGAATGGATCGAGGATAGGACCCTCGAGGGCTCATCAATAGAACCAGGTTCGATCGAAACGTAGTACTAACAGGTGCACCTCACCTGTCGGAATACAACATCAACGTCGATGTGTCAGACATTGTGTTCGCTATCAGTAAGATCAGAGACACCAAATGGCCCAAACAGATACAGTCAGATCCTTCACAAGGAATTACAACTTAGTATGCGAGTTCCACAACACGCAAGGCTACAGGACCAAGGATTGTCATCAACTATGAGAGGAGGTAGCCTGACTGCTTAACAATGGACATCTTCGAGAATTTCTCAGCGATCGAGCCAAGAATCAATTCCGAGAAAGGGAGGCAACCAAGAAGAACGAGGTAAATGAGCCATAACACGTCATCCACATGATCATGAGGGGCACCGATGCCAGGAGGGAACCTGTAATGAGAAGAACAAACATATCCATCACTAGAGAAAAGCGGAATCGGGGATATATCCCCCAAAGATGCCCTCACGTTCAGTGAAGAAGTCACCGAGACCCTGTCTCAACCCCACAACGACGCCCTGGTAGTTTCTTTCTTTGTAAATTCTTTCAGATAGAACGTGTACTCGTGGATCCAGGTAGCTCGGCTAATATTGTCAGGTCGAGGGTAATAGAACAGCTCGGATTG
Organism: Nicotiana tabacum; assembly: GCF_000715075.1. Lineage (NCBI taxonomy): Eukaryota > Viridiplantae > Streptophyta > Magnoliopsida > Solanales > Solanaceae > Nicotiana > Nicotiana tabacum. Next base: position 124,020,744 of record NC_134080.1, on the reverse strand, counting down.
CTTGACCAAATTGTGCCCGCCACGCAGGTCCTTAACGAATTCAAAATGGCAAGAAAAAACGACGAAGGGAGAAATCATCCTCCCTGTCACCGTGGCAGGCACGACTCAAAACACCAAATTCCATGTCATCGAAGGAGACATGAGGTATAACGCCTTATTCGGGCGGCCATGGATACACTGCATGAGAGCAGTGCCATCCATCCTTCACCAGATGATAAAATTCCCGACATAGGACGGGATCAAAACCATTTACGGGGAACAACATGCGGTAAGGGAAATGTTCGCAATACACGACGTTATACAAACGTTCCTGCATCCACCCCCGAATAAGCCAAAGGGTGAATCAGGTCTCACCCTCAATCGAACTTGACAAACAAAGCGGAAGTTCGTACTGCATCTTTGTCTCAGGCAATTACAACAAGTCAATCCCGAGGCATCGCCAGCACATTTCACTTCAAGGTACGACCATCTCCCTTTTTTGTTTCGAATTCAGAACTGACCCTTGCGCAGGCACCCGACCGGAGCTGTCATAGCGTTGGCACTGCCTGAAGACCTCAAAGTTCTAAAAATGCACCCGTTGCACTCTTTTCCTTCGACCGAGTTTTTGTCCCAAAAGAAGGGTTTTACCGGCAAGGTTTTTAACGAGGCAGCATCTGCGAGCTGCCTAAGGAGAATTCCGCAAACACTCAAGACTCCTTTGGCAAGAAACCTTTTGAACAACGAGGGGCATTCCCCCGAAAATCTACCCGCTCGAAAAGGTTTTTGGAACTCCAAACGGGGTCCCTGTAGGGAAGCGACGTACTAGGCCAAACGGTCGAGAAGAAACCATGCCCATATAGTCAGGCTCCCGTAGACAAATATGTGTATTATTGTACTGAACAATCAAAGAATATCTTTTATCAAATACACCTTCGCAGAAGGAGATTACAACTCTCTCGGCCAAAAACATCTCGAATACTCGGGACTGACGCCAGCAAAATTCATCGCTCAGATGGCCTCCGGGTCGAAAACTCCAAAATCACAAAATCTTCAGATAAAGCAATGCAGAAACCGCCCAGCGTCGCCAACATCGGAGGTACCTTAAATATTCAGGGATCTCTCAATCAAAGTTCCGAAATACTCGGAGACTTAGCGCTAATAATTTGACACCCGCACGACCCCAGGGTCAGAACTCTGGGCTCATAAGTCCCCAATGAGGCAACTCCGAGCTCACGAATAGCAGCCTTCGAGCCTAAGAAAACTCGATGACTGTCATCAATCACCATGCACTAGAAAACCCGAAACTATAAGACCCTGAGCGGGCAGACTCGGTGTAACCAGATCTATTCTACATAGTGACAAAAACTGTAAGACCTTAACAGGCATGACAAAAACTGTAAGACCTTAATAGACATGACAAAATTGTAAGACCTCAACAGGCATAAAATTTTTGTAAGACCTTACTACAGGCGTAAAAGCTCAATCCCGAAGTTTAGTCTATATGTCGCATTTGTAATAATCCCAAAAGGGCATACCCTCGGTGTAGACACCTAAACTATCACTTGGGATAAAAAATGGCTCCGGCCAAACACATATGAGTACGATCAAAATGGCTGCTCCATCCAAATTAACTTGACTCGGGGAAGCCCGACTGTCACTAACAAAATAGCAGGCCATTACTTCGAATATACTTCGAAAAGAACCGGTTAAAATAGGCTTCCCTTAACAGGCAAAACGAGCTTCGACCATGTCAGCTCCAAATCGAAAGGCTTCGAGCTACTCATCCTACAAGCTAAGAACCTTACTAGGTGCTCGAATATCGCCGCTAACGACTTGAAATCGAGGTTCTTCCAGAACCGACGACAGGTCAAAAAAAATCATTTAAAAAAGACCTTAACGAGCAGAAAACAAAGCCTACAAAAAGCCCACAGGCAAAAGCGTAAGAGCCATTCTCGCCAGCCAAATAAGCCTCTAGGACACACACTAAAAGGTATCAACGACCAAATAGCGTAAGAGCTACTGTCGCCAGCTCAAAAATTGAAAACTTGAAGATTAAAATAAGCTCGAGTCGTAACCTGATTCGGAGACTGGATCCAAAACAGTTAACTACAATATGCCTAAGGGCATGACATAAATGCCATTGTCACCAGCCAAATGAGCCTCCGGGCCACGCACTTGCAGGGTCACCTCGACCCGAAGCACAAAAAGCCATCGTCGTCTTCCCATGCAGACAGGAAAGAACTTGAGGGTCAATTAAAGCTCGAGTCGCAACACGACTCGGAGACTGGACCCAAAATAGTTGAAACAGCAAATACCCAAGGGTAAGAAATAAGAACAATTACTATCCGCCCACACGGGCACAGAAGATTGAAGGTCAGGCAAGCTCAAGTCAACGCCTGACTCGGAGACTAAGCCTAAACAGCTGAGCAAAGCGTGGAGACCCCAACGCTTGTTCACGTCAAAAATTGCACTTAAAAGCCTCCGGGCCTGTCTGATTAGTTCCGGACCCATGAGGATCCCGCCAAACACCGAAACTGGCCTGCCTGGTCAAAAGCAATACAAAAAGAGATATAGAAGAAATAAAGCTTCAAGTTTTCTCTTATCTTACATACGCAAAAGGCGTATTCTCCATCTACAAACATGCTCTGCAAGTAGTAAATACAAAACAGAAAAAACAACGAAATCTACACTCCGATCCAAAGGGATACAACCTGCCAGCCCCAGATTCACTCTCTGTGACATCAGCAAGAAGTGACCAAGCGGCACGCTCGTCCGCCCTTGCTCGAGCCAATTCCTCCGAGAGAATGAAGCCCTTAGCGTCGATCTCCTCGGTACCTCTTTCTTGGGATCTACAATGAACATATTCCTCGATCCTCTTCCCATGGTCGAGGGCCCACTTCAGCTCGGCTTGGGCATCAGCAGCGTCCTTCATACGAATTGACATCTCCTGATTAACCTTGATTCGACTTAATCCTGCTTCATCTCGGGCATCGATTATCTCAGCCCTGATCTTCGAGAGATCAGACTCGAGTTTCTCGATCATATTCGCTTGAACTATAGCGTTCTCACGAGCCAAGCGGATTTGGACCTCGAAGGCAGGAACCTTGGCCGAGGCACCTCTCTCCTCTAAAGCTTGAGCCTGCACCTGGGCCCTTAGTTCATGGCAATCATCCCTGACGTGGTTGGTTATGCCCTTGAGGTACTCCAAGGCCTCCATCTTTTTCTATAGCTAATATAGGAAAAAGGGTTAACCTTAAGGGTCAAAAAGAGCGAAGCACGTACTACGAAAGGTTACTTGATCCATTAAATAGCTCTCATAATTCAAGCTCTGGTACGCCTCACATCGCCAATGCAACAGCTCAACCTCCTTCTCCTTGCTAAGGAGCCTAAGGGACTCACCCTCGTCCAGAACTTTTTGAAGCTTGGCTCCTTGACGGAGTAACTTAGACCTGAGCCTATCAAAGGCCTGCAAAAGGAAAATTCGATGAGGAAAGAAGGACGCAAAATACAGAAGAACTGCGCCTAAAATCACCATGAAGTGAAACCGGCGGACTTCCTCAAAGTTAGAGCACACTCCTATTGATCTTGCCCCTTCGTCCCCAGGATAACCAACCTCGGGCAAAGCATATTCACTCGGAGGAACTATCGTCCAGGAATCAAACACTCCAGGAATAGCAGGCTCGAACGATGCCTTCTTCTCGAAGACACGAGCCCGTTCAGCCCCATTAAAAGCACCATCACACTACAAGTATGGATCTCATTTGTTGGCATCATCCCTCAGCTCGGAGGCCGATGACTTCTTCCCCTCTCCGGAAGAGCACATCCTCCCCTATGGATCTGCTCGATACTTGCAATGGCAATGCTAGTGCCAAAGAAAAAGGAAAGTGTCATCTCAAATGTACGAAGACCAAGGTAAAGGCATCATACGTTCATACCTTGGTATTTCTCTTCCTATCTGTTACGCAACACAGCTCGCCACCTACGTTCATTGTAGGTTGAATGGGTCACCAACCTCCAGAACCAGCCGGGCAGATCGAGAACTTTGCCCGGTGTCCATGAAGTTGCTGCAAAAGGGGAGAAAAACAATTTGTCAACTGACTTTTGCTACAAGCAAAACCTGAGAAAGAGCCAGGAATTCCACTCACGAGCGTAATTCCAACCCTCGGGAAAAGGCATAAGCTCCACGGGGATAATGTCAGCCGTCCAGACCCAGACGAATTGACTGATCCATTCTTGGTCATCACTTTCTTCATCATTAACAACAAAAGGCATGGACGAACGGCACCACAAGGTTAACAGGCCTCGATGGTGAAAGGGTTGATACAGCCTGACAAGGTGGCTGAGCGTGAACTAAAGCCCAACCTTCTCTGCAAAGAACCTCATCATCAACACCACTCGCCAAAACGATGGATGTATCTGTGCCAAAGTAACCCGATACTTCAAGCAGAAATTAAGCACGACCCTATCAAGGGGGCCAAATGCGAAGGGATATAGGTACACGCTCAAGAATCTATTAGCAGAGTCCGTAATGCTCTCACCCGGGGAAAGCGCCTGCAGTGTTATCTCCTCGCTCAATCCATAGTATCTCCTCACCATCTCCAGATGTTCCTCTATTATCAAATACACAGTATTCAGAGGGAACTCCCGCAGATCCTAAACGCTGGGCGTGGAACTCTCCCCTCACTGTCGGGCCAGCACCGAGGTAGTTGCCATGGCTATGGTAGAATTGATAGACTAAGGTAAAAATGTGCTCCCACGCTTTCTGCACCTAAAGGGACGAAGAACCCGATGCCAAGGCAGAGGGATAACTATCCATAATAATGAGATTTCCCAAAGAAAGAAAGGCCACCCCACATATATGCAGGAAACAACAGTGATTTGCATGTCCAGAGTAATCATGGGAGGCCAATGGCCTCGATATAGATCCCAGAGTGGTACTGACCTTAGAGGCATCCATCGACAAGAAGTTAGGACTCAAAGAGTCAAATGTATTGTCTCCAGTCTCGAGGTAGTGCCCGACCTCGAGGATCTCCACAAAAAAAGAGAAGTTAGGCTTTGAGAAGCCATCAATGCCATAATTTAACTCGAGGTAATGAGCCCCAAACATAATGATCAAGAGTAGAGGAAGATGACAAGAAGACATGAGCAAATGAGCCAACGAAGGTGCTGGGATAGGAAAAACAACGCCAAGGCACCCCCATTTATAGGGGTAACGACACGGTCATCGAGGCTTTGGAAGATTGACCGGTGGACGCAGTTATTGCATTCTTGAAAAACCGAATTAACAGCGGTACATTCACCTTGGAGAACAGGAATCGGCAGTGCATTCAATGAAGTTGAAATGCACAAGTCCATGGGACACCCTGGTCGCCACAAAAGCTCGCGCCACAGGTTGCATCATTGGTATGACGTCGCCGTAAGAAGCTCGAGGAGTCAAGTGTCAGAATCTCTGGGAAACACGGAGGCTATCTGTACGCGGCGAAATTAGAGGACTTAATTTCTCGCTATCAAGTCATTTCGGAAGAATGCCTCGAGACCCCGAGGACGGGGATCCACGACCGAGTCCCCTCCCCCAGGGCTCGTTGAGGACCGACTCAAAGAAGACGGAGGTCAAGGACAGAAGAGAAGGGGAAGCTTCCAAGGCACACAGCTAACTCTGACAAAGCCGGCCTATCCAAAGCCAATGCCGAAGCGTCGCGTCTAGCTGTCCCATCTCCATACTTTATAATTAATGCATGTTGTACTATAGCCGAGTTCCCCTCCTATATAAAGGGAACCCTAGCTACTTTGTAATCAGCGGATGTTGCTCCAACTATTTCTCTACAAGATCAATAATATCTCTCTCTCTCTCTCTCTTTCTTTTCTCTCCAATTCGCTCTTTCTTATTAGCTCGAGAACACTTTGGCACTAACTTTTCTCCCGCTTGTGCTTCATGTATCGCTTGGTATTGGCCATAAAGAGACTTGTTTAATCATATCTTAACTATTATCCCATTCTCAACTACCCCCGATAGCTTGAGATCGAGCCTAGGTATCGACCCCGAGGTCCTCCATTAACCAGCACGAAGCCAGGTCAGTAAGCCCCTCGGTCTGTTTACTGCCTCGGTTTAGCTTGCATTTCATCATTAGACTTCATATTCCTAGCATCATCTGCTCTAACAACTTGAATAAAAATAGATCACGTATTTTTAGAATCCCACTTACAAATTTAATTGTTATTACCATTTTCACAGTAAACATCATCCTAACAACTTAACCAACATACAAACAAGATTAAGAACAATTAGTAGGCTGATATACTCACCTTAGACAGTAGCAAAAAATTTAAATTACCGCCAAACACATCCCACAATTATCGTCAATGACACCATAACACTATAGGTGTTGTATTCTCTTCGTGAATCAACTTTTGGTGTTCAAATTGGTGTGTAAACACTTGTAGTTTGCCTTGAAAATCTAATATATATATAAAGGAGGTACTGATTATTACTTTAATCAACAAGAAACACACAAAACCTGAGGTTACTTTACTTTGATGAATCCTCCAAAACAGCCACAAGATGAAGAACTATGATCTAGCAAGCACCATGGGGTTTTTAGCATTGGATTCATGTTTTTATCTTAGGTTTTAACCTTAGAATCATGAAGGAACCCTTGGAGATTATTTAGGAGGGTTTAGGAACTGTTTTAAAAGAGAAAAAAAGAGTGAAAACGATTTAGAATGAGCTTAAATACAAGCTGGAGTTTTACACTGACTTTGTGGGTCCCATGGGAGCTGCTTGCGCAGACTCGCAAAAACACGAATATCTCTTTAATCCGATATCGTATCGACAAACAATTAAATGAGTTTGAAACTAAACTTGTATATATTTAATTTGGTAGGTAGATCATTCCCTAATTCCAAGTATATTGGTATAAAAGCTCAACAACATTTGACCTAAGTTTCAACACATATATGAATGGAACTTGTGATGATCTTTTCCAAATTTTGTTCCAAAATTCGCTTGACTTCAAAATATAACATACGACTATCATATGACTAAAATAACTCATAACATAATCTCCTTATAATTTTAAACATCCTAGTCCCACCCCAAAAGTACATATTATAACATTCAAACTTGTCGATTTTCAATGAAACTTATTTTCTTCAATTCATCATGGTCTTTTGTGTGGGCACCCCATATTTAGTTCTCACCATCTAACTTGATTTTGCACTCTTCCAATAGCTTTCTTCCTATGCTCATAATACTACAAAATAAAACAACACTACAAAAATAATAGAAAAATAAAAAATAAACAAAATTAAAAGAAAGAAGTAAAGTTGGGCTGCCTCCTAACAAGCGCCAAATTTAACATCGCGGCACGACGTGAACCACTTTTTCCTCCACCTTGAACTTATGAATTGTACCCCTAACATGACATCCAGTCTGTGGCTATGCTCCTTTGGAGGGGATACAAAAATAAATAGGCCAAGCAACAAAGTTTTCACTCTATACTTTCCGGCCTTTATATGAGGAATATAATTTTTTATCTCTGGCACGACAAATCCAAGAATGTAAGCAGCATGTTTCTCTTCCATTGATCCCTCCAAAGGCTCAGATGACTTGATTTCCATGTCATCATCCAAACACAATGTCGAAAAATGTATGGAATGAGGACCAATAAGCCTAACACTAGAATTGTATTACTCTTTACATCCTTATATTTACACACACTAGAGTCTTCAAATATAGCATTATCTACTCCCTCATATGACTCTAGAACACTCTTCCCAACATCGGCATCCTCAAGAAAAATATGGTCTAATGATTGGTATTCTCGTTTTAGCTCCTCAATTTGGTCTAGAAGATTTTTTTCAACTTCACACAACTCATCATTAAATTGTTGGGCGTTACACGCATCAACCTTTGCACTCAAATATGCATCTAAGTTACGCAAAGCCAATCCAAACCTGTCAATTTCTTGTGCAAGTTCAACTCTCTCCTTAGACCAGTCATTCACCGATTTTGTTAGAAGATAACGTCGTTCCTCGTATTCCATCCGTGAATATTCTTCCCAATACCAACCCTTACTCCCATATTCAAATTCAAACCTCCCTGAGTTCTGGTCATGACAAGCCCAAAAAGACGGGCCATAAAAGTCTTCTGTCAACCACGCGTCTTCATCAATAACCTTAGCTCCGGATATTTTATCCCCAGATGTCATGTTGAGATAACTAGAAATACACTAAGAGAAAAATCAAATAGTTATACAAATAAAAATATTTACAAAAAAGGGAAAAAACTTGTAAAGATAAAAGTAAAAGTCTAATCTAGAAAAACAGCTAATTTCTAAGTCCCCGGCAACGGTGCCAAAAACTTGTTGCGGCCAAACACACACGCAGGTATACGCTGTCGTCAAGTAATAAAGTGACTAAAAGTCGGATGTCGATCCCATGAGGACTTGTGATTAACTATTAACTAAATTAGACTATCCTAATTATCTAAATAGGAATTAAACCTAGAAGTATTTGATTATAAACTAATTAAATAAAAAAATATAAATAATGAATTTTGAACTAAGGAAAAGAAGATTTTTATGATATCAATGTAATGAAAACGATCTAGGGTTATGGTCTATCTAACAATCCTATTGTATTCTTCAATTGAATTGACTGACTAATTTATCTAGCTTATTGGTTGACAGGGTTAATATTGCTCATAAGAACAATGCTCTTTCCATGAATATCCGACTCTGAATGGCCAAACACTAGCCAAAACCAATTATATAACATAAATACAACTACAAGAAGCTAATCTAGCTATTGAAATCAAAGCTAAGGCAAGAAATTGGAAAATCACCCAAAAAGCGTCCCCGGGCCCATGTCTCGGAATTGGGTAAAAGTCACAAAATAAGAACACTCATTAACTCACGAGTCTAACCATACAAAATTTACTCAAATCCGATACCAAAATCACGATCAAAACCCCAAAATTCGGTCTAAGAACTCTTCTCAATTTTTCCCAATTTTTCACACCAAATCCGAAATTTAATGATAAAATTAATGATAGATTAGTGGGATATAACCAAAATCAAGTTAAGAATCATTACCCAATTGATATCTCTTAAAATCCCTCAAAATCGCGTCCAAATCCAAGCTCCCAAACTCAAGTTTTGATAAAAATGGTTAACCCTCATTTTTGAAATGTTTAAGTACTGCCTAGGTGAACCTTCTTCGCAAACGCGGTCAAAGCCTCGCGTTCGAGAAGCACAAGCTACTTCAGTCCAAAAAAATGCTCATCGTGAATGCGAAGCTCAACTAACCTAACCCTACGTGAACGTAGGACACTCATCGCGAACGCGTAGGCTATTATGCCTATAACCCATCTGACCGTTGACTCTACGCAAACGCGAGGTCCCTATCACGAACGCGTAGCCTTAGTGTTCCATACCTTCACGAAAGCGGCAACAACATTGCCAACGCGAAGATAAAACCCAGTTGGCCTCTCAGATGACCTATGCGAATGCGAGACCTCCCTCGCGAATGCGATGAAGGAATTGTCTGCAACACAACACCAGAAAATCTGCCAACTCCCAAATTCCAAAAATGATCTGTTAAGCACCTAAAACTCACTCGAGACCCCCGGGACCTCAACAAAACATACCAACCAATCCTAAACCACCATACAAACTTAGTCGAGCCATCAAATCACATCAAACAATGCTAAAATCATGAATCACCCTCCAATTCTAACTTAAAGAACTTGAAACTTCAAAATTCTACAACCGATGCCTAAACCTATCAAACCACGTCCGATTGAAATTTTGTACACAAGTCATAATCAATACTACGGACCTACTCCAACTTCCGGAATCAGAATATGACCCCAATATCAAAAATTCCACTATTGATCCAAATCTCCCAAAATTTGACTTTCTCCATTACAAGCCTAAATGAGCTACGGACCTCCAAAACACAATCCGGACATGCCCTTAAGTCCAAAATTGTCTAACGGAGCTAGAGTAACTAATGGAACTCTATTCCAAAGTCATCTTCTAATAGTTCTAACTACGGTCCAAATTCTAATACTTAAGCTTCCATTTAGGGACTAAGTGTCCCAAACCACTTTAAAACCCAAAACGAAACCTCCCGACAAGTCACAATAGCAGAAATAGATATGGGGAAAACATTTAATAGGAGATCGGGTCTCTAACTCTCAAAATGCTCGGCCGGGTCGTTACATAATTGGTTGCTAGTAACACCTTCAGCTTCTGACAATCAAAGTCACCTCCATAATATTGCTTTAATCTTTGTCCATTCACTAAGATTGTTCTCTTGCCACATACGGTGCGCAACTCAATTTCTCCATGTGTAGTGACTCTTACTACTTCAAACGCGCTCGACCATCTCGGTTTTGAGCTTCCCCGGAAAGAGTCTCAACCTCGAATTGAACAAGAGAACCAATTGGCTTGGGTCAAACTCACGATTGTGGATATTCTTATCATGCTAGTGCTTTGTCTTTTCTTTATATAACTTGGCATTCTCATATGCGTGCAAGCAAAACTCTTTAAGCTCGTTCAATTGCATTAACGTTTTCACCCGCTAATTCTGCATGAAAGTTCAACTTCTTTAGCGCCCAATTCTCCTTGTGTTTAAGTTCCACCGGTAAATGGCATGACTTCCCATAAACTAGCTTGTAAAGGGAGGCTCCAATTGGAGTTTTGTAGGAAGCTCAGTATTCTCATAGAGCATCATCAAGCATTGAATCCCAATCTTTCCTACTTGCACTAATCGTCTTCTCCAGAATCTGCTTTATCTCTCTATTTGACACTTCAACTTGTCCACTAGTCTGAGGATGGTAGGCGGTCGTAACCTTATGATTGACCCCATATTTTGCTAAGACATCATCCAACAACTTGTTAAAGAAATGGGTGCCCCCATCACTTACTATCACTCTCGAAGTGCCAAACCTTGTAAAGATATACTTTTTCACAAAGTTAACCACAACCTTGGCATCATTGGTAGGAAGAGAAATGGCCTCCATCCACTTCGGCATATAGTCAACGGCCACCAAAATGTACTTGCACCCATTGGAAGGGGGAAACAGACCCATAAAATCAACTCCCTACACATCGAAGATTTCAACCTCTATAATACCATGCAATGGCATCTCATGCCATTTCATAATCATTCCCGTTCTCTGGCATCTATCACACTTCTTCACAAACTCACAGGAATCTTTAAACAACCTAGGCCAATCAAAACCTGATTGCAACACCTTGGCTGCCGTTTTATCACCCACATGATGACCACCATAAGGCAACGTATGACATCCATGTAAGATAACATTTATTTCAGATTCGGGCAAACTTCTTCTTATTAAGTGATCGGTACAAGATTTGAAGAGAAATGGCTTATCCTACACATATGATCTCACATCTCGTAAGAACTTCTTTTTAGCATAAGGTTCAAAGTCAGGCGACATTTCTCCACTCGCCAAATAGTATACAAAATCTGCATACCATGGCACCTCTCCAGCAGTAACACCTAACAATTTCTCATCCGGGAACTGATGACCTCTCCTGCAGCTACATGATTCTGAGTTTCTAACCTGGACAAGTTATCAGCCACTTGATTCTCTGTTCCTTGACGGTCTCAGAATGTCCCAACCTATGTGTTCTCTGACTTGCTCTCTGAATGTTTTAAAAATGTTCTTCATATTTTCCCAAACTATTCCTACTCTAACTATGCTCTGATTTTCATAAAATTCTTTCTATTACTAAGACCTTCTTTCTTTGTTTACCAAACTCTTTCAAAGTCATTATGCACTCTCACATTACTCTTAGAATACTAGGTTCTGCCCCTTAGTGATGGCAATTAAATACACAGATTGTAGTTGCAAAGTTAAGTTGAGAACACATAGGTTTAAGACACAAATAGGATCTCATTAGTGAAATAGAACAAACTGGACTAGACAAACACTTCATGAAACATTCAAGGTTTTAGAAATACTAATTATGTGCAGAACATGCAGGATTTGGTCATGCTGGGTGAAATCATAAGCACACAATGCAGCTTGGGACATGCTAGTGAAACAATTATTTAAAGCAGGATTGTCATGCCAAACAATATAATAGCTATGACCTTAAACATGCTTTGTGGTACAATAATCAGGCATGCTGATTGCATACTAAGTAGAATAGCACATAGAACTGGAAATCACAAATTGATGAACTGCAGCAACAAAGAAAAAACATAGTTTGGAATGTGAATTGAATCAGAACATACTAGTTAAGGGGAGTATACAGAATACAGAGTAGAGATGATTCCAGTAGCCAGCCTTGGCTTACAACCGGCTGAAGAAATAAGAATTGCAAAGAACAGAAGAGAGTAGAGAGATTTTGAGAGTATAATAGTGTAGATAAACTAGTGTTCGTTGTCCAGAAATTAAAATAAGAGGGGGTTTATATAGTAATCAAAAGCTTAACAAATAAGGTAAGAGATCTATTAAGTAGCAAATCAAGGAAGTCACATGTAAATCAACAAGTCCTTCCCTTAATCAAATCAACAGAGAAACATGCTAGATATTTAAGGAAAAGAATCAAGTAAGGTTTAGTATAGAGTAGGTAATTAGGGGTAAATGAACAGATGTTTTAATTAAGGAAACAAATCAGTAAGAATCAACAAAATACAAACAAGGCAAAGAAAGATTAATTAAGGCAAGCAAATCAATCAAATCGAGTAGAGAGATAAGAATCAAAAGTTTAAGGGAAAATGTTCAAATCAAACCAAGAAATAAGGAATTCAAAATATCAAAGAGAAAGTCATGAAAGAGGCAGCATGTTTGACATAAAAAATAAGGAAGAACATGAATATTCAGGATTTCGCATAACTTTAACAAAACAAATAGTTAGAACGACACTAATTCAAGGAGAATGTTACAGGTCTTAACATGAATAGTCAGGACGAACATAAGCACATAGAATCAGTGAAAGGTCAAACTAATAAATTCAGTAGAAGCATATTAGGGCAATAAAGTCATGAGAAATCACAAGAATCCAAAGCAAGAACTGGTCGATATACTAGTACTCAGAAACCACATGAAGAACATCAAAAAGAATTAGAGCTTTCAGTACACACAGGCTAAGGTTGTAGCAGACTTACAAAATCAGTCAAAATAATATGAGAAGCATAAGATTAAACATAAAAAGTCATCAAACAATTTGTAAAAAGAAAATCCGGAAACCCTAGTTTAGGAAAAAATGAAAATCACTTGAAAATTATACGATTCTTGGAAAGAATCTTAAGGTTATTGTAAAACTCACATGAAACAAACTCAAATCATCTTAGATCTATACAAATCTAAGAGGTTTAGAAAAAAAATTAGGGTTTCGAAGAGAACCATATAGAGGTGAAGAAACCTGTTCAGAAAACCATAGATCGTAGTCAATATAGGACGACCTTACCCGGAATCATACTGGAATGGCCTGAAACAGGCGAGAGAGGAACCATAGATGCAAGCCAACTAGCCCTGATTCTTTGAGGGCCCTGGAGATGGCAAGATTAACGTGATGGAGGCCATTGGAGGCTTGAGATGTGGTGACAAATCAACAGAGATGGCCATGGACGAGGGTCAGTGAGATTATTAGGGTTAGGAGTTGAGAGAATTTGAGAGTAGAGAGGGGTTTTAGGGCGGCGGGTAGTATGCAATGATAGCGTTTGAGGGTCTTTTGGGTTTATTTTAGGAATGGTCGTTTGTGGCCGTTGATAAAGATCAACGACCGAGATTAAAAGGTTTTAGGGGTCGGATCGGGTAGATGGGGTTTGAGCTGGATAATAATTGAAATTGGGTTGGTGATTGGGTTAGGTTGGGGCTGAAATTGAAAATAAAATAGGCTAGATTTTAAATAGCCACTTATAATTGTTATATAATTTATAAAAATAATAAATGATTTCCAAAAATATTTTCCTAAAATGATTTAAAATAATTGCTTAATATTTTAAAAATATAAAAGATCATTTTATGCATCTATAATGTAATTATGCATTAGTAGCGCTATTATTGCAAAGATATGCAATTTAGCCTAAAAATGTGAATATAATTACAAAAATGCACTAAAAATGTTTAAACATTATTTTGGCATAAATAAATAATTTAGATGTCTAAATCACCACAAAAGATAATTTGACAGATAGTTATTGGAAACTTTATAAATAAAAAGAGAAGAAATAAATCAATTTGGAGCTTTTACAAATTATATAAAATTATAAAAATGCTTATGCATGCTTATAACTGCATATATGCTATTTTAAAAGTATATATATGTATTAAAATTATGAGGAAAAAAATTAGTATCAACACTTACGGATTAGCCTTAGTTTATCATCTTTCTTTTCGAACAAATACCTGATGGCTACATGGTCTGTGTGATGATGACTTTGGTTCCAACCAAATAGGCCCGAAATTTATCGAACGCCAACACTACAATAAGCAACTCCTTTTCAAACACAGTATAATTTATTTGAGCAAGAGTGAGTCTTTCTTGCGTAGAAAATGGAGTGAAATATTTTGCTCCTCCTCTGGCCCAATACGGCCCCAATTGCACCATCACTAGCGTCACACATCAGCTCGAATGGCTCGTTCCAATCAAGAGCCTCTAGGATTGGTGCACTCACTAACTTCTTTTTCAGCTCCTCGAGTGCTTTTAGACAAGTATCGTCAAATGTGAACGACACATCCTTCTCTAACAACCTGCACAAATGAGAGCAAATTTTTGAGAAATCCTTTATAAATCAACGATAAAAACCTACATGTCCTAGAAAGCTCCTAACTCTTTTCATTGGCAGAATATACCGATGAAGTCATTGCAAGAACGGACACGGGATGCAAGAACGACTACGGTGAGCGGTTAAGGTTTGAGACAGTTGAAGAAACTGGAGCGAGGTTGCTCCTGCTAGGATAGTGGTTACTTGCTGGTAACCTGCATATAAAGAGATGCTAAAAACATGTATTTGTGTAGAAATTTAAACATGATGCAGATTCCCTTTCGACCATGAAGGTTGTCTTCAGACGGCTAAGAATGACGTCCTCGGACCATGATGTCCTGGGCCATGAATTGTTTAGTAAGGGATTCGTAGGCCATAAAATGATGTTCTCGGGCCATGTAGATGGTGCCTCCAAACCATCATGCCTCCATGGCATGGTGTCTTCTGGCTATGAGGATGATTCCTTTTAGACTATGACACCCTTGGATATATTGGCGATATTTCAGCCCATTAGATGCAATAATATGACGCTATCAAGACAAGGCTTAGTCTCGTGAAATGGAGGACAGAGCTTAGCCCGATTGAAAAGCAAACAGATAGTACTAGAGTAGAGCAATATATATGCAATGAGGGATAATGCTTAGTCCCATACAAATGTGGAGGCAGGGATTAGCCTCATGAAAATATGGAGGCAAGGATTAGCCTTATGCAGGTATGGAGACAAGGATTAGCCTTATGCAGGTATGGAGGCAAGGATTAACCTCATGCAATTATAGAGGCAGGGATTAGCCTCATGTAGATAGAAGAGGCAGGGATTAGCCTCATGCAGGTATAGAGATAGGGATTAGCCTCATGCAGATATGGAGGCATAGATTAGCCTCATGCAGATAGTGGAGGTAGGGATTAGCCTCATGCAGGTATGGAGGCAAGGATTAGCTTCATGCAGGTTGGGAGGCAAGGATTAGCCTCATGCAAGTATGGAGGCAAGGATTAGCCTCATGCAAATGTGGAGGCAGGGATTAGCCTCGTGCAAGATGGGGAGGCAAGGATTAGCCTCATGCAAGATGGGGAGGCAAGGATTAGCCTCATGCAGATATGGAGGCAGGGATTAGCCTCATACAAATATGGAGGCAGGGATTAGCCTTATGTAGGTATGGAGGGTAGGATTAGCCTCATGCAATTATGGAGGCTGGGATTAGCTTTATGCATGTATGGAGGCAAGGATTAACCTCATGCAATTATGGAGGCGGGGATTAGCCTCATGTAGATAGGGGAGGCAGGGATTGGCCTTATGCAGGTATGGAGGCAAGGATTAGCCACATGCATGTATGAAGGCAGGGATTAGCCTCATGCAGGTATGGAGGCAGGGATTAGCCTCATGCAGATATGGAGGCAAATAAGAGTAGTATATGTCTTAGCTGGAGATATATTCAGTGTTTGATGTCCTGATTGATAGAGAATTTGCTTTGTGTATACATATCTGTGAATGCTATCGTTACGTCAAACGTGTCTGCGTTCAAAGAAAAATTGTATGTTTTGTGGGGGGAGGTTGGTTCGTGCTTCTGTCTACTGGTCTTACTTTGCTCCATTTTAGAGGCCTTTTCGAGTTTCCTTGGGTAACACCTGATTGTCAAGAAAACAGAGTTTTCGAAAATATGCAATTATTGGTAGAAAATAGAGTCATTTTGGGAACACATTGATATATCAAGTAATTTTAGATGAACTAGTGACTGTAACACATTTCAAAGACATTGCAGCTTTCTTATGTTTAAATTTTGAGGGTCCTCCTCAAAATTCTTCCCCAGTTTGGTAGATTATCTTTTGACCGTTTGCGGATAATAGGCTTGGCTGAACCTTCTTCGAAATTTTGAGAATCCTTCTCAAAATTCTGTCGCAATTTATTAACCGATTTCTGACCTTCTGACATATGTTGGCTTGGTCGTACTTGCTCCAGAATTTTGAGGGTCCTCCTCAAAATTCTGCCCCAGTTTCTGATCTTTAGGGGGGGGGGAATTTTATTATGATATGACCAAACCCACAAAGCTGCCTACGTATCCCCTCTTAAACAGAAATCAGGTCAAGCATAGTTCAATTACATCAGATGAGGAAATGTAAATAATCTAAGCATAGTATCCCTTGACTGCGTCTAAATTGATCGGTTTTGGCCCAATTTCTCCATCCATCTCTGCAAGTATGAGTTCTCCTCCTGTCAGCACCTTGTGAACCATGTAAGGACCTTTCTAGTTGGGAGAGAATTTCCCTTTGGCTTCATCTTAATGTGGGAAGATCTTCTTTAGCACCAGCTATCCTAGTGCAAATTACCTTGGTTTGACCCTTTTGTTGAAAGCTCTGGTCATTCTGTTCTGATAAAGTTGGCCGTGACACACTGCTTTCATCATCTTTCCATCGATAAGGGCCAATTGCTCATAGCGACTCCATATCCACTCTGCATCACTGAGTTCAGCTTCCTGTATGATTCTTAAAGAAGGAATCTCTACCTTGGCTGGAATGACAGCCTCGATACCATGAACCAACATGTAGGGAGTTGCCCGGTTGATGTGCGAACTATAGTGCGGTATCCCAATAAAGCAAAAGGTAGCTTCTTGTGCCATTGTTTGTAATTTTCTATCATCTTCCTTAGTATCTTCTTGATGTTTTTGTTGGCGGCTTCTACGACTCCGTTCATCTAAGGTCTGTAGGCTGTGGAATTCTTGTGCTTGATTTTAAAAGTTTCACACATAGCTTTCATCAGATCACTGTTGCGATTGGTGGCGTTAACAATGGACTCGGGAACTCCGAATCGACAAACAATACGATCTTTAACAAAATTTGCGATGACTTTCTTGGTTACAGCTTTGTAAGATGCATCCTTTACCCATTTTGTGAAGTAATCAATGGCTACAAGAATAAACCTATGTCCATTTAAAGCAGTGGGCTCAATCGGGCCAATAACATCCATTCCACAGGAGGTGAATGGCCAAGGTGAGCTTGTTGGATTGAGCTTGTTTGGTGGCACTTTTATCATATCGGCATGCACCTGGCATTGAAAGCACTTGCAGACATACTGGATGCAATCGTTCTCCATGGTCATCCAAAAGTAGCTAGCCCTGAGTATCTTCTTAGCCAAGACAAAACCATTCATGTGCGAGTCACAGGTTCCGGCATGCACATCCTCAAGCAGTTTAGAAGCTTTTTTTGCGGCGACACATCTTAGCAATCCCAAGTCAGGAGTTCTTCTGTACAGATTTCCTCCACTGTGGAAGAAGTGATTGGACAATCTCCGGAGTGTGCGTTTCTGAGTGTGGTTTGCATGCTCTAGATATTCCCCTTTTGCCAAATAATCTTTGATATCATGGAACCAAGGTTTTCCATCTGTTTCTTCTTCAACATGGGCACAATATGCTGGCTGATTATGAATCCTCACTTAGATAGGATCAATGAAATTCTTGTCCGGATGTTGTATCACAGATGACAAGGTGGCCAATGCATCGGCGAACTCATCTGAATTCTGGGCACATGTCGGAATTCTACCCTCGTGAACCTCTTTCTCAATTCCTGCACATGGTGTAGATATGGCAATATCTTGGAATTCTTGGTGGCCCACTCTCCCTGTACCTGGTGCACAAAAAAGTTTGAATCACCGATTACCAGCAGCTCCTGAATATTCATGTCGACTGCCATGTTGAGCCCTAGTATGCAGGCTTCATATTTTGCCATGTTCTTGGTGTAGGAAAATCTGAGTTTGGCAGATATCAGATAATGTTGACCGGTTTCTGATACCAAAACTGCTCCAATGCCCACTCCCTTGAAATTTGCAGCTCCGTCAAAGAACATCCCCCAACTGTCGTATGCTTCGGTAATGTCCTCTCCTACGAATAACACCTCTTTATC
This sequence comes from Nicotiana tabacum, assembly GCF_000715075.1. Taxonomy (NCBI): domain Eukaryota; kingdom Viridiplantae; phylum Streptophyta; class Magnoliopsida; order Solanales; family Solanaceae; genus Nicotiana; species Nicotiana tabacum. The sequence continues at coordinate 124,002,126 of NC_134080.1, read as the reverse complement.
AGGAAAATACGTTTTCAAGGGCTCGTACTCTCCTCCAATCAGATTTTCAGCAAGATGATCTGCCAATGCTTGCCCTTTGACCACCTTCTGAGTTACGTAGACGATATCAAACTCACTCAATAGTCTGCCACTTGGCTAGCTTCCCAGTTGGCATGGGTTTCTGAAATAGGCACTTCAAAGGATCCATCCTGGATATGAGGTACATAGTGTAGCCATAGAAATAATGCCTCAATTTCTGAGCTGTCTAGGTCAAAGCACAGCAAGTGCGTTCTAGCAGAGAGTACTGTGATTCGTAAGGTGTGAATTTCTTACTCAAGTAATATATGGCTTGCTCTTTTCTCCCTGTCTCGTCATGTTGTCCTAGAACACATCCAAAGGCTCCATCCAATACAGATATATAGAGTAGCAAAGGTTGTCTTGGTTCCGACAGGACTAGAACTAGTGGTGTAGACAGGTACTCCTTGATTTTGTCTAAAGCTTTCTGACCATCCTCGGTCCAGCTTGTTTCGGCATCTTTCCTCAGAATCTTGAAGATAGGTTTACATATGATTGTGGACTGTGCTATGAAGCGACTGATATAGTTGAGGCATCCTAGGAAGCTCATCATGTCCTTTTTGCTCCTAGGTGGTGGCAATTCGTGAATAGCTTTGACTTTAGACGGATCTAACTCGATCCCTCGACGGCTGACAATGAATCCCAATAACTTTTCTGGGAGAAACCTGAATGCACACTTTGGGGGTTCAGCTTCAGATTATACCTCCTTAACCTGTCAAAGAACTTTTTCAAGTCTGTTATGTGGTCTGTGGCCCTCTTGGATTTGATAATGACATCGTCCACATACACCTATATTTCTTTGTGTATCATATCATGGAAGATAGTTGTTATGTATCTCATGTAGGTAGCCCCAGCATTCTTAAGACCAAACGACATCATCTTGTAGCAGTATACCCCCCATAGTGTAATAAAGGCTTTTTTCTTTGTGTCTTCTTCATCCATCCAGATCTGGTGATAACATGCGAAGTAATCTACAAAGGACTGGAGTTCATGTTTGGCGCAATTGTCGATTAGGATGTGTATGTTCGGCAGTGGAAAATCGTCCTTGGGACTTGCTCTGTTTAAATCCCAATAGTCAACACATACTCTGACTTTCCCATTTTTTACGGAACTGGCACAATGTTGGCTCACCAGGTCGGGTACTCTACAACCCTAAGAACTTTGCTTTGATCTGCTTTGTAACTTCCTCCTTGATTTTCAGGCTCATATCTAGTTTGAATTTTCTGAGTTTCTGCTTCACTAGCGGACACATAGGATTAGTAGGCAACTTGTGAGCCACTATGGATGTGCTTAATCCGGTCATGTCATCATATGACCATGCAAAAATATCCTCATATTCTTTTAAGAAACGGATATACTCTTCCTTATTTGTTGGTGAAAAATGAATGTTGATGCGAGTCTCCTTGACAGTCTCGGCATCCCCCAAGTTTACCGCTTCGATTTTGTCTAAATTGGACTTAGGCTTATTCTCAAAGTTTTCAACTTCCTTGACAACTTCCTCGGGTATCTCATCCTCTTCATCTGAATCACCATTCTCATGTTGCGTTGCCTTATTACATGCCATAGTCACCGGTTCATCAGGAAAAGTAATAATAATGTTGTAGAAAGGAAAAGTGTAGAAAACAGTAGTGAATAATAAAGAGCAAATGCATTTGATTAAAATTAAACAACATCCAGACAAGTGTGGCTCGATGAATCGAGCATTTATTTTGAAACAATTAGGTCTTTAAATCAAAACTACTGAAAATCTTAAATGCCTAGAATGACTATAGAAAGAAAATCTGCCAAGCTACCCAGGGACTCGGTGGGCCCGGGATGGTTTGACAGTCTAGTTCCTGAGAACAGCTCCCTTCTTTACGGTTTGAATAGTGAGGCCTTCTTCCTCCTCCTCCTCAATTATGGCACTGCAGTCCATGTCTTTATTTCCAAGAACAGATTCTTCAGCCCAGCTAATACTTCCTCTTCTGCAGTCCCCCATATTGTATCAGCTTGATCTAAACGTGGAAGTGGTTGCTCGAGAGGGTAATATAGTCCGCGCCATAGAGGCGACCAATCATTATACTCTTGCCATGTGTACTGATATTCGAGCCAAAAGGTGGTACCATGACCATTCAGCCGTATCAGTTTAGTGATACCTTGGAGGTTCTTCCCCAACCCTTTGTCGGATTCATATCCAGACCAGGCCAATATGTTTTCTATTTTGCTGCTCCACCATTTTTCCTTCTCGACGGCATTAACGCGTTTAATGTGATGATAGGTTTCCCCTCTTAGTTTTCTTCTATGTCCAATGACCAGGATGGTTTGACTGGTATAAATGGGGTTACTTCCATCTCCGTGAATGATCACCTCTTAACGGTTCCATTCGAACTTCATGGCATGATGTAATGTGGAAGGCATGACTCCAGCAACATGGTCCATGGTCGGCCCAATAGAAGATTATATGAGGCTGTTATGTCGAGCACCTGAAACTCGACGTCGAACCAAGTTGGCCCCATCTGTAAGTAAAAGTTGATTTCCCCGATTGTGGCCCTTTGGGACCCATCGAAATCTTTCACGTTCTTGCTTCCTACTTGTATTTCATGAAAACCTTTGTCCAACCTTTTCAGAGTGTCTAACGAACAAATATTGAGGCTTGAACCTCCATCAACCAAAACCCTGGCAATGAATTTGTCTTCAAATTGCACTGTGATATGCAATGCTCGATTGTGATTCAACCCCTCAGGCGGTAGCTCATCTTCGTCGAAGATAATCTTATGACTTACCAGTATTTGCCCTACCATATTGGCCATTTCTCTGCCAGTTATGTTATTGGGTACATAAGCCTTGCTCAGCACTTTCATTAAAGTGTTCTTATGTGCCTCTGAATTTTGTAACAGTGATAGATATCTGAGCAGGGGTTTTGTTCAAATGGTCAACTAAGGAATACTCTTTTGCTTGTACTTTCCTCTACATGTCATCTGGCCATGTCTGAATGACAGGCTGCCTGGTAGTGGCATCTTTACTTGATTCTCCCAAGTGTTCAGGTGTATAGACTCTTCCAGTCCTAGTCATTCCTTGTGGAGAATCAAATTCCTCTACTTTTGCCTTCCCTTTTCGCTGAGCTTCGGCAACATAATCCCAGGGTATTGCTTTTGAGTCAAATGGAGGTGTGGTTGATACTGTCACTGTGAAAGGTGTGACCACTTCTACTTCAAATAGAGTGAGGGTGGCCGCAGGTGGAGCCACTATCACGACCCCCTTTTTCTTGTGAAAATCGGGTTTGTGACATTTGGGAGACAACTCGTTCCCTTTTGGGAACTGGGTTTGAATTGAAGAGTCGCCACGTAATGATTTAAGTGCATTAGGACACTAAGAAAGGTTTGGTTTGAACAACCAGAGATTGGGTAAGGGCTCGAAATTATCCCAAGGGGAAGGTGTTAGGCACCCCTCAGGATCCACTAGTGTGGTTCCCGGCCAAACTATTGTTGTGACTTAAGTGCAAATAACACATAGGCAAATAAAGACTTCAAATAAGAGGGAATTTTCACGTAATGGTTACAAATAAACAAAGGTAGGAAAAAAGAACTAAAAGGAGTTGATTTTCTTAAAAGAAATGGTTTCAAAAAGATTTAAAAGAAACAAAGAAAACAAAGGGAAAAGGGGTCCTAGGTTTATTAATAATATGGATCACCCCATACAACATCGGATAATCACTCCTCAATGAGGGGTTACATGAGATGTTATCGCGTGGTCATCATATCCATATCTACCCTTTCCCACCCCATTGAGGTATTAAAGCACTGAATGGTCTCGCTTATTTATTGCATGCTATTACCCATCCCCATCTTATCATCCCCGGAGGCACTTGAGACTACTAATCCTAAAGAGAGGAGGTATTAGGCTTATTTGTGGTTTCAAAGGTAAAATACTAAGGCGATAATCAAAACATGTATGGCAAGTTTGGGGAAGCATATAAACAAATGAAAAACCTCAAACAGACCTCCTTTAAGCAGAGAAAAGCAAGTAGCTAGCATGACTTACACATACTGTTTAGGGTTTGATTAAACTTAAAGGATCGAGGCAGTCAGTTTTATTACATAGTTCAGATAAGAAGCCCGAATCAGGCCTGCCTACTGGTTGTAGCATATAAAATCTGATTCAGTTTATAAACTTTCACCCTATGGCTTGCCTAAGTGTTAGACGAAGACCCCTATAGGCATAATATCTACTTTTTCCAGAAACAAACACGAATATATACTGATTTAAGAAAATCATTTGTTATTAAAGAAAGGCGAGTTTTAGCAAAAGAGCATGCGTCATTGTTACTGGTTTTAGACCTATAAGCTAGTGAAACGATTTAGATTCGGTTAAGGATCCTATAGGCATGCTTTCTATGTGTTGTCGATTTTGGACACTTTTATAAACGTAGTAAAAAATGCAGAAACCTTATAGGCATGACATCTATAAGCTGAATTTCGTTTAAAGCCTATGAACATGATATCTAATTGCAGTTGATTATTTAAGAACTACGAACATGTTTGCCTGATGAGGAATGCATATGCAAGATTCAGAAAGAACCAATATGCAGGGTATCTACATGATGTGCAGAAATTCAGAAATTCCTATAGGCAGGATATCTATATGCTATGCAGAAGTTCAAAAATAAACTATAGGCATGGTACCTACATGAGAATGCAAGATTCCTATAGGCATGGTATCTATATAAGAATGCAAGATTTTTATAGACATGGTACCTATATGAGAATGCAAGATTCCTATAAACATGGTATCTATACATGAAAATGCAGAAATTCTTATAGACATGGTATCTAGACGCGAACACAAGATTCCTATAGACATGGTATCTATATGAGAATGCAGAAATTCATAAACTCCTATAGGCAGGTTATCTACCCCTTTTGCATACATAGTTACCCTTCCTCTAAACTGACCATCCCCGAGAGTTTTGTTATAAAATTATTACAACCTAGAAAAGTAAAGTAAAGGAAAAATACATCAGAAATGGAAAACTACAACCAGGGAGAGCCTGATTCATACTTCCTTTCTGAAGTATGAAGTAAATCAACTCCAAGAGATCATATTTCAAAGCCTTTCTCCTATTTGAGGAGTGTCAAAGTTCCCTAAGAGTATCATATGAACTCCGGGCAGTGCTTACACCCAAATGTATCACGGATGAAGCCATAATGTAGTATGGAAGGGCTAGCTCTTAGGTGTCCAAGTTCAGAGGGAGCTCGAGGTCCCAAGGCAAGGCTCACGAGAGAGGAGCAGAACTTAGGGACTAAGAGAGAGTGCAAGTGCAAAAGTAGGATTCTGAAAGGGGAAAAGGGAAAAGGGAAACAACTCACATCATTACACATAAGGGTATAGGGGAATGGTAAGTTGCAAGAGGCAACAGAAAAGAGGGATGAAGGGCATACCCAGCAATGGGAGATGCTGGCACACCCTCTGGCCTGTTTGCTTAGAGGTCAAGACCCCAGTGGTTCAAACTTAGTTCATGGACAACAACTTACATTGCCATGCCTTAAGTCACCACTCAAAATACATAGGGGTGGTAGAGGAATGGGGGTTCATAACAAAACACACATAAGAAAATCAGCATGCTAATTTAAGTGCTGAGATATACAGAAATAGCAGATAAACATGGATACAAAAGCAGTAACTACACATTGTTGTGGTGCTAAGAATTAAATTAGGACATGCTAGTTTTCAGGAAAACAAGTAAAAGAAAGCAGTAAGTCTTGTAAAACAGGCCACAATGCAGTCAAGAAGAGAATATTATTATGAGAGAGTATGAGTTCAGAAGGATTCTGATGTTGTAGTGTGTGAAGAGGGTCATGCCTTTATAGTGTAAAAATCAGGCAGAAATAAGGCAAGAAAAATAGTTAAGGAACTGATTGTCAATCAATTATATAAGGCTTCCCTTAATTAAGGGATTCAGATTCAAACAAGTGAAAACCATTTAAGGAAAAAAATTGAGTAAGCACTTTGTGCACAACATGCAATCAGGGGAAAATACATAAAAAGTTATTTAAGGACAAGGTTTTGAAATACACGGTTTGTTCAAATAAGGTAAGCAAATCTATTAACAAACAGTAAATCAATAGAGTCTGAGATTATGGATGAATGAACCGAGTCGGAAAAGATGAAGAAGGGTTTTAACTTAGGCCGAGTAACGTGGAGAATCAGCAAACAATGGAAAGAAATCAATCAAGCCATATTCAGAAGGAAGTTTGCACTAATTGCAAATTTGAAAAACATTTAGAGGAAAATTCATCATATATAAGGAGCATGTGAGCATGAAAGAAGACTGTCGTGTAAATCAGTAGAAAAAATCCAGTGTAGAAGTGTTTAGCAAAAAGTTCAGCATTGTATGAAAACAAAGATGTCCAAACTCATTTCAGAGACTCAAAGTCAGTCTAAAAGAGTTAAGGGTTCTAAAATAAAACCCTAGTTCAATCAAACCTCGGCAGAAACCCCAAATTCTAGGGTTTCCACCTTGAATCAAGTACAGAGATAAGGAGGCAAATAGTCGAATAGAAACATGTTTAGAGGTTTCAGAAAAGAACTGAAACTTCTAACATGTTTCTTCCAGCAACAGAACTCATGAATAGCATGTAAATACAGTAGAGGGGTTCAAGGCAAACAGAGTAAAGAAACTAATTCGAAACATGATGAGAAAAGACTGATAAGAACAGTAGAAGAAAGCATGCTTAAGAAGATCCTTTTAAAAGAAACTTAAACAAAGTTCAATAGAAGAAAAATAGTAAGAACACATAAGAAAACGGTAGAAGAATACAGTAGGCGAAACATACCAGAACATAGTACAAGAAAATAGCAGGACATAGTAGAAAATCATACAAAAGCATAGTATAGAAAGCACAGTAGAAGAACATACAAGAACGGAACATAGAAAGCACAGTAGAAAAACATACATGGTAGAAGGAAAACATAGAACACAGAGGCAAATACACACAAAAGAAAAGGAAAAGAAAGTCAAAGAAACACTTAAGCATTTTCAGAAAACCCTAAATCGTAAAAGAAAGACTTTGAAAAGTAATTTTCGAAAGAAAAGTTAGGGAGATCGTTTGAAAACTCAAAGAGAGCACAGATACACAACGGATCTGGTATGCTGGAGCAAGGCCGGCGATGACTCTGGAACCTTGAATCGACAGAGGTCTAGGTGCAAACCTTCGAGGCCAGGATTTGAATCTTCAAAGATTAGGTGTGTAAGAGCAACATGAGGTAGGTATAAGACTCCTATAGCCCTGGAAGCCATGGATTCCGGTGGCTTTCAGGGTGGAAGCGGTGAGAGGCGACTAGAGTTCTGAGAAGACTCGAGAGAGTTTGAGAGATTCCAGGGTTTTAGAGGAGGCTGGGGTTGTGAAATGGTTAGGGTTAGGGGGTAGGTCGGGATTAAAAAGGAAAGGGTATTTGGTGGCTGTTGATCATTTTGATCAACGGCCTGGATTAATTGAGTAGGTGGGGCGGTTTAACAGGGTTGGGTTTGGGTTAGTTCAAACAGGGATTGGGTCAGGGTAATTGGGTTTAAAATTGGGTTCAATTGGAGGTTCAAATAAGGCTAAAATTGCAATAAACGGGGCTAACATTTAAATAATCATTTTCCCTTATTTATTTTATAAAAAATAGTAAAATAATTTCTGGAAATAAATTAAAGGTACTAAAATGGTTAATAATATGTAATTATAAAATTAAAAATACTGGAGTCAATTTTATAATTATGAAAATAATTAAATCTTAAAATAGGCTAATATCGCAATTATATGCAATTTAGCTTTAAAAATACTAAATAAAATTGTAAAAATATGCAAAACTTATGAAAACTATATTTTAATATAAATATGAGAATCCAATAAGTGAATCACCCAAAATGATAATTTTGGGGATAATTATTGATTTTTTCTTGATAAAATAGGGCAATAAATAGATTTAAAAATTTATAAAAATTAATAGAAAAATAGTAAAACCTTGGGACATACTTATATATGCATATAACTGCTATTTTGAAAGTATTTTGCATATAAAAATATACAGGTAAAACTTGGGTATCAACAACTGTCCCTCTTTACCCGGGAAGGATGAAAGAGTTATCAGGTAAAGATATGATGGCCAATTTTGACCAAATGGAATGGTTTGAAGAATTTGACCAAGCTCTAGCTCTTGAGCTGCCTACATATCCCCGGTCTTATAGGAATCAGGCCATATGTAGTCCAAAATCCGTCGGCGGAATATGCCGATGGAGATTTTCCAAGATGGACACGATATTTGGGTTAGGATGGATGGTTAAAGTCTAATATATTTGTGGGAACTGGAGCGGGATTTCTCCTACTGAGACGGCCGCTACTCACCGGTTTACCTGCAAATGAACCATATGTTGTGCGGAAATTTAAACATGATGCAAGTTCCCGTCGGACCATGAAATGTTATCTTTGGACGGTTAGGATGACATCCTCAGACCATGATGTCTTGGGCCATGAAGTGTATAATAAAGATTTGCAGGCCATGAAATGGTGCTCTCGGGCTATGAGAATGATGCCTCTGAACTATGACGCCTTTGAATAATGATATGCAAAAGATAAAAGGGGTCCTCAGGCCATGGCATGGCTTTCTCGGGCTATGAAAATGGTGCCTCCGAACAATGACACCTTCGGATGATTTGGTGATCTTTCAGCCTATGAGATGCAGTAGGTGGCGATCTTTCAGCCAATGCAAGATGTAAATAAAGTGGCGATCTTTCAGCCGATGCAAGATGTAAATGAAGTGGCGATCTTTCAGCCGATGCAAGATGTAAACAAAGTGGCGATATTTTAGCCATGCAAGATGTAAATAAAATGGCGATCTTTCAGCCATGCAAGATGTAAATAAAGTGGCAATCTTTCAGCCATTCAAGATATAAATGAAGTGGCGATCTTTCAGCCATGCAAGATGTAAATAAAGTGGCGATCTTTCAGCCATGCAAGATGGAGGTAGAGCTTAACCTCGGAAGGCGGAATGGTAGCCTTATGCAATGTAGAGAATGCAGATGGAGACAGAGCTTAGTCTCGGAAGGCAGAATGGTAGCCTTATGCAATGCAGAGAATGCAGATGGAGACAGAGCTTAGTCTCAGAAGGCAGAATGGTAGCCTTATGCAATGCAGAGAATGCAAATGGAGGTAGAGCTTAACCTCGGAAGGCAGAATGGTAGCCTTATGCAATGCAGAGAATGCAGATAAAGGTAGAGCTTAAACTCGGAAGGCAGAATGGTAGCCTTATGCAATCCAAAGAATGCAGATGGAGGTAGAGCTTAACATCAGAAGGCAGAATGGTAGCCTTATGCAATGCAGAGAATGCAGATGGAGGTAGAGCTTAACCTCGGAAGGCAGAATGGTAGCTTTATGCAATGCAGAGAATGCAGATGGAGGTAGAGCTTAACCTCGAAAGGCAGAATGGTAGCCTTATGCAAGAAGTAAAAATGGCAAATGGCAATAGAGTTTTACGGATAGCAGTTGCGAGCAAGTGCAACAGTTCGGAGAGTTGTATTCCTGAAATTTGTGAGTGAGCGTATAGTATATTTGATGATTTTGCAACTCAAGTGCCTGCATCCAAAGAAAAATCGTGAGTTTGTAAAGGGGGAAAGGTTAGTTCGTATCCTCGCTGGCTTTGCTTGACCTGCTCGGCTTTGATCTGGTGATATTGTACGTATCATTGGGGTAGCGTTGCTAAACAAGGCAATTTTAGTAATAAACATGCATGATTTAGTAAAAGCATAACATAAGTGCATAATTAATAATAATTTTCTTTAGATGAACCGACGACTGCGACGTGGTTCAAGACATTGCAACATCGCTTGCTCCGGAATTTTGAGGGTCCTCCTCAAAAGTCTGCCCCTGTTTACTGGGTTGCTGCTCCTGACGGCTGTTAATGATAAATGGCTGGAATCGACTTCGGAATTTTGAGGGTCCTCAAAATTCTGCCCCAGTTTCCAATAGCGGGGGAAATGGAAATTTTATTGAATTGTGACCGAACCCATAGGGCTGCCTACGTATCCCGTCTTAAACGGGAATTATGTCTGGCGTAGTTCAAATTACATCATAAAAGAAAGCATAAAGGTTACAAATAGTATCACTTGACTACGTCTGAATTGATCGGCTTTGGCCAGACTTCTCCGTCCATTTCTGCAAGTATGAGGGCTCCTCCTGTTAGAACCTGGTGAACCATGTACGGACCCTGCTAGTTGGGAGAGAATTTCCCTTTGGCTTCATCTTGATGTGGAAAGATTTTCTTTAACATCAGCTGCCCCGGTGTGAACTGTCTTGGCTTGACTCTTTTGTTGAAGGCTCTGGACATCCTGTTCTGATAAAGTTGACCACGACAAACTGCATTTATTCTCTTTCCATCTATAAGAGCAAGTTGCTCGTAATGATTCTTCACCCATTCTGCATCGTCTAGCTTTGCTTCCTGTATGATTCTTAATAAGGGAATTTCCACCTCGGCGGGAATGACTACCTCTGTACCGTAAACCAACATATAGGGGGTTGCTCCTATTGATGTGCGGACTGTGGTGCGGTATCCCAATAAAGCAAATGAGAGCTTCTCGTGCCACTGCTTATGCTTCTCTATCATTTTCCATAGTATCTTCTTGATATTCTTGTTGGCAGCCTCTTTGGCTTCGTTCATCTGAGGTTTGTAAGCTGTAGAATTCTTGAGTTTGATCTTGAAGGATTAACACATGGATTTCATCAAATCACTGTTGAGGGTGGAGCTATTATTAGTTATGATTGACTCTGGAATTCTGAACCGACACATGATACGGTCGCGGACGAAATCCACCACGACTTTCTTAGTCACTGCCATGTAAGATGCTGCTTCAACCCATTTGGTGAAATAATTAATTGCTACTAGGATAAACCTGTGCCCTTTTGATGCGGAGAGTTTGATTGGTCCGATAACATCCATTTCCCAGGCGGTGAACGGCCACGTCGAGCTTTTTGCATTAAGCTCATTTGGAGGCACCTTTGTCATGTCTGCATGTATCTGGAAGCGGTGGCACTTTCGGACATACTGGATGCAGTCTGTTTCTATAATCATCCAAAAGTAACTAGCTCGGAGTATTTTATTTGATAAAACAAAGCCATTCATATGTGGACCGCAGGTCCCTGCATGAACTTCCTCTAATAGCCTGGATGCTTCCTTTGCGTCGACACACCTTAATAATCCCAAATCACGAGTCCTCCTATACAAGATTCCTCCTCTGTGAAAGAAATTGTTGGATAACCTCCGAAGCATGTGCTTCTGAATAGCGTTTGTGAGCTCTAGGTATTCTCCTTTTGCCAAGTATTCCTTGATATCATGAAACCAAGGCTTTTCGTATGCTTCTTCTTTGACATGAGCACAGTAAGCGGGCTGATCATAGATCTTTACCAGAATGGGATCAATGAAATTCTTGTCTGGATGTTGTATCATAGATGATAGGGTAGCCAGTGCATCGGCGAATCCATTCTGGACCCTAGGAATATGTTGGAATTCTGACTTTGTGAACCTCTTTCTCAACTCCTACACATGATGCAGATAAGGGAGTATCTTGGAGTTCTTGGTCACCCATTCTTCTCGAACCTGATGTATAAGCAAGTCTGAATCCGCAATTACTAGCAACTCTTGGATGTTCATGTCAATGGCCATCTTGAACCTTAAGATACAGGCTTCGTACTCGGCCATGTTGTTGGTGCACGGGAACCTGAGCTTGGCAGATACTGGATAATGCTGACCGATTTCTGATACTAGGACTGCTCCTATGCCAACTCCTTTGAAATTTGCTGCTCCATCGAAAAACATTCTCCAACCGTCATAGGATTCTGCAATGCCTCTCCTATGAATGATACCTCTTCACCAAGAAAATATGTTTTCAGGGGTTTGTATTCTCCGTCCACGGGATTTTCAGCAAGGTGATCTGCTAGTGCCTGTCCTTTGATTGCTTTCTGAGTCACATAGACAATGTCAAATTCACTCAACAGGATTTTCCACTTGGCCAGCTTGCCAGTGGGCATGGGCTTCTGAAAGATGTACTTTAAGGGATCCATTCTTGATATGAGATATGTAGTATAGGCACAGAAGTAGTGCCTCAACTTCTGAGCTACCCAAGTCAAAGCACAACAGGTGCGCTCTAATAGAGAATACCGAGCCTCGTATGGGGTAAACTTCTTACTAAGGTAATAGATGGCCTGCTCCTTCCTCCCATTTTCATCATGCTGCCCCAGAACACAACCGAACGCTCCATCCAATACTGCAAGGTAGATTAATAGAGGTCTACCCAGCTCAGGCGGAACTAAGACTGGTGGTATTGATAGGTACTCCTTGATTCTGTCGAAAGCTTTTTGGCAATCATCGGTCCATTTGGTAGTGGCATCCTTCTTTAACATCTTAAAGATCGACTCACTGATGACCGTAAATTGTGCTATGAACCGGCTGATGTAGTTAAGTCTTCCCAGGAAGCTCATTACGTCCTTCTTGTTCTTTGGCAGTGGCAGTTCTTGAATAGCTTTGACCTTAGATGGATCCAGTTCTATCCCTCGGCGACTCACAATGAACCCAAGTAGTTTTCTGGCAAGAACCCCAAATGCACATTTTGCGGGATTCAGTTTCAAGTTGTATTTTCTCAGTCTGTTGAAGAACTTCCTCAAATCTTCCATATGGTAAGTGGCTTTCTTGGACTTTATAATGACATCATCTACATAAACCTCAATCTCCTTATGTATCATATCATGGAAGATAGTAGTCATGGCCCTCATGTAGGTGGCCCCTGCATTCTTTAACCCGAATGACATCATCTTGTAGCAGTACATCCCCCACGGCTTAATGAAATCCGTTTCCTCAGCATCTTCTTCGTCCATCCAGATTTGATGATATCCAACGAAGCAATCTACCAATGATTGCAACTCATGCTTGGTGCAATTATCGATTAGGATGTGTATGTTCGGCAAGGGAAAGTTGTCTTTTGGACTGGCCCGATTGAGATCCCGGTAGTCGACACAGACTCTGACCTTCCCATCCTTCTTCGGCACTGGCACAATATTGGTTAACCATGTCGGATACTCTACTACCCTGAGGACCTTAGCTTTGACCTGCTTAGTGACTTCTTCCTTGATTTTCAGACTTATGTCGGGTTTAAACGGTCTCGCCCCCCAAGTTCGTATCACAATTAATATCACATTTTGTAGATTGTCAGATTCCTACAAGGATTTATCTTTATAAATTAAACTTTCTTATTCCTTAGGTGTAAGACACCTATACAATTGTCATGAGTCATTTCTTAATTTGGTGGCCTTGTGCCACGTGGAGAGTGGGTGAAGATTAGTAATCTTTTCCCACTTATTAGTTAACTGGGTAATGTCCCGTTATCCGGTAATTAACCAATTACCCACATAATTTAAAAATTGCCCCAAATTACTTAAAATTCTATTTATTTTAAAATACTCTTCATACATATTTTATATAATATACTACCGTGTTCATATGGTACCTTGCATGGTACTAGTTCATATTTATCGGGTATTATCGCTCGACCCATATTGAACTCCAAATTATCCACTTTCAACAAAACTCGTTTTCTTTAATCTGTGTACCCCTTTATCCTTCAGGACCCTTATTTATCGCTTGTTATAAATAACGTAAAAATGTTAACGTCAAAATGAGCTCATCCCCGAGTCTACGTCAATTAATTGAAGAGAAAACTTTAACGTATAATACTTCAGGGTGCAACATTGTCGTAACTTAATACTGCGAAACGTACATCACTGTAATGTAAAACTGCAGAGCATAACATTGACGTAATATTGTGGGGCGTAACATAAACTTTCTGAGCTTCTGTTTTACCGGTGGACATGTCGGATCAGTTGGCAGTTTATGGGCCACAATAGATGTGCTCAAACCAGTCATGTCATCATATGACTAGGCGAATATGTCCTCATATTCCTTCAGCAATTCTGTGTATTCTTTCTTTTTTGACGGTGACAAATGAACGCTGATCCGAGTTTCTTTGATATTTTCTGCATCTCCCAGGTTAACATCTCGTTCTCGTCCAGGTTGGACTTAGGTCTGTTCTCAAAATTTTCAACCTCTATAACAATCTCTTCCGGTATATCATCTTCCTCTGAATCTATGTCTGTTTGTTGCGTTGTCTCGTTGCATGTCACAACCATTGGTTCATCAAGATAGGTAATAGTAATGTTGTATAAGTAAAGTAATGAGAGAAAATAATAAGAGTAAGATTTGTAAGGAAACCGAAATGCTTTGATAAATTTCATAACTGTTTTGAACATTGGACGATCTTATTGCGAAAATTCAAAAATACGAAAGGAAAATCAACTAGTAAAAATAAAAGATAGTGCATCATGCTTTGTTCAGCCTTGCTACCTCGAGGCTTTCCGGGCTCTGGTGGTTTTAATGGTCCAATTGTTGAGGCATGCTCCTCGTCTTACGGCATGTATGGAAGGGCCTTCCTCCCCCTCCTCCTTGAAAATGACACAACAATCCATGTCATCATCTTTTAAGAATAAATTCCTTGCTGCTGCCAGTGCTTCCTCTTCTTCCGACCCATAGATAATATCGGTCGGCTGGAAAGTCTGCTCCAAATGTGGTATTCACTACTCCAGCGGGTAGCATGGACCGCGCCATGGTGCCGACCAGTTGTTGAATTCCTCCCAAGTATACTCATATCCCAGACCGAAAGTGGTGCCATATTTCTTCAGTTTGATAGGCTTGGTGATTCCTTGGAGGTTCTTGCCAAGTCCCTTGCCAGGCTCATATCTTCTCCAGTTCAATATGCTTTCAATTTGTTGTCCCACCATTTGTCTTTGTCAACGGCGTTGACTCGCTCGATGTGGTGATAGGTTTCCCCGCCTATCTTTCTCCTTCCTCCAATCGTTGGGATGGTTTGGCGACTGTATATGGGATTGCTACCGTCTCCGTGAATGATCACCTCTTGGTGGTTCCACTCAAATTTCACCGCCTGATGCAGTGTCGATGCTACGGCCCCAGCGGCATAAATCCACAGCCGTCCCAACAGCAAGTTGTAAGATGCCGGCAAGTCTATAACCTGAAAATCAACGTGGCCCCATTTGCAAACACATGCTGATTTCCCCAATGGTGGATCTTTGAGAACCGTCGAAAGCTTTGACATTGATGGCCCCGTCCTTGATCTCATGCAGACCCTTTCCCAATGTTCTGAGTGTTACCAATGGACAAATATTGAGGCTGGACCCTCCATTAATCAGGACCCTATTGATAAAATAATCTTCGTATTGCACGGTGATGTGCAACGTTTTGTTGGGACTCAACCCTTCTGGTGGCAGTTCATCTTCATGAAAAGTGATCTTGTGACTTTCCAATACCTGCCCAACCATGTTTGCCATTTCTCCTCTGGTGATGTTGCTTGGTACATATGCCTCACTCAACACCTTCAACAAGGCATTCTTATGTACGTCGGAACTTTGCAGCAAAGCTAGGATAGAAATATGTGCCGGTGTTTTGTTCAACTGATCAATGACTGAGTATTCCTTGGCTTGTATCTTTCTCCAGAGATCATCGGGGCCAGTTTCAGGGATGCTCGGCCGACCAGAGGCCTGCTTACTCGACTCAGCTAAATGCTTTGGAGTATAAACCCTGCCGGTTCTTGTCATGCCTTAGGCCGCAACTGTCTTCCCGAATTTAGCTTTCCCTTTCCTTCTCGCCTCAGCTGTGTAATCCCAAGGTATGGAATTTGTATGGAATGGTGTTACGGCCGACATTGCTACTGGGATGGGCACCTTTACTCCGAATGGAGCATGTGTTTTGGAGGGTAAAACCGCAACTTCAAACGGTGCGTGTGCATTTACTAGAGACCCAAACTCGACTTCAATTGGTGTTGGTATCTTTGTAGGGGTGGTGCTTCAAATTCAATGGTACAAACATGTTTACCTCGGCATCCCCAGAAGGCTGAGTCTGGACTATGATCGGATTGAGGGTGACTAACGGCTTCTTTGCTTTGTCACCTTCTGTAATTAAACCGATCGATCCTTTGGGATCCCAGTCATCCTATATTTCAATCATGTGACACCTCCACCCTTATGGTCCGGCATATGGTTGTTGCAGACAATCGGAGTAGGCTCCTTTGATACAATGATCTTGTTATCGATCAGAGTCTGGATCTTATCTTTCAAAGAGCGGCATTCATCAATGGTATGTCCCTTCATGCCGGAATGGTATGCACCGGATTTATTTGGATTGACCCACTGAGAAGGGTTTTCAGGGGTTATAGCAGGGATAGGGGTGACATAACTAGCAGCTTTGAGCCTTTTGTATAGCTGGTCAATCAGTTTAGCAATGGCGGTATACTGTTTGGGGGGTTTGCAGTCGAAATTTGGTCGAGGTCTAGGAAAGTTTTGACGTGTGGGAGGTGATTGATAGTGGGATGGCTAAGCATTGTAGGCTTGGTAGACATGTGTAGGTTGGGAATATCTGGGTGAAGTAGGTTGATATGTAGGAGGTGAGAGTGATTGGTATGTAGGTAATTGAGCTTGGTAAGAGGGTGAGGGTGCTTGGTAATTCGGGGTAGGCTGATATGTGAGTGGAGGTATCAGATAGGCTTGGTATTTGATAGGGGATTTGGGTCTTTGTGCAACCATTACGGCACCTACGTCCCTTTTCTTGGACGTACCACCAGACAGTAAAGCCTTATTGGTAGCTTGCAAAGCTTCAAAGTTTGTAACCATACCATTTTTGATGCCTTCCTCGATCATTTCCCCTAGCTTGATAATGTTGGAAAATTTCTGGCTCTCGATCAACATCAGCCTTTCATAGTACTGCGAGTCTTGAGCCCGGACGAAAAGCTTGTTCATTTGTTCTTCTTCTAAAGCAGGTTTGACCTTAGCAGCTTTTGATCTCCAGTGAGTGGCGTACTCGTGGAATGTTTCCATGGGCTTCTTCTTTAAGTTCTGAATGTAGAACACATCTAGTGCATTTTCTCTGTTGAAACTGAACCTGTCCATAAAGTCGGACGCCATACTCACCCAGTTCGACCATTTATTCGGGTCTTGGTTAATTTACCAAGACAGAGGATCTCCCTTCAGACTCCTCATGAAAAGCTTCATGTGAATCCTTTCGTCTTTCCCTACTCCGACCATCTTGTCGCAGTATGTTAACAAGTGGACTCTCGGATCCCCTATACCATCAAATATCTCGAACGTAAGAGGTTTGTACCCCTCGGGAAGTTCAACATCCGGTTGTATGCAAAGATCTTCGTATTTCAACCCTTCAATCCCCTTACTTCCTTAGACACCCTGAATTCGACTAGTCAATTTCCTAAGTTTCGCAGCCAGGTTCCCGATGAGTGAGTCTTTATCATTAGACTCGGGTGTGCTTGAGACAGGTTGGGTGGAGGGTGGCATAGTTTCCACATAGATGGGGGTGTTATGGTGGGCGTGGAAATGGTCATTTGCGGAATTCAATGGTTCTGGGATAAGTAGTGGAGTGTGGCAAGTATTGCAGTGGTGGTGAGGAGCGGGATGGTTTTGTGGTTTTGGGATGTTTTGTGGAGGCGTGGGGTTCTGAGCGTTTGGAAAATTGATATCTGGAGTGGTGAGGGAAAATGATAAGTTCGCCAGATTCCAAACCTGATCAAGTTCCTCCTAAAATTTCAACAGTTTCTGCTCGAGTTGGGACTCACTTTCTTTGGAGACCTGAGCACCATGAGTGACCTCTACCCGTTCAGTTGAGTTTTCCTTTCTGGTGTTGTTCAAATCTTCCATCTTTCCTTTGTTCCTGCTTCTGATAGGACTAGAAGGAGGAGTGGGTGGAGGGCCCATTGTTCTTATGGAATATGATGACGATACCAGAGTGCACGAACTAATCTTTGGGGAGGGGAGTAAATAAAAAAGTAAAAACAAAAAGGTAACAAGTCAGTGGGGATTATAAGAAAGTGTTGCGATATTTAAACACATAGTGCAAGAATGTAAATCGCGTCCTTATTTGGGAGCCTCGTTGTGCCCGAGGTAGGCCTAGCGACAAATTTATTTGGAGAACTTATAATGCTAAATGCCTCATTTTATTGATAAAAGTAGACGAATCCCAAAACGATACTAAATAACAAGGAATAAAATGTCACTAGTGGCCATTGGTCTTATTACATTTCATAAAGTAAAAGAAAACTCCTATCTATTTGGTCCCAGAAGAACCTTCCCCAGACTCGACATCTTTGGCTCCATCGAACAGCTTCACTAGCTCGCGAAGTCCCAGCAGCAGGTAGGCTCTGGCCAGGTGTCCATCCTCGTTTCTTTCAGCATTCTGGCAGTACTCGATCCTCTTGAAAAACTTCCTTTCCAACTCCACTAAACACTCGTTCCAGGTATCCTAATCATTTGTTGACACTGACAGCTATGTCCTTCCACTCTTCAATCAGTTTTTGGTGGGCTTCTTGAATCTCACGGTGCTCGCTTTAACAATCCCGAATACTCTTGCGCAGTTGGTTGTATTTGACCTGTGCTTCAGCCCTTTCATCGATGATTCTGTGACCTCGAACAAACCCGGGTTTAGGCCCATCATTTTGAGAAAACCTCTACCCTTGCGATTTTCCGGCATTAACAAATCCTGGGTCTCCCATGGTATACCAGCCAATCCTTCTATTTCCTCTAGCAGGGGTGTCATCTCAATCTCTTCGAAGCGAAACACAGACCTATCACAACCCCAGAACAGAGTAGCAGCTTCTATGATTTTGTTGTTGGGTTGGACCTTCAGGAGGGAAGGTAGATTTCCTAGGTATTTCCGGACAAGAGTCTGATCACTGGAATGAAGATCCTCCCACCAACTTAGCAACCTTGAGTGGATGTTTGTGACCATGCTGAATCTGGGGACTTCGTGCCTCATGTTTCTGCAAGACAAAAGGGTTAGGCCCTTACCCCCCACCAGACTCGACTATTAAATACTAATAATTGGCATAAAAGCATTTAGTTCTCCAAATAAATGCACAAAACGTGATAGTGTACGTTTGGGTTTTTGGGAAACCCAGTGGACTTTGGATAGGGCTATCTTAAAGAGTCATTATGCGGATAACATAACTAATCGGCTAGGTTTGACCATGATGCATGCACAATTAAATAGAGTAACGTTTCTATGGGGTTTTAGACTAGTACCCTTGAGCGGATAACTCAAGAGGGAAAGTCACGGAACCGTCGACTACACCGTTGATCGACTGGTTTTTTCGCAAATATGCCTTTGCTGTATTTAAAGGGTGATAATATCGGAAGAGCGCGACCACTCATTATAAGCGTTGCTATGATATTTGTTTGGCACGAGTGGAATATGATGTTGGAAACATGCATATGCAATAATTAAAACAATATGTCACGTATTTGCACGTTCATAAAGTAATAATTACAATAATTTAAAACAGTAATAAAGGAGTGTAGTAAAGGAAAGCAGTGAAAGAAACAAGGGAAAGAAACAAGAGACAAGTTAGTTTTTTGCAGTAAAAGAGGGAATTAAATGCTTAAAGGTATTAAACAAATAAGGCACATAAAATGTAAAGTCACAATAATAGCTTGAAATGGTAGAAGCCTAAAAGATATCCCCAACAGAGTCGCCACGCTGTCGTGCCCCCCTTTTTCTCACAAAAATTGGGTTTGTGACTTTTGGGAGACAACTCATTCCCTTTCGGGAATTGGGTTTGAATTTATGAGTCGTCACCTAATGATTTAAGTGCATCAAGACACTAAGAAAGGTTTGGTTTGAACAACCAGAGATTGGGTAAGGGCTCGAATTATCCCAAGGGGAAGGTGTTAGGCACCCCTCAGGATCCACTAGTGTGGTTCCCGGCCAAGCTATTGTTGTGACTTAAGTGCAAATAACACATAGGCAAATAAAGACTTCAAATAAGAGGGGATTTTCACGTAATGGTTACAAATAAACAAAGGTAAGAAAAAGGAACTAAAAGGAGTTGATTTTCTTAAAAGAAATGGTTTCAAAAAGATTTAAAAGAAACAAAGAAAATAAAGGGAAGGGGGGTCCTAGGTTTATTAATAATATAGATCACCCCACACAACATTCGGTAATCACTCCTCAATGAGGGGCTACACGAGATGTTATCGCGTGGTCATTATATCCATATCTACCCTTTCCCACCCCGTTGAGGTATTAAAGCGCGGAATGGTCTCGCTTACTTATTGCATGTTATTACCCGTCCCCATCTTATCAGCCCCGGAGGCACTTGGGATTACTAATCCTAAAGGGAGGAGGTATTGGGCTTATTTGTGGTTTCAAAGGTAAAATACTAAGGCGACAATCAAAAAACGTATGGCAAGTATGGGGAAGCATATAGACAAATGAAAAGGCTCAAATAGACCTCTTTTAAGTAGAAAAAAGCAAGTAGCTAGCGTGACTTACACATACTGTTTAGGGTCAGATTAAATTTAAAGGATTGAGGTAGTCTGTTTTATTACATAGTTCATATAAGAAGCCCGAATCAGGCCTGCCTGCTGGTTGTAGCATATAAATTCTGATTCAGTTTATAAACTTTCACCCTATGGCTTGCCTAAGTGTTAGATGAAGACCCCTATAGGCATGATATCTACTGATTCCAGAAACAAACATGAATAGATACTGATTTAAAAAAATCGTCTGTTATTAAAGTAAGGCGGGTTTTAGCAAAAGAGCATACGTCATTGTTACTGGTTTTAGACCTATAAGCGAGTGAAACGATTCAGATTCGGTTAAGGCTCCTATAGGCATGCTTTCTATGTGTTGTCGATTTTGGACACTCTTATAAACATAGTAAAAAATTCCTATAGGCAGGGTATCTACATGATGTGCAGAAATTCAGAAATTCCTATAGGCAGGATATCTATATGCTATGCAGAAATTCAGAAATAAACTATAGGCATGGTACCTATATGATAATGCAAGATTCCTATAGACATGGTATCTCTATGAGAATGCAGAAATTCTTATATACATGGTACCTATATGAGAATGCAAGATTTCTATACACATGGTATCTATACATGACAATGCAGAAATTCTTATAGACATGGTATCTAGACGCGAAGGCAAGATTCCTTTAGACATGGTATCTATACGAGAATGCAGAAATTCATAAACTCCTATAGGAAGGTTATCTACCCCTTTTGCATACATAGTTACCCTCCCTCTTAACTGACCATCCCCGAGAGTTTTATTACAAAATTATTACAACCTAGAAAAAGTAAAGGAAAAATACATCAGAAATTAGAAAGTACAACCAAGGAGAGCCTGATTCAGACTTCCTGTCTGAAGTATGAAGTAAATCAACTCCACGAAATCATATTTCAAAGTCTTTCTCCTATTTGAGGTGTGTCAGAGTTCCCTAAGAGTCTTATATGAACTTTGGGCAGTGCTTACACCTGAATATATCATGGATGAAGCCATAGTGCAGTGTGGAAGGGCCAGGCCTCAGGTGTACAAGTTCAGAGGGAGCTCGAGGTCCCAAGGCAAGGCTCACGAGAGGGAGGCAAAACTTAGGGACTAAGAGAGAGTGCAAGTGCAGAAGTAGGATTTTGAAGGGGAAAAGGGAAAAGGGAAGCAGCTCACATCATTACATATAAGGGTATAGGGGAATGGGAAGTTGCAAGAGGCAACAGAAAAGCGGGCTGAAGGGCATACCCAACAATGCGAGATGTTGGCATACCCTGTGGCCTGTTTGCTTAGAGGTCAAGACCCCAGTGGTTCAAACTTAATTTATGGACAACAACTTACATTTTCATGCCTTAAGTCACCACTCAAAACACATAGGGGTGGTAGAGGAATGGGGGTTCATAACAAAACACATATAAGGAAATCAGCATGCTAATTTTAGTGCTGAGATATACAGAAATAGCAGATGAACATGGATATAAAAGCAGTAACTACACATTGTTGTGGTGCTAAGAATTAAATCAGGACATACTAGTTTTTAGGGTAACAAGTAAAGGAAAGCAGTAAGTCTTGTAAAACAGGCCATAGTGCAGTCAAGAAGAGAATATTATTATGAGAGAGTATGAGTTCAGAAGGAGTCTGATGTTGTAGTGTGTGAAGAGGGTTGTGCCTTTTATAGAGTAAAAATCAGGCAGAAATAAGGCAAGAAAAACAGTTAAGGAACTGATTATCAATCTATTGCATAAGGCTTCCCTTAATTAAGGGATTCAGATTCAAACGGGTGAAAACCATTTAAGGAAAGAAATTGAGTAAGCACTTTTTGCACAGCATGAAGTCGGGGGAAAATACATAAAAAGTTATTTAAGGACAAGGTTTTGAAATACACGGTTTGTGCAAATAAGGTAAACAAATCAATTAACAAATGGTAAATCAAAAGAGTCTGAGATTTTGCATGAATGAACCGAGTTAGAAAAGATAAAGAAGGGTTTTAACTTAGGCCGAGTAACAGGGAGAATCAGCAAACAATGGAAAGAAATCAATCAATCCATATTCAGAAGGAAGTTTGCACTAATTACAAATTTGAAAACCATTTAGAGGAAACTTCATCATATATAAGGAGCATGTGAGCATGAAAGAAAACTGTCGTGTAAATCAGTAGAAAAAATCCAGTGTAGAAGAGTTTAGCAAAAAGTTCAGCATTGTATGAAAACAAAGATGTCCAAACTCAGTTCAGAGACTCAAACTTAGTCTGAAAGAGTTAAGGGTTCTAAAATAAAACCCTAGTTCAATCAAACCTCGGCAGAACCCCCAAATTCTAGGGTTTTCACCTTGAATCAAGTATAGAGATGATGGGGCAAATAGTTGAATCGAAACATATTTAGAGGTTTCAGAAAAGAACTGAAACTTCTAACATGTTTCTTCCAGAAACAGAACTCATGAATAGCATGTAAATACAGTAGAGGGGTTCAAGGCAAACAGAGTAAATAAACTAACTCGAAACATGATGAGAAAAGACTAATAAGAATAGTAGAAGAAAGCATGTGTAAGAAGATCCTTTAAAAAGAAACTTAAATAAAGTTCAATAGAAGAAAAATAGTAAGAACACTTAAGAACACGGTAGAAGAATATAGTAGGCGAAACATACCAGAACATAGTAGAAGAAAATTGCAGGACATAGTAGAAAAGCATACAAGAGCATAGTATAGAAAATACAGTAGAAGAACATACAAGAACAGAACATAGAAAGTACAGTAGAAGAACATACATGGTAGAAGGAAAACATAGAACACATTATAGGCAAATACACACAAAAGAAAAGGAAAAGAAAGTCAGAGAAACACTTAAGCATTTTCAGAAAACCCTAAATCGTAAAAGAAAGACTTTGAAAAGTAATTTTCGAAAGAAAAGTTAGGGAGATCGTTTGAAAACTCAAAGAGAGCACAGATACACAACGGATCTAAAGAGATCGGGGAAAACCTCGAAGGGTTAGGGTTTCAGAAGAACCCTAGAAATGAGAAAGGCTTTGAAAAGGTCACCGATGTGAGTCAGAGAGGTCAAAAGCAGGCTCAAAACACCATGGTACGCCGGAGCAAGGCCGGCGATGACTCTGGAACCTTGAATTGGCAGAGGTCTAGGTGCAAACCTTCAAGGCCAGGACTTGAATCTTCAGAGATCAGGTGTGTAAGAGCAAAAAGAGGTAGGTATAAGACTCTCATAGACCTGGAAGCCATGGATTCCGGTGGCTTTCAGGGTGGAAGCGGTGAGAGGCGGCTAGGGTTCTGAGAAGACTCGAGAGAGTTTGAGAGAGTGCAGGGTTTCATAGGCGGCTGGGGTTGTGAAATGGTTAGGGTTAGGGGTAGGTCGGGATTAAAAAAGGAAAGGGTATTTGGTGGCCGTTGATCATTTTAATCAACGACCTGGATTAATTGAGTAGGTGGGGTGGTTTAATAGGGTTGGGTTTGGGTCGGTTCAAACAGGGATTGGTTCAGGGTAATTGGGTTTAAAATTGGGTTCAATTGGAGGTTCAAATAAGGCTAAAATTGAAATAAACGGGGCTAACATTTAAATAGCCATTTTCCCTTATTTATTTTATAAAAAATAGTAAAATAATTTCTGGAAATAAACTAAAGGTACTAAAATGGTTAATAATACGTAATTATCAAATTAAAAATAGTGGAGTCAATTTTATAATTATGAAAACAGTTAAATCTTAAAATAGGCTAATATCGCAATTATACGCAATTTAGCTTTAAAAATACTAAACAATTGTAAAAATATGCAAAAATTATGCCAGCTATATTTTAATATAAATATGAGAATCCAATAAGTGAATCACCCAAAATGATAATTTTAGGGATAATTATTGGGTTTTTCTTGATAAAATAGGGCAATAAATAGATTTAAAAATCTATAAAAATTAAGAGAAAAATAGTAAAACCTTGGGACATACTTATATATGCATATACCTTCTATTTTGAAAGCATTTTGCATATAAAAATATTCAGGGAAAAATTGGGTATCAATAGCCACCTCTACCTCAAATGGATTCGATGCAGCCACCTCGACCTCGATTGATGACTGAGTCTGTACCACAATAGGAGTAAGTGTGACTGTAACTTTAACGGCATTGCCTTCTCAAATAAGCCCAATCGACCCCTCAGGTTATCATTCTTCGTTTGTCTCTATCGCATATACTCTACCACCTCTATGATCAGGGAGTGGGTTGTTTCGAACATTAGGTGTGGCTTCCTTGGCCTGTATGACCTTGTTGTTGATTAGCGTTTGGATCTTATACTTCACTGTTCGAAACTCATCAGTGGTGTGCCCCTTCATACTGGATGGATTCTCCAATGCCACAGCAGGGATAGGGGTGACATATCCAGTGGTTTTCAACCTTTCATATAGTTGGTCAATGGGTTCAGCAATGGCGGTGTATTGTATGGGTGGCTTGTGGTCAAAGTTTGGTCATGGTCTTAGATAATTTTGATGAGTTAGGGGTGATTG
The DNA here is from genome assembly GCF_000715075.1 of Nicotiana tabacum. Lineage (NCBI taxonomy): Eukaryota > Viridiplantae > Streptophyta > Magnoliopsida > Solanales > Solanaceae > Nicotiana > Nicotiana tabacum. Next base: position 123,977,157 of record NC_134080.1, on the reverse strand, counting down.
GCAATGAGACGATTGAGAGTTATAGGTGTGATGGACAGTGGCTGGTTAGGAATATCTGGGAGATGAGGGTTGATATGTGGGCGGTGATGCTTCGTATGTGGGCGGAGGTGTTTGATATATGGGTGGAGGTGTTTGATATGTAGGTGGAGGTGCTTCATAGGTGGGTGGAGGTGTTTGATAGGTAAGTGGAGATTTTGGGCTCTGGGCCACCATTACTGCCCCAACGTCTCTCTTCTTTGATATGTCGCCTGATTGTAACGCCTTGTTTGTGGCCTGTAATGCCTCAAAATTCGTTACCATCCCGCTTTTCATGCCTTCCTCAATTCTTTCCCCAAGATTGATGATGTCAGAGAATTATGGTTTTCAATGACCATCAACCTTTCATAATATGCGGATCCTATGCTCTAAAGAAGAACTTGTTCATTTGTTCCTCGTCTAAAGATGGCCTGACCTTGACCGCTTCCGACATCCAACGAGTAGCATACTCGTGGAAGGTTTCGGTATGTTTCTTCTTAAGATTCTGGATGTAGAAAACATCTGGTGCATTCTCTATATTTAACCTGAACTGGTCCATGAAATTTGATGCCATACCCACCCAATTGGACCATTTCTTGGGATCCTGGCTGCTGTACCAGGACAAAGCATCTACAGTAAGACTCCTCATAAAGAGCTTTATCCGGATCTTTTCGTCTTTCCCAACCCCAACAAGCTTGTCACAATAGGTCCTTAGATGAACCCTGGGATCACCTGTACCATCAAACATTTCGAACTTGGGAGGTTTATATCCCTCTGGCAATTTTACATCTGGTTGTATGCACAGGTCTTCATAGTTCAGACCTTCTATTCCCTTGCCTCCCTCGACACCCTAAACCTGACTTTTTAGCTTCTTGAGTTCTTCATCCATGTTTTTGATTAGCAGGTCCTTCTCGGTGGATTCTGGTGTGTAGGAGATTAGTTGGGCAGAGTGAGGTACGGTTTCCACATATATGGAGTTGTTTTGGTGAGTGCCAGGTGCTTGGGTGTAGTGGTGGTCGTTGGTTGAGTTGTAGGGATCGGGGATGAGTTGTGGTGTGTTTTGGGGAGTGTGATAAGTGGCGGTTGGTGGGTACTGAATTGGTTGATGGTGGTGTTGTGGCGGAGTTGGTATAGGTAGGGTATTGAAATTTTGGGGTGGGGTTGCATATTGATGCGGTGCAGGAAGGTTTTATGGGTGTTGGTTTGGTGTGTTTTGGGGAGGTGCTGGGTTCTTTGTATTGATGTCAGGGACATTCAGGGTAAGGGATAGGTTTTCCAAGTTACGGACCTGCTCAATCTCTCCCTATAGCTCCAATATCTTTTGTTGCAATCTCAAGACTAGATCATTTGGCGCCGGAGTATTCCTATCGTCTGAAGTTTCTACATTCTCTTTTGAATACCACTTAAGTCATCCATTTTCATTTTTCCTTTGCCTTTGGTATTTCTTGGAGGAGGAGGGGTGGAGGGCCTCTAGATCTGGTATGATATGCTGATGATGCCAGTATGAGCAAACCAACCTAAAGGGATGAGAATAATCGAAATAAAGAAAAATAAAAGGTAACAAGTCAGTGAGGATTTTGAAATGTTTGCAGTATTTAAACATATATTACGGAAATGTAAATTCATGTCTTAATTTGGGAGCCTCGTTATGCCCGAGGTACTCCTAGCGACAAATAGATTTGAAGAAATTTAGATGCTAATAAATACTTTATTTCATAATGTAAAAATAGGCGAATCCCAAAACGACACTAAGACAATAGAAAAGTAAGTCACTACTGGCATTTGGCCTTATTACATTTGGAAAGCGAGTAAACCTAATATATTTGGTATTAGAAGGACCTTCCTCAGGTTGAATGCTCTTGTCGATCAAATCCTCCAGTTCGCGTAGGTTCATCAGTAAGAATGCCTTTGCCAAATGTCCTCCTTCGTTTCCCTCAGCGTTCTGGCAGTCGGTGACTCTCTTCCTCAATTTTTTTTCCAATTACATCAGACTATATTCCAGATATTCTTGCTTTTCGCTAGATTTGACGGCCCTCTCTTTCCCTTCATTGATTTGGTCACTTGATGGAAGATTCCTCCACCAGTCTAGCAAGAGTGAGGGTGTGCTAACCATACCGAAGCTGGGGACCTCGTTCCTCATTTTCTACAAAACAAAAAGGTTAGGCCCTTCTCCCCCACCAGACTCGACTATTTATACATTCATGTTTAACATTAATGGCATTTAGTTCTCCAAATTAATGCACAGAACGTGGTTGTGTCCATTGTGATTATGGAAACCCCGGTGGACCTTTGGATAAGGCTCGTCTTAAAGGATTATTATGTGGAAAACATATTAATCCGACTAGGTTTGATCATGATGCATGCACAATTATAATCAGAGTAAGGTTACTATAGTGGTCTAGACCAGTACCCTCAAGCGAACAACTTGAGGGGGAAGGCACGGAACCGTCGACTGCACCGCTGATCGACTAGTTTTACCGCAAATAAGCCTTTCCGAATTTAAGGGTAATAAATAGAAAGAGCGCAACCACTCATCAAGCGTTGCTATAGGATTTAATACGCACGAGTGGAATATGATATGGAGCATGATTTATGCAACAATAAATAGCATGTAGACAAGTATTTGCACGTAAAAAATAATAAATGCAGTGTTTAAATAATTCAAGACAGTTACAGAAAAAGAAAACAAGGAGACAAGTCAGTTTCAGGAATAAAAGAATCATAAATGCTTTAAAAAAATAAACAGTTAAATTCAAATAAGGGGAAAGGGTACGGGATGGAGCATGCTTGGACTAATTCACAAAAGATAAGTTCATTATCGTAAGAGACTAAAAATATCCCCAGTAGAGTCGCCATGCTGTCGCGCTCCTTTTTTTCCCTCCGCGGAGAGAGAGAAGTCCGGGTTTCGACATTCATGGAGGTAATGACTCATTTCCTTTTGGGAATTGGATATTTGAAGAGTCACCACCTAACAGAGTATGGTCCGTTAGGACACCTAGAGTAATTAACTCTTAGACTAATTTGCATTACTAGAGATTTAGGGTAAGGGATCAAAATAACCTTGAGGGGAAGGTGTTAGGCACCCCTCGTGGTCCACAACTGTGGGTTTCGGCCGAAATTAAACTATGTGAATTAGTCCTCTTAACAAATAAATAGTTTAAACACATATTTGCAAATAAAGGCATGTTTTTGACATTCTAAGTACATGTATGGTTCAAGTAATGAAAACAAGGGAAAAGGTTTGAACACATAAAGAGAAGTAAATTTGTTTAAAACATATAAGAGTTGGGAAAAGAGGGGTCCTAGGTTGTGTCACGACCCCAGTTCGCCCTCCGTGAACTGTTGGGACGGCACCTAGTCCCTACAACTAGTTAAGCCTAACAAATGCGGAAAATAAATGAAAACTTGCGAAAATAGTAATTTAAAAGCCAAAAATAACCGAATGAAACACAGTATATAGAATACCGCTCGGCATATAACACACAACTTCTCAAAATCTAATACACTATCCCAAAACCCGAAATCTCACGGAAAACACAAGCCTTTGAATATCTAACAGTCTAACTCCAGAATATCTAACAATAAAGATATAAAGAAGGGCAATGTTTAACAACTAGAGTAGAAAGGGAATCCTCGATCTGCGGACGCGGCAGATGTACCTAGAAGTGTCTAGAGCAGATGCATCCCTCAAGGATGGTAGGCCTGAGTAGCAGTACTTGGATCTGCACATGAAAAACATGTCCAGAAAGGGCATGAGTACACCACAGTGGTACCCAGTAAGTGCCAAGCCTAACCTCGGTAAGGTAGTAACGAGGAAGGTAAGGGCCCTACTGAGGTTAAACAAGATTATAAAGTTCAACAGTATGGAATAGAACAATATAAATAAGTACAACAGTGAAAATAACACAGGATATATAGGACAACAACAACTATACAGAAGCAAGGTAAACACGGAAGTGAAATACAGCTCAACACCAATGATAACAAATTCGGGGATTTTCCAGGATACCATCCTGTAGTCCAAAATACACAAATCCGATAAGTCTCCTGGGATACCGTCCCGTAGTCCAACTCATAGTGCACGGGGATCTATCGGAATCCCGTTCCGTAGTCCCAAATGTAAATACCCAGTACTGGGGGAATTTACCGAGTGCATTCCCGTAGTTCTATATAACTATGCAGGGGGAGCTACCGAAATCCCACATCCGTAGTCCGAAAATAAACAAATAGGGTGGGAACTACCGGAATCACACATCCGTAGTCCCAATGTAAATACACAGCAGCAGCAAGAGAAATATTTAGAAAATGGAAATTTCATAGTAAGGCAACAAGTAATTCTAGCCTAGCATGCTGCACAGAATTCAGGTAAAACAGGTTGAACAAATAAGGCAATTAAATCACTTAGACATGCTTTCCTAAGCTAACAACAAGCTTAATAGTACACGTAATAAAAACAGGAAAGGAAACATACTAGTAAATGCTTAATGAAAACCGGATTATCCAACAATTTGCACAAGTACAGACTCGTCACCTCATTTACAAGGCATTTCAATTACCAAATATACCAATCCTAAGGGGAAGGTCCCCCACACAAGGTTAGACAAGCCACTTATGTCACGACCTGAATCAGAGGGCCGCGATGGGCACTCGGTGCTTTACTCAACCGAGTACCAACGTAACATATCTTTCTTATCATACTATCATGAGTAAATGAGCCAGAAAACCGGTCATGAGATAACAAGAATAAAACATAAGGGAATACTCAACATATGAAGACCCAAAATGATATACAAACTTATATATGTGACATACGGGCCTATAAGGCCGACATGACCATTTGTAAACTCAAAACATAGGCCGACAAAGCCATACAAGTGTCCCTACACCTGACATCTGTCTACAAGCCTCTAAGAGTACATAAAATCATAAAGATCAGGACAGGGCCCGCCATACCAATCAATACATATCCAAAGCATACTGACCAACTAGGCAACTCCGGAGCAAGTGGAGTGCACCAACACCTTCGCTGAGTTGATAGCCTACTAGGAGGACTATCAACCTATCAATCGGGACCTGCGGGCATGACACGCATCATCCCCAGACAAAAGGGATGTCAGTACGAATAAAGTACCGAGTATGTAAGGCAGGAAAGCATAAACAAGAACAGTAATGTAAAGAGAGATAGAGGAGATACAACCTGTAACATCTGAGTGCCTCTGGGGGATACTGACATGAAATGCATAATACATATATATACATGAACTTTTTAAAAAACATTTGCCTCTGTGGGCATCATCATCATCATATCGTACCCGACCTCAAAGAGGACTCGATAAAAACGTACCCGGCCATCATAAGGCTCGGTAGAATCGTACCCGGCCACGTGGAGCTCGGTAAACCCAACTGATCAGTGGTTGCACAATAGATGCCATACCTGGCCGACTATAGCACGGCTCGATAGAGTAAAATAGATACATATATATAATGCATGCTCGACTCATGGAATCACGTTCTAACCCTTTAGGAGTGATGTAAGGTCATTGCACCTTCGATTAACATTATGGACATCCCTACCATCAATATGAACCTTAGTGGGATTTATGGATCATACACACTTGTTTAGAATAACTTTATAAGGAAAGAACAACATGGACAACCTTAGTTTCTAGGAGTAGATCTATTATAAATTAGCGTACCGTTTATGTTCATGTCACTTTAGATCATGCCAAAAGAAAGAAGTAAGTGCCTTAACATACCTTGTATATTCTTCCCAACCTCAAGCTATGCAATTTCTCGGCTCCTTAGTCTACAATAAGAGAAATGACACTCTCATTATCGTTTAAGCGTCGTAACTATTATGTATCGACCACAACCTATTTTACAATGAAACGGACAGAACCTCCCCTATATATATGACTTCACACTAGTCAAAACAATCACAAACAGCCCAACATACCCCTATCACTTCATACACAACACGACAACCATAATAGTGTCAGCCAACCCGAAAATGTTACGACGAACGACCAACAAACAACCTTGACATTATGTGGTGTTTCTCCACAACCTTCCTCCTCTCAACTCCATAAAAATAGTAGTAAAAGAGAAAACCCAATACCAACTCTAAACAGCCCAAAAATATTCCCACAAGTTCATCAACTCAAAAATAATTTTTCAGTTTACTTAAACACGTTTCGACTTGTCCTTTCTTTCAAATTGGGAAATACAACCAAAAGTACATCATTATACCTCTTATCCAATAAAACAGCCATGAATTCAACTTAAAAATAAGTTTACAACCAGCCAACCATTACACAAGAACAAACAACATACCATTCTTTCGAAACTAGCTAGGTCTATTCTTTACGATCGAGTTACAACTCGCAAACGCATAGATAATGGAAGGAGAAGCATAAACTTACCTTGTACTGAGTATAACCCACGAAACCTGGTCCTTTTTCATCAAAAATAAGTTCCTCAACACGGATACAAGAAGGATAAAGAGAAACTAGCAAGTTGTCCTGACTTTTCAGCACTAGAATCGCGTCGTAACACCCGGAATACCCTAGGGTTTGTGTGGGATTTTGGGGGAGGAGTTGCAGGGGTTCAATTAGGTTTTCTTGGTCTGAAAGATAGGTGAAATAACGTAGTTTATAATCCCTTAAAAGTCCCCTCTTGACCGACTTAGTTGAGGCCTCTCTTTTTGGCAAGTAGGTGATGCACCTACTTGTCACCTACTAGTTGCGCGGTCTCGCGAAAATACGAATATCTCTATACTCCGAGATCGTATTGATAAACGGTTTAATGAGTTGAAAACTAGAATCATAGATCTACAATTTCATATGTATATCATCCCTTGATTCAAAGTATGTTGGGATAAAAGCTCAGCTACATTTAACCTAAGTTTCAACTCATTTTTGAATGTAACTTGTGATGACCTTTTCCACCTTTTGTTCCACAACTTGCTTGACTTAAAAACATAACACACGACTATCATACGACTTAAATAACTCATAACATAACCTCATCATCATGTTATTCACCCTTGTCTCACCCCAAAAGTATAGGTTATAACATTCCAAACTTGTCGACATTCGACGAAACTTATTTTCTTTAATTCATTTAGCGCCTAAGCTTTCCAACCCTTTTGGTACTCATTATTCATGATCATAAAGATTTGTAACCTCCATTATAAAAGTATTAACTTACTTTACGTACTTTCAAAGTTGATCTTATTTCTGAGCTTACATCAATTGACTTACGGATACTCTAACATACGAAAACATAGGGTGTAACAACTTACCTCGAACCGACTCAAAATCAACCCGAGACCACGTTCTTGCCACGAGTACTTGACTCCAAATGGCCCAAATCTATTCAATACAATTGTATAATGTAAATAACACTTCAAGTAACTGATTCTACAATTAAATTCTAAGCTAATACGCGAAATTATATAAAATGACCAAAATGCCCCTCGAGCCCACGTCACGAATCGGGTAAAATTTATATTTCCAGAAACCTCACACTCTCACGAGTTCAGTCATATCAAAAGTACCAAAATCGGACCTCAATTTGTCCCTCAAATCATCACTCAAAGGCCTCAAATTAGACAAGCCCTAACCCCCCAATTACCATTGATTTTCCTTAATTTTTCATGCTTAAATTGATTAAAAATTAATTCAATAACGAGTTTAGGGACCAAAGACCTTACCCTAATGAACTCCTCTGAAAATCTTTCTTGAAAAGTGCACCCCAAGCTTCTTCCCACTTTGAAAAAGATGAAAAATGGCTAAATTTCGCGAAGGCAAGAATTTATATGTTCTGCCCAGCGATTTTCGCATCTGCGGCCCTGAGACTGCGTCTACGTTCTCGCTTCTGCAGATCCAAGGTTGCACCAATGACTTTTCACTTAAAGGCCAACTTCCGCACCTGCGGTCTCCAACTTGCAGATGTGGTACCGCTTCTGCGGAAATTCTCCCACATCTACGGAAACTGCTGACCTCCCTCAATTCCGCTCCTACGGTCTCTCCGCCGCTTCTGCGGCTCCACACCTGCGGGACCCAAACCACAGGTGCGGTTATGACAGAAAACCAGCTGCTGTAGCAAACTTCAAACTCCAAATCCTTCCATCAACCATCCGAATTCATCCCGAGGCCCTCGGGACCTCAACCAAAGGCACCAACAAGTCACAAACCACTATCCAAACTTGTACCAATCCTTAAAATACCTAAAACAACATCGAAACATCGAATTGACCATGGATTTAAGCCTAAGAACTCCAAAATTCTCAAAATACGCTATAGAAAAAAAAGTCTATCAAACCTCGTCTGAATGACCTGAAATTTTGCACACACGTCACATTCAACACTACGGAGCTACTCCAACTTTTGGAATTCCATTCCGACCCTCGAATCAAAATCTCACTATCGGACCGGAAACTTCAAAAACTCAACTTTCGGCATTTCAAGCCTAAATTAGCTACGGACCTCCAAAACACAATCCGAACACGCCCCTAAGCCCAAAATCACCCAACGGAGCTAACGAAACCATCGGATTTCCATTCCGCGACCGTCTTCACACTGTTCCGACTACGGTCAACTTTCCAACACTTAAGCTCTCATTTAGGGACTAAGTGGCCCAACACTCTCCGAAACTCAAAATCAAACATCCCGACAAATCAAAATAGCAGAAATAAACTCAGGGAAAGCAGTTAATAGGAGATCAGGGCGTTAATTCTTAAGACGACTGGCCGGGTCATCACATCCTCCTACACTTAAACATTCGTTCGTCCTCGAACGAGCATAGAGACATACCTGAAGTAGTAAAAAGATGAGGGTAACTGTTGTGCATATTCTGCTCGGCCTCCCAGGTCGCCTCCTCGATCGGCTTACCCCACCACTAAACCTTCACTGATGCAATGTTCTTTTACCTCAGCTTCCTAACTTACCTGTCCAATATTGCCACTGGCTCCTCAACATAGGATAGATCCTTGTCCAACTGGACTGAACTGAAATCCAACACATGCGACAGATCACTGTGATGCCTCCGGAGCATCGAAACATAAAATACCGAATGAACTCCTGCCAAGCTGGGAGGTAAGGCAAGCTCATAAGCAACCTCCCCAACATGCCTCAATATCTCAAAAGGGCCAATAAACCTCGGACTCAACTTCCCTTTATTCCCAAATCTCATAACGTCATTCATAGGCGAAACCCGAAGCAGAACCCGCTCTCCAACCATATAGGAAACATCACGAACCTTTCGGTCTGCGTAACTCTTCTATCTGGACTGGGCTGTACGGACCCTATCCTGAATCACCTTAACCTTCTACAAAGTATCCTGAACTAAGTCTGTGCCCAATAGTCTAGCCTCACCCGGCTCAAAGCAACCCACTGGGGATCTACATCGCCTACCATATAAAGCCTTATACGGTGCTATATAAATGCTGGACTGATAGTTGTTGTTGTAAACAAACTCCGCCAATGGCAAGAACTGGTCCCAAGACCCTCCAAACTCAATCACACACGCACAGAGCATATCCCCAAGAATTTGAATAGTGCGCGGACTGCCCATCCGTCTGAGGGTGAAATGTTGTACTCAACTCCACCCGAGTACCCAACTCATGCTGAACGGCCCTCCAGAACCGTGATGTGAACTGTGTACCTCTATCTGAAATGATAGACACTGGAATACCATGCAAACAAAAAATCTCCCAGATATAAATCTCCGCTAACCGCTCCGAAGAATAAGTAGTACACACATGAATGAAATGAGCGAACTTGGTCAGCCGATCCATAATCACCCAAATAGCATCGAATTTTCTCAATGTCCGTGGGAGCCCAACTACAAAGTCCATGGTGATCCTCTCCCACTTCCACTCCGGAATCTCTATCTGCTGAAGCAACCCACCCAGTCTCTGGGGCTCATACTTCACCTGCTGACAGTTGAGACACTGAGCTGTAAATCCAACTATATCTTTCTTCATCCGCCTCCAGCATTAATGCTGCCTCAAATCCTGATACATCTTCGCGGCACCTGGATGGATGGAATACCGCGAACTATGGGCCTCCTCTAGAATCAACTCTCAAAGCCCATCAACATTGGGTACACAAATCCGACCCTGCATCCTCAATACCCCATCATCACTAATAGTTACATCCCTGGCATCACCGTGATGAACCTTGTCCTTGAGGACAAGCAAATGAGGGTCATCATACTGTCGCTCCCTGATATGATCAAATAAGGAAGATCGAGAAACCACGTAAGCTAGAACTCGACTGGGCTCCGAAAGATGCAATCTCACAAACTGGCTGGCTAAGGCCTGAACATCCATCGCCATAGGACTCATTGATGCTGGTAATTATGCCAAACTCCCCAAACTCTCCGCTCGGTGACTCAAGGCATCGGCCACCACATTTGCCTTGACCGAGTGATACAAAATAGTGATATCATAGTCCTTCAACAACCCTAACCACCTCCTTTGGGCAAATTTAGATCCTATTGCTTGAACAAGTGCTGCAAGCTCCAATGGTCAGTATAAATCTCACAAGGAACCCCGTATAAATAATGGCGCCAAATCTTCAGGGCGTGAACAATAGGAGCTAACTCAAGGTCGTGAACAGGGTAAATCTTCTCATGTATCTTCAACTGTCTGGACGCGTAGACAATCACCCTACCGTCTTGCATCAATACCGCTCCGAGGTCAATCCTCGAGGCATCACAATAGACCGTATAAGACCCCAAACCTGAAGGCAATATCAAAACTGGGGCTGTAGTCAGAGCTGTCTTGAGCTTCTGAAAGCTTGCCTCACACTCCTCTATCTATTGGAACGGAGCACCCTTCTGGGTCAACCTGGTCATAGAGGCTGCAATCGATGAGAACCCCTCCACAAAACAACGGTAGTAGCCTACCTAAGCCAAGGAAACTACGGATTTCGGTAGCTGAGGATGGTCTGGGCCAACTCTGCAAGGCCTCTATCTTCTTCGGATCCACTTGAATACCCTCACTTGATACCACGTGGCCTAAGAATTCCATTGAATCCAACCAAAAATCACATTTCAAGAACTTAGCATATAACTTCTTCTCTCTCAAAGTTTGAAGCAGAGTCCTCAGGTGCTGCTCATGATCTTCCCGACTTCGAGAATATACCAGAATATCATTAATAAAGACAATGATGAACGAGTCGAGATACGGCCAGAACACACTGTGCATCAAATACATAAAGGCTGCTGGGGCATTGGTCAGCCTAAATGATATGACAAGGAATTCGTAATGACCATACCGAGTCCTAAAATCAGTCTTTGGGATATTTTGCTCCCGAATCTTCAACTGATGATAACCTGAGCACAAATCAATCTTAGAAAACACCCATGCGCCCTGAAGCTGGTCAAATAGATCATCAATACGAGGCAAAGGATAAAGGTTCTTCACTATAACTTTCTTCAACTAGCGATAATCAATACACATATGCATAGAACCATCTTTTTTCTTCACAAACAGGATAGGAGCACCCCAAGGTGATACACTGGGGCAAATAAAACCCTTATCAAGCAATTCCTGTAACTGATCCTTCAACTCAAGAGGAGCCATATGATACAGAGGAATAGAAATGGGTTGAGTGCCTGGCAACAGATCAATGCCAAAATCAATATCTCTATCAGGCGACATGCCTGGAAGATCAGCTAGAAACACATCGGGAAAATCCCGTACTATTGGGACTGAATCAACTGAAGGGCTATCAATACTGATATCTCTCACATAAGCTAAATACGTGTCACACCCCTTCTCAACCATATGCTGAGCTTTAAAAAAAGAAATAACTCTACTGGGAGTGTGATCTAAAGCACCCCTCCACTCAACACGCGGTACACCTGGCATAGCTAGCATCATAGTTTTGGCGTGACAATAAAGAATAGCATAATGGGGCGACAACCAGTCTATGCCTAAGATAATGTCAAAATCTACTATTATGAGCAACAATAAATCGTCTCTGGTCTCAAAACAACTAAGAGCAACCAAACACGACCGATAAACGCGGTCCACAACAAGAGAATCTCCCACAGAAGTAGAAACATAAATAGGGGAACTCAAGGAATCCCGAGGTACACCCAAATGCAAAGCAAAATAAGAAGACACATAAGAGTAAGTGGATCCTGAATTGAATAGAACCGATGCATCTCTATGATAAACCGGTATAATACATGTGATGATGGAGTCAGAGGCAACAACCTCGGTGCGGGTAGGAAGGGCATAGTATCTGTCCTGGCCTCCCCCTCTAGGGCGACCTCTACCTCCCCGACCTCCACCTCTAGCTGGCTGAGCAGGTGGGGTAGCAACTGGGGCTGTAACCATAGCCTGAGATCTCTATGGGGCATGTTGTGGCTGAGAAGTCTATGGAGGTGTGCCCCTCTCAAGTATGGGGCAATACCTAACCATATGACGTATGTCACCGCACTCAAAACAAGCTCCGGGGGGGACGTGGTGGCTGTGACTGGCTCGGGCCAGGTCTACTGGACTGACCTCTGAAAGCACCCCGCGTAGGAGGTGCGCTAGAAACCGGAGGTACATAATAAGGCTCCTGAGGCCTAGGAGGAGCTGGAGCACTACTGGCTACTGGAAGAGCTAAATAAACAAGGCGACTCATATAACCCCTATCATGACGACCTGCAGTTGGGGTGCGAGCACCCGAATAATGGCTCGACTCTCAAGACCTCTTGGCCTTCCTCTCCTCTCTCTCTCCCTAGCATGTATACCCTCAATCCTCCTAGCAATGCTCACCACCTGCTAATAAGGAATATCCATATCCAACTCATGAGCCATGCTAGACCTGATGCTGGGAATGATCCCCTCAATAAACCGGCGAACCCTCTCGCGAACAACAGAAACCAAGGCTGGTGCATGTCTAGCCAAGCTAGTATAACAGACAGCATACTCTGAGACACTCATAGTACCCTAGCGCAAATGCTCAAACTCTGCGCGCCATGCGTCCCTGAGGCTCTGAGGGACAAACTCTCTCAGGAACAGATCTGAAAACTGGGTCCAAGTCAGTGAAGCAGCCTCGTCCGGACTGTCTAACTCATAGGTACGCCACCACTCATAGGCGGCTCCTTGAAGATGGAAAGTAGTGAAGTAAACCCCGCTCAATCTTGATATACCCATGGTACGGAGAATACGGTAGCACTCCTCCAGAAATCCCAAGGCATCATCTGATTCTAATCCACTAAATACTGGAGGATCATATTTCTTGAACCTCTCAAGTCTCCACTGCTTATCCTCTGAGGTCGCGGCCCTGTCCTTGGGCAGAACTGTCACTGCAGGCGATACAGGAATAATCTCTAGGACCTGATCAACATGCACTCGCTGCTTGGGAGTGAGGGTAGCGGGAGTCTATGCTCCTCCCCTAGCCTGAGATGTGGCTGTAGTAAGGGGAAGCAACATTGCCTGAGCCAAAGTGGTGTACATGCTCATGAACTGTGCCAGGGTCTCCTGAAGAGCTGGAGTAGTAGTAGTAGTAGGTGTGTCAGGTGCCTGTACTCCGGCTGGAACTACTGGTGGTACCTCGGCGGTAGCTCGCGCAGGTGCTCTGGCTGCGCCACGTGCGCGTCCTCGGCCTCTACCCCGGCCCCGGCCTTTGACAGCTACAGCATGGGGCGCGGGTCCCTAATCATCTCGGGTAGCACGTGTCCTCACCATCTATGAGAGAATAGAATATAGAAGTTTAGAATTGTGATATCAAAATCTCGCATGACAAGGAAATCAAATGAAGTGAAATTTTCCTAATAATTACATAGCCTCTCGTAGATAAGTACAAACGTTTACGTACCGATCAGCGAGACTCTAATAAACCGGCTTGTGATCTGTGACTCCTATAAACCTAGAGCTCTGATACCAACTTGTCACGACCCCAGTTCGACCTCCGTGAACTATCATGACGGCACCTAGTCCCTACGACTAGGTAAGCCTAACAATTGCTTAAATAGTAATTTAAAAGCAAAAAATAACCGAATGAAACACAGTATATAGAATGTCGCTCGGCATATACCACACAACTTCTCAGAATCTAATACACTATGCCAAAACCCAAAATCTCATGGAAAACACAAGCCTTTGAATATCTAATAGTCTAACTCCACAATATCTAAAAAGAAAGAAATACAGAAGGGCAATGTTTAACAGCTAGAGTAGAAAGGGACTCCTCGGTATACGGACGCAGAAGATGTACCTCGAAGTCTCTAGAGCAGACGCCTCCCTCAAGGATGGTAGGCCTGAGTAGCGGTACATGGATCTGCACAGAAAGGGCATGAGTACACCACAGCGGTACTCAGTAAGTGCCAAGCCTAACCTTGGTCGGGTAGTGATGAGAAAGGTCAGGGCCCTACTGAGGTTAAACAAGATTATAAAGTTCAACAGTATGGAATATAATAGTATAAATAAGTACAGCAGTGAAAATAACACAAGATATACATGACAACAACAACTATACAGAAGCAAGGTAAACACGGAAGGAAATACAGCTCAGCACCAATAATAACAAATCGGGGATCTTCCACCATCCTGTAGTCCCAAATACACATATCCAATAAGTCTTTCGGGATATCGTCCTGTAGTCCAACTCATAGTGATTGGGGATCTATCGAAATCCCGTTCCGTACTCCCAAATGTAAATACCAGTACTAGGGGAATCTACCGGGTGCATTCTCATAGTTCCATATAACTGTGCAGGGGGAGCTACCGGAATCCCACATCCATATTCCCAAAATAAACAGACAGGGGGGGAGCTGGGAACTACCGGAATCACACATCCGTAGTCCCAATGTAAATACACAGCAGCAGCAAGAGAAATATTTAGAAAATGGAAATTTCATAGTAAGGCAACAAGTAATTCTAGCCTAGCATGCTGCACAGAATTCAGGTAAAACAGGTTGAACAAATAAGGCAATTAAATCACTTAGACATGCTTTCCTAAGCTAACAACAAGCTTAATAGTACACGTAATAAAAACAGGAAAGGAAACATACTAGTAAACGCTTAATGAAAATCGGATTTTCCAACAATTTTCACAAGTACGCACTCGTCACCTCACGTACAAGGCATTTTAATTAGCAAATATACCAATCCAAAGGGGAAGGTCCCCCACACGAGGTTAGACAAGCCACTTACCTCGAACCGGCTCAAAATTAACCCGAGACCACGTTCTTGCCACGAGTACTAGACTCCAAATGGCTCAAATTTATTCAATTCAATTGCATAATGTAAATAATACTTCAAGTAACTAATTCTACAATTAAAGTCTAAGTTAATACGCGATATTATGTAAAATGACCAAAATGGCCCTCGATCCCACGTCTCGAAATTGGGTAAAATTATATTTCCAGAAACCTCGCACTATAACGAGTTCATTCATATCAAAAGTACCAAAATTGGACCTTAATTTATCCCACAAATCATCACTCAAAGGCCTCCAATTAGACAAGCTCTAACCGCCTAATTTCCACTGATTTTCCTTAATTTTTAATGCTTAAATTGATAAAAATCATTCCAATAATGAGTTTAGGGACCAAAGACCTTACCCCAATGAACTCCTCTAAAAATCTCTCTTGAAAAGTGCTCCACAAGTTTCTTCCCGTTTTGAAAAAGACGAAAAATGGCTAAATTTCGTGAAGGCAAGAATTTATATGTTCTGCCCGCGATTTCCGCATCTACGGCCCTGGGACCACATCTGCGATCTCGCTTCTGTGGAGCCAAGGTCGCACCTGCAACTTTTCACTTAAAGGCCGACTTCCGCACCTGCGGTCTCCAACTCGCAGATGCGGTACCGCTTCTGCAGAAATTCTCGCGCATCTGCGGAAACTACTGACCTCCCTCAATTCCGCTCATACGGTCTCTCTGTCGCTTCTGCGGCTCCACACCTGCGGGATCCAAATCTCAGGTGCGGTTATGACAGAAAACCAGCTGCTGCAGCAAACTTCAAACTCCAAATCCTTCCGTCAACCATCTGAATTCATCCCGAGGCCCCCGGGACCTCAACCTAAGGCACCAACAAGTCAAAAACCACTATCCAAACTTCTACCAATCCTTAAAATACCTAAAACAATATCGAAACCTCGAATTAACCATGGATTTAAGCCTAAGAACTCCAAAATTCTCAAAATACGCTTTCGATGAAAAAGTCTATCAAACCTCGTGTGAATGACCTGAAATTTTGTGCACACGTCATATTCAACACTACAGAGCTACTCCAACTTCTGGAATTCCATTCCGACCCTCATATCAAAATCTCACTATCAGACCGGAACTTCAAAAACTCAACTTACGGCATTTTAAGCCTAAATTAGCTACGGACCTCCAAAACACAATTCGAACACACTCTTAAGCACGAAATCACCCAACGGAGCTAACGGAACCATCGGATTTCCATTTCGAGGTCATCTTCATACTGTCCCGACTATAGTCAACTGTCCAACACTTAGCTCTCATTTAGGGACTAAGTGTCCCAACACTCTCCAAAACTCAAAATCGAACATCCCGAAAAATCAAAATAGCATAAATAAACTCGGGGAAAGCAGTTAATAGGGGATCGAAGCGTTAATTCTTAAGAAAACCGGCTGGGTAGTCACAGGTGTGTTAGCCTATAGGATCACCCCATACAATGACCGGTAAACACTCCTCAATGAGGGGATACATGTGACATTAGCGCATAGTCATCATATTCTTACTACCTAATTCCCTCCCCTTGGTCAAAACCTAAGGCATTCTAATAGCCTTGATAAATGTCCTATGCGTGCACTACCCGTCCCTTCCTTGTGGCCCTGGAGATATTTAGGACCTCTAATTTAGGTAGTTCTAGACCATCTTAAGGTTTTGAAGGATAAAAGTCTAGGCATCAATCAAAAGCAATTAGGACTGCATTTAAAGAAAACAAATTACAGGCTCACAGTCACCTCCACAGATATAACAAGTAAGTGCACATCTTCAAGCAACAGTCAAGTATTTAAGAAAATCCTAGAACATGATATATAAATGAGAAGAACGTATACAGCATTGAATTAAGACTAAGGTGTCAAAGACCTACTAATTTTAGACATGTGATTAAAGCACAGTTTTATAGTTGCAGGACTTTAGTCGCCTATAGGCTTGGCTAAATGCATAACAGTGGTATCCTAAAAGCATGTTATCTATATTGATTAGGAATGCAATAAACCAATAAAATAATTTTTTAAACAACAACTTGAGATCCTATAGACATGCTTTCTAGTGGTATTAACTTAAGGCAATATTTGAAAACTTATTAAGAGATGGACAGATTAATTAACCAGTTCAGAATGAACAAACATTAACTAAACTGATTTATTTAACTAAACTGGTTTAGAGCTATAGGCATGATTTCTATTAGAGCTGATCTTAATTCCTATAGGCATGATATCTAATTATAAGGCTAATTTTAACCCTATAGGTATGATATCTAATTATAAAGCTGATTTTAACCCTATAGGAATGATCTCTATTATTAAAGCCATTTAGATCCTATAAGCATGGTTTCTAATATTGTGGAAGGAAAGCAAACATGGCAAACACATTGAATTAACACAACCCTATATGCATGATATCTACCCAATTTACCCAACATATATATATATATATAACACTACCCACCCTTTTTACTAATCTCCCCAATGTTGTTTACAAATAATTATTACAGACTAGCTGAATAAATTACATAAACGAATAAAGAAAAGAAGAAGTTAACTATAGGGAGCCTGAAGCAGGCCCAAGTGACTTCCCAAGCCTCCAATAGCCTCAAATGCTAAATTTCCATAGACAAATCATGTCTAGGTGTGTTAGAGTTCCCTAAGGATCTCAAGGATCCCGGGCAGTGCTCACACCTAGACCTTTTCTCAAACAATAACTGATTTAGGTGCAGTGTGGAAAGGCTAACTCTGACATGCCTGAGTTCAGAGAGACCTCAAAGGGTCTCAAGCAGTACACATATCAGAGGGGCGGAACCTAGTATTCTAAGAGTAATGTGAGAGTGCATAATGACTTTAAAAGAGTTTGGTAAACAAAGAAAGAAAGTCTTACTAATAGAAAGAATTTTATGAAAATCAGAACATAGTTAGAGTCGGAATAGTTTGGTAAAACATGAAGAAAAATTTTAAAACAATCAGAGAGCAAGTCAAGAACACACAGTTTCAGAACAGACCTCACACAAGGGAAAGAGGTAGGGGAACACCTAGAATGCCCCTTAGTGATGGCAATCAAATACACAAATTGTAGTTGTAAAGTTAAGTTGAGAACACATAGGTTTAAGATACAAATTGGATCTCATTAGTGAAATCTATGGTTCCTCTCTCGCCTGTTTCAGTCCATTGCAGTGTGATTCCGAGTAAGATCGTCCTATGTTGACTACAATCTATGGTTTTCTAAACAGGTTTCTTCACCTCAGTATGGTTCTCTTCGAAACCCTAATTTCTTTTCTAAACCTCTTAGATCTGTACAGATCTAAGATTATTTGGGTTTGTTTCATGTGATTTTTACAATAACCTTAAGATTCTTTACAAGAATCGTATAATTTTCAAGCAATTTTCATTTTTTCCTAAACTAGGGTTTCCGGAATTTCTTTTTACAAATTGTTTGATAACTTTTTGTGTTTAATCTTCTGCTTCTCATATATTTTGACTGATTTTGTAAGTCTGCTACAACCTTAGCCCATTTGTACTAAAAGCCCTAATTCTTTTTGATGTTCTTCATCTGGTTTCTGAGTACTAGTATATCGACTGGTTCTTGCTTTGGGTTCTTGTGATTTCTCGTGACTTTCATGCCCTAATATGCTTCTACTGAATTTTTTAGTTTGACCTTTCACTGATTCTATGTGCTTGTGTTCGTCCTGACTATTCATGTTATGACCTGTAACATTCTCCTTGAATTAGTGTCGTTCTAACTATTTGTTTTGTTAAAGTTATGTGGAATCCTGGCTATTCATGTTCTACCTTATTTTAAATGCCAAACATGCCGACTCTTTTATGACTTTCTCTTTGATTATTTTGAATTCCTTATTTCTTGGTTTGATTTGAACATTTTCCCTTAAACTTTCGATTCTTACCTCTCTACTTGATTTGATTTAATTGCTTGCCTTAATTAATTTTCCTTTGCCTTATTTGTATTTTGCTGATTCTTACTTATTTGTTTCCTTAATTAAAACTTCTGTTCATTTACCCCTAATTACCTACTCTATACTAAACCTTACTTGATTCCTTTCCTTAATTACCTAGCATGCTTTACCGTTGATTTGATTAAAGGAAGGACTTGCTGATTTACATGTGACTTGCCTAATTTGCTACTTAAATGATCTCTTACCTTATTTGTTAAGCTTTTGATTACTATATAAACTTCCTCTTATTTTAATTTCTGGACAACGAACACTAGTTCATCTACACTATTATACTCTCAAAAGCTCTCTACTCTCTTCTGTTCTTTGTAATTCTTATTAGTTCAGCCGGCTATAAGCCATGGCTGGCTACTGGCATCATCTCTACTCTGTAATTTGTATATTCCCCTTAACTAGTATGTTCTAATTCAATTCACATTCCAAACTATGTGTTTTCTTTGTTGCTGCAGTTCATCAATTTGTGATTTCCAGTTCTATGTGCTATTCTACTTAGTATGCAATCAATATGCCTAGATTACTGTATCACAAAGCATGTTTAAAATCATAGCTATTATATTGTTTGGCTTGACAATCCTACTTTAATTAATTATTTCACTAGCATGTCGCAAGTTGCATTGTGTGCTTATGATTTCACCCAGCATGTCCAAATCCTGCTTGTTCTGTATATGATTATTTCTAAAACCTTGAATGTTTCACGAAATGTTTGTCTAGTCCAGTTTGTTCTGAAATTGGGCAGGTAATTGGGTTCGGTTGCGACTGAAATTAAAAATAAAATAGGGTAGATTTTAAATAGCCACTTTTAATAGTTATATAATTTATAAAAAATAATAAATGATTTCCAAAAATATTTTGTGTACTAAAATAATTTAAAATAGTTGTTTAACATTTTAAAAATATAAAAGATCATTTTATCCATCAATAATGTAATTATGCATTAGTAGGGCTATTATTGCAAAGATATGCAATTTAGCCTAAAAAAATTAAATATAATTACAAAAATGCACTAAAAATGTTTAAACACTATTTTGGCATAAATAAAGAATTTAGATGACTAAATCGCTACAAAATATAATTTGATAGATAATTATTGGAAATTTTATAAATAAAAAGAAAAGAAATAATCAATTTGGAGCTTTTAAAAATTATATAAAAATTATAAAAATATTTATACATGCTTATAACTTCATATATACTATTTTGAAAGTATATATATGTATTAAAAATATGAGAAAATATTAGGTATCAACACTTACGGATTAGCCTTGGTTTAGCATCTTTCTTTTCGAACAAATACCTAATGGCTGCATGGTCTGTGTAGATGAAGACTTTGGTGCAAACCAAATAGGCCCGAAATTTATCGAACGCCCACACTACAATAAGCAACTCCTTTTCAAACACCGTGTAATATATTTGAGCAAGAGTGAGAGTCTTTCTTGCGTAGAAAATGGAGTGAAATATTTTGCTCCTCCTCTGGCCCAATACGACCCGAATTGCACCATCACTAGCGTCACACATCAGCTCGAATGGCTCGTTCCAGTCAAGAGCCTCTATGATTGGTGCACTCACTAACTTCTTTTTCAGCTCCTCGAGTGCTTTCAGACAAGCATCGTCTAACTTAAACGACACATCTTTCTCTAACAACCTACACAAAGGAGAGGAAATATTTGAGAAATCCTTTATAAATCGACGATAAAAACCTACATGTCCTAGAAAGCTCCTAACTCCTTTCACTGAAATTGGTGGTGGCAACTTTTCAGTTGCTTCCATCTTAGCCTTATTAACTTCCAGTCCATCTTTGGACACTTTGTGCCCCAGCACTATACCTTCACGTACCATAAAATAGCAATTTTTCCAATTTAGGTTTAGATTAGTCTCCTCGCACCTAGCAAGCACTTTATAAAGATTGGTCAAGCATTCATCAAAAGAGGGACCAAACACAGAAAAATCATCCATAAAGACCTCCACAAATCATTCCACCATATCAGTAAAAACATCGATCACACACCTTTGAAAAATCGCAGGTACATTACATAACCCGAATAACATTCTCTTAAATTCATAAGTTCCATAAGGGCATGTAAAACGATCTTTTCTTGATCTTTCGGGCCAATAGCAATCTGATTATATCCCGAATAGCCATCAAGGAAACAATAATATTCATGTCCGACTAACCTGTCTAGCCTTTGATCAATGAAAGGGAGAGGGAAGTGATCTTTTCGTATAGCATTACTCAACTTCCTATAATGTATGCATATTCACCAACCAGTCACAGTCCTAGTTGGGATTAATTCATTTTGTTCATTCCCTGCAACAGTCATACCCCCCCCCCTTTTTAGTTACACATTGGACAGGGCTTACCCACTAACTATCGGAGATAGGAAACACTATACTTGTTTCGAGACACTTAATCACTCTTTTCTTACCACCTCTTTCATGATGGGATTTAGGTGGCATTGATGTTCCACGCTATTCTTGTTTCCCTCCTCCATGAGTATTTTGTGCATGCAGAATGTAGGGCTAGTACCCTTTATGTCGGACATTGTCCAATCAATGGCATGCTTGTGCTCCCTCAGCACCCTCAACAACTTTTCTTACTGCAAGTTAGACAAATGAGAAGAAACAATTACAGGTTAAAGTGTTAGAAGTTCCCAAATATGAATAATAAAGATGCGATGGTAAGGGCTTAAGTTCCAGTTTTGGGGCCTCCTCAATTGAGGGTTTAGGGGGAGGGCCGAATGGCCTATTTAGGGGCTCAAAAGGGGTTAATCCTTGCATGTATAGGCAGGATGCATCTAGTATATGCATCATATCCTCAACCTCTTCATCAATCTCCAAGCTATCGAACAACATGAGTGCTTTCTCCAAAGAATCATCTAGATATATGCTCGGATCAATTAGCTGCTCATATACCTCCACTATAGATATCATAGAGAGCTCCTTATAATGGTGTGGGAGTTGAATCTCCTTGTAGACATTGAAAACTACTTCCTCATTTTCCACTCTCACAATCATTTTTCCCTCTCACTTTAATAATTGCATCACCTGCAGCCAAAAGTGGTTGTCCCAATATGATTCGAAGTTGTTCATCAGCCTCATAATCTAGGATAATTGTCATGACCCCAAAACTAACCCGATCGTAATGGTGCCTAAAGTGGTACTAGGCAAGCCGACACATTACCAAAACCAATCAATATTTTCATTCTTAAGATAAAATTCAAAGATATTTAACAATAAACCTTCATAAAGTGTATAAATCAAAAAAAAACAGTGCAGAAAGAAAGCCTAACATCGAGCTAGTCAAGAGCATCTATCAAGGATTGTCCGATAATACTAAGACATATACAGACTGGAAAATAACTAATAACAATCTATAGGAAGATAGGAGGGAGAAGAGCAGGGTTGCAATCGCCGTGCAGCTACCTTGCTAACTCCAACAGATCCATGACGGGTGAAATCAACAATCACTAACATGTCCGGCAACTCCTGGATCTACACACAAGGTGCAGGGATTAATGTGAGTACGCCGACTCAATAAGTAATAAAAATAAATAAAGACTAAGCAGTAGGAAACACATAAAATCCACATCATGATAAACTCAGTAAGCACAACATGCGTTCAAATTAGAATATGAGTCAAATCATCTCATTTAAAAATCCATCTTTTTGATAAAAATCATTCGAAGATGCTTTCCAACAGTTTCAATAGAGGTTTAATGTAGTTTGTAGTGAAAGTGATGAAATCATAATCGGCCCCTCGGGCAAAATATAGTTCGTATACAACCCCTCGGGCAAACCTCTTGATCACTCATATACATCTCATAACATAAAAATCTCAATGGAAATAACAAAGCAAAATCAGTAATTAAATTCCGAACATCTCATAAAAACTCCAGTTTCAATGAAAGTTGTTCAAAATATTTGTTCAACATTTTCAATAGAGACTTAGTATAAAGAGGAGTGAAAATAGTAATTTCATAAAACAAGCCCCTCGGGCAAAGCATCACTCGTATGTATCACTCGTATATATATATATATATATAGCCCTCGGGCAAGCCCCTAGTCACTCATGACTCAACTCTCATCAATCAACACTCACACTCAGCACTCACGCTCAACAGGTACCTTACAATAACCACTGCGGCGTGCAGCCCGATCCATATATCGCTACGACATGCAGCTCAAGCGCTATATCGATGCGGCGTGCAACCCAATCCAATATCGCTGTGGCGTGAAGCCCGATCCATATATCGCTGCGGCGTGCAACTATATATATATATATTGCTGCGGGGTTCAACTTGATCCATAAATATATAATCCTCACAATAAGGTACTCAACCTCTCTCAATCATCAATCTCCCAAGCCACTCGGGCATCTCAATGAAAAATCAGGGAAACTCAGCCCAAAAAACTTTCATATATTTAAAAATAGAGTAATGAAACTTAATCATACAATGAACAGGTAAATTCATGACTGAGGATATGCTGTCAAATCAAAACAGT
This sequence comes from Nicotiana tabacum, assembly GCF_000715075.1. Lineage (NCBI taxonomy): Eukaryota > Viridiplantae > Streptophyta > Magnoliopsida > Solanales > Solanaceae > Nicotiana > Nicotiana tabacum. The sequence goes on along the minus strand of NC_134080.1, from coordinate 123,953,473 downwards.
GTGAGGATAGTAACAAAATACCCTTGAAGGTCCAAACAATACAGGCACAAGGCCCCAATCATGGTATTCAGGCCAGGTTATAAGAATTCTTTCTAAAACATATACCTATTATACGGCTTAAATCAATATATGCAACTCTATAGTCGCTGCGGGACGGACCAAGTCACAATCCCTAACGGTGCACGCCCGTCGTCTAGCATGTGTGTCACCTCACAATAGTGAAACGCCGTGAAATCCGGGGTTTCATACCCTCAGGACAAGATTTACAATCATAAATTACCTCAACCCAGTCAATCCTCTACTCCGCAATGCTCTTGACTCTTGAACCGTCCTCCAAATGCCTCGAATCTAGCCACAAACAATTCGATACAATCAACACGAGCAAAAGGGACTAATCCCATAGGAAAATACTAAGCTTAAGGCCAAAAGTCAAAAAGTCAACTCAAAATTTGGGCCCCATCCCTACGTCTCAAAATCCGACCAAAATCACAAAATATGACAACCCACTCGATTACGAGACTAACCATACTAGTTTCACTCAATTCCGACTTCGAATCGACTTTCAAATTCAAAAAGTTCATTTTATGAAGCTCCACAAAATTTTCTGAACTGTTTACCCCAAATAACTAATCAAATGATAAAATCAATGATAGATTCATGCATTTTAGCCAAATCCGAGTTAGAATCACTTCCCCGATGAATTTCTTGAAAAACCTTCGAGAAATTGGCAAAGCCCGATCTCTCTAGGTCAAAATATGAAATAAAAACCCAAATCTCGTATTTGTAGTGCACCTCTGAGATTTCCATTTACTGTGACAGCCAAAAATTACCGCCCTAACGGAATTACCACTGACCGCGGAATTCCTACGTAGATCGCGCTTCTGTTGGCTGCACAGACAGGCCTTAGTATTTTGGCTATAACCTTTTCTACAGATGTTTAAATGATGATTTATTTACTTTTCTGAAAACTAGACACAAAGAGCTATAACTTTTGTTTTTGACTTATCTCAAAATTCCTTGTAAATCAAAAGATATAGTCTTCCGAAGTCGAACCAACGAATCTGCGGATTCTTTCCTGGAGCACCCAGCGCCCCAATCCGCCCTCAGCACCCCAATTCCACCCTCGGCGGAATTATTCTGCCCTCAGAGGAAGTTCCTTCGCCTTCAGCAAATATTTAAGCACCAGAACCATGCCTGAGTTCCGATAATGCCCGGACTTGCTCAAAACTCACCCAAAACACACCCGAGCCCTCCGTACCCTCAACCAAAAGTGCCATCACTTCCTAAAATACCATACCAACTCAATCGAGCTCTCGAATCACCTCAAAAAATAACAAAAACCTAAATCGCACACCAATTCATGCTTAATGGACTTGAAACCTCAAACTTTCATAGCAAATACCCAAACCTATCAAACCTTGTTCGAATGACCTCAAATTTTGCACACACGTCACAAATGATATTACGAGCCTACTCCAACTTCCGAAATTATATTCCGACTCCGATATCAAATTTTCAATTGCCGACCAAAAATCGCCAAATTTCCAATTTCGCTCATTCAATCCAAATACCACCATGGACCTTCAAAACACAAATCGGATGTGCTCCTAAGTCCAAAATCACCTAACAGAGCTAACAAAGTCATCAAAATTCAAATCAGAGGTCAAATACTAACAAGTCAAAATTTGGTCAAACCTCAAATTTAAAGCTTCAAGTTGAGAATCATTCTTCCATATTTATTTCGATTAACCTGAAAACTAAAACCGACGATTTACATAAGTCATAATACATCATACAGGGCTAGTCATGCCCGAGAACTAGCGAGCGAAGTGCAAGTGCTCAAAATGACCGGTCGGGTCGTTACATCCTCCCTCACTTAAACATACGTTCGTCCTCGAACGTGTCTAGAGTCGTTCCAAGAGCCATCAAATCGCCATGCATCCTCACTATGCACATACCCGGGGGTGATCCCACGTCACCCTATCCCATATCAGTCCGATAGCACAATATAACTAAAATTTCGCAATTCATCCTAGCCCATAAACCTTAGAACCAAATTTCCACTTCCGAAATCATTTATAAGATCAGAAACTTAACATCTATACACTGTATAAGTCTAAACAAGCTGTATCAAACCATATCCGTAACCCAAGATGTAATCACATGATATACCACATAACTCAAACACTCGTAGCGATAACTTCTAATCATAACAGCTGTTCAAACAACCCAATTTCGGTAATAAACCTCTTATCAAACCAAAGCCTCATTCCAAACGTATACTGCCAATGATGAAAGAAACACACAGAAATCATAATCATTCCTTAGTTCAACCAGTCATGGAGTTCCCTCTCCTTTCGCAAGGACTATAGCAAATTTCTAAGCCAAATTTCGATATTCTACTTCCAACATGCTGAAATCGAATCTGATAGTATTCATTCTAGGTACAATGACCTCATCTCATCCAACATGACTACTCTAGTGGCATGACACATCAACACAATCTAAAGCCACAACCCATGCAACCTGCGCACCAATAAGCAACAATCCAAACGTACTCAAATCATGAAAAATGACCCAAATGAGAGAGTTGTATGCAAGCTCACCAGTACCACCACAACACGATGCTAAGAACCCATCACACACCGTAGAACTAGAACACGCGAATCTAACCCAAAGGATCATACCTCCACATAATTTCGCTGCAATGCGCGATCCTATCCAAACACTGGTCCATACGAAACACGTCAAGTCACCATGCTCAAAATCAACAACCACACGCAATTTGATGTCTAGTACCAAGAGTGAATCACCGTTGTAAGCACGTGATTTTTGCCCTATATGAGAATCACTCCAAAAAAAAATTCAAAAAAAAAACAATTTTCCTTTGTGTGCAATTTTTGTATTTTTGTGGTATTTTTGTATAATTATTTGTATTTTTGTCTGTGCATGTTTATTTGTTTTAAATTAATAAAAATATAAAATATGTCGCATTTTCATTTAGTATTTATTTAAGTTTGTTTTAAAAAATGAGAAAATCATAAAAAATAATGTACGTTGCATTTTTAGCATTTAACGTCTAAATTGTGCGATTTTATCGTTAATTGCTTATTTAAATGTGCGATAATTATTTTTAGAGTTAATTAGTTTTTTTTATAAGATAATTTAGTTTGTAATTTAATTTAGAATTTTAGTTTTATTAATTAGGAAGTAAAAGAAAAGAGAGCAAAAAATACAAAGAAAAATCGGGTTGGGCCACTTCTTCAAATTTCAACCCCAGGCCCAAAAAATACCCAACCTTCCCCATGACCCGGTCCATTTTAAACCGGGTCGACCCAGTCCATAACCCAAATACCCAACACCCCCCTATCTTACACAAAACAAAACAAAAAAACCCCAAAAAACCCTAACACTAACCATCCGCCCCCCCCCCCCCCCCTTTCTTATCTTCTTCTTCTCCAAAAAACACCCCAAGCTCCCCTCCCGTGGCTTCCCCCCCTTGCTGCTGCCCTACCCCCTCATCCCCACGACTGCCCCCCTCACGCCTCCACCACCTATCCAGTCAAACAAACTAACCTTACGTAATGAAGCATTGGCACAAAGAAGCAACGATTCCTCACATCCTCATCTTCCCTCTTCCAATTCAAGGTCCAACTAACTCTAACCTGCAGCTGGCTGAGCTCTTCTATATTTCAGGCCTGAAGGTCACCTTCCTCAACATCATCTTCAACCAACGAACCACCCCCCATTTCCCATCGTCAAAACCAAACGACCACTGGAGCAGCCTCACATTCACCACTATTGCTGCGTCTTCTTCCAGTCGTTACTGCTGCTACTGCTATTCCTTCATCGTCCATGGCTGCCCTAGCTGCTCCCTCATCTCCGTCACTACCCAGACGACCTCCAGGCGACGCAGCAACAGCAAATGTTGTTGCTCCGGGTTGCTGTCGTCTGCTTCTTCTGCTCCTTCTGCTGCGAGCAAAACGACCCAACGCCATTGCTGCTCTTGTGAGTTTCTCGCATCTTAATGGATCTGATCTTCATCGTCGATCAAGGTTTTGTTGCTCTCTTCCTTGCTCTGATTTAGATGTTACTTTTACTTGGTTTCCATTTGTTAGGGTTTGGATAAAAGTAGTAAAACGTTTTGGATTTGGTGGGAAATGGGTTTGTGCGATATTTGTTTCCGGGCAGATTTGTTTTCGTTCGAGTTCATCATCATTCCGATCCGGTTAGTTGGTTTAAGTTTTATTTCGTCCGTAATTTGTTTGATATTTTCAGATTTAAAATTAGTATAAGTTTGTTTCATTTTCTTATTTATTTTTAGACAAAAATGGTTAGTTTAATTATATTGTTATTAGATTTAAGTTGAAGATTCAATTAAATTATTTTTCAGTTTGTTTTTATTAATTTTAAGAGGATTTAGTTTTAATATAGAAAGGTATTAGTTTAAATCGTTTGAATCCGTTGTTTGTTGTTAATATAGATTTAGTTCGTGTTCATCTTGTTTGAAGTTCGTTTTTAATTCAGTAATTTAATGTGAAGTTATGTTTTGGTTTTTAATTTTTTTGGAATCATGTATCTTTGTTATAATTTTGTTGGATTTAATTTTAAAAGATCAATTGATTATTTGAAGTTTAGTGATTTGAATAAGTTTGTTTGTTTTGTTTAAGCTTAATACAAGTTTAATTCGAATTTGAATAAAACTTGCTTGTTATTGTTGTTGAATCTTTTCATTTATGTCCATACTTTGTTTGATTGTTCTTGAATCCGAAATTAGTATAAGTTTGATTTTCTTGTTTGTTGTTTATCATTTATGATTATTTCTTCAGTTTGCTTCATGATCTTGTTTAGTTTTAATGTAGAAATTGTTGGTTGTAATGTTGTTAGATTTAATTTTAAGTTCAAATGATTATTGAATTTAGAAATCTGAATATACTTGTTTGTTGTTGTTGTTGTTGTTGAATCTGAAAGTAGGTTTGTTTGTTGTTAAAAATGTTGTTCAATCAAGATAATTTTAGTTGTTTCTTTGTTGTTCATCATTTAGTTTGAATTTGTTGTTGAACATTGTTAGAAATTGGTCATATTTGCTATATTTTGGTTGAAATTGATTAAGTAAATTGGTTATAGCTGATAGGGGTAGTTTGGTAATTTCCAGTACGTTCAGGGGTAAAAGGTTAATTTCGGTAAGGGCAGAGGGGTATTTTTGGAATTTAAATTCTGAATAATTATTTATTTTGAGTGTTCTTTCCATTAAAATTAAGATAATATTAAAGTAATTAATAATGGGGGGACAAGATATAATGGTGGGGATTAATGCATTTATTTAATATAAGCATGGGGAACAAGATATAATGGGGTATTTGTTTAATAAGGTAGGGGACAAAACATTAGATAGTGGGATTAAAAGGGGGTTGAGTGGGAAGATAATGGATTTTTATGTTTTAAAAATGTTGAAAGATGGGGATAAAAGAGAGAGGCTTGATCAGATTTAAGAGGAAGAGACAGATAGAGAGAGAGAGAAAAGAAAAGAGCTGAATATTTAAGAGAGAAAGAAAAATTCCGAAAAATATTAAAACTTTCAAGAAAAAAGAAAAGAAAAAAAATATACAAATAAAAAAGGAGTTGGAGATTAGAAGAGAGAGTAATACACACCTGATAAATATTCTGATATACGGGTTTAGAAATTAAGGGTTAAACATTAATTAACCTTTCAAATCTGAAAATTCTCTTGGTTTCTGTCCGTTGTTTGTTGTCGGTGTTTCTGGATTTTATTTTGATTTTCAAATCTGTCACTCGGATTTATGTTGACTGGATTTCTGGTTATTATTGTTGTTGCTGTGTTACGTACTACGTGGCTGACTTTCTTCTTCTTATATTGGCAATATCAGGTACACAACTGTAACTTTGGCATTTTGTAAGCTGAAATGAAGAATGGAATGTTAAATTTTTAATTTAGTTTTAATTTTTTTTTTAATTGTATTTAGATTATTTCATGTATTATTATTCTGTAAATCACTGTCATTGGGCATAACTAGACATGTTGTAGCGTATATTAAACAATGTCTTAACCTGATTATTAGGTAGTATATCTAATAATTAGAGCGAGAAGAAAATAACGTAAAAATAACTTTATTAAATCAGTTTGGCAAAATTGATTAAGTTCCTTATTTATAAGTGTTTTAGTATCGCTAGCCTTAACTTAATCGAAATCATGTAGCTAAATTTAGGTAAAACAGGATTTTTTTTTTGATTTTGCGAATCAAGTATTATAACATGATTTGAATTATAATAAGGTTAGTTAAGGTTAAATTAATTAAATTTTAGAAATACGCATTAGTAATCAAGATTGTTTCTAATTCTCCGTAATTGTAAATAATTAATTTCAATAGCTCAAGTCATCTAACAATGTGAATTTAATCTAGATGGGATAATTAGTTTTTTTTAAAATATTATTTGATAATTCCATATTATTTTTATAATTACATTTTTAGTGATATTTCATTTCGTTAAATATTTGTCTTAAACTAGTATTTAATACGTTATTTTAAGTATGTAAAAAATTAATTTTTGTATTTATAGACAAGTTTAATAAAAAGAAATATAGTCATTTTAAGATATTCATAAAATAAGGGAGGATTTCGCTAAAAATAAATAAATATAAACAATACAAAATTTGCAGGGTCCTCCAATCTTATTTATTTTTTTAAAAAAAAATACTTAGATTCCGGGATGGGCCATTTAGTAAATTTTCACAGTCCTACCTAATAGTATAATAACGCGTAGTATTTTGGTGCATATTTAATAAGGGAATTTTCTTAAACATGGGTGTGCATTTATGTAACCCAAATCCCAATCTTGGCAGAGTCAAAATGCGTCAACAAATCACGTGTACACTGGTTGTGACGTGGTTCGAGATGCGTTTTCACAACGTTGCAATTCTTGTATAAAATAATAAGAGGAATAATGATAAAAGCGGTTTAAAAGCTAAATTTGCATATAAGTTCTTAATTATTTAAAAAAATCAGATAAATAAGCCAAATATAATAGTTGAGCGACCGTGCTAGAACCACGGAACTCGGGAATGCCTAATACCTTCTCCCGGGTTAACAAAATTCCTTATCCGGAATTCTGGTTCACAGACTGTAATACAGAGTCATTCTTTTCCTCGATTCGGGATTAAAATTGGTGACTTGGGACACCCTAAATCTCCCAAGTGGCGACTCTAAAATAAATAAATAAATCCCGTTTCGATTGTCCTTTAATTGGAAAAAACTCCTTCACCCTCGCGGTGGACGGATAAAGGAGGTGTGACAGCTCTGGCGACTCTGTTGGGGACCCCGAACCCAGAATCTCTGGTTCAGGGTTCAAGAATTCGAGCTTAGAATAATTGTTATTATTTGGCTTTATCTATTATTTAATTTTATTTACATATTTTGGCTTAAATGTGCTAATTAATTGTCTTTACCGCTTTGATATTATGTGAACTGTATATAAACTGTGTCGAAACCCTTCTCTTCTTACCTCCGGGGAGAAGCTCGCTGGTCGAGACTCCCTATTCTGTTAGTGTCAATACCTGAAATAAGAAAGGGTCTCGGATAGTTACAAAGCCGGATGACCCCGCGGGTCCCCGGTACGTAGCCCCCTCCTCGACTCGAGTTGTCCGCTCGGGTAAGTCAGGTCTAGAACAAAGCCTAGTTTGAAACTTAGTAAAACATGACTTCATGCCGGATCCCTAGTAGAAAAACGCTTATTTGCATCACGTTGCATCTGACTTAGGGGACTCAACACAGGGGTTGAGTCCGTCTAGGACTAGCAACCTGAAATGTAAAGACCATCCTGCTGCATCCTGTTTGCTTTATGCATTTATTTGCTTTAGACTTGCATGCTGACCGGCTTTGGAAAATCAGAAATTTTGAAATTGTGAAAAAAAAAGGGACGAAGTAACAGTGTAGAGAATTAATTGCCTATATTTTTTTAAAAAAATATATATATAGTTTGTATTACCATGAAAAAAAAAGTTTTGTTTTTTTTTAAAAATGATTTTTTTATTTGTTTATTTATCTACAAAAATGCCAAAAAATAAATAATAAGGAGTCAGGTTATGCCATGTTGCAAAAATAGCCGAACATTCCCTAAAGGGGCGCTGGAAGGCTGACTTTGCATAAGCAGCCACCTTTGTTTTTTTTTTACCTTTCGGTTGGTAAAATCCCTACAGCCTTAAAATCTTCATCCCTGAAGAGTCAAAAGGCCGTATTTAAAGAATCAATTTTTCTTTTCCTCAATTAGGAAATAGGAAAATTAGTTTTTGAGTCAAATAAAGATTTTGCTTTTTGTTTAAATCCCTTAATAAATGTGCAGAATGAGCACGAGTAGGAATTCATCTGAGACCATTGTAAATGGGATCCCTTCAGGCTTACGTATGTGGTGGAACGACTTAGAAGAATCAGGGCGAGATACAATCAAGATGTACTTAGGAAACTTAGTTGGTTACTGGACATTGTTCCAAGAGGGGACATTATAAGGGCGCTAATCTCATTCTGGGACCCAGCACACAATGTATTTCATTTCTCAGACTTTGAGCTCACACCGACACTGGAAGAGCTGGCAGGGTACATCGGGAGTCCCAAAGTCCCTATGAGAGAGCAGTATCTTATTGCACCAAGGACCGTGACCATACACAAATTTTTAGACACCGTGAAGATCCGCAGAGTTATACACAACCCAGAATTATCTGAAGGTTTTTGTAGTTTTGCATTCTTGTACGACAGATACGGTCATTTTGGAGGGTTCAACAATCCCGAGGGAAAGATTTGCAGCGGGGAAAACCAGCTGAAATGGGAAGGACATAGGTGTATTGCTTTCATGGTAGCCTTTCTGGGCCTTCTGATATTCCCTAGAAAAGACGCGAAAATTAACATACAAGTCGCTGGGGTCGTCAGCACTTTGCTCAAGCAGAACAACAGCACTCTGGCACCAATGATTATAGCAAACATCTTCCACGCTCTCACTGTTTGCAAAACCGGAGGAGGTTTCTTTGAGGGTTGCAATGTACTACTGCAAATATGGATGATAGAACACCTATGTCATCGCCCACAGTTCCTGAAATATGAGTCGTCACAAAAGACTTGTATATAAGAGTTTTCCACAAGGGTCAATGGGTTTAGCCTGCCAGAAGAGGTCGCCAAGTGGGTCACTTTGTTGCGTTCAGTCTCAGCAAACCAGATAGAATGGGCATTTGGATGGTTACCCATAGATGAAATCATACACATGTCAACCACCGAATCTCATTTGTTGTTGATGGGCCTCCAAAGTATCCAGCCTTACGCACCATACAGAGTTTTGAGACAGTTGGGGTGATACCAAATAGTCCCAAAGGAAGAGGATCTCAGTGGCCAGGTAATCGAAATCGGGCCTAGTGGGCAGTTCCCTGAAGCAGTCGTTCGGAGAATCTGGAATGAATGTCAAACCCTGAAAGTAGATACTCATGTACAAGACCGGGCCAAATGTGAAGTATCGCCAAAATACCTCACATGGTACAGAAGAGAGCTTGAGCACCAGAGACCAACTAAGAGATCTCACATCTAAGACTTCGTAGAATCATCGCGAGCACAATGGGGTTGGCTAGCAAAAGAGAAGGAATATCGGGATGAGATTGGCAAGTTAAAACAGCAAATTGAGGGGCTAAAATACCAAAGCAGCTTGCAAATGGATGCTGATACATGAGAGAAAAGCAAGTTGATTCAAGATAACAAGGCCTTGAGAGCCGGAATCTGCCAAAACATAAAGAATGCCGGCGACCAATAGAAAATTCGGTCCAGTGAAAAGTTGATAGCAGAGTTGAGGAGTCAGGTCAATAAAAGCCGCGAAGACTTGGAGAGATCCAAGGCTTGTATAACAAGAATGCGGGTCAGGTGGGCCAAAGTTACAGTAGAACGGAGAGAGCACCTATGGCAAGTAAAAAGGGACTACGAAATGAGTGTTGCGACATTGAGAGAGATAAACTCCATTCTCAATGATCGGGTCCTTAAACAAACCCGTGATGCTAGAATAGATAGAGAACGCTGCTATGAGTCGATAGCCCGGATGGAAGAACAAATGGAGAGGTTCCAAGATCAGCTCATTGACAATACTCGAATATTGGGACTAAAGAATCAACGGATAGAACAGTTGTGCATAGAGAGGGATAGAATCAGTGGTAGGATCAATGAGATAGGGCGCTATATCACCACGAAGTGCCTAACATGCGAAGAGATGCCCCGTGATATCCTTTTTGCATCAGTCATGGGTTATGTCCACCGGATCATGGAGGAACTAAAAAGCTTGCAAAGAGGACTGGCACCAAAGCCCGCGGAAAGGCCGAACGATGCCTCGCGGGCACCAAAATTCAAAGCTTTAATGTATCCCTAGCTCAATCTTGCACTTGTTTGAGTCTGTTGTCTACCCTTATGTTCTCTTCAAACGTTCTTAAAAAGAAAAGTATGGAGTCTGTAATTTTGTTTGTTTTTTTAAATGATGGCTTGTAATAGCATATTTGAATAATAAAAGTTAAAATTGAGTCTTCATTTTACTTATTGCACGAACTACGCTTGGTCTGATTCGTGCGAGGTCATGATACGTAGGCAATCTCTATAGGATTCGACCGTAATCATAAGAAAAAAAGAAGAAAACCCAAAGAATATATATATATATATATATATATCTGTCAGAACAAAATAAGCCGGGATGATGCATGCGGTCAGAGCAAAAGCATGTTAGAAATGATTAACTACCTAAGAGCATTGCATCCCCCAACGTGCAATTACAATATCTGTTAAGACTCTAACACTGACAAGTTTGTTATTTTACCAATCATATCAGTTAGTTGTTAGAGCGTACTGGCACCATACCACTATCAAACAAGATCGAAAGGTCCTATACCAGAAAGCATGACTGGATCAGACAACAGTGTTGAGTCGGAAAAAACGGCAAATCAAATACTGAAGGAAGCCATGGAAAAAATGGAAAAGATGAGGCTGGAAATGAATGAAATGCTGATAGCCTTAGCTAGAGCCCAAAAAGGGCAGGAACTACCTGTTACTCCTACTCTCCAACCAGGACACACATCAGAATATCCCTCTCCCGGTCCTTCAACAAGTTTCCCAAGCCATCATTATTATCAGGGAAGAGAGGTTTATGATCCCCAAGCTCCACCACCCAATCAAAACCCTCCTCCACCAAATGTTCCCGTCTTTGTGGCACCTCCCCCAGCCCCATTGCACAGATCATCCAGTGAGCCACTGTTTCAGGCTCACGACACACAATATTACCCCCCCTGAACTCACATTCAAAGCACCCAAGCCACATACCTATAATCCCCACTTTGAGGTCCCGGCGAAGATTGAAAAGCCGACTAAGAGCCCAGAGCAGGACGAGGTGATGCGGAAATTTAAAAGCCTGGAGCAGTCCTTTAGGAACATACACGGGTTAGGCAACCAGGTCAGCGTGGCTTACAAGGATCTATGCCCTTTCCCTGATGTTCAATTACCAGCAGGGTTCAAAATGCCCAAGTTCGATTTGTACGAAGGGCATGGCGATCCTATGGCACATCTACGAGGCTTTTGTAGCAAAATGAGGGGAGCAGGGGGCAAAGATGAGCTACTGATAGCTTACTTTCGCCAGAGTTTGAGCGGGTCGGCATTAGAGTGGTATACAAGACAAGATCCGAGTAGGTGGTACACCTGGGATGATTTGGCACAGGCTTTCGTAGCAAGAGTTGATCCTCCAATGAGAGAAGGAGAAATGGTAGATTACTTTTTACAAACTCTAGAGCCGACTTACTTCGGTCACTTGGTGACGTTAGTCGGCAAATCCTTCAATGAAGTGGTGCAAATGGAAAGCATGATAGAAGAGGGACTTAAGTCCAATAAGATCCTGAGTTACTCGGCAATTAAGGCAACAACTCAGGCCATTCAGAGTGGCACGGGAGGTGCGCTCGGAAAGAAAAGGAGAGAGAAGGTCACGACAATAGAGACCGGCAATTGGTTCAGATCTAGAGGTCCTTCCCCTCATTACCAACCCAGACCCCATCATCTAAACTACCCACACAATCCATACAACTCTCCACAACCCTACTACCCACCACAAGAACAACATTTTTCCATACATCACGCCCAAACTTACACCCAACCTCTGGCTCGTCCGCAATGGCGTGTACCGGCTCCCCAATATACATATCTACCTCCACAAAGCACATATCCACCACCGAGGGCCTACAGGAATCCTTTAGGGCCAAACTTCCGCGGAAATCAGGCTTTCAGAAACGAAAGGATGCAGAAGCCAAGAACATTCACTCCGTTGGGAGAAACCTATACTACTCTGTTTCACAAGTTAAAGCAGATAGGCCTACTAAGTCCTGTTGAAACCAAATTGCCAAATCCCCTTCCCAGAAATCTGGACCATTCAGTGAGCTGCGAATATTGTTTGGGTGCTCCCGGGCACGATACTGAGAAATGTTGGAAGCTAAAGACTGCTATACAAGATCTTATTGACACAAATAGGATCGAGGTTCAGGCACCAAGGGCCCCCAACATCAATGAAAATCCGTTACCGGTGCACCATGAAGCCCACATGATCAAATTAGTGCACGAGGGAGGGAAACCAAAAACACCCTCACAAACGGTAATGATGATTCGCGCCAGTACTAATGAAGAGTCAACCAGTAGAAAGGCAGTGGTACAGTCGGGAAAGGTATATGACAAGCCCTTTGTGATAGCAGGGAAAGGGCCATCCATTACTGCGAAGAGGCCAGAGTCAGTCAGAGCAGTGTTGCAGGGAGTAGCACACAAACCAAAGTTGGTAGTAAAAGGGGTCCATGTGGGACCAGTTATTATCAAGCCGGTCATACAGTTGCCGATAACAAGTGAGAAGGCTATGCCGTGGAGCTACAGTCAAGTGACGGTGACGCATAAGGGGAAGGAGGTTGTAGAAGACGTATGCGAGGCACAAGGGTTAACTCGATCGGGAAGGTGTTTTGCTCCCGCAGAGTTGAGAAGAGTCAATCCTGAAACAATAAAGAAACCTGTAACAGAGGAAGAGGCAGAGGAATTTTTGAAGAAGATGAAGGCATAGGATTACTCAATTATAGAGCAATTGAGAAAGACCCCAGCCCAGATTTCGCTGTTATCCTTGTTAATCCATTCAAACGATCACTGTCAGGCCTTAATGAAGATTTTGAACGAGGCCTATGTTCCGGACAAGCTCTCAGTGAACCATTCGGAGAAAGTAGCGCACAAGATCTTTGAAGTAAACCGAGTGACATTCTCTGATGATGAGTTACCGGTAGAGGGTACTGAGCACAACAAAGCACTCTATTTGACGGTAAAATGCGAAGAATCGGTGGTCACTCGAGCATTAATTGATAACGGGTCAAGTGCCAATATTTATCCTTTGGCCACTCTCAACAAGCTAAAGGTTGCTGATGACAGGATCCACCAGAACAGTGTCTGCGTCCGAGGTTTTGATGGAGGCGGCATTAACACAGTAGGTGATATCGTACTGGAACTAACCATTGGTCCAGTCGAGTTCACCATGGAATTTCAAGTAATAGATGTGGCAGTGTCGTACAATCTTTTGTTGGGTCGACCATGGATCCATGCAGCTAAGGCAGTACCTTCTACACTGCATCAAGTGGTCAAATTTGAATGGGATAGACAAGAGATTGTGATACACGGGGATGATGGCACACACGCCATCAGTGATGCTATTGTGCCCTTCATAGAAACCGGGGATGATAAGGGCCCGTGGGTTTATCAGGTTTTTGATGCAGTCTCGGTAGACAAAATTCCTGAGGGCGAGAGCCTTCCACTTCCCAAAATCATAGCTGCAACCTTCATGATAGTAGCAGAAATGTTGAATAATGGGTTTGTACCAGGGAAAGGTCTGGGGGTTGATTTGCAGGGAATGATCCAGCCAGTTTCTTTGCCCAAGAACCTGGAAACTTTTGGGTTAGGATTCAAGCCTACCGCAGCAGATGTGAAGCGAGCTCGCAAATTTAAGAAAAGAGTTTGGGTCCTTCCTAAACCAGTCTCACGCCTGTCCAGATCATTTGTCAGAGCAGGATGCAGAAAGTTGCCAGTCCCGGAAGTTCTTGGACCTCTGATGGGGCCAAACGGAGATTTGAATGAATGCTTTGGAAGAGTGTTTGCCGACATCAACATGATAGAAGCTGGAGAGGGCTTCATTAAGGCAGACATACAGTTTGTGGGTCCCAAAGTCAAGGTCAACAATTGGATGGCTACTCCTCTTCCTACTTGGAGGGAGTCTTGGTAGTTGATTCTGATTTTCCTTTTCTGTTTTCTGGATTATTCCAGGGCTGTAATCCAGATTTCTTTTTATTATATCAAATACAGTGTGAAGCCTTGTTATCCCATAAATAAAATGAAAAGTTTCTTCTTTATTTCTTATTTTATTTGTTATTATTTTAATTTTTGTTTCTTTCGTTTCTTTTTCTGAACAGTTCTTTTCATACTGGTTCTAATGACATGGCATGCACAACGGATCTTCAGCCTAGTCTAAAAATCAATCTGATTCCGAGCTAACCATACAAGAGGTCGATTATGATAACGAATCGGAATACAATGAGGATGAAGCATTCGAGGAGATAAACAGGGAGTTGAGCCAGTTTGAAGAAAAATACAAACCCAACTTAAGTGACACAGAAGCCATCAATTTAGGGGATGCCGGCGATATCAGAGAAACTAAAATAAGCATCCACATTGCACCAAATATCAGGGAGGAATTGATCAAAACACTTATTGAATTCAAAGATGTTTTTGCATGGTCATATGATGACATGCCGGGGTTAAGCACAGATTTAGTGGTTCATAAATTGCCCACTGACCCGGCATGCCCTCCCGTCAAGCAAAAATTGAGGAAGTTCAAAACGGATATGAGTGTGAAGATTAAAGAAGAAGTAACCAAGCAGCTGCAAGCAAAGGTTATTCGTGTCACTCGATATCCTGATTGGTTGGCTAATGTGGTGCCGGTACCAAAGAAAGATGGAAAGATCAGGGTGTGTGTCGATTACCGCAATCTGAACAGGGCAAGCCCTAAAGACAACTTTTCTTTACCCAACATCCATATCTTGATCGACAATTGTGCCGGGCGTGAGATCGGATATTTTGTGGATTGCTATGCTGGGTATCATCAGATTCTGATGGATGAGGAAGATGCGGAAAAGACAACCTTCATTACGCCGTGGGGAACCTATTGCTACCGGGTAATGCCATTTGGTTTGAAGAATGCTGGGGCAACGTACATGAGAGCAATGACCACTGTGTTTCATGACATGATTCACAAAAAAATTGAGGTGTACGTAGACGATGTGATCATAAAGACCAAGCATCAGGAAGACCACGTAGCAGACTTAAGGAAGTTCTTCCAAAGACTTCGAAGGTATGATATTAAGCTCAACCCGGCTAAATGTGCATTTGGTGTTCCATCTGGGAAGCTTTTGGGATTCATCGTCAGTCGGCGAGGTATTAAACTGGATCCATCAAAGATCAAATCTATCCAAGAGTTGCCACCGCCAAAGAACAAGACAAAAGTAATGAGTCTGTTGGGAAGATTGAATTACATCAGCAGATTTATTGCTCAACTCACAGCAACCTGCGAACCCATTTTTCAGCTGTTGAAGAAGGATGCTGCAATAGGATGGACGACGGAATGTCAGGTGGCATTCAACCAGATCAAAGAATATTTATCAAATCCACCTGTATTGGTTCCCCCTGAGCCGGGAAGACCGTTAATTCTTTATCTAACGGTCTTGGAGAATTCTTTTGGTTGCGTGTTGGGGCAACACGACATTACAGGAAGAAAAGAGCAAGCCATCTATTATCTCAGCAAGAAGTTTACAGTATATGAGGTTAAGTACACTCAACTCGAGAAGACATGTTGCGCCCTAACCTGGGTGGCCCGGAAGTTGAAACATTATTTATCCTCATATACTACTTATCTCATTTCCCGTTTGGATCCGTTAAAGTAAATTTTCCAGAAGCCTATGCCCACAGGAAGGTTAGCAAAATGGAAAATACTACTCACGGAGTTTGACATCGTCTACGTGACGAGGACAGACATGAAGGCCCAAGCATTGGCAGATCACTTGACTGAGAATCCGGTTGATGAAGAATATGAGCCGTTGAGGACGTATTTTCCTGACGAGGAAGTAATGAATATAGATGAGTTGAACTTACCTGAGGAACCAGGTTGGAAGCTTTTCTTTGATGGAGCCGCAAATGCGAAGGGAGTTGGAATAGGAGCAGTGCTTATTTCTGAAACAGGACATCATTACCCTGTTACAGCTCAACTGCGTTTCTACTGTACCAACAACATGGCTAAGTATGAAGCATGCATTTTGGGTTTGCGATTAGCGGCAGACATGGATGTCCAGGACGTCTTGGTCTTGGGGGATTCAGACCTCCTGGTGCATCAAATTCAGGGTGAATGGGAAACACGGGATTTGAAACTCATACCATATCGACAATGTTTGCACGATCTGAGCAAGCGATTTCGATCAGTGGAGTTCAGACACATCCCAAGAGTTCACAATGAGGTTGTCGATGCATTGGCCACTTTAGCATCAATGTTGCATCACCCAGACAAAATTCATGTTGACCCGTTACACATCCAGGTTCGTGATCAGCATGCCTATTGCAACATGATAGAGGAAGAAGAGGATGGTGAGCCATGGATTTATGATGTCAAAGAGTACCTCAGGATGGGGATATACCCGGAGCAGGCCACCGGAGATCAAAAAAGAGCCATTCGGCGATTATCAAATGGTTTCTTCCTCAGTGGAGGAGTGTTGTACAAAAGAACCCCAGATTTGGGATTGCTGAGATGTATAGATGTCAGCCAAGCCACGACAGTTATGACAGAAGTACATGCTGGAATCTGTGGGCCACATATGAGCGGATATATATTGGCAAAGAAGATTCTTCGAGCAGGGTATTATTGGCTCACTATGGAGCATGATTGTATCAGTTTCGTACGAAAATGCCATCAGTGTCAGATACACGGAGATCTAATTCATTCTCCACCAACGGAATTGCACACAATGTCAGCACCATGGCCATTTGTGGCATGAGACATAGATGTCATTGGGCCTATTGAGCCGGCAGCTTCGAACGGTCACAGGTTCATTCTGGTGGCCATCGACTATTTTACTAAGTGGGTTGAAGCCAAAACTTTCAAGTCAGTAACCAAGAAGGCAGTAGTGGATTTTGTCCATTCCCATATCATCTGTAGATTTGGGATCCCGAAAGTGATAATCACGGACAATGGCACTAATATCAACAGCAATTTGATGAGAGAAGTATGTGAACAGTTTAAGATTACACACCATAATTCCACACCTTATCGTCCCAAGGCAAATGGAGCTGTTGAAGCGGCCAACAAGAACATCAAGAAGATACTGAGAAAGATGGTAGAAGGATCCAGGCAATGGCATGAAAAATTACCATTTGCATTGTTGGGTTATCACACTACCGTCCGGACCTCAGTAGGTGCAACCCCTTATTTGTTGGTATATGGAACTGAAGCAGTAATACCGGCGGAAGTGGAAATTCCATCCCTTCGGATTGTCGCCGAGGCTGAGATTGATGATGATGAGTGGGTCAAACCCCGTTTGGAACAGTTGAGCTTGATTGATAAAAAGAGATTGGCAGTTGTATGTCATGGCCAGTTATATCAAAGGAGAATGGAAAGAGCCTACAACAAGAGGGTGTGCCCCAGAAAATTTGAAGTGGGGCAACAAGTGTTGAAACGAATCCTGCCACACCAAGCAGAAGCAAAGGGCAAGTTCGCCCCGAATTGGCAAGGACCATTCATTGTAACTAGAGTGTTATCCAATGGCGCTTTATGTTTAACAGATATCGAAGGGAAATACGTCAACATGGCTATCAATTCCGATGCAGTTAAAAGATATTATGTATGATCTCTTTTGATTGTAATTGTCATTTGTTTGCGGTTGGCATTTATCGGAGAATGAAATGACGGAGGCAATTCTTTCTTCTATCCAAAAACCTTAACCTTTGCTTACCCTTTTGAGCCTTATTTATTCTTTCATATCCCTCTTTTGGAGTCAGTAATTAAAATAAAAGATAAAAAGAAGGAAAAACAATAATAAAGACAAAAGAAAATCACAAGAAAAACAAAGGAAGTGGGAACTACGTTTGACCTGATTCCTCAAAGAAGGATACGTAGGCGCCTCACGGCTCGGTCATAGTATAACAAAAAATAAGAATCCCCAAGCAAGAAAAACTGGGGCAGAAGTTGTGTTTATAATTTTGGGAAAGAAAGTTTGATTCCAAGAGTTGTAATGTTTTACCCGTCAAAATTATTCTGAGCTTTTTGATAGCCTTTCTTTTAACCCCACACAAAAATCCCTGTTGATGTCCAAAAAAAACCTCCCGATCAGTATCCGAGAAGTGCCAAGTTCATGCATGTGGAAGTCGGGAACAACACTCTGATCCCTAGCAGAGAAGAGGATCATAAACTGGAAATGAACTGATAGCCGAAAGAATCCCCAACAAAGAGCGTCATATCGACAAATGCTCCAGTCCCCAACTGAAAAATAAAATAAAATGAGAGAGTCTTATTGGTGAAAACCTTCACAGGCACCATGAGGCGATGGGAGTTAAGAGAAATGAGAGAGTCTTATTAGTGAAAACCCCTCGAAGGGCACTATGAGGCGACAAGGCGAGATTGGCGGAGAAGGTCCACCTTTGTCAAAAGTTGAGTATTTATTTATCCCCAGCGAGATGAGGCCATCCGAAAAATTGATTGATACAAATAGACTGGGTTGATCAATACGGAATGCACGACATGATCGTTGGGATTGGTTATATCATTCAGATAAGTTCTGTTCTTTTCTTTTTCCCCAACGTTTATTCAGAAAGACTTCTTTTTCTATCTTTAAAATTATCACTCTTTCATTTCTTGGTTTAAAAGATTTTATTTCTCCAGTAGTTTATTTTTGAAAAGGATTTTCAGAGTTTACTGCCAATTGCCAAAATGGTGCAAGTCAAAATGCGAAAACACCAAGCCAAAGATAAGGCAACAAAGCGAAAAGAAGTTTGTCGCAAGACCAAATGATGAATGAGTCTAGATCTTAAGAGGCCCAAATTTCCAAGGGAAGTTATGGATCAAATTCCAAGATGATCCTCAGCAGATTTGCGAGATACAGGGACAACTCCGACAGATTCTCGACCAAGCTCCACAATGGTCGGACGACACGGAGCGGGGAAGGAAGAGGAACGACAACCATCCCCAGCAGGAATATCAGCCCCAGCAATCAATATTCTCCCTAGCAATTTTTACAGCAATAAAAGGAAAAGAAAAGGGAAAAACCATCCTCAACAGAAGTGGCACGACCACTCGTCTCCATTTTAAACTAATAATTTTTTTCTTTGATTTGAAACAAGGAAAAGAAATTATTGACCGCAGGAAGACAGGGTCACAGAGAAGATCATCAAACTGGGGCAGAAAATTTTCTTAAAATCAGATAGTCATTTGGGAAAGAGAAAAGATAACACAAGTGTTGAAGGAAGGAAAATCCCCAGCAGTATACGAGAAGGGAGATACAAGTTTTAAGGGAAGAGCAATCTTGGAAGAAGCTAGATAATCAGTATCACCCCACCATTATTGAAAGGAGAAAGATAAATCCCCAGCAGTATTATTCCTGGCAGGTTTCAAGGAAGTGAAAGCACCAGCTTTAAAGGAAATAGACTTTAAGAAAGGAAAATGACATATTGAGGAAATAAAATATCGGTGTTATTCCCCATCACATTTTCAGAGGAATAAAACACCAATTTTGAAGGAAGCAGTTGAAGAAGTCAGGAGCCCGCCTGGAGAATGGAGGCTTATTTATTTCAAGAAAAGTTGTTGAAGTCAGGAGCCCGCCTGAAGAACGGAGGTTGATATATTTTAAGTTGAAGAAGTCAGGAGCCCGCCTGTAGAACGGAGGTTGTTAAATTTTAAGTTGAAGAAGTCAGGAGCCCGCCTGGAAAATGGATGTGATAAAATTTAAGAAGGAGTCAGGAGCCTGCCTGAAGAACGGAGGTTGATATATTTTAAGTTGAAGAAGTCAGGAGCCCGCCTGTAGAACGGAGGTTGTTAAATTTTAAGTTGAAGAAGTCAGGAGCCTGCCTGAAAAATGGAGGTGATAAAATTTAAGAAGAAGTCAGGAGCCCACCTGGAGAATGGAGGCTGAATTATTTTTAAGGAGTTGCTGAAGTCAGGAGCCCGCCTGGAGAATGGAGGCTGAATTATTTTCAAAGTTGGAGAAGTCAGGAGCCCTCCTGGAGAATGGAGGTGTTAAAATTTTGGGGAAGTTGTTGAAGTCAGTAGCCCGCCTGTAGAACGGAGGTTATTTTGAGAAAGTTAGAGAAGTGAGGAGCCCGCCTGGAGAATGGAGGCTGAATTATTTTCAAAGTTGGAGAAGTCAGGAGCCCGCCTGGAGAATGGAGGTGTTAAAATTTTGAGGAAGTTGTTGAAGTCAGGAGCCCGCCTACAGAACAGAGGAGATTATTTTGAGAAAGTTGGAGAAGTCAGGAGCCCGCCTGGAGAATGGAGGCTGAATTATTTTCAAAGTTGGAGAAGTCAGGAGCCCGCCTGGAGAATGGAGGTGTTAAAATTTTGGGGAAGTTGTTGAAGTCAGGAGCCCGCCTGTAGAACGGAGGTCGTTATATTTAAGTTGAAGAAGTCAGGAGCCCGCCTGGAGAATGGAGGCTGAATTATTTTCAAAGTTGGAGAAGTCAGGAGCCCGCCTGGAGAATGGAGGTGTTAAAATTTTGAGGAAGTTGTTGAAGTCAGGAGCCCGCCTACAGAACAGAGGAGTACATTTCAAGATCAAACAGAAGTCAGTAATGAGGGGGAGTACAACAAAGATCCCCAACATAACAATCTTTAATGTAGGAAGCAGTGTCCCCAGCAGACAGAACGGAATAATAAAACTTATGCTCAAAAAGGCAAAAGGCCAGTGTCATCCCCAGCAGTTTTCAAAAGAAAGGCACCAGAGGGAACACAAGCCGACAAGAAAGCAAGGAAACCAGAGAAAGGGAAAGACAAATAAGATTTTGTAATTCTTAGTTTAGTATAACTTCTTATTTTCTTTTAGCACGGTGTAATAAGGAGATCAGTAAGCAGTAGCAACAACATGCAGCAACAGTAATAACCAAGTTATAGTTCCATGGTAGACCCACCTACCAAAACTTTCCGAACTACATTGACCTGATTCCTGTTTAGCCCAGGATATGTAGGAAACCTCTGAAGCAAAGGTTCGGTCAAATTTATTTTCAAAAAAAAAATGCTTCATACAGAGTACTCGGATGGGCAAAAATCGCTCACTTTATCTTTGCACGAAAACCCTTCGTGTCTTCGGGCAAAGAGGGGCAGCTGTAAGCACGTGATTTTTGCCCTATATGAGAATCACTCCAAAAAAAAAAATCAAAATAAAACAATTTTCCTTTGTGTGCAATTTTTGTATTTTTGTGGTATTTTTGTATAATTATTTGTATTTTTGTCTGTGCATGTTTATTTGTTTTAAATTAATAAAAATATAAAATATGTCGCATTTTCATTTAGTATTTATTTAAGTTTGTTTTACAAAATGAGAAAATCATAAAAAATAATGTACGTTGCATTTTTAGCATTTAACGTCTAAATTGTGCGATTTTATCGTTAATTGCTATTTAAATGTGCGATAATTATTTTTAGAGTTAATTAGTTTTTTTTTTATAAGATAATTTAGTTTGTAATTTAATTTAGAATTTTAGTTTTATTAATTAGGAAGTAAAAGAAAAGAGAGCAAAAAATACAAAGAAAAATCGGGTTGGGCCACTTCTTCAAATTTCAACCCCAGGCCCAAAAAATACCCAACCTTCCCCATGACCCGGTCCATTTTAAACCGGGTCAACCCAGTCCATAACCCAAATACCCAACACCCCCCTATCTTACACAAAACAAAACAAAAAAATCCCAAAAAACCCTAACACTAACCATCCGCCCCCCCCCCCCTTTCTTATCTTCTTCTTCTCCAAAAAACACCCCAAGCTCCCCTCCCGTGGCTTCCCCCCCTTGCTGCTGCCCTACCCCCTCATCCCCACGACTGCCCCCCTCACGCCTCCACCACCTATCCAGTCAAACAAACTAACCTTACGTAATGAAGCATTGGCACAAAGAAGCAACGATTCCTCACATCCTCATCTTCCCTCTTCCAATTCAAGGTCCAACTAACTCTAACCTGCAGCTGGCTGAGCTCTTCTATATTTCAGGCCTGAAGGTCACCTTCCTCAACATCATCTTCAACCAACGAACCACCCCCCATTTCCCATCGTCAAAACCAAACGACCACTGGAGCAGCCTCACATTCACCACTATTGCTGCGTCTTCTTCCAGTCGTTACTGCTGCTACTGCTATTCCTTCATCGTCCATGGCTGCCCTAGCTGCTCCCTCATCTCCGTCACTACCCAGACGACCTCCAGGCGACGCAGCAACAGCAAATGTTGTTGCTCCGGGTTGCTGTCGTCTGCTTCTTCTGCTCCTTCTGCTGCGAGCAAAACGACCCAACGCCATTGCTGCTCTTGTGAGTTTCTCGCATCTTAATGGATCTGATCTTCATCGTCGATCAAGGTTTTGTTGCTCTCTTCCTTGCTCTGATTTAGATGTTACTTTTACTTGGTTTCCATTTGTTAGGGTTTGGATAAAAGTAGTAAAACGTTTTGGATTTGGTGGGAAATGGGTTTGTGCGATATTTGTTTCCGGGCAGATTTGTTTTCGTTCGAGTTCATCATCATTCCGATCCGGTTAGTTGGTTTAAGTTTTATTTCGTCCGTAATTTGTTTGATATTTTCAGATTTAAAATTAGTATAAGTTTGTTTCATTTTCTTATTTATTTTTAGACAAAAATGGTTAGTTTAATTATATTGTTATTAGATTTAAGTTGAAGATTCAATTAAATTATTTTTCAGTTTGTTTTTATTAATTTTAAGAGGATTTAGTTTTAATATAGAAAGGTATTAGTTTAAATCGTTTGAATCCGTTGTTTGTTGTTAATATAGATTTAGTTCGTGTTCATCTTGTTTGAAGTTCGTTTTTAATTCAGTAATTTAATGTGAAGTTATGTTTTGGTTTTTAATTTTTTTTGGAATCATGTATCTTTGTTATAATTTTGTTGGATTTAATTTTAAAAGATCAATTGATTATTTGAAGTTTAGTGATTTGAATAAGTTTGTTTGTTTTGTTTAAGCTTAATACAAGTTTAATTCGAATTTGAATAAAACTTGCTTGTTATTGTTGTTGAATCTTTTCATTTATGTCCATACTTTGTTTGATTGTTCTTGAATCCGAAATTAGTATAAGTTTGATTTTCTTGTTTGTTGTTTATCATTTATGATTATTTCTTCAGTTTGCTTCATGATCTTGTTTAGTTTTAATGTAGAAATTGTTGGTTGTAATGTTGTTAGATTTAATTTTAAGTTCAAATGATTATTGAATTTAGAAATCTGAATATACTTGTTTGTTGTTGTTGTTGTTGTTGAATCTGAAAGTAGGTTTGTTTGTTGTTAAAAATGTTGTTCAATCAAGATAATTTTAGTTGTTTCTTTGTTGTTCATCATTTAGTTTGAATTTGTTGTTGAACATTGTTAGAAATTGGTCATATTTGCTATATTTTGGTTGAAATTGATTAAGTAAATTGGTTATAGCTGATAGGGGTAGTTTGGTAATTTCCAGTACGTTCAGGGGTAAAAGGTTAATTTCGGTAAGGGCAGAGGGGTATTTTTGGAATTTAAATTCTGAATAATTATTTATTTTGAGTGTTCTTTCCATTAAAATTAAGATAATATTAAAGTAATTAATAATGGGGGGACAAGATATAATGGTGGGGATTAATGCATTTATTTAATATAAGCATGGGGGGACAAGATATAATGGGGTATTTGTTTAATAAGGTGGGGGACAAAACATTAGATAGTGGGATTAAAAGGGGGTTGAGTGGGAAGATAATGGGTTTTTATGTTTTAAAAATGTTGAAAGATGGGGATAAAAAGATAGAGAGAGAAAAAAAAGGGCTGAATATTTAAGAGAGAAAGAAAAATTCCGAAAAATATTAAAACTTTCAAGAAAAAAGAAAAGAAAAAAAGTATACAAATAAAAAAGGAGTTGGAGATTAGAAGAGAGAGTAATACACACCTGATAAATATTCTGATATACGGGTTTAGAAATTAAGGGTTAAACATTAATTAGCCTTTCAAATCTGAAAATTCCCTTGGTTTCTGTCCGTTGTTTGTTGTCGGTGTTTCTGGATTTTATTTTGATTTTCAAATCTGTCACTGAGATTTCTGTTGACTGGATTTCTGGTTATTATTGTTGTTGCTATGTTACGTACTACGTGGCTGACTTTCTTCTTCTTATATTGGCAATATCAGGTACACAACTGTAATTTTGGCATTTTGTAAGCTGAAATGAAGAATGGAATGTTAAATTTCTAATTTAAATTAATTTTTTTTTTAAATTGTATTTAGATTATTTCATGTATTATTATTCTGTAAATCACTGTCATTTGGCATAACTAGACATGTTGTAGCGTATATTAAACAATGCCTTAACCTGATTATTAGGTAGTATATCTAATAATTAGAGCGAGAAGAAAATAACGTAAAAATAACTTTATTAAATCAGTTTGGCAAAATTGATTAAGTTCCTTATTTATAAGGATTTTAGTATCGCTAGCCTTAAGTTAATCGAAATCATGTAGCTAAATTTAGGTAAAACAGGATTTTTTTTTTGATTTTGCGAATCAAGTATTATAACATGATTTGAATTATAATAAGGTTAGTTAAGGTTAAATTAATTAAATTTTAGAAATACGCATTAGTAATCAAGATTGTTTCTAATTCTCCGTAATTGTAAATAATTAATTTCAATTCATCTAACAATGTGAATTTAATCTAGATGGGATAATTAGTTTCTTTTAAAATATTATTTGACAATTCCATATTGTTTTTATAATTACATTTTTATTGATATTTCGTTTCTTTAAATATTTGTCTTAAACTAGTATTTAATAAGTTATTTTAAGTATGTAAAAAATTAATTTTTGTATTTATAGACAAGTTTAATAAAAAGAAATATAGTCATTTTAAGATATTCATAAAATAAGGGAGGATTTCGCTAAAAATAAATAAATATAAACAATACAAAATTTGCAGGGTCCTCCAACCTTTTTTTTTTTTTTAAAAAAAAATACTTAGATTCCGGGATGGGCCATTTAGTAAATTTCACAGTCCTACCTAATAGTATAATAACGCGTAGTATTTTGGCGCATATTTAATAAGGGAATTTTCTTAAACATGGGTGTGCATTTATGTAACCCAAATCCCAATCTTGGCAGAGTCAAAATGCGTCAACAAATCACGTGTACACTGGTTGCGACGTGGTTCGAGATGCGTTTTCACAACGTTGCAATTCTTGTATAAAATAATAAGAGGAATAATGATAAAAGCGGTTTTAAAAGATAAATTTGCATATAAGTTCTTAATTATTTAAAAAATCAGATAAATAAGCCAAATATAATAGTTGAGCGACCGTGCTAGAACCACGGAACTCGGGAATGCCTAATACCTTCTCCCAGGTTAACAGAATTCCTTATCTGGATTTCTGGTTCGCAGACTGTAATACAGAGTCATTCTTTTCCTCGATTCGGGATTAAAATTGGTGACTTGGGACACCCTAAATCTCCCAAGTGGCGACTCTGAAATAAATAAATAAATCCCGTTTCGATTGTCCTTTAATTGGAAAAAACTCCTTCACCCTCGCGGGGGCGGAAAAAGGAGGTATGACAGGGGTGGTGCCTTCCCAAATGAAGCAATGACACACCGGCCCGAAAGAACATACCCAATGCACAATCAATCGTGCAATACCCAAATACTCATCTCGCTCAAATTCCGCTATAAAGCTCAAATTGAACCGCACCATATGTGCATATAATCAACGAATCACAACTCCTCATAACACAGAAGAGTAACTCACAGATCACTCCAGAACACGAATAAGCTCAACAACAATCGAATGGCACTGTCACACCTCCTTTTTCCGCCCTCGCGAGGGTACAGGAGTTTTTTCCAGTTAAAGGACAGTCGAAACGGGATTTATTTCTTTATTTCAGAGTCGCCACTTGGGAGATTTAGGGTGTCCCAAGTCACCTATTTTAATCCCGAATCGAGGAAAAGAATGACTCTGTATTACAGTCTGCGCACCAAAATCCGGATAAGGAATTCTGTTAACCCGGGAGAAGGTGTTAGGCATTCCCGAGTTCCGTGGTTCTAGCACGGTCGCTTAACTGTTATATTCGGCTTGATTATCTAATATAATACGTATTATAAACTTATGTGCAAATTTTATCCCTTAGCCGCTTTTATTATTCTTTTTATTTATTGTTAGTATTTTACGAAAAATTGCAACATTGTGAAAACGTATTTCAAATCACGTCGCAATCAATTGCACCCGTGGTTATCGACACATTTCGACTCCGTTGAGATTTAGATTTGGGTTACATAAATGCACACCCGTATTTAAGGAAATAACATTATTAAATACGCGTCTAGAGCGACTAGCGTGTCATTATTTTGGGTAGGGCCGTGAAATTTGCTAAAACGGCTTCTCCCTAATTCTAAGCAATTAACTGTACATTTATTGAGGGCCCCGAAATCTATACATTTCATTAAGCGAGGCTCATCTCATTTATTTTAAATGGACAAATCTTAAAGCGACTACATTTTTTCTATAAAAATTAGTCTCTAAAATAAAGAAAGAAAAATCCTAATTAATTACTAGCTTTTATAATTTTAAGAAAACATGATATGCTAATTGCTTGGTTAATACAAATATTGATGAAAAAAAATTACTCTTAATTTCGAAATTTAAAATAAAATAAAAATTCAACAACTAATATTCAAAATAAACAAATATAGCTAGATTAAAACTCAGCATTGTTATTATTATTTTTTAAAAAAAATATTATTGAGATTAATTATTCACAATCATTTGAAACTAGATTTAACCATAATTACTAAAGTTTATTAGAAAGTTTATTAGACTTAAACGTTCTTCTAATCTTGCTTAAGCTCAAGTCATGCCTTAATGCCTAATTTACGATGTTTAATTTAAATTCATGTTTTAACTAAATTTAGCTACTTGTTCATGATCAACCTACAATCTTGAAGCCTTCATAGCTAGTGAATTAACCTGTTTTGCCGAACTGATTTATTACAGACTAACTTATGATATTATTTTCTTATTCCAGCTATTATTTAGTAATTCATGAAATAGCTTAAATACAATCAACAAAAGAAACAAAGAAAAAAAACGAAATTAAAACTTCAAATTTTCATTCTTCATATGTATTCATGCTTCATATTTCGGATTACAATAACCAGCTTTTCAGTTGTGTACCTGATATTGGAAGCAAAAGAAAATGAATATGAGTATCAGCAGCAGCAGTAAAATCAGTACAACACAGCAACAATAGCCCAGCAACAGTAACAAACCAGTGGAGTAGTAATCCAAAAAAAAAACAAAATCTTCCAGCTTTGATGAAACAACAATTAATTCTGATTTCAAACAACAAAAGAAAGCAGAATATTTTTTTTAGTTTTTATTTTTATTTTTTGAAAGCTTAAATATTTTTCGGAATTTTCTATCTCTTAAATGTTCAGCCCTTTTCTCTCTCTTATTTTCAGATTTGTTTCTCTCTCTCGTATCTGTGTATTTTTTCTCTATCTCTCTGTCTATATTTTTTGATTTCAAGACCTCACATATATAACCCATCCCATAAACCTTTCAATTAATTAAAATCCATACTTTTCTCTACCCAACCCATTATCTTTCCACTCATCCCCATTACATTAAATAAACATATCACACCACCCCATTTCATTTTGTCCCCCATGCTTCATTTAAAATAATGCAAGATTCCCCTTTAAATTAAATCTTGTCCCCCCTTTATATTAAATAATCATATCACAACCCACCCCATTTCATTTTGTCCCCCATGTTTCAAATAAACAATTACAAAATGTACAATTCCTAAACTACCCCTTCCGACCTTACTGAAATTACCAAACTACCCCTGAACGTATTACAAATTTACCAAACTACCCATCAGCTATAACACATCAATTAATCAAACTTAACCAAAATATAGACAATATGATCAATTTCTAACAATGTTCAAACAACAATATGAACACGGATGAACATCATAACAACAATATCACATGAACATGATTTTAACAACATTTCAACAACAAATCACATGAACACAAATTGAACAACCAAGAACAACTAAAATTTGATTGAACAATATTTTTAGCAACAACAAACCTATTTTTCGGATTTAAACAACAACAATCAAACAAGTATATTTAGATTCTTAAATTCAATAATATTGAACTTAAAATCAACTCTAACAACATTACAACAAACAATTCTTATATTAAACTTTAAACAAGATTATGAGACCAATTCAAGAAATAATCACAAATGATAAACAAGAAATAAGAAAATCAAACTATACAAATTTCGGATTCAAGATCAATCAAATAAAGTATGAACATGAATGAAAAGATTCAACCACAATAACAAACTTTATTCAAATTTCGAATTGAACTTAAACAAAACAAATAAACATATTCAAATCACTAATCTTCAAATAATCAATTAATCTTTCTTAATTAAATCCAACAAAAAAAAATATAACAAAGATACATGATCATGAATGAAATCTATATTAAACAAACAACGGATTCAAGCGATTTAAACTAAATCTAACAATATTAAACCTAAACTAACAATTCCTTTTTTTGCAAAAATTAAATTAACATGAAATAAACTGAAAATCAATTAATTAAATTTTCATTTGAATCTGAAAATTAAACCAACCAAACATATAAACAAACTAAAAAAAAATTATTTCAATGATGAACAAACAAAACAAGAATTGAATCATTTATCGATTTTGGATCCGAAAAATATCAAACAAATTACGGGCAAAAAATGAAACTCAAAAATCCACTAACCGGATCGAAACAATGACGAACTTGAACGGAAACAAATCTGCCCGGAAACAAATATCGCACCAAAATCATTTGACGCCGAAGACGATCACGAACGGACAAACGAAGAGCTTGAAGGAGAGGTAGCAGACAACCGTGAAAGCGATGCCGGACAGGGCAGCAGCAATGCAAAACGTGAGCAGCAGTAGATGCTGGACGAAGCAGTCACGCAGCATCATGAAGTGAGGAAGAAGAAGAAGCAACGATCAACGTGAACTTGAAGAAGAAGAAACACTCGCGATCTTGAAGAAGAAGAAGAAACACGGGCGGCGGGTGTGTGTGTGTTGTGTTGCCGTGGTTGTGTGTGTGTATGTGAAGGAGAAGAGGTGGGGGAAGGGCAGCCATGGATGGGGTGTTTGGATGCTTGAAGAAGAAGAAGAAAAGAGAGAAAGAGAAGGGGGGGGGGCGGATGAGAGAGAGGGATTTTTTAGGGTTTTCTTCCTTTTCCTTTTTTTTGTTTTGTTTTGTTTTGCTTTGTTTTTTTTTTTTTTTGAAATGCAAGATAGGGGGTGTTGGGTTATGGACCGGGTTGACCCGGTTTGAAATGGACTGGGTCGTTTGGGAAGATTGGGCCATTTTTTGGGCCTGTGGCTTGAAATCGAAGAAGAGGCCCAATTCCGACTTTCTTTATATTTTCGCTCTCTTTTCTTCTTTTTATTTCTCTAAAACTAAATTATAAAAATACTTAAATTATTATTAAGAACTAAATTAAGTTATAAAAGTGCAAATTAACTTCTAATAACAATTAACGCACAATTAAGTAATAATTAAGCATAAAATTGTATATTTGGACATTAAATGCTAAAAATGCAAACGATGCCTATTTTTGTAAATTTTTATTTTTTTGTAAACAAACTTAATTACTAACAAATTATAGAATTAAATCCTACATACAAAATGGGATATATTTTTGTATTTTTTATTAATTTAGCAAATAAACATGCACAGACAAATACAAATAATTATTCAAAATATCACAAAATATCACAAAATTGCACACCAAGGAAAATTATTTTATTTTTGAATTTTTGGGGAGTAATTCTCATATTGGGCAAAAATCACGTGCTTACAGCTGCCCCTCTTTGCCCGAAGACACGTAGGGTTTTCGTGCAAAGATAAAGCGAGCGATTTTTGCCCATCCGAGTACTCCGTGTGAAGCATTTTTGAAAAAGATTTGACCGAACCTTTGCTTCAAAGGTTTCCTACATATCCTGGGCTACACAGGAATCAGGTCAATGTAGTTCGGGAAGTTTTGGTAGCTGGGACTACCGTGGGACTGCATTGTTACTGTTGTTGCATGCTATTACTACTGCTTACCGATCTCCTTGTTACACCTTGCTTAAAAGAAAACAAGAAGCTAGGCTATACTGCAATTTTTCTTGTTGCCTTGCTTTCTTGTCTGCTTGCATTTTTTCCGGTGCTTTTCTTCCGATGCTTTTCTTCCTTTCGACACATGCACTTGAGTTTTTGCTGGGACCTCTTATTGCAACCTTCTGCTTCCTGATGCTGGGGATTTTTAATGTTTTCTGCTGGGGATTCCTGTTGTAACCCTCTGTTTTATTGTCCTGTGACTTGATCTTGAAATGTATGCCTCTGTTCGATGGGCGGGCTCCCAACTTTAATACTTGAAAATTAATGCTGAATGTGTTCCTCTGTTATATGGGCGGGCTCCCAACTTCAACACTTGAAATGAAAAGACTGAAATGTATGCCTCTGTTATCTGGGTGGGCTCCCAACTTCAACGCTTGAAATATAAAGACTGAAATGTATTCCTCTGTTCTATGGGCGGGCTCCCAACTTCAACACTTGAAATAAAAAGACTGAATGTATGCCTCTGCTATCTGGGCGGGCTCCCAACTTCAACGCTTGGAATGTAAAGACTGAAATATATGCCTCTGTTATCTGGGCGGGCTCCCAACTTCAATGCTTGAAATGAAAAGACTGAAATGTATGCCTCTGTTCTATGGGCGGGCTCCCAACTTCAACTCCTGAAATGTAATATCTCTATTCTCCAGGCAGACTTCTGACTTTTAAAATTTAAACTATGTGTCTCTGTTCTTCAGGCGGACTCCTTACACCAAACTTGAAAAGTATGTCTCTGTTCTCCAGGCGGACTCCTGACTTTTAAAATTTAAGCTGTATGTCTCCGTTCTTCAGGCGGACTCCTGACGTCAAACTTGAAAAGTACGTCTCTGTTCTCCAGGCGGACTCCTGATTGCTAAATTTGAAATGAATGTCTCTATTCTCCAGGCGGACTCCTGACTTTTAAAATTTAAACTGTATGTCTCCGTTC
Organism: Nicotiana tabacum; assembly: GCF_000715075.1. Classification (NCBI taxonomy): domain Eukaryota; kingdom Viridiplantae; phylum Streptophyta; class Magnoliopsida; order Solanales; family Solanaceae; genus Nicotiana; species Nicotiana tabacum. The sequence goes on along the minus strand of NC_134080.1, from coordinate 123,922,029 downwards.
TTCAGGCGGACTCCTGACTTTTAAAATTTAAACTGTATGTCTCCGTTCTTCAGGCGGACTCCTGACGTCAAACTTGAAAAATACGTCTCTGTTCTCCAGGCGGACTCCTGACGTCAAACTTGAAAAATACGTCTCTGTTCTCCAGGCGGACTCCTGACAACTTGCATTTATCCTAATTAGTGCTTGTTTTTCCTTCCTGGAGAATTCCTCTTCAACAACTAATTTTTCTTCCCCTACTTAATCAAAGAAAATTTCGTCAGTTTAAAACAGTGGTTAGTTGATGGCATTCTTGCTGAAAAATCCTTCCACTGCCTTGCTTTGTGTTGACTAATTTCCACACACTGACCCTGAACTGCTTGACTTTCTGACCAACTTTTAAATTTCCCAACCTCTGGCGACCTAAATGCTTTACACCCCTGCTGTTATTTCACTTTTCTGACCTTTTATTTGAGCTTTCGCCTTTCCCACGACATTTCCCAATCATTTCACCGATGAAACTTCCGTTAATTCCCTGTATTCCACTTGACATTAAGTTGTTTTTGACATGCTCTGACCACGTTGTGCTTTACAATTCTAGAAGCTGGTAGTGAACTTTGAAGTCCTTTCTGCTTGCATCGAACAAAACTGGCACTGGAACATCTCAGCTAGATAAAAACCCTCAAAAGAAAAATGAAATGATTTTTGAGTTAAGGATAAGAAGAATCCAAAACCAGATGACTGTTTGAAAAGAGAAAGAAAAGAAACTTATCTGAACGAGACAACTAGTACCAATGGTCAAGACATGCATTTTGGATTAATCAGCCCAATCTGTCCAAACAAACAACTCTCAATTGCCGTACCTCATTGCCCAGAACTTCCATCACTTGTTTGATTTATCTAGACCTTAACCTTGTTTCCCTGCGGTACCGCGAAATGGTTTCTATCAACATACCTTTCTCAGTTTTCCATTTCTTATCTCACCTTCGCCTTGAGGTGCCCGTAAAGGTTTTCACCAACAAGACTCTCTCATTTATTTTTCTCTCAGCTCCCGTCGCCTTACGGTGCCCGTGAGGGTTTTCACCCATAAGACTCTCTCATTTATTTTTGTTCTTCTTGCTCGAACCAGAGTGTTGCCCCTATCGTGGGTTATTCCTACCTGTTCATCTTGGCATTTCTCAAAACTGATCATAAGGTCTTTCTTCGGTCCGTAATGTAGGCTTTTGGATTGATTTAGAAAGAAATGTATAAAAGGCTCAAAACAATTCCAATGGGTTCAAATTACAACTTTCGGAATCCAACTTTCATAACAATCACCACTTCTGCCCCAGTTTCTTGCTTGGGGATTTTTGGATTTCTATTTGGTATGACTGAACCTTGGAGTAAGGCTGCCTACGTACCCTTTCGGGATCAAGTCAAACGTAGTTCACTTCATAGAGACTACGTTGTTATGTTTTCTCTTCTTTCCCTTTTTTTCATTTTTCCTTCTTTTCTTTTCTTCTTTTTTTTTTTTTTCTTTTCTCTTTTTTTTTCTTTTCTTTCCTTTTTTTCCTTTATGTTCGACACTTGTGTTCTCTGATAATGCCGATGATTCCGAAAGAGGTGCATGAAAAATAAGTAAGGCTCGAAGGGGATAACAAGGGATATGAGTGTTTGGATAGCAGAACAAAATGCCTTCATCATTTCAATCTTTAAGATATGCCAAATACGAACAGATACATTTAGAAAAATAAAGAAATCATACATAATATCTCTTGACCGCATCGGAATTGATGGTCATTTCTACACATTTTCCTTCCGCATCTGTCAAATACAATGCTCCATTAGACAACACTCTGGTTACTACAAATGGTCCTTGCCAGTTTGGGGCAAATTTTCCTTTTGCCTCAGACCAATGAGGCAAGATCCGCCTCAGTACTAATTGCCCTACTTCAAATTTCCTTGGACGTACTTTTTTGTTGTATGCTCTTGCCATTCTTCGTTGGTACAGTTGGCCATGACACACTGATGCCAATCTTTTCTCATCGATCAAACTCAACTGCTCAAGACGGCTTTTCACCCATTCATCATCATTGATTTCAGCCTCTGCAATGATTCGCAGAGATGGGATTTCCACTTCTGCGGGTATTACCGCCTCGGTACCATATACCAATGAGTAAGGAGTCGCCCCTACCGAGGTACGCATGGTGGTGCGATATCCTAACAATGCAAAAGGAAATTTCTCGTGCCATTGTCTAGATCCTTCAACCATCTTCCGGAGTATTTTCTTTATGTTCTTATTGGCCGCTTCAACCGCACCATTTGCCTTGGGACGGTACGGAGTAGAGTGCCTGTGAGCAATCTTAAACTGCTCACATGTCTCCTTCATCAAATGACTATTAAGATTAGCCCCATTATCTGTGATGATTACCTTTGGGATCCCAAACCGACATATGATATTTGCATGCACGAAGTCAACTACAGCCTTCTTGGTCACAGACTTGAATGTCTTCGCTTCCACCCATTTGGTAAAATAATCTATAGCTACCAAGATAAATCTGTGCCCATTTGATGCTGCTGGATCAATTGGCCCAATAACATCCATGCCCCATGCAACAAAAGGCCATGGAGCGGACATCGTATGTAATTCTGATGGTGGAGCATGAATCAAATCTCCATGTATTTGGCATTGATGACACTTACGCACAAAACTTATACAATCTCGCTCCATCGTGAGCCAATAATAACCTGCTCGAAGAATTTTCTTTGCTAGAACATACCCACTCATATGCAGTCCGCAAACTCCGGAATGCACCTCAGTCATGATAGTTGTGGCCTGCCGTGCATCTATACATCTCAACAAACCGAGCTCTGGCGTTCTTTTGTACAGTACTCCTCCACTAAGGAAAACCCACTTGCCAACCGTCGAATTGTTCTTTTCTGATCACCGGTGGCCTGCGTTGGATACACTCCCGCTTTGATGTACTCTTTGATATCATGGAACCATGGCTCTCCATCGATTTCCTCTTCTATCATATTGCAGTAAGCATGTTGATCACGGACTTGAATCTGCAATGGATCAACATAGGCCTTATCTGGATGGTGCAACATTGATGCCAAAGTAGCCAAAGCGTCAGCAACCTCATTATGAATCCTTGGAATGTGTCTGAATTCTATGGCCTGAAAACGCTGGCAAAGCTCATGCAGACATTGTCGATACGGTATAAGCTTCAAGTCCCGTGTTTCCCATTCCCCTTGAATCTGGTGTACCAGTAAGTCCGAGTCACCCATGACCAAGACTTCCTGTACACCCATATCCACAGCTAATCTCAATCCCAATATACACGCCTCATATTCTGCCATGTTGTTTGTACAGTAGAAACGAAGCCGAGCTGTAACAGGGTAATGCTGACCTGTTTCCGAAATAAGTACTGCTCCTATTCCCACACCCTTCATATTTGCAGCCCCATCAAAGAAAAGTTTCCATCCCGACTTCTCAGCTTGTTCTAATTCTTCAATGTGCATTATCTCTTCATCAGGGAAATAAGTTTTCAAAGGCTCATAATCTTCATCAACGGGGTTCTCAGCCAAGTGATCGGCTAATGCCTGTGCTTTCATGGCAGTTCGTGTCACATAGACAATGTCGAACTCTGTAAGTAAGATCTGCCACTTTGCAAGCCTTCCTGTGGGCATGGGTTTCTGGAAAATATACTTCAACGGGTCTAAGCGAGATATAAGGTAAGTGGTGTAAGATGACAAGTAATGTTTCAATTTCTGTGCCACCCAAGTTAGGGCACAACATGTCCTTTCCAGATGAGTATACTTGACCTCGTAAGATGTGAACTTCTTACTGAGATAGTAGATAGCCTGCTCCTTTCTGCCCGTAACATCATGTTGCCCCAGTACACAGCCGAATGAACTGTCCACAACTGTCAGATATAGAATCAAAGGTCTCCCTGGTTCTGGTGGGACCAGCACGGGTGGGTTTGACAAATACCTCTTTATCTTATCAAAAGCCTCCTGGCATTCATCAGTCCATTTGACCGCGGCATCTTTCTTTAACAATTTGAAAATTGGTTCACACGTTGCCGTGAGCTGAGCAATGAACCTGCTGATATAGTTCAGTCTTCCCAACAAACTCATCACCTCGGTTTTGTTTCTTGGAGGTGTAAACTCCTGAATAGCTTTGATCTTTGACGGGTCTAATTCAATACCCCTCCGGCTAACTATAAATCCCAACAACTTCCCAGATGGCACCCCGAAAGCACATTTCGCAGGATTGAGCTTAAGATTGTATCTGTGAAGCCTTTGAAAGAATTTTCTCAAATCTCTGGCATGGTCAGATTGCTGTCTAGACTTAACGATCACATCATCCACGTATACCTCAATTTCTTTATGTATCATATCATGGAAGATAGTTGTCATGGCCCTCATATAAGTTGCCCCAGCATTTTTCAAACCAAACGGCATGACCCGATAACAATACGTTCCCCACGGCGTGATGAATGCCGTCTTTTCTGCATCTTCCTTATCCATTAGAATCTGATGATAACCCGCATAACAATCCACAAAAGAGCCAATATCATGTTTGGCACAATTGTCGATCAGTATATGGATGTTGGGCAGTGGGAAATTATCTTTTGGGCTTGCTTTGTTAAGGTCTCGATAATCGACGCACACCCTGGTCTTGCCATCTTTCTTTGGCACAGGCACGACATTGGCTAACCAAGTGGGGTACCGTGTAACCTGAATGACCCTTGCCTCAAACTGCTTGGAGATCTCTTCTTTGATCTTCACACTTATGTCTGTTTTGAACTTTCTCAACTTCTGCTTGACAGGGAGGAGTGCTGGATCAGTGGGCAATTTATGAACCACCAAATCGGTGCTTAGACCCGGCATATCATCATATGACCATGCAAAAACGTCTTTGTACTCATGCAATACTTTAATTATCTCCTCCTTGAGTTGTGGATCCAAATGAACACTTATTTTAGTTTCCCGTACGTTATCTTGGTCCCCTAGATTAACTGCTTCTGTGTCATTTAGGTTAGGTTTGGGTTTTTCTTCAAAGTGGCTTAATTCTTTACTAATTTCCTCATAAGCTTCATCATTATTACAATCCATCCCATCATCACACTCGACCTCTTGTATTATTACTTCTGAATTAGATTGGCTTTTAAAGCTGGGCCGAAGATTCCTCATGCATGTCATGTCATTGATATCAGCATAAAGAGAACTGTACAAAGAAAAGAAACGAAAATGGAAAGAGAATTAGGGACGAAGAAAATTGCATTTCATTAAACGTAAAGACAACAAGGTTTTAACTCATCCAAACGGACGGAACATAACAACTGGATTACAAACCCTGGAATAATCCAGGTGACAAAAAGGAAAACAAAACTCACTACCACGACTCCCTCCGAACTGGAAGAGGAGTAGCTTCCCAATTGCTGATGTTAGCACGTGGTCCGATGTACTGTATGTCTGCTCTGCTTGACCCTTCCCCGGCCTCAACCATGTTTACTTCAACAAATACTTTCTCAAACACCTTATCCAAATTCCCATCCGCCTCAACTAACGAACCCGATATCTTTGCCAATGACTGTTTCTTGATATTCGGCCTGACGAAGGACCTGGACAATCGAGGAATTGGTTTAGGGAGCACCCAAGCTTTCTTCTTCAATTTACGGGCCTTTCTGATATCTGCCGCTGTTGGTTTGAACCCTAACCCGAAGGTGTCCAAATTTTTGGGCAAAGACACAGGTTGAGTAATGCCCTACAGTTCAACCCCCAAACCCTTCCCGGGCACGAACCCGTTATTCAACATTTCTGACACTACCATGACGGTCGTAGCTGACACCCTAGGACATGGCATGCTTTTACCCTCAAGCAACCTGCTCACCGGAACCGTGTCGAGAATCTGATACACCCATGGCCCCTTATCATCTTCGGTCTCTATAAAGGGTACAATGGAATCATTCACGGCGCATGTGGGATCTTCCCCATGTAACACAATTTCTTGTCTGTCCCACTCGAATTTGATCATTTGGTGCAGTGTGGAGGGCACGGCTTTTGCCGCATGAATCCACGGTCGACCCAACAAAAGATTATAGGATACTGCAGCATACAACACCTGAAATTCCATCGTGAACTCGACTGGGCCAATAGTCAATTCGAGTACAATATCCCCTACTGTGTTTGTTCCCCCTCCATCGAACCCTCGAACACAAATGCTATTTTTGCGGATTCTATCCTCATCAATCTTTAACTTGTTCAATGTGGATAACGTGCAAATATTAGCGCTCGACCCGTTATCGATCAGTGCCCGAGTAACCATTGAACCTTCACATTTGACCGTCAAATAGAGAGCCTTGTTGTGTTCTGTGCCTTCCATAGGCAATTCATCATCAGAAAATGCTATCCTGTTCACTTCAAAGATCTTGTTGGCAATTGTCTCTAAATGGTTTACTGAGATTTTGTCAGGCACATGAGCCTCATTCAATATCTTCATTAAAGCTCGGCAATGCTCATCAGAGTGAATTAATAATGACAACAACGAGATTTGGGCCGGTGTTTTTCTCAGTTGATCAACAATGGAATAATCTTGTCCTTTCATCTTTTTCAGAAACTCTTTTGCTTCCTCTTCCGTTACAGCTTTTTTAACTGGCACTGGATTGTCTTTTGCACCCTTAGCTTTTCTCAACTCTTCAGGGGCGAAACAACGTCCTGACCGGGTCAGTCCCTGTGCTTCACAACTTTCTTCCTCAATTTCCTTTCCTTTGTATGTCACCACTACTTTGTCATATTTCCAGGGTACGGCTTTGCTATCAACCATGGGTAACTGGACTACCGGTTTTATGACAACCGGCTCTATATAGACTCCCTTCACGACCACCACGGGCATGGATACTGACCTTGGTACCACTATCTTGACTGGCTCCTGCTTTTTCTCGGCCACAAACGATCCCTTTCCCATTACTAGCACTGGCTTGTCTTCTACTGCTTTTAACTGAACCACTGGCCTTGCACTCACTGTCTTTTCTTTGGTTTCCGTAGAACGAATCACCATAACCACCTGCGAAGGTTTCTTAGGCTCTTCCCCCTTATGTATCAGTTCGATCATGTTGGCCTCATAATGCGCTGGTAACGGATTTTGATTGATGTTCGGGGCCTCTGGAGCATGTACCTCAATACGACGATTATCAATGAGCTCTTGGATTGCGTTTTTCAACTTCCAACATTTTTCAGTATCGTGCCCCGGCATCCCTGAGCAATACTCGCAGCTAACAGAGTGGTCCAGGTTTCTGGGAAGAGGATTTGGTGCTTTGGATTCAACTGGGGTCAACATCCACAACTGTTTCAATCTGTGGAAAAGAGAAGTGTAAGATTCTCCCAGCGGGGTAAATGTTTTTTTGTTTGGGGCCTTCTCATTTCTAAAAGCTTGGTTTGGGCGGAAGCTGGTTCCTGGTCTGTTAGCCCTGGGAGGTGGATAGGTGTTTTGTGGGTGTGGCTGTGTATTTTGGGGACTTGGTGTACGCCATTGCGAGTGCACTGGGGGGTTGAGTGTAGGTCTGGGCATGGTGAATAGAAAATTGTGGTTCTGGTGGTGGATAATAGTGTTGCGGTGGACCATATGAGGTATATTGATAGTTTGGGTGATGGGGTCTGGGTTGGTTGTAGTAGAGTGGACGGTTATTGTGCCTGGACCAAACATTAGCTTCAACTGCAGCAACTTCTTCTTTCTTCTTCTTTCCCAGCACACCACCAGTACCGCTTTGGATGGCCTGGGTGGTTGCTTTCAAAGCCGAGTAGCTCAAGATCTTGTTAGATTTCAATCCTTCTTCAATCATGGCTCCCATCTTTACCACTTCATTAAACGACTTCCCGACAGATGTCACTAGATGACCAAAATAGGTAGGTTCCAATGTTTGCAAGAAGTAATCTACCATCTCACTTTCCCGCATGGGAGGATCAACCCTTGCAGCTTGTTCCCTCCAGCGGAAACCAAACTCTCTAAAACTTTCCCCAGGCTTCTTTTCTAGTTTCAACAATGACAGACGATCAGGGACTATTTCGAGGTTATATTGAAAATGGCCGATGAATGCCTGGGCCAAATCATCCCATGTATACCATCGGCCGGGGTCTTGCCTCGTGTACCATTCTAGCGCTGACCCGCTCAGGCTTTGCCCGAAATATGCTATCAACAACTCATCTTTTCCCCCAGCCCCTCTCATTTTGCTACAAAAACCACGCAGATGGGCTACTGGGTCACCGTGCCCCTCATATAAGTCAAACTTTGGCATTTTAAACCCCGCAGGCAACTGTACATCAGGAAAAGGGCACAAATCTTTGTATGCGACACTAACTTGGTTTCCTAAACCATGCATGTTCCTGAAGGATTGCTCCAGGCTTTTGACTTTACGAATCACCTCCTCTTGTTCTGCATTCTTAACCGGTTTCTCAACTTCTCCCGGGATTTCAAAATGGGGAGAGGAGGTATATGGCTCAGGCGCTTTGAAAGTGGGTTCGGGAGGGTAATATTGGGTGTCGTGAGCTTGGAATAGCGGCTCACTGGATGATCTATGTAGTGGAGCTGGGGGAGGTGCCACAAAGACGGGAACATTTGGTGGAGGAGGGTTTTGAGTGGGAGGTGGAGCTTGGGAATCATAAGCCTCTCTTCCCTGATAATAGTGATGGCTTGGGAAACTTGTTGAAGGACCGGGAGAGGGGTATTCCGGCGTGTGTACTGGTTGGAGGGTAGGAGTAACGGGTAGTTCTTGCCCCTTCTGGGCTCTAGCTAAGGCTATCTGCATTTCATTCATTTCTAGCCTCATTTTTTCCATTTTCTCCAGGGCTTCCTTCAGCATCTGATTGGCCGTTTTTTCTGACTCAACGCTGTTGTCTGACCCAGTCATGCTTTCTGGTATAGGACCTTTTGATCTTGTTTGATAATGGTACGGTGCCAGTACGCTCTAACAACTAACTGATATTGGAAAAACAACAAACTTGTCAGTGTTAGAGTCTTAACAGATATTGTAATTGCACGTTAATCATTTCTAACATGCTTTTGCTCTGACCTCATGCATCATCCCAGCTTATTTTTGCTTTGACAAACATATATTCTTTTTTTTTTTTAAATTACGGTCGAATCTTATAGAGATTGCCTACGTATCGTGACCCCGCACGAATCAGACCAAGCGTAGTTCGTGCAGATAAATGTAAAAATATGGGTGGAAATAAAATGCTCAACTTTCATTAATAAACAGACTCTTACAAACTCGACATCTTTTGTTTTGGAAAGAAACTAACAAACGTAATCTAAAAGCAAACAAAAACTCTAAACTGCAAACATACTCAATCCGGACGTACAAAAGACTGACTCGACATGGTAGACACTCAAAGACACGGACTATGCATATTCGAGTGCTTCAAACTTAGGTATCCGCGGGGCGTCGTTCGGCCTCGCCGCGGGTCTAGGATCCAAATCCCTTTAAAGCTGCTCTAACTCATTCATGGTTCGCTTCACATAGATCATCACTGCTGAGATAAAAGTAGTACGGGTCATGTCTTCACAAACCCGACATCTCCTGACAATAGCATGAGCAATGGCTCTAATCCTGTCTTTTGTTTGCTTCTTTTCTATGAGCAAGCGTCTTATCTGATCGCTGCACGTCTTTAAAGCTCGGGAGTCTTGCAAGTGCTGGTCTTGCAGCTGTTGCACTTCTGCCTCCATTTGGGCTAACAAGTTGTAACAATGTCCGCTCTCAGTTTCGAAGTCTCTAGCCTGCCTAACCGCTCTACCTTCAAGGGCAACTACTTTTCTCTTTAAATTGGCAACAATTTTCTCATGGTCCCTCTTCAACTGATTCAAGTATTGGCGACGCTCTTCGGTTCTTGTCGCCCATTGTGCTTTGAGTTCTGCCATGACATTTTCAGCTTTTCCTAGCTCATCCCGCCATTCTCTGACTTCGCTTTCCAATCTTTTTACCAATTGTTCATCGGATCGGCTCCTCGGTTGCTTATCGATGGTTATCTTCAACTGTCGGACTTGGGCTTTAAGAGCGTCATTTTCTCTGGCTAGTCCATTCATTTCACCTTGATCCTCGGCAACCTGTACACTGCTCTCAAATTTCAGACTCTCGACTTGTTGCTTTAATTTACCAATCTCAACCCGATAGCTTTCTTCCTTTGCTAACCAATCCCACTGCTCTTGGGACGACTTGGCGAAATCTTCGAGATGAGGTCTTTTAGCCGGTCTTCCATATGCCACGTCACCTCTGAACCATTCGTGATACCCTGGAGCAATTTCCCCTCTGACCCTATCAGACACACAAGTGTTTGCCATCAGATATTGACACTCACTCCAAATTTGACGAACCTCTTCCTCGGGGAATCGACCGTCAGGACTAATTTCGATCATTTGGGTACTTAAATCTTCATCTCTCGGTATTACTTGATATCTACCGAGTTGCCTCAGAACCCGATATGGTGCATAAGGTTGTATGCTTTTGAGTCCCATTAACAAAAAATGCGGTCGGGCTGCTGGCATATATATGACTTCCTCGACAGACAACCATCCAAGCACCCACTGTATCTGGCTAGCCTCGAGGTTCCGAAATAATAATGCCCAAGCTGTGACTCCTTCAGGTAGACCAACCCCTTTGATTCTCGTACAAAATTCCCCTATACAAGTTTTCTCAGCCGAGCCATAACTCAATAACTGAGAGCGCGGGCACAAATGCTCAATCATCCATATTTGCAACAATAAGTTACATCCCTCAAAAAATTTGCCCCCAGCTTTGCACGCAGTGAGAGCTCTGAAGATATCAGCCACAATCATAGGTGCTAAAGTGCTTTTCCCCATGGTTTGCAAAGTACTGACGACGCCTGCTATTTTCAAATCAATATTACCATCTTTCCTTGGGAATATTACGAGACCCAAAAAAGCTACCATAAATGCCACTCGCCTGTGTTTCTCCCATTTTTGTCGGCTATTTCTGCTGCAAAGCTTAAAGTATGGATTATTGAACCCGCCCACATGTCCATATCTATCATACACGAAGCGGAAACTGCAGAAACCCTTTGCAAAATCTGGGTGATGAACTGTCCGGGGTACTTTCAAGGAATCCAGGAATCGATGTATGGTAATGGCTCTAGGAGCAATCAAGTATTTGAATCTCAATGGAGCTTGGTCACTTCCAATGTACCCCGCTATTTCTTCTATTGTTGGGGTGAGTTCAAAGTCTGAAAAATGAAACACATTATGTGCCGAATCCCAATGGGCGACCAATGCCCTGATGATATCCCCCCAAGGCTGAATGTCTAATAAATCCGGAAGGTCTTTCAAATATTTTCTCACTTCGTCTTGCCCTTCTTTGCCCAAATCATTCCACCACAATTGCAGCTCAAAAGGGATTTTGGTCATTATTGAAAAAGGCTCATTTATTGTTGTGCTCATCCTGCACATTTATTAAAGCGTTTAAGCAAAAGAAAACTTTTATTTAACTCCAAAAACTACTATCTATATTATCGACTCAAAATTAACCCTATATTTTAAATGAAGAACTCAATTCTTAATTCTAATATTTTTAGATAAAAGACCCGATATTGCGACACGGCCTTCCTGCGCCTCAGGGGCAAAAATTTTAAGGCTGTGAAGGTCAAAAATCAAAATACGACCAAAGGTGGTTGTTTATGCAAAGTCAGCCCTTCGGTGCCCCGTTTGGGAATATTTGGCTATTTATGACATAACAACATCACCTGACTTATTTATGACTCTTTTTTTTATCGTTTTTCAAATTAGGAAACTCACTATTGCAAACACAGCCTTTCAACGTCTCGGGGACGAAGATTTTTAAGGCTGTGTGGGTCAACTGGACCAAATCTTAAATATGACCCAAATGTGGCTGTTTATGCAAAGTCAGCCTTCCGGCGTCCCCTTCGGGAACATTCAGCTATGTCTTCATAAAACAGCGTCACCCGACTTCTTAGAAATTTGACATATATATTTTGCTATTATTAGCAAAAGGGGAGGTTGGACACCACCCGACTTATTTATGGCAAAATTAAAATTCTTGACATGTTTTTTTTTTTATTTATTTATTTGTTTTTTGGCTTTTTTTTTAGCAAAAAGGGGGTTGGACCCGATGAGGGTTGCCTACGTATCTCACATCCGGTGAGAATCAAACCCGCGTAGTTCGGTCAAATTAACCGAACTATTTTAAAACATGACTCTTTTTCATTTTTATTTTTTTCCTGGCAAGACAATCTATTTTCCTTTTCTATTTTTGAAAAAGACAAAATAACGATTTTTTTATTTTATTTTCAACAAACAATAAAACAATCTATTTTTCCGGGAAAAAAAAATAATAAAAGACTTTTTTTTTAATATATTTTTTAGTAAAACAAAACAAAATATTTTCCCTTTTTTTTTTCAAAATTTCGGCAGAGTTTCGCCAGTAATTGGTCATTGATTTTTTCTAAAATAATCAATTAACTCCCTAACTGATATATTCTTTTCCCTTTTTTTTTTCTTTTTTTTTTCAATTTTCCAACATTCCCGAGATTCAGAAACCGGTCAACATGCAAGTTCGGAACAAATATATGTACAGAGCAAGTAGGATGCATCAGAATGGTCTTTTCATTTCAGGTTGCTAGTCCTAGACGGACCCAACCCCTGTGTTGAGTCCCCTAAGTCATATGTAACGTGATGCAAATAATCGTTCCTATTAGGGATCCGGCATGAGGTTTCGTTATACTAGGTTTATAACCTGGGTATATGTTCTAGACTGTGTACCCGAGCGGACAACTCGAGTCGAGGAGGGGGCAACTTACCGGGAACCAAAAGGCCATCCGGCTTCGTAACTTATCCGTCCTCTTTCTTATTTCAGGTATTGACACTAACATAATAGGGAGCCTCGACCAGCGAGCTTCTCCCCGGAGGTAAGAAGAGAAGGGTTTCGGCACAGTTTATATACAGTTCAGATAATATCAAAGCGGTAAAAGACAACATTTAGTATGTTATGTCAGAACATGCAATATATATCAGATAATAAAGCCAAATATAACAATTATTCTAAGCTCGAATTCTTTAACCCTGAACTAGTGGTTCTGGGTCGTTGTCCCCAGCAGAGTCGCCAGAGCTGTCACACCTCCTTTTTCCGCCCTCGCGAGGGTACAGGAGTTTTTTCCAGTTAAAGGACAGTCGAAACGGGATTTATTTCTTTATTTCAGAGTCGCCACTTGGGAGATTTAGGGTGTCCCAAGTCACCTATTTTAATCCCGAATCGAGGAAAAGAATGACTCTGTATTACAGTCTGCGCACCAGAAATCCGGATAAGGAATTCTGTTAACCCGGGAGAAGGTGTTAGGCATTCCCGAGTTCCGTGGTTCTAGCACGGTCGCTTAACTGTTATATTCGGCTTGATTATCTAATATAATACGTATTATAAACTTATGTGCAAATTTTATCCCTTAGCCGCTTTTATTATTCTTTTTATTTATTGTTAGTATTTTACGAAAAATTGCAACATTGTGAAAACGTATTTCAAATCACGTCGCAATCAATTGCACCCGTGGTTATCGACACATTTCGACTCCGTTGAGATTTAGATTTGGGTTACATAAATGCACACCCGTATTTAAGGAAATAACATTATTAAATACGCGTCTAGAGCGACTAGCGTGTCATTATTTTGGGTAGGGCCGTGAAATTTGCTAAAACGGCTCATCCCTAATTCTAAGCAATTAACTGTACATTTATTGAGGGCCCCGAAATCTATACATTTCATTAAGCGAGGCTCATCTCATTTATTTTAAATGGACAAATCTTAAAGCGACTACATTTTTTCTATAAAAATTAGTCTCTAAAATAAAGAAAGAAAAATCCTAATTAATTACTAGCTTTTATAATTTTAAGAAAACATGATATGCTAATTGCTTGGTTAATACAAATATTGATGAAAAACAAAAAAAAATTACTCTTAATTTCGAAATTTAAAATAAAATAAAAATTCAACAACTAATATTCAAAATAAACAAATATAGCTAGATTAAAACTCAGCATTGTTATTATTATTTTTTTTAAAAAAAATATTATTGAGATTAATTATTCACAATCATTTGAAACTAGATTTAACCATAATTACTAAAGCTTATTAGAAAGTTTATTAGACTTAAACGTTCTTCTAATCTTGCTTAAGCTCAAGTCATGCCTTAATGCCTAATTTACGATGTTTAATTTAAATTCATGTTTTAACTAAATTTAGCTACTTGTTCATGATCAACCTACAATCTTGAAGCCTTCATAGCTAGTGAATTAACCTGTTTTGCCGAACTGATTTATTACAGACTAACTTATGATATTATTTTCTTATTCCAGCTATTATTTAATAATTCATGAAATAGCTTAAATACAATCAACAAAAGAAACAAAGAAAAAAAAACGAAATTAAAACTTCAAATTTTCATTCTTCATATGTATTCATGCTTCATATTTCGGATTACAATAACCAGCTTTTCAGTTGTGTACCTGATATTGGAAGCAAAAGAAAATGAATATGAGTATCAGCAGCAGCAGTAAAATCAGTACAACACAGCAACAATAGCCCAGCAACAGTAACAAACCAGTGGAGTAGTAATCCAAAAAAAAACAAAATCTTCCAGCGTTGATGAAACAACAATTAATTCTGATTTCAAACAACAAAAGAAAGCAGAATATTTTTTTTTAGTTTTTATTTTTATTTTTTGAAAGCTTAAATATTTTTCGGAATTTTCTATCTCTTAAATGTTCAGCCTTTTTCTCTCTCTTATTTTCAGATTTGTTTCTCTCTCTCGTATCTGTGTATTTTTTCTCTATCTCTCTGTCTATATTTTTTGATTTCAAGACCTCACATGTATAACCCATCCCATAAACCTTTCAATTAATTAAAATCCATACTTTTCTCTACCCAACCCATTATCTTTCCACTCATCCCCATTACATTAAATAAACATATCACACCACCCCATTTCATTTTGTCCCACATGCTTCATTTAAAATAATGCAAGATTCCCCTTTAAATTAAATCTTGTCCCCCCATTATATTAAATAATCATATCACAACCCACCCCATTTCATTTTGTCCCCCATGTTTCAAATAAACAATTACAAAATGTACAATTCCTAAACTACCCCTTCCGACCTTACTGAAATTACCAAACTACCCCTGAACGTATTACAAATTCACCAAACTACCCATCAGCTATAACACATCAATTAATCAAACTTAACCAAAATATAGACAATATGATCAATTTCTAACAATGTTCAAACAACAATATGAACACGGATGAACATCATAACAACAATATCACATGAACATGATTTTAACAACATTTCAACAACAAATCACATGAACACAAATTGAACAACCAAGAACAACTAAAATTTGATTGAACAATATTTTTAGCAACAACAAACCTATTTTTCGGATTTAAACAACAACAATCAAACAAGTATATTTAGATTCTTAAATTCAATAATATTGAACTTAAAATCAACTCTAACAACATTACAACAAACAATTCTTATATTAAACTTTAAACAAGATTATGAGACCAATTCAAGAAATAATCACAAATGATAAACAAGAAATAAGAAAATCAAACTATACAAATTTCGGATTCAAGATCAATCAAATAAAGTATGAACATGAATGAAAAGATTCAACCACAATAACAAACTTTATTCAAATTTCGAATTGAACTTAAACAAAACAAATAAACATATTCAAATCACTAATCTTCAAATAATCAATTAATCTTTCTTAATTAAATCCAACAAAAAAAAATATAACAAAGATACATGATCATGAATGAAATCTATATTAAACAAACAACGGATTCAAGCGATTTAAACTAAATCTAACAATATTAAACCTAAACTAACAATTCCTTTTTTTTTGCAAAAATTAAATTAACATGAAATAAACTGAAAATCAATTAATTAAATTTTCATTTGAATCTGAAAATTAAACCAACCAAACATATAAACAAACTAAAAAAAAATTATTTCAATGATGAACAAACAAAACAAGAATTGAATCATTTATCGATTTTGGATCCGAAAAATATCAAACAAATTACGGGCAAAAAATGAAACTCAAAAATCCACTAACCGGATCGAAACAATGACGAACTTGAACGGAAACAAATCTGCCCGGAAACAAATATCGCACCAAAATCATTTGACGCCGAAGACGATCACGAACGGACAAACGAAGAGCTTGAAGGAGAGGTAGCAGACAACCGTGAAAGCAATGTCGGACGGGGCAGCAGCAATGCAAAACGTGAGCAGCAGTAGATGCTGGACGAAGCAGTCACGCAGCATCATGAAGTGAGGAAGAAGAAGAAGCAACGATCAACGTGAACTTGAAGAAGAAGAAACACTCGCGATCTTGAAGAAGAAGAAGAAACACGGGCGGCGGGTGTGTGTGTGTTGTGTTGCCGTGGTTGTGTGTGTGTATGTGAAGGAGAAGAGGTGGGGGAAGGGCAGCCATGGATGGGGTGTTTGGATGCTTGAAGAAGAAGAAGAAAAGAGAGAAAGAGAAGGGGGGGGGATGAGAGAGAGGGATTTTTTAGGGTTTTCTTCCTTTTCTTTTTTTTTGTTTTGTTTTGTTTTGCTTTGTTTTTTTTTTTCGAAATGCAAGATAGGGGGTGTTGGGTTATGGACCGGGTTGACCCGGTTTGAAATGGACTGGGTCGTTTGGGAAGATTGGGCCATTTTTTGGGCCTGTGGCTTGAAATCGAAGAAGAGGCCCAATTCCGACTTTCTTTATATTTTCGCTCTCTTTTCTTCTTTTTATTTCTCTAAAACTAAATTATAAAAATACTTAAATTATTATTAAGAACTAAATTAAGTTATAAAAGTGCAAATTAACTTCCAATACCAATTAACGCACAATTAAGTAATAATTAAGCATAAAATTGTATATTTGGACATTAAATGCTAAAAATGCAAACGATGCCTATTTTTGTAAATTTTTATTTTTTTGTAAACAAACTTAATTACTAACAAATTATAGAATTAAATCCTACATACAAAATGCGATATATTTTTGTATTTTTTATTAATTTAGCAAATAAACATGCACAGACAAATACAAATAATTATTCAAAATATCACAAAATATCACAAAATTGCACACCAAGGAAAATTATTTTATTTTTGAATTTTTGGGGAGTAATTCTCATATTGGGCAAAAATCACGTGCTTACAGGCACATCCCTCAACAATAGCAGTTCAGAGACAACAAATCCGACCCGGTGCAGAACACACATCCATGTTGGGCCTACCAATTAACCCCAAATGAACTCTGGTCACACACAACAGATAAATAACCCTCCGAAAGTCCCTACTGACTGAATCACAGCACATACTACCCTCTGACTAACCTTAGCTAGATTTTCACAGTCCACAACCACGAAACAATCTATTCACAAAAACTCCCAGTCTCCAAATCCATAGAACATACGAATCACTATCTCTGGTCTTAACTCCACCGCCTGAATGTCCACACTTCTCCAATTCCACGGTCATCCAACGAGGAATACTTCTAAAATTTTTCTATGCCACAAGGTAAAATCTGAACTCCAGCAATCGATCAAACAAGAGAGTGCCGCAATACCAATAAAGTATCCATAAGTCAACCACTTCGCCCCTTTCTGAATGTATATTCTCATCAAACCATACCAATTAGTAATATCATTTACCTAGTCATCTGAAACTGTCCATGGTGCCTAAGAATTTATGACCTTCCTTTCAAAACTGAACCGTGAACTTCCACATGTAAATCTCAACCCCACACAAGATACCGCATATACCATACCATCCTATTATAAATATGAGAACTTCATAATCCACTCCGAGTTACAAGCAACTACGTACTCAACCAGCCAAGAATTTTTCCATTCGATCCCATCTAGGAGAAAATCACTATAAATCCCATGCTCCTCACGCCAGTAGAAAATGTACACCTCAAAAAGTGGTAGAAATCATCAAGAACTCTCCGAATCCCCTTTGCACAAAACCAAACCATCAGGATTGACTCCTTCTAACTCAACCAAGCTACACAAGCCATCGAAACCTAAGAGCATTGCCACGAATCACCTGTAGAAACCTACCGCATCAAAAGCACCCAAGAACCGGTCATATCCATTACCATGCCAATACAACCTACTACCAAGTTATCCTAATTCTCTTAGTTCCATTCCGAATTACCTTCAAATTTATATGTTTCCTTGCTAGTACACCACTATCCTTAACTAAAACATGCCCCGCGAACTTTAGCATAAAACCACACTGCCCTACAGCTCATAAACCGTTGTAATCTTCTAAAGCACCCTAAAAGTACCACAACCGACATACCCACTCTGAAGAGACCCTATGCAAATCTAAAGCCATTACATTTGCCTTCCTAATACTGGCATGTATAATCCATAATGATACAGAATGCCACAAGTCCTGACATTTTCCCCTATAAGTCTCAGTTTCTAGCCAACACGCATCCTGAAGATTCCCAGTTTCCACGTATAAATCTTTAATTCATTGGAACCATTCTTGAGAGTCATTCACTCTACTCAAATCTCAATTAGACTGACCAAACGAACCGAACGACATGTGCCCCATTAGCACTCCAACACCCAAGGAAGTAACCCATTATTCTAAGCCGCCAAGATAATTTTCCTACTCCATACACGTTACACCCTTACAAACAACAACTAAATCATCCAATGATTCTCATATACCCATACAGCATAACACAATCGTTATCCAAAATTTCCTTTATGCAAGTCATCCTCAATCTCAACCTCTATAAGCCATAACTGATTCACCAGTACACCTCAAATTGGAACCAACACAACACACAACCGTGCAATCAACTCGTTGATAATAGACTTCCCCACTTGGCTCAAGGCCATAAATCAGAACACTCAATAATTCACAATTCCCACACTCCATCACTGCCATAATAGTGCTGTGGGATTCAACTAAATCCTTCGTAAGCTCGTGCAACATAAACCATCTAGTGTTTCAAATCATCTGCAAATCTCGCATTCACCCTCGTAATAGTCAAGCCCATTCTCATAAGCGCTCAATTTTCAACACATATATTTCACTGGTAAAAGAGGACTCCCAACTAACAACATAAGGATCACACAAACCTCAGAACACCCCGCAGGAGATAATGCACTTGCTTAGCCTCAAACTGGCATCTCTCTATAATCTTCCATAATCATAACTATTACACAATCACTTAATCTTCTTGAGTCTGAACTCATATCACGACATGAAATCTACTTCATTCCCCAACTAGACACATGAAAAGATCCTTCAAGACACCCATAACTCGGGGCTACATATCAAATCAAGATGGAAATAGTTCTTTCTACTCTCAAGCAGACCCCTTCTCGTCACATCCAAATCATATGAACATATCTCGCAGTCACATCATACTCATCACATAGCCATCCAGCCATCACTTCCACAAATAGGGACACTACCGAACATATAAATCTAAAGAAACGTGCTCACACAATCAACACCTTAGTGCTCAAGCTAGAGTCAAAACCCGGCCTCAAGTCCTCCAGACCGGCCCATCATCAACATGCCAAGATCACATCTCGTACCTCATCTAGAAGATCACAAGCCGTCGATGCACAGTTGATACCGAGCACTCATGTGCGCATACGAATGCGTGGAAGGAATTCAAAGTGTTACACTTCAAGCTGAATCAATGACACACGATAAGAATTCAAGAGTGTGGAATTTCCTAAAGGTTCTGTAGCCTCTTGAAGATAAGTACAGACATCCCCGTACCGATCTCCAAGACTCTACTAAACCTACCCATGACTCATGAGACCGATGTAACCTAGGCTTTGATACTAACTTGTCACGACCCCAAAACCAAGCCGATCGTGATGGCGCCTAACGTGTTACTAGGCAAGCTGACAAAATACCAAAACCAATCAATATTTTTATTCTTAAGTTAAAATTCAAAGTTGTTTAACAATAAACATTCATAAAGTATATAAATCAAAACATCAGTGTAGAAAGAAAGCCTGACATCAAGGTGTCACTAGTCAAGAGCATCTATTAAGAACTGCCCGATAATACAAAGATATATACAGTCTGGAAAACAACTAATAACAATCTATAGGAAGATAGGAGGGAGAAGAGCAGGGCTGCGATCGCCATGCAGCTACCTTTCTAACTCCAACAGATCCACGACGGGTGAAATCAACAATCACTAGCATGTCCAACAACTCCTGGATCTGTACACAAGGTACATGGATTAATGTGAGTGCACCAACTTAGTAAGTAATAAAAGTAAATAAAGGCTGAGCAGTAGGAAACACATAAAATCCACATCATGATAAACTCAGTAAACACAACATGCTTTCAAATCGGAATATGAGTCAAATCATCTTATTTAAAAATCCAGTTTTTTTGATAAAAATCATTCGAAGATGCTTTTCAACAGTTTCAATAGAGGTTCAATGTAGTTTATAGTGAAAGTGATGAAAATCATATTTGGCCCCTCGGACAAAACATAGTTCGTATACAGCCCCTCAGGCAAACCTCTCGGTCACTCATATACATCTCATAACATAAAAATCTTAGCGGAAATAACAAAGCCAAATCAGTAATTAAATTCAGAACATCTCGTAAAAACTCCAGTTTCAGTGAAAGTTGTTCAAAATATTTGTTCAACATTTTCAATAGAGGCTTAGTATAAAGAGGAGTGAAAAAAGTAATTTCATAAAACAAGCCCCTCGGACATTAATTTCATCAACAAGCCCTTCGGGAAAAGCATCACTCGTATATGTGTATATATAGCCCTCGGGAAAGCCTCTCAGTTACTCATGACTCAACTCTCATCAATCAGC
Organism: Nicotiana tabacum; assembly: GCF_000715075.1. NCBI lineage: Eukaryota > Viridiplantae > Streptophyta > Magnoliopsida > Solanales > Solanaceae > Nicotiana > Nicotiana tabacum. The sequence goes on along the minus strand of NC_134080.1, from coordinate 123,901,146 downwards.
GCTCACACTCAGCACTCATGCTCCATAGGTACCTTATAATAACCGTTACGGTGTGCAGCTCGATCCATATATCGATGCGACTACGTTCACGCTGCGGCGTGCAACCCGATCCATATATCGCTGTGGCGTGCAGCCCGATCCATATATCGCTGTGGCGTGAAGCCCGATCCATATATCGCTGCGGCGTGCAACTATATATATATATATTGCTGCGGGGTTCAACTTGATCCATAAATATATAATCCTCACAATAAGGTACTCAACCTCTCTCAATCATCAATCTCCCAAGCCACTCGGGCATCTCAATGAAAAATCAGGGAAACTCAGCCCAAAAAACTTTCAAATATTTAAAAATAGAGTAATGAAACTGAATCATACAATGAACAGGTAAATTCATGGTTGCGGATATGCTTTCAAATCAAAACAGTGTGAGGATAGTAACAAAATACCCTTGAGGGTCCAAACAGTACAGGCACAAGGCCCCAATCATGGAATTCAGCCCAGGTTATAAGAATTCTTTCTAAAATATATAGCTATTATACGGCTTTAATCAATATATGCAACTCTATAGTCGCTGCGAGACGGACCAAGTCACAATATCTAACGGTGCACGACCGTCGTCTAGCATGTGCGTCACCTCACAATAGTGAAACGCCGTGAAATCCGGGGCTTCATACCCTCAGGACAAGATTTACAATCATTAATTACCTCAACCCGGTCAATCCTCTACTTCGCAATTCCCTTGCCTCTTGAACCGTCCTCCAAATGCCTCGAATCTAGCCACAAACAATTCGATACAATCAACACGAACAAAAGAGACCAATCCCATAGGAAAATACTAAGCTTAAGGCCAAAAGTCAAAAAGTCAACTCAAAATTTGGGCCCCGGCCCCACGTCTCAAAATCCGACCAAAACCACAAAATACGATAACCTACTCTATTACGAGACTAATCATACTAGTTTCACTCAATTCCGACTTCGAATCGGCTTTCAAATTCTAAAAATGCATTTTATGAAGTTTCACTAATTTTTCCCAAATTTTCACCCCAAATCACTAATCAAATGATAAAATCAATGATAGATTCATGTATTTTAGCCAAATCCGAGTTAGAATCACTTACCCCGATGAATTTCTTGATAAACCTTCGAAAAATCACCAAAGCTCGAGCTCTCTAGGTCAATATATGAAATAAAACCCCAAATCTCGTATTTATATTGCACCTCTCAGATTTTCATTTCCGCTGACAGCCAAAAATCACTGCCCCAGCGGAATTCCACCGCTAACTGCGGAATTCCTCTGTTGACCGCGCTTTTGATGGCTGCACAGATAGGCTTTAGTATTTTGGACATAACTTTGTATACCTATGTCCAAATGATGATTCCTTTACCTTTTTGGAAAGGAGACACGAAGGGCTACAACTTTCATTTTTGAATCATCTCAAAATTACTTGTAGATCAAAAGATATAGGCTTCCGAAGACGGACCAACGAACCTGCGGGTTCTTCCCTAGAGCGCCTCAACGGAATTATTCTGCCCTTAGCGGAGTACCTTCGCCCTCAGCGAAAATTTAAGCACCATAACCATGCCTGAGTTCCGGTAATGCCCGGACTCGCTAAAAATTCACCCGAAACACACCCGATGCCTCTGGAACCTCAACCAAAAGTGCCATCACGTCCTAAAATACCATACCAACTCAATTGAGCTCTTGAATCACCTCGAACAACAATAGAAACATCAATCACACATCAATTCAAGCTTAATGGACTTGAAACCTCAAACTTTCACAACCGATGCCGAAACCTATCAAATCTCGTCTGAATGACCTCAAATTTTACAAACACATCACAAATGACATTACAAGCCTACTCCAACTCTCGAAATTAGATTCTGACTCCGATATCAAATTTTTTACTGCTGACCGAATCGCCAAATTTCCAATTTTGCCATTCAAGCCAAATTCCATCATGGACCTTCAAAACATAAACTGGACGTGCTCGTAAGTCCAAAGTCACCTAACGGAGCTAGCAGAGTTGTCAAAATTCAAATCCGAGGTTAAATACTAAAAAGTCAAAACTTGGTCGAATCTTTCAAATTTAAAGCTTCAAGCTGAGAATCATTCTTCCATATCTATTCCGATTAACCTGAAAACCAAAACTGACGATTTACATAAGTCATAATACATCATACATGGCTAGTCATATCCTAGAACTGGCGAGCAAAATGCAAGTGCTCAAAATAACCGGTCGGGTCATTACAATAATAAAGTCCGCTGGGAAGATGAATTTCCCAATTTGCAGCAACATATCTTCAATCACTCCTTCGGGGTAAGTAATGGATCTATCGGCTAATTGCAACATTACAGTAGTTGGTCTTGGAGGTCCCAGACCAAGTTTCTTCAACAAGGACAAAGGTGTCAGGTTTATGCTCTCCCCCAAATCACAAAAAGCATGGCCTACATCAACATTACCAATCCGCACAGGGTTGGTGAAGCTGCCAGGATCCTTAAGCTTTTGAGGAAGCTTGTTTTGGACCCTCGAGGTGCACTCCCCAGTAAGTGCGACTGTCTCGAATTCAGTCAATCTCCTATTGTGAGCCACTATATCTTTGATGTACTTAGCATATTCTGGAATTTGAAGAAGTATATTAACCAATGGAATATTTAATTGAACCTGGCTCAACATAGAGAGAAATTTGTTAAACATGCAATCATCATTCTTCTTCTGCAACCTTTGGGGGAAAGGCAGTGGTGGCCTTGCAGCACCCACTGGCTCTGAACTTGCATCAGCTTTCATTGACTCATGTGTTGCTTTAGGAATGAACTCCCTCTTAGGTACAAGCTTATCTTTTCTTTTCTATGGAACCTCTTCTAATTCCCTTCCGTTTCTAAGTGTGACTGCATTAACTTGAGGATTCTTCTCTGTTTCACTAGGAAGCGCACATGCAGGCCTAGTATTTTGATTTGCAACCAATTGCCTAACTTGTCTCTCAAGATTTCTAAAATCGGTCCTGAATTGCTGATTGTCAAGCAACAACTTCTTCAACAGGTCATTCGCATTCTCCTCTACTTGTTGAGGTGGCTTCTGTGGTTGACTTTAATTTTCTTGGAGTCTATACTGATTCTGAGTTGTCTGATTCCCACCCCTTGAGAAGTTAGAGTGATTCTTCCAATTTAGGTTGTATGTGTTCCCATATTGTGCCTGCTAATTTATCGGACCTCTACTTTGTTGCCCCACATAATAGATGGATTTAGGATTCGCGGCACTTATGTCACTCGTGTGACCTTCACCATATAACTCGCAACAGGCAGACATCTTTCACATGTTGCATTTGTTGTGCTTGATGCATAGTCATTTTATTCATCTGATTTTCCAACCTTGCTATATCTACCCTCATGGCTGAGAAATCATCGAGCTCAATCACACATGCTGCCTGTTGTTTAAGTGTTCTTCGTGGTTCCCCATCTCTTTGCCAATTATTATCATTAGAAGTGAAATTATTTAGCAGGATCTGGATTTCACTATACGGTCTTGCCATACAACTACCCCCATATGCTGAGTCAAGATTCATCTTTGATGTTTCGTCCAACCCATTAACGAAAGTGTGACCCAGCACTTTATCAGTCTGACAATGATGTGGGCAGTCTCTGAGTAGATTCTTGTATCTTTCCTAAGTTTGACGAAGAGTCTCGCCATCCCATTGTTAAAACCCAAGAATCTGGCTCCTCGGCGACCTTGTCTTCTTAGTGGGAAAAAACATGATTAAGAACTTTCGTTCTAGATCATCCTAAGTGTGGATCGAGTTTGTTGTCTCCTTCTGCAACAATTCTTTGGCTTCCCCTAGTAATGAAAAGGAAAATAGTGTCAGTCTGACGTAATCCTTAGAAACATTAGGATAATTATAAGTATCCGTTATTTCCAAAAATTTCTAAATGTGTAGCTGCGGATCTTCATGAGATAAACCCACATATTACCCTGTGGACTGAATCAACTATACCATGTACTGTTTGAGCTCAAAGTGACTCGTGATATTCGGCTTCACTATAGACTGAGTCATATTAGCAAGATTAGGCCTTGCGGCCTCAATCACAGGTCACTCTTCATTACCTGCCATCTCTAGTGGTTGAGGTTGAACTACGATGTCCAACTCTCCTTCTGTTCTAGTTCTAGCTTCGACTTCCATTCTTACCCTTCAAAGTGTTCATTCTATTTCAGGATCAAGAGGAAGGAGGTTGTTCGCATTTCTACTCCTCTGCATTCAAGAGAAAAGCATGTGTTAACACAAATAAAGCAAACTAAAAGTTAAAACTTGAACAAATAATGAATAAAAGCTTAACTTAGATAAACAATCAATAACTAATTCCCCGACAACGGTGCCAAAAACTTGTTGGTTCCTATATACATGGCCGTCAAGTAATAAAGTGACTCGAAAGTCGGATGTCGAACCCATAGAGACTTAGAGTAATTGTTAACTAAGCAAACTAAAATCAATTTACTATCCAAGATAATCAAGAGTTTTATTTTCCTATTAATATACTATTGGGGAAATTAAACAAGTAACAACTAATTTATCAAGAATACAAATGTGTATGATGATATTTTAAGTAGAGGATATGAAGATTCCAGGGTTGTGGTTGGTTTATCAATCCTATTAAGTTCAATAATTATACTCGTTAATCCAAATTATCTATGGTAATTGACCAAACCGTTTATATGAATAGCATGTTCTCACAATACTATTAGCCTATCCACAATATATCAATCCTATATTCCTATAGTATTGAGTCTATCATGAACGAATATAATACGATATTCCAATAAGCAAGACTGTTAGGTATATTCCTATCCTAACCGCGAAATCGTTCCCCGAGCTACGAGTTCATAAACAAGCTCTCTTTAATTCTACTCTAATCTAAACACGGCTTTCCCAAGCATAGCATAGATAGTAGGGTGAATTGGTAGCTACAACAAGTCACAAGTCAAAACTAGAATTAAAGAAACAACCACAAGATGATAATCCGAATTAACGAAGATGTAATTAGTAAACGTTAATAATTATGTCAACCACAACCCTAGAAACTAGAGCGCTTAGCCACTCATATTCATAGTAACAATTTTCAAGTATTTTGCACAAACAAATTACAAAGAAAAAATGAAGGAATGAAGAACTCGATGATTTTCTCCTCCAAAAGTTGTTCCATGTTATGTTCTTGCCTCCAAATAATGTCCGACCCCTCCAAATTAATTTTAGAACCCCTTTTATACATGTTAGGGTGTGTAGGGTTGAAATCCCCAAGTCCCAACCAAATTAGGACAAAATCCACCCTTTGGCGCCTGGCACCAACCTGGACAGCAAACTTTTTGGTCTTCTGTCAATGGCGTTTTGGTTGGTGCCTAGCGCCAACTTGGACAACAAACTTTTTGGTCTTCTGTCAACAGCATTTTGATTGGTGCCTGGAACCAACCTGGGCACTAACTTATACTTCCTCCAAATTATTCCCTTTTTATGTCAATTTGCATGCAAACTCCCGAAATCACTTTCAATTGACTCCTACACATAAAAATACTATTATTAAGCTCGAGTCACAAATATTGACAACAAAGTTAACAAGATCAAGGCATAATGCAAAGCAAATTATATGCAAAAATATGAAATTGTAGCCAAACATCACAATGCAACTTCAGAAAATTCGAATCTTAAGTAGTTCTATCTCTTCAATACAATTTCAGAAATCAAATCTTAAGTTTTGAAACATAAACTTTTTCTTTGAAGTTCAAGAATTCAACACACAATTCAGGTCTCAAATCTACTCCAAATGAGCTCAAGTTTGGAACATAACTTTCAACTATCATAAAGAATAAATCTCAATCATCAAATTAATAAAACACCATCAAATCTAACATACTTATTAAGAAGAAGAAGAAGAAGAAGAAGAAGAAGAAGAAGAAGAAGAAGAAGAAGAAGAAGAAGAAGAAGAAGAAGAAGAAGAAGCCCCAAGCACAACCTACAGTGATGTTTTGCAACTAAGAAGAAGTGGAAGAAGAAGAGGAAATCAAACGGCTCTCGGATACATAAGGCGTGAATATAGAGAAGAAAGCAACAATTAAGCTCCTAAACACATAGGACATGAATACAAGATGAAGAATGCAACATCGTAGAAGAAGAGTAAATCGTATATGAAATTACCTAAAACTTGGGTATCAGTTAAACTTTTGTACAAAAAAAAGTAAATATAAATTAAATGGGAATAACCAAATAGGGTATCCTGTGAAACTTTTACCTTTTTCTCTCGCTTCTAAAAAAGTAAAAAAGTAAATCAAATTCACGTGTAAACCCTACTAGAATAGATTGCACGTGCGGGATGGTGTTTAGAGCATTACATTGTCCCTAATCCCTTGCGTAAAGATTACTAAAAGAGTTTAAATGATCCTGAATTAATACTCCGGCCTTGAGATATTGAGTTGTTTTTTCAAATTCTTTCCCACGCTCTATATACGACCACTAGGACTTAAACATGCATTAATGGCGAGAGTGATCTAGAAAAAAAAAATTAATAATACAGACCACTAGGACTCTAAAAGGCTAAAATATGTTTTAACAGTTCCGAGATCGCAGATCTACATGATTTGGTCAAAAAGAGAAAAAAGTCAGAAAAAAGAGAGACAAGAATTAGTATATTATCGCACATGTTGGTCATATATCTAAATGATAGAAATAAGAGTATCATCTTTCACCCTCATATCTTGACTTCCCTTGCACAAAACCTCCCAACTTTTTCTCTCTCTCTTTTTCAGTCTCTTGGCAATCTAAGGTTTAAAATTCGATAAATCGTCATGTGTCTATGCTCATTCTTTTGGAGTTTTTTCCCCCTTTTGGCTTGAGTGATTAAATAGGAAAACGGGAAAAAAAGACGAGGGGAAGACTTGGAATGCCTTCGTATTATTTTCTTGAATGCGCATGGGTTTGTATTCTGAATTATTAACCAGTTACCATGATAGATAAATTGAGCATATTCTTCCCAAATTCTAATATAATCAGTAATAAAAGATTTTACATTAACCCTGTGCCGTGGAAGAATATGGTGGGTCAACTAATTTTGAGACAACAAAACAAAAGATATTAAAATCTGAATCACGTTGGATTTAGGATCACGTTATTCATCTATTCCAAATTGAAGGAGCATTTTCTTATGCCACGGGATCTAAAATTTATAGTACATGGGTGCACTACTAAAAAAGGAGAAAAATATGCATTAAGTGGAATTGATCCTTATTTCCCTTAGTAAAAAATTCAACCTTCAACAAGTGCACCATTTAACTTTTTTTGAGAATGGGTTAATATTATACAAATTTTAAAAAATATATCCATAAAATACCTAATTTTACGAAGAGGCCTAGGTTCATGTGCTCCATAATTTCCATTTAAAATCGCCCCTGCGTCGGCTAGAAATATTTATTTTCTTAAGAAGAAATGTTTCAACATGAATTATTACCGGAAAAAGAAAATGAACAGGAAAACCCAAAAGACAAACAAAAAGTTCTAACAACTTATTTAAATAATTGTACGACAAGCTTTTTCACTTTTTTACTTTAGAATGAAACTTTGAAAAACAAGAAAGAGAGTACATTTTTATCCTATTAAAATGAATATTTAAATCTTAATATTATCTTCAAGATCCGCTGATCGCGTGCCATTGCATACAAAGTAACTCATGATTCATGAACCTCATTATAATTGTTTAGTCCTCATTATGTACGTTAACATATTCAATTTTGAATTGGCATAGTGGCTGCTTATTATATTATCTTAAATATTTTTGGCATAGATTACTTCCACTAGGTTCTTTTTCTTTTTCCTTTGTTTTCCTTTTTTTTCAAAGTTAAGCTTGACCCCACTATACTATATTCTTGGCAGCACTGAACATGCAGAGGGTTAAATTTTGAAAAGGTATAGGATGTTAGGATTCTGTATTCAAAACAAGAAAAATCAGAAGACGCTAATTTAACAAAAACAAAAATAGAAAATTCCGAGTCTACAAGTTTATTGTGTGTCCTTAAGTAATTTAATCCCCTTACAGTTAGTTACCTAAGGTTTCGGATTAATTCCTCCCAGGATAGAACGAAATAACTATTTTGTGATAGCGGTACTTCAAATTACAGAACTTCGGCGAACTCAAATGGCGGAGCAAGTCACACAAAATGCTTACCTTTTTTGCTTTGAAAACAATGCAGAATACAAAAGCTAGAGGGGAGAGATTTTCAGATTTCGATGGTGGAAAATAAGGCTAAGCCTCTCTATTTATAGGCAACGAAGTTGAGTCCCAACAGATTCAAAGGTGCCTGTTCGTTGATAAGGTGTCTATTCCGCAGAAATTATTTGAATTTCTGTTGAATAGAATGTTTGGTCGCGAATCCGAAGTCGAAGCCGAACCGTGCGATGACGGCGTGATGCTTGCTCTCTTCTCAACTCTTTAAGCGCTAGAAAAAGTGCTTCCATATATAAACACAAGAATTTTCCTCTTCCTATTCGACGAGGGACAAAGTTCCTTTGTAAAATGAACTAATTCAAAATTTTATTTCCCTCTATTTCTTTTCCCACCATTTTCCTTTCACACCTCTTTTGTTTTAATTAACAAAAAAAAAAACCCAACATAGGACTATGTTTTACTTCCAATCTTAAAGGGAAAGTTCAAGCTTTTATTTATCTACCTCCCTTTTCAGACTCTTGAAAAAAATAATTCACCCAAAAAGACTTGAAGTCTATGAAGTTATATTATGGTTTTAAGTATGAGTCTATTAAATTTTTCATGTTCGTGAATCAAATCGAATTATCGCAAAATTTAAGGAAAATGGTCCAAATTTGCTCATGTTATTCGAAATTATTCAATTTTTTAATTAGTTACATTTGCAGTCCATTCATATCTTTGTCATAAGTAAATCATTTCGCATTTGCTCTTACCAGTTATGGAGCTCCAATTCGAAATGAATGGATTCCCAGTGTCCAAATATTTTTATAGAAAAGATCCTAATTATCCTTTAATTTTTTATTATGATTTAAAATTACTTTTATGTTAGAACTCCATTAATATAGTCAAGAGAAAATATGAGATTTTTTCCTAAAGAAGAATGGTAATATTAGACTAAAATTATAACAAGGAGCAAAGGTGCACAGTTTCGCATAGTACATGGAAAATTTGGCCTTTTCCCATAGTTTAATAAAGGGATATGATCACTAAGAGCCCGCAATTGTACAATAGTTGATAAAATTTATGTTCTGAAATTAATTTTTATAAATAAATAATTACGTGTTTGGATAGAAATGCTGGAACCGATATTAAGCAGTTGATTTATTTGGTAAATAAATGTTGAGGAGTTCTTTTTTATTAAAATAACTAAAATAACCTCAAAAATTTTACGAATATTGTAAATTTAGTATCTTTGTATAGAAAAGGAGCACCGATGAACATAGAACGAAGAAACAATGAGTTTCATTTTGGGAAAATATTTTATGAATTAGAAAATATTATTAAAGATAAAATACTAAAAGTTTCGGCTAAACTAAAAGTATTTATAAGCCAAAATAATTATAAGTTGGGATGATTAACTTGTGGCTTTTGGTTAATTTTGACTAGTAGGCATTGCATTTGAGTGTTTACCAAATGTATAAATAAATAAAAAAAAATGATTAAGTCAATTTTACCCGCTTATAAGTTTAGCCAAATAGACTCTAATATTTTTTTGTTTCCTATGGCATCACAGACGCAATATTTATGTCCGAAAGCTTTCTGTAAAAGCATCAATATAATGTCGATTCATAGGATCGACGAACACTTTATATCATCTCTCTCTGTCTTCCCAACAATTTCAGCAGGTACAATGAAGCCCACCATTTGCCTCTCTAATCTTGAATTGGCTGTCTATATTGTGTCTTCTACTTCAATTATTTTTTACTTTTCTTATTCATTTTTCCCTTTAATAGCTAAGCGGGTAATGTTACATTACAACGTTACATAAATAGTCGATTGAATTTAATATTTTTTTTTTCTTAACTGATATACATAAATTATACCTATATTAACATTATTGAATTATTTCTAATTTAGACGATTGAATGCATGTGCAGCCAATTAATTTTTTTTTCTTTTTCTCTTACCAGTTACCACCATGAAGCACATGTTGGAATTTAGTAGTAATAAAGAGGAAAACATTGTACAGTTGGACCTTTTCCTCGCAAACAGAAATTTAGTCGGTGGATTATAAAATACCGGGTTTGATAGATGCAATGTGCTGCAATGACAGAGCTACTTTTGTATGATAATTCAAATTCTATGCGGCACATAGGAAGCAAAAAATTTCATAATTATGATACTTTTTGAGGTGGTTTTTAACTTTTGGTTTTTAACTTTTAACTGGGCAGAATTTTAAGGTTAAAAGTTAAAAATATTGTCTATACGACAAACGAAGCAATATTTGTTAAGCTAGATTTGTTAAGCTAGAAGTTCTGTCCATAAGGCAAATAGGGAAAAAAATTTAAGACCATCCACTTTAAAAGCTATTTATGTACTTCATCCCATGTGAACTACCTTAGAAAACTTTAAAGATTTAACTTAAATAGCTGTCTATTCAATCACTTAAACCGAAAACATATTACAAATTTAAAAGGATCTTTTATTAAGACTACTTTCTATGTGCTAACAACGAAAAAAATGCTCTCTAGTATGAACCCTTAACCCTATGAATCTTCATCTTCAATACCCTCAAACCACCTCACATTACCTCTCAACCTACAACACGACAGGATGATGGAGAATCTAAAGCGTCATATAGGGATATGCTCACATACTCAGACCATATGGATTTTGCCCCAAACATGAACCAATCCAACATGGAGTTGTCAGAAACTTTTTCAAAAGAAGGAGAAGCACTGGAAAATTTAATACACTCTCCCACACGAGGCATTAGATTGCTCACACTTACTGAAGAGGATAAACAAAGAATTTATGAACCATGGCAACGCTCCATCATTATCAAACTGTTTGAAAAACGCATGATGCATCAATACTTAAAAAAGAAAATCCAAGAGCTTTGGAGACCAATGGAATTTTTCTCGCTAATTGATCTGGGAGAAGATTACTTCATAATCAAATTCAAAAAAAAAAAAAAAAGCTCTTCATCAAGGTCTATGGTTTGTAAACGGTCATTACCTATCAGTGACCAAATGGAAACCAAATTTTGTGGCTACAAATGAGAAATTAACTACCTCAGCAATATGGATTAGATTGCCACAATTACCTACAGAGTTTTACGATGGAAAAATTTTAGAAAAAACTGGCAACTCCATTGGTCGATTACTGAAAATTGATGTTTGTACATTAACAACAATGAGGAGTCGCCATGCAAGACTCTTTGTGGAAATTCCTTTGAATTTTTCGGTGCAACCTTTCATCTATATTGGAACACAGAAGTAGTATATTTAATATGAAGGGAAATATCTTCTATATATTAGTTGTGGAAGATTGGGACACACCTCTCCTATACGCTAATATGTCCAAAAAATATACAAAACCAAACCCTCGCCCAGACAATGATAAATCAAAGTCAATCGAGGCGAACCAAGAAGGTGAATAGAAAATTGTCACCTTCAACAAAGGTAAGAGGCAGAATCCGAAAAACAATCCATCAAATAACTCCATTCCAAGTGAGAAGCTTCAAAGCCCAGGTATTTCAGTTAATTTATACAATGCAAACACAGATAAGTACATCGACACTCAATTTTTACAATACAAATCAAAAGAAACTGCTCAAAACCCCTTGTTCAACTGCTAAGAACATTACGGCCAAAAAGAACATAGACAATACCACTCTTCCAGTCCAAAACCACTTCACAATTTTAGATAGATCACATGGTTTTGGACAAAATTAAAAAAAATAAAAATAAAAATTCTCCTAAAACCTCCCATGCAATTAGACATTTGGACTCATCGGAAGGTGACGTGGCATTACCAGACTCTTACGTGCCTTCTTCTAGTAGTAACGAAAAACGTGACATGCTATTAGATAACAACGACAATATCATTAACCCTAATAAGAATACTAATTCTACATGGCAACGCAATAAACTAATAAATCAACCTACTACTAATCCTCATATTACTGATTATACAAGTAACAATCTTCCCCAAAAATTTGAGAATATCAATACCCCAAAGCATGTTGTCCAAATGGCGATTAAAGAACTAAAAGATAAACAAATGGCCCTTTCCAGTGAACACGGATACCATATCCTTCCAAAATTGCCCTATAAATCTAAAAGATGACCACTCATAAGCCTTGCAAGAAGACCCTCCAATCATTACCTCTACCACCAATCCCATCCCCTCTTTTGATAACCCAAATCCCACGCCTTCTTTCAACCCATTAAATATTAAACAATCCACTCAAAATGCCAAGAATCTCATATTCTCTAAGAAAGAGACACAGACTAATCCAAATACTAAGGCAACACAGAAACCAAACGATGGAAAACCTACCCCCAATCCCCACCACAACCAGCAAATCCTCAAGTAATCTATGTCCAGCCCCCTTAAGCCCAAGGCTACCAACCCCTCTCGTGGATGGAAATGGGACTAATGGGACATGCAGTCTCATTTAGTATCCAAGTCAATGGCCAGGAGGCAATAGTAATCCTTCACAACACTAAATACCTAGCACAACTAATAACGGAGGGGATGGGTCTTGCAATGAGCAATTACTTAAACCAAATTTGGCTCAACAACATCCTTCATCCTCTAGCACCATCGTTGAACCCAAATCTAGTGCATGCAATGATACACCAGTGGAACATGCCACCATATTTCAACCCAATACAACCACAGAATACTCTCCCAGATATTCCCTTCTTCCCATCAGAGATGCTAACTCATCTGAATTCCATCTTCATACCTTGGGAAACCACCCAACAGTCCCAGGAACAACCAATCAACCAAGTGATCCCTCATGCACCACCAGCTTACCCCCATGCAAACAAGAACAAGGCCAGACAGAGGCAGCAATGGAGGAAGAGGTAGAAGAGCCCCTCAACTTAGGCTCAGAGCAAGTCCTAGAATTCTCAAATCTAGATGGGGTAAAGGTGTTTCTCTTCAGGGAGATACAGGAGAAGAGGCACGTGCTCAACATTCCCCTAGCACTTTACAAGTGCTCAATGGATATCAGGCTACCACAGGATCCAATAGTGGGTAACATAGCTATGATACTTGTGCCATCTCTACGAAGGAACCCTGTCTTTTCGGAGGGTGAGGTAGAATGGGGAGGCAGTGAATGTGAATCTAAATCAATCAATGAATCGTCCAACTAATTTTATCATTTGGAATGTTCGAGGGGAAACAATGACAATTTTAGAAGAAATCTTAGGGAAATGATTGATACACATAGGCCATGTATGATAACCTTGCTAGAAACTAGGATGATAAACCATGGGCATATGCTTGAGGACTTTGGTTTTTATGAACTAATAGAAGTTCCAGCGGAAGATCAGTCAGGTGGCATGATTGTTATGTGGAACCATGAGGTGGTCACTGTCCATAACTTTATTTGTAGAAATCAGGAGATTTATGCTACAATTGAGGTACTTCCCATATATAAAACTTGGTTATTTTCTTCCATTTATGCTAGCACTAATTATCAATATAGAATTATGTGGGATAACCTAGAAAATATTTCCAATAGCTACAAAGGCCCTTGGGTGATAGGAGGTGACTTTAATGATACATTAGGTTCAAATGAAAATTTTGGGGGAGACCTATTAATAACAATAGGGCAGATTTTCTCTTATCAAAGATTTCTAAGTGTAACCTAATGGATTTGGGCTACAAAGGGTACAAATACACTTGGTCAAATCATAGGAATAGAAACAAAGGTCTAATAATGGAAAGAATTGGACAAAGCCCTAGGTAATAAAGAATAGTGTGAACTATTTCCTAACTACTCGATAATTCATTTGCCCAAAATCTACTCTGACCATAATCATATTTTATTAGAATTAATTCATAGAAATAGACAAGGGCATATCCAACCTTTCCGTTTAGAGACTTATTGGTGTAGACACCCGAATTTCCAAAATCTGGTTAAATAAAATTGACTTGGTACTGACTATTTTTGTGCCAGTAAATCTTTTATAGATAATATTAAACATTGGAAAGATAAGACGTTTGGAGACATAATGGAAAAAAAGGAAATTAATAGCAAGAATTCAGGGTATACAAAACTCTAAGAACTATACTCATAGCACATTTCTACAAACCCTAGAATATACCCTTAAGAAAGACTATAATGACATTCTAAAGATTGAAGAAGACTATTGGAAATTGAGGTCTAGAATAATGTGGCTAAACGAAGGAGATGCTAATACGAAATTCTTCTACATATCTACCTCTAGCATAAGGAGAAAAAACAAAATTACTTACTTTAAGGATGAGGCAAGAATTAGATTAATGACCATAAATTAATCATGTCTCATATTTTAAACTACTTCAATAATATTTTTACCACTTCCCATTCATGCACACACTGGAAGGATATAGGGATAAATGTTTCTAGTCATCCCAGAATAGAACTTGATTCACTAGATAACCCACTTCTAGATAGTGAAATCAAGAAGGCTATATTCTCGTTCAAACCTTTCAAAGCCCCGGGTCCATATGGACTCCGCTCTTTTTTTTTTATCATAAATACTGGAACATCATAGGGAATTCAGTTACAAATCTATGCCACGATATTTTCAGAAAACAAAAAATTCCAAAGGAAATTAATAACACTTATCTTGCCTGATCCCCAAAGTACCCAATGCAAACAATATTAAAAATTTTAGACCTATTGGCCTTTGCAACACTATCTATAACTTTATTACTAAAATCCATGCAAATCGCCTTAAACCTTTCCTAGACAAAATTATAATTCCATTCCAAACTAGTTTTATGAAGAATAGGTGAGCCTCATATAATGCCATTATAATTCAGGAATTAGTTTCCAACCTAAAAGAAATTAAGGGCAAGCAAGGTCATATGATCTTATAATAGATTTGAAAAAGGCCTTCGACCGTATAGAACGGTCCTTTATCTACCGCACCCTTAGATTTTTCAAGTTTCCTCCAAAATTCTCAAAGCTTCTACTTAGTTGTATCTCTTCAAGATCTATAGTAATTCTTGTGAATGGCTCTATCACCACTTTCTTCGAACCTAGTAGAGGAATTAGACAGGGTGACCCTCTATCACCCTACATATTTATTCTTTATTTGAAAATGCTATCTAGACATATTGAAAACTAGGTCGATATTTGCAATTGGGACCTGATCATATAGGAAGGAAAAGCCATAGATTCTCTCATCTATTTTTTGCTGATGACTTGACATTAATGGCCAAGGCTAATGCAAAATCATGCAAACTATTAAGTTAGTCCTCGAAAATTTTTGCTCGCTGTCTCGCCAAAGCATTAATCATACCAAATCCAAAATCCTATTCTCAAAAAACTGTCATCCTAACACTATGATAAGTATTAGCAATATGTTAGGTATTAAAAAAAGTAATATTTTTGGTACCTATTTAGGGTTCCCAATATTAAGTAAAAATCCCAAACCAGCTGATTACCAATTTATAATTGACAAAATGAGAACTAGTCTTGCCTCTTGGAAAATGAGATTTATGAATATAGCTGGGAGAACTACCTTCACCCAATCTTGCTTAAATTCTATACCTAACTATTACATGCAATACACCCTTCTTCCAAAAAGACTCTTAAAACTATTAACAAAATCCATATGGACTTTATCTGGGTCACGAATGAAAACAGGAAAAAAATTCATCTTATCAATTGGTCAAAAGTATGCCAACCTAAATCTTCTGGTGGTCTAGGCATCCATAATGCCACTGCTAAAAATATGATCAACCTGGCTAGTCTAGTATGAAGACTACTTACTCAAGCCATAACTCCTTGGGCAAACCTGATAATTACTAAATATGGGGGAATTATTCCAAATTTAATCAATCCTTTATTTGGAAGGCTATTATTAAAGGGTGGGAATTATGTGCAAAAGGAATTACATGGTCACCTCATCTAAACTCTAACTTAAATATATGGGACACAAGATGGATCCTTAATATAATGAGTGTAAGGAATACTATTGAAGGGTCCCTCATGCCCATGAACTACAGCCTTAAAATTAGAGATATTTATATTGATCGAAAATGGGATCTTACTAATCTATCGATAGATATCCCTTCTGATGTCCAACAAAATATTCTTCAGACAAAAATCCGTTCAAAGGGCCCAATACAAGATATTCCCGTATGGACTCTCTTATCTAAAGGGGTTTTCACTACTAAAAGCTGTTATAGCCTAATCGAACCTAATTTGGGAAATCATTTGGATTTTGAGTGGATTTGGTCTTTAAACTGCCCAAACAAAATTAAAATTTTCCTATGGCAATGCCTCAATAGCAAACTTTCTTGTAGAAAATACATGGCCCGTATAGGAATCGATATTGATCCTTTATGTCCAATATGTGATTTAAAAAAAGAAGAATTATCATTCATATCTTCTTCGGGTGTGAAGTAATCAAACCTGTGTGGGACACTATGGGTTTGTCAAAGCTCTATGACCCCATGGGTGATAACTGGCTCTTGCAATTAAAAAAATCTTAATTACTCTATGAGAAATGGGATCCCAAAGTGGAACTCCTTCTTTCCATTTGTCCTATGGGAGATTTGGATAAACAGAAATTCAACAACCAAAACAATTTAGGACACAATAAGTACAAACAAGATTATTGATAGAGCTTTAGAATTCACTCTCCTCACTGAAAAAAATCCAGTCCCCCTTAAGAAGATCCAACTGAAAATAAACTGGCAGAAACCTTCCGGGGTTGGTACAAATTAAATATTGATGCTAGTTATATGAACTATCATAAAAAAAAAAAAAGTGGCCTGGGAGGTGCGTTCTGTAATGCAAATGGATACTGGATTGTAAGGGGTTCTTTGGAAGCAGAGCTTAAAGCATTAAAGGAAGGACTCCAACTGCCCATGAATGGGGTTTATTCTTATTGGAAATAGAAAAGGATTGTGCGGAGGCAATTCAAACTTTACAGAATGGTAATAGGTTACTTGATAATCTTGTTAATAATTGCAGGTTTGTTAATGCACCACTTGTGGGATTATACTGGGTCGTTGTTGTTGTTGTTGTTGTTGTTGTTGTTGTTGTTGTTGTTGTTGTTGTTGTTGTTGTTATTGTTGTTAATGCACCAAGGGAAGGTGACCCTCCTCCAGCACGTGTTTAGACAAGGCAACACAGTAACACACCAACTAGCTAAGGATGACAGGATTTCAGGCAAAGGAAGAAAAGTTTTTGTGTCCCCTCCCAATTATGTTGTTAATTTTGTGAAATATGATCAAGACAATCATGTTTTTGTTAAGTACCTAACAATGGATGCTTGCAATATGTTAGCAAGCTTAGGCAATCAAAGTGTTCTATGTGACACAAATGAAGACTATGATGTAACAAATATTACGTAGTTTTATATATATATTTATTTTCCCGTTTGCTTAAAAAAATACATAAATACATACATATATACATACATACATCGAGAGAGGTCACGACATATATATACATACATCGAGAGGGGTCACGACATATATATATACGGTGAGAGGACTTTAACCTTGCCTTTGTAGCACCATGTAAACTTTCTATTTTGAGACATAACATAAGCTATCAAAGTGCAATTCTAGCCTCAAAATGAAACGAAGAAATTTCCTAAAGAGGGAACCACATGTATATCCTGACTAAAACTTCTTTAGACATCATATATTGATGAATAATATAGGTGTTCAAGTATTAAAAAGATTTAAGGCAATATTATTTTCAAAATTATCTTTCTGTTTAGAGAAGCTTTGATTCTTCTTCTACAGATCTAGCAAATATAAAACACAAATGATAAGAGTTTTCCCACTTAATATTATCCTTCATTTAATTCCCACCTACCAGGTCCCGAATATGTTTTGGAGTGGTAGGTGAGACGTGCTCCATATATATTTTATTGGGTGCTTACATATTATATAAGGCAAAGGTGGAACCCTAAGAATCTTCAACTGAAAGCTAGCTATGGCATCAAGTGTTATTTCACCAGTGTGCAATAGCACACCACTCAAAACACCCTTTACATCAACCACCAAGTCTTCTTCTTTAGCATCCACTCCAAAACCCTCTCAACTTTTCCTCCGCGGAAAACGTAACCATAGCTTCAAAGTCTCATGCAAGGTCTCCAATGGTGATGAAAACAAAACTGTTGAAGCAAATTCTGTTGATAGGAGAAATGTTCTTCTAGGTTTAGGAGGTCTCTATGGTGCTTCTAATGTTGTACCATTGGCTTCAGCCACTCCCATTCCAGCCCCTACTACTTCATGTAGCAAGACTGGCGCCACAATTAAACCCGGTGTACCAGTACCTTATTCTTGTTGCCCCCCTCCGCTAAAAATTGATCCTAAGGATATTCCTTATTACAAGTTTCCAACAGGGTCCAAGCTCCGTATTCGGCCAGCTTCTCATGCCGTGGATGAAGAGTACATGGCTAAGTACAACTTAGCCATTACTAAAATGAAGGAGCTCGACGTCACCGATCCAGATGATCCACGTGGATTCACGGCGCAAGCCAAAATCCACTGTGCTTATTGCAATGGTGCATACACCGTCGCTGGCAAAGAGCTACAAATTCACTTCTCATGGCTTTTTTTCCCATTCCATAGATGGTATTTGTACTTCTATGAAAGAATCTTGGGCTCTTTAATCAATGATCCTACTTTTGGTTTGCCATATTGGAACTGGGATCATCCAAAGGGCATGCGTTTGCCACACATGTTTGATCAACCAAACGTGTACCCTGATCTTTACGATCCAAGACGTAACCAAGAGCACCGTGGTTCTGTAATCATGGACCTTGGTCATTTTGGTCAAGACGTGAAAGGAACTGACTTGCAAATGATGAGCAATAACCTTACTCTAATGTATCGTCAAATGATTACCAATTCACCATGTCCACAACTCTTTTTCGGTAAGCCATATTGTACGGAAGTTGGACCCAAACCAGGGCAGGGAGCTATTGAAAACATCCCTCATACTCCTGTCCACATTTGGGTTGGTAGTAAGCCTAATGAGAATAACTGTAAAAACGGTGAAGATATGGGAAATTTCTATTCAGCTGGTAAGGATCCTGCTTTCTATAGTCACCATGCAAATGTAGATCGCATGTGGACAATATGGAAAACATTAGGAGGAAAACGCAAGGACATCAACAAGCCAGATTATTTGAACACTGAGTTCTTTTTCTACGACGAGAAGAAAAACCCTTATCTCGTCAAAGTCCGTGACTGTTTGGACAATAAGAAAATGGGATATGATTTCCAAGCAATGCCAACCCCATGGCGTAATTTTAAGCCATTGAAGAAGAGCAAGAGCAAGGTCAATGCACGTTCGGTTCAGTCAGCTACCCAAACATTCCCTATTGCAAAGATTGACAAACCCATAACATTTTCTATCAAAAGGGAAACTTCAGGTACTTTCAACTGTTATTTAAAAGTTTAAACGGTTAGAAATAACACATTTTTAATTACTAAACTTAATTAGATCTATCAGGTAGTTGGATAAAAATAAAGTTTTTGTTTTTCGTGTGACGGTGAAATTTAAAAACATGACCTCATTTCAATCGCTCATGCCATGTTAACTTGCTAGAGAGAGCATATTTTTAATTTGTTAGAGTACACTTTCAATTATTTAATTATATTACGTCTTAACAGGCAGGACTCAGCAGGAGAAAGACGCAAAAGAGGAGATGTTAACTTTCTTGGAACTCAACATTGATCAGCGAAAGCACATAAGGTTTGATGTCTTCATTAACGCAGATGCAAACTCCAACTGGCATGAGCTAGACAGGGCAGAGTTTGCAGGAAGTTACACTGCCTTGCCTCATGTTCATTCAGATCCCACTAAACCACATGTCGCCCCTGTTGCAAAATTCCAGCTGGCCATTACCGAGTTGCTCGAGGAAATTGGCCTTGAAGATGAAGATGATATAGTGGTGACTCTGGTCCCGAAAACTGGGGGCGAATTTGTCGCCATTAAATCTGTGGTTATTACACTTGAAGCTTGTTGATGATGGCCTGCTCAAGTTTTCTTGTTGTGTCTTGGTGACCTGCATTTGATTTTAATTCCGTTTTATTTATGTTGAAATCAGCTTGATGTTAATGTCATTGCAATTGTTATTCAGGAATAAATCAGTACTGTATTTGGTGTTAGAATCACTTTGTCTATCTTCTTCGAACTTTCTCTTTTTAAGACACTTTTATTTGGAATATAAAATAGGAAGAGAAAAAGATAAACAATATGCCATAGTGCAAAAAGAAATTTTAAACCCACTTGCACTGATCTTGGAAAAAAAGGTTAAAATAATGCAATGACCCTAGACTCTTCTTAACTCTTTATGCATAAGATTTAACATGTAGATCTGGGAGCTATCATCAATAACCTTGAAATAGCAGCTCCTAAGACATCTCCAAGGCTACTCTAATTTGGTGCAAGAAATAGTGTTTTTTTGCTCCAATACAACACTAATTCTTGCATTATTATAGAGCATGAATAGTGTTGCATCAAATTTGGAGCAACACTATTCATCACTCTAAATTTGGTTTAATATTATTTTATTCAATCTTTTTATTTTGTGGACTTTTAATTTATCATATATTGTGTATATAATTAATTTTTATATTAAGATCTTTATAATTTTAATTTTATATCCTATTTTTTGATATATTAATTTTTGTATATATTATATTTATATAAAATTATAAGTTAATTTTATTATTATTATATTTGTATAAAATGAAATATAACCATTATTTAATTGAGCATTTATGGGAGAATAGAGACGAAAGTTAAATATTTATGTGGTACTTAAATTAAATTTGACTATGATGTAATATTTATTTAATTATCTTTTATCAATGATTTTACTTTTAGTTAATTTATTCTTTAAAATAATTTTGTAATAAATAATTATATAAGTGGTGAATATGAATTATATATAATGAATATGGAAAAAAGAAAAAATATAGTATTAGTTTGAAGAAATAAAAAATGAAAAGTAAATAGAAGATAATAATATAATATAGAAGAAAGAGAAGACTTAGTATAAAAAATGATGTAATGGTTGGAGTAAATTTGACGTTACACCGTTTTGGCGTGAAATTTGGGGCAAGAAATGGTGGTAACTTGGAGATGGCCTAATGGAATATATATTGAATAATTACTCCACTTGTATCAAAATAATTATTTAAAAGAAAAGTGCAATTTCTGACAGAAAGCTATGATTAAAAAAAGCAAGTAGACTTATAAGTATATTA
The DNA here is from genome assembly GCF_000715075.1 of Nicotiana tabacum. Classification (NCBI taxonomy): domain Eukaryota; kingdom Viridiplantae; phylum Streptophyta; class Magnoliopsida; order Solanales; family Solanaceae; genus Nicotiana; species Nicotiana tabacum. The sequence goes on along the minus strand of NC_134080.1, from coordinate 123,879,707 downwards.
GTAAGTCAGTAACATGTTTCCTGGAAAAAAAAAAAGACTCCACTATGTTTCTACGCTTCGGATTACGAAAAGCCAACGAAAGAAAAAGCAAAAGATGATGAGGGAATCGAGAAGATGACAGTTAATTTTAGAATATTTAAAGTATTAGATATTTAGATCCATATGGTGGATGTTAAGTTAATTTATACTATACATATTGCCAAACTGAGCAATTGAGATCATATCTCAGATGCTCAGTTGAATCTGGGAGAAGATCAAGTATGAAGAACTGTAAAAGATAGAAAAACGTATGCATAGAGGAAGCCAAGAGAGAATAAGAGAATGGAAATGGCTTGGCTTTTATTAGTGACTTATACAAGTATATATACAACTAGTCTGTAAAACCACTCACATAGTAACAAACGGCTAATCCCAAAACTAACTAACTCAATAATAATTAGTTAGCAATTTAACGATGGTTATTCTAATTTCGTCACTCAAAGATGGAAGGTACAAACACATTTAGCATTCCCAACTTAAAATTAAACTTTCATGTTGTGACCTTAGTAAAGCCTTAGTTAAAGATATATGCCTCTTTATCCTTAGAGCTAACATGTTGTGTCAGTTAAAAAAAGTAATAAACTTGTTTCCATTTGTCCACATTTGTTTACAACTATAACAATTATTCTAAGCTCGAATTCTTGAACCCTGAAACCAGAGATTCTAGGTTCGTCCCCAGCAGAGTCGCCAGAGCTGTCACACCTCCTTTTTTCACTACACCTCCGGAAAGGGGCGTAAATAAAGGGAGTTTTTCCAATTAAAGGACAAGCGAAACGGGATTATTTCATTTAAAGATTCAGAGTCGCCACTTGGAAGATTTATAGTGTCCCAAGTCACCGGTTTGAATCCCGAGTCGAGGAAAAAGTTGACTCTGTAATACAGTTTGCGAACCAGAAATCCGGGTAAGGAATTCTGTTAACCCGGGAGAAGGTGTTAGGCATTCCCGGTTCCGTGGGTCTAGCACGGTCGCTCAACTTTTATATTTAGCTAAATTATCTGATTTTAAACAATTATGAACCTATGTGCAAATTTTAATCTTTAACCACTTTTAATTGATTTTTAAAGAAGATTGAACGTCGTTTAAAACATGTCTTTGGATCACGCCACATGAAATGCACCCGCAATCCGAAACATATTTTGTTCAACGTTTGTCACACCTCCTTTTTACCACCTACATCCGGGGAAGGGATGTATAGGGAAGTTTTTTCAATTAAAGGACAATCGAAATGGGATTTATTATTTAATTCAGAGTCGCCACTTGGAAGATTTATGGTGTCACAAGTCACCGGTTGAATCCCGAATCGAGAAAAAAAATGACTTTGTATTATAGTCCGCGAACTAGAAATCCGGATAAGGAATTCTGTTAACCCGGGAGAAGGTGTTAGGCATTCCTGAGTTCCGTGGTTCTAGCACGGTCGCTCAACTGTTATATTCGGCTTATTTATCTGATTTTAATACATGTTGAACCTATGTGCAAATTTTAACTTCAACCGCTTTTTATTTATTTTAAAGGAACATTGCAACGTCATTAAAACAAGTCTTGAACCATGTCACATAAATGCGCCCGTGGTTTTTGACATATTTTAACATTGTTGAGATTCGGATTTGGGCCACATAAATGCGCACCCGAGTTTATGAAGGTAATGTTATTAAAATATGCGCCTAAAGAGACTAACGCGTTATTATTTTGGGAAAAACCGTGGAATTCGCTAAACGACCCGTCTCGAAATCTAAGTATTTTAATACGAACCTTAAAAGAAGGCCTCGCAAGTTAGGCATTTTATTTGGCTCATCTCATCTCATTTGTTTTAAAGGTTATCCTAAAGCAAGCTATAGTTTTCTTCTTAACTTGTCTCTAATAATAAAAAATAAAACCTAACTAATTATTATCTTTTAAGAAATACTACATCTAGACCTGCAAACTCCAAACAGTCTACGTGAGGGAATCATAATCCAGGCCCAGCTCAAACTGGACCAATCGCAGACACGGGTCCAGGCCCCAAACGGATATGCATGTCAGACCCAGGCCTGGGCCATTTATTTCGGCCCTGAAGCTTACACTTTATGCAAAGGGTTTGTCAAGCCCCAGTCGTTGAATTGGAGAATGATTCAATTCAATGTGCACAAGTGTTCACTAAAAGTTTTAAACCATCAAGTTTAATGAACTAACTCAACGATACGAACAATTATTCCGATTCTTTACCCCAGCCCTTATGCTAACCAAAATTACCAACTCGAGTTCATGTATCTATCAGATTTAAAGTTGTTGTTCATGCTAGGAATTAACACGGACAATCATGGAAAAAGCTTAACTTGTTGAGGTGATTAGCTACTATACCATGTAATTCGTACAATTAGTCATGTCTAATTTTTATATCCGTTTATGATTCCAGCACCCTAAATATGGAAGCTACAGTAATCGGCTATTACGATCCAGATTCACCTTCACATTAACATCCCAGTTAACTAAATTAACTATAGCAAATCTGAGTAACTCCATACAGTCCAGTACAGATATAAAAAATAATCCAAAGTCTCTCTAGTTTAATTACAAGACAAGTTTCAGAAATTCTAATCGATACTAATGCGTATTTGAAATCTATAACTACATGATACTAATAGTGAAATACAGAAGCAAATTCATAAGATAGCAATGCCTCGCCATATGATCTCATAATCGTTCAGATACATCGAATGAAACTTCAAAGAATTAGAGACAGCAAGGTACCTGGAAATATAATCGAGTAGAAGGGAAAGTTAGCAACAGAAGAGCAGACAACAACAACCAGGAATTCAAACAGCAACCAACACAGTTTGAGACCATTTTTTTTTTAATCCAGAATCAACTCGACCACAGCCCAGAACAAGTTGTAAAACCAGTAGCAACGCAAATACTGAAACGAACAGGCTCAATAGAGTTTGAATTAAACCAAAACCTTAATCAGTAGACTACTAAATCACTTCAGCAATGAGAATCACTGTCCAGAATTCGAATTACACCTATGAATGCAATGAAACAATATATTTTTGGTTTTCTGTTCTTAAACTCTCCAGAACTCTAAAAAAACTGAATGCCTTCCTTTTAAAATGCTATCTAAGACTGTTTTTTAAAAGAACTCTCAAAACTCTGAAACTCTCTGAACTGATCAAAGACTCCCCCTTCTCTCCCAAAAAAAATCTCATTTTATATGCAAACTACAACCTCTTTTCCAGCTCTTAGGAGCACTCAGACCCATTAATTAAGCATATTTTGCCCATGATATTCTCTAGAGCCCCACCCCTATATGTTTTGCTCTATTTTTGATTCACTTGTTCCCCACTAACTCTTGTCTTTTGTTTATTTAATTCAATGGTTATGGGTTGCTCCCCATGCTATTATATTTTGTTCCCCACTACTACTAAACAAATGCATTAGTTTAATGTTACATTAGTACTTACTGGACAGAACACTTAAACTAACCATTTTTAAACTTTTAAGTCCCAAATTATCCCCTGAAACCCCTGTGATTACTACCCATCATCTATAACTAATCCAACTAACAATTAACTAATTAACCACATGAAAAACTCCTAATCAACACTATCACAACAAAACTGAATTTAAACCAATGAAGATTTATATCAGACCCTGAACATGACAACCTTAGGATTCAATTCATCAAACTCAGACCATAGTTTAAGCTCGAAACTCAAATTAAATGAATAGCATTAAAACAAAGATGTAGGAGCAGAAAGCATACTAACGATGAGCCCTGAAGCTAAGTGTCTAAGGATCAGTACGTACAACACTCGACATCAAACCATTTGACAAAAACTACTGGTCTACCAACAAGAATGAATTAATCGACGAAACTATTTATAACATATGTTATTAATTGACAAAAGAAAACTGGACTAAGTAAATGGTCTGATGGAGAAGGGAGAAAATAACGGACAAAGATGAATTACAACGAACCTAATTTAGGCAAACGAATAATCGATTGAACTACTCAAGCGAATATTGGAGTATTTAATCTGACCAGAATCAGAAAAAGAGGCGGAATATTTACTGGATTAAGAATCAACTTAAACTGAAAACCTAAAGAAGCGACTAATTACAACTTAACACAGACAAATAAACATATAGAAATAGGAAAAGAAGAAGCTAAGAAGAACTTACTGTTCTTTTCTCGGATCCCACCAACATGCCCTTTCGAACTTGAGTTCTAGTTAGCATTATACGTCTATTTCATCGGAAATAGGCTTATAATACTAACTAGAACCCATTCAACCCTGACAGCTTTGAAACAGTCTCGAACCGTTGAACCCTAGATCCGTCATTCGACGAGTTTTACTCGGATTCGAGCCAATTTGGTTAGGGATTAGCAACGAGGAGGTCAAAGGGATTATTGGGTGTGATTTTGGGGTTAAGCGGACAGGCTAGGGTTTGGGACGATTTCTTTGATCTAAGATTCGAGGGGCTCGGGGGTGATTCGAAGAAAAATGAGCCTGGATTCGGAGAGGGGATGGTTTGATGGTTCAGGGGTGTAATTTTGGGGTTGTTTGGCCACCATCCGCTGCCATGGGCGATTTCCGGCGGGCGGAAGGCGGTGGTGTGTGGTGGTGTGTGTTCTGGTCTCTGAAGAAACGAGTGGGGGGGCATTTGGTATATCAAAATCAGTTAATTAATCTAGGCCGTTGGATGATGGGAACCGACGGTCCAGATTAAGTCACTTAAGCCAAACGGGTCGTTTAGGCTTAGTTGGGGAGGGTATGATTCGGGGTAAGCGAGTCGGGCTAGAGACTGGTTATGGGAGGGGGATCTTGGACCATTGGATTGGATGATTGAACGGTTGAGATTGATTGGCGACAAAACGGCGTCGTTTGGTATGGTTTCTTGGACCGGCCGGTTTGGGCCTGGATATGGGGTGTGACATTGGGCCTGAACTTTCTTTTTAAAACTGGCCCAGTCCAATTTTAACTCTTCTTCTCTTGTTTCTTCTTTTTCCTTTTATTTTCTTTTTAATTCCTAATTACCAACAATTCTAAAATAAATTGTAAAGCCAAAATTAACTTAGAAAAATACCAATTAACCCTTAATAATAATTATCACACAAAATTAAATACAAAGATAATCACACAATTTTGACATTAGACACTAAAAATGCGAAATACGTTATTTTTTCGATTTTTCATTTTCGTAAAACAAATTATTGTTTAATTAATCCTAAATTGCAAAACTAAATCGTAAATGCAAATGCAAAATATATATTTTTGTATTTTTCATTAATTAAAATAGAATAAACATTCACAGACAAAAATACAAATAATTAACCAAAAATGCCACGAAAATTCTCAAAATTGCACACAAAGGAAAATTGTTTTATTTTGAATGTCTGGGAGTAATTCTCATAGGGCAAAAATCACGTGCTCACAGCTGCTCCTCTTTGTCCGGAAACACGAAGAGTTTTCGTGCAAATATAAAGTGAGCGGATACGAGCAATTTTTGCCTGTTCGGCTACTCCGTGTGAAGCATTTTTTTGAAAGATTTGACTGAACCTCTGCTTCAAAGGTTCCTACATATCCCAGGATAAAAGGGAATCAGGTCAATGTAGTTCGGGAAGTTTCGGTAGCTGGGACTACCATGAAGCTGTGGTTTTGTTGTTACTGCTATTGCTGCTGCTGCTACCTGCTTACTGACCTCCTTATTACACCATGCTAAAAGAAAACAAGAAGCTAGACTAAACTAGGAATTACAAAATCTTATCTAGATCTTCAAACTTGCTCTTGTTGCCTTGCTTTCTTGTTGGCTTGTGTTTCCTCTGATGTTTCTTTCTTTCTTGTGAAATTCGAATTGTTTCTCCTTCGACACGCGAATTATCTTCCTTTGACCATTGTTGCCTATCTTTTGACTTCTGCACTTGAGTTTATGCTGGGGATTTTTGTTGTAACCCTCCGCTCTCCGGGCGGGCTCCTGACTTCTACTATGACTTAAAAAGATAATACCTCCATTCTCTGGGCGGGCTCCTGACTTCAACAACTTTTTAAAAATATAATACCTCCATTCTCCAGGCGGGGCTCCTGACTTCAATAACTTCTTAAAAAAAATATAATACCTCCATTCTCCAGGCGGGTTCCTGACTTCAACAACTTCTTAAAAATATAACACCTCCATTCTCTAGGCGGACTCCTGACTTCTATTATGACTTAAAAAGATAATACCGCCATTCTCTAGGCAGGCTCCTGACTTCGACTAACTTCTTAAAATATAACAACCTCCATTCTTCAGGCGGGCTCCTGACTTCAATAAACAATTTAAAGATAATACCTCCATTCTCCAGGCGGGCTCCTGACTTCAACTACAACTCAAAAAAAATAAATAACAACCTCCATTCTCCAGGCAGGCTCCTGACTTCAATTATGACTTAAAAATGCGTTCTATTGCCGTTGTTCCTTCCTGTCTCCTGGACTATTTCTAACTTGAATTTTCTTCTTTCAGAATTGCTTCCCCAAAACTGGTGTTTCATTCCTCTGAAACTGCCGGGGATAACTCCGGTGTTTCATTCAAAAAATATGCTATTTTCCTCCTTCAAAGACTACTTCCCTTAAAGCTGGTGTTTTCCTTCCTCTGGAACTACTTCCCTTAAGACTTGTGTTATTTTTCTCCCGAAATTGCTTTCTTTAAAACTTGTTTTGCCTTCTTCCGAAAACTGCTGGGGATGCCACTTTTCTCCAAACTTGTGTTATCTTTCTTCTTCCCCAAGTGGGTACCTAACTTCCAGAAAATTTTCGAAATGAAAGAAAATTTACTGCCTCAGTTTGACGATCTTTCTTGTGGCCTGTCTTTCTGTACTCAATAACATTTCCTGTCCCTGCTTAAAATCAAAGAGAATTTGTTAGTTTAAAACGTGGGGATGCTCCTGCTGGGGATGGTTTTCCCTTTCTCTCTTTTCCATGCTCTGCGTCGTTCGACCATCTTTAAACTTGGCCAATAACTTCCGACCTTCTTGATGATTTTGTATTCACCAACTTCTCGACCGTTGTTTTCCACCTTTTCTCCATACTGTCCCGAAATCTGAGACCAATCCATCATTTGGTCTTACAACGACGCATTTCTCGTCCCATCACATTATCCTCGCATGTATTATCCCCATTTACCTTGCACCACGTTAGCAACTGGTAGTTAGCTCTGAAAATCCTTCTTAAAAACAAATCCTTCTTAAAAACAAAATACTATTGATCAAAAAGGAATGGAAAATGATGACTTCGAAAGATAGAACAAGAAACATCTTTCTGGACAATTGTTTGAAGAGAAAAGAACTTATCTGAATGGTATAACCGATCCCAATGGTAATGTCGTGCATTTTTGGATCAATCAACCCAGTCTATTTACATCAATCAATCTTTCTGATGTCCCTACTTTGCATTTCACAGGTCCCGTAACCCATCTTCTTTTGCCGAAACAACATCTTTATTCTGCTTGATGTCTCGATGGATCCTTTCCATCAACCTTATCTCGTTTACCCCTTTTAATTCCTTGTTGCCTTATAGTGCCCTTCGAGGGGTTTTCACTAATAAGACTCTCTCGTTTCTCTCAATTCTCGTCGCCTTATGGTGCATGTGAAGGTTTTCACCGATAAGACTCTCTCATTTTATTTCTCTCAACTTTCGTTGCCTTATGGTGCCTGTGAAGGTTTTCACCAATAAGACTCTCTCATTTTCATTAATTTCCCTGCTTGGACCGAAGTATTACCCTGATATGAATCACTATATTTGCTCAACTTGTCATCTCTCGAAAACTGATCAGAAGGTCTTTCTTTGGACCGAAATGTGGGCTTTTGGATGGGATTAGAAAGAAAGGGTATCAAAGGCTCAAAATAATTTGACATGGGTATAAAATTACAACTTTTGAAATCATATTTGTTATTACAAATACAACCTCTGCCCCCGTTTCTTGCTTGGGGATCTTTTGACTTTTATTTTACTATGACCGAGCCGTAAAGCTGCCTACGTACCCTTAACAAGGATCAGGTCAAACGTAGTTCACACATGAATTTCCTTGTTGTTATATTTTTCACTTCTTTTCTTTTCTCTTTTTCTTTTCTTTCTTTTTCTCTCTTTTTCGTTATTGATTCCAAAAGAGGGGTATGAAAGAAATAAATAAGGCTCAAAAGGGGAACAAAGGGTAAAGTGTTTAGATAGTAGAGCAAATTGCCTTCGTCATTTCAATCTTCGAAATAATGCCAAATACAAACAATCAACAATTATACTAAAGAAATCATACATAATATCTTTTTACTGCATCAGAATTGATAGCCATGTCTATGCATTTTCCTTCGATATCTGTTAAACATAAAGCACCATTGGATAATACTCTGGTTACAATGAATGGCCCTTGCCAATTTGGGGCGAACTTGCCTTTTGCCTCAGCTTGATATGGAAGGATGCGTTTCAGCACTTGCTGGCCCACCTCAAACTTCCGGGGATGCACCTTTTTGTTGTATGCTCTTGCCATTCTCTTTTGATATAACTGGCCATGACACACAGCTGCCAATCTTTTTTCATCAATCAAGTTCAACTGCTCCAGACAGGTTTTGACCCACTCATCATCTTCAATCTCGGCCTCAGCGACAATCCGAAGGGACGAGATTTCTACTTCCGCAGGTATTACGGCTTCAATTCCATATACCAACAAATAAGGAGTTGCCCCTACTGAAGTACGTACAGTAGTGCGATAACCCAACAATGCAAATGGTAATTTTTCATGCCACTGCCTAGAACCTTCTACCATTTTACGAAGTATCTTCTTTATGTTTTTGTTGGCTGCCTCAACTGCTCTATTCGCCTTGGGACGATATGAGGTAGAATTGCGGTGTGTAATCTTAAACTGTTGACATACCTCTTTCATCAAATTGCTGTTAAGATTAGCACCGTTATCTGTGATGATCACCTTCGGGATTCCAAATCGACATATGATATTTGAGTGAACAAAATCGACCACTGCTTTCTTGGTTACAGACTTGAAAGTTTTCGCCTCAACCCATTTGGTGAAATAATCAATGGCTACCAGAATAAACCTATGCCCATTGGATGCTGCTGGCTCAATTGGTCCAATGATATCCATGCCCCAAGCGACGAAGGGCCATGGTGCCGACATCGTGTGCAATTCCGATGGTGGAGAATGAATCAAATCTCCGTGTATCTGGCATTGATGACATTTGCACACAAAGCTAATACAATCTCGCTCCATGGTGAGCCAATAATAACCTGCTCGGAGAATTTTCTTTGCCAACACATATCCGCTCATATGTGGTCCGCAGACTCCTGAATGTACTTCGGACATGATAGACGTAGCTTGTCTAGCATCTATGTATCTTAACAATCCCAGGTCTGGTGTTCTTTTATACAAAACTCCTCCACTCAAGAAAATCCACTTGCCAACCGTCGAATTGTTCTCTTTTGATCCCCCGTGGCTTGCACTGGGTATATCCCCATTCTGATGTATTCCTTGATATCATGAAACCATGGTTTGCCATCAAATTCTTCTTCAATCATGTTGCAGTAAGCATGCTGATCTCGCACTTGAATGAGCAGAGGATCGACATAGGCTTTGTCCGGATGGTGCAGTATTGATGCTAGGGTAGCCAAAACATCGACGACCTCATTATGAACCCTTGGAATATGCCTGAACTCCATTGATCTAAACTGTTGGCAAAGATCATGCAAACATTGTCGGTATGGTATGAGCTTCAGATCTCGTGTTTCCCATTCTCCTTGAATTTGATGTACCAGAAGATCCGAGTCTCCAAAGACCAAGACTTCCTGGACATCCATGTCTGCAGCTAGCCTTAAACCCAAAATGCATGCTTCGTATTTAGCCATATTGTTGGTACAGTAAAAACAAAGTTGATCTGTAACAAGATGGTGATGTCCTGTTTCAGAAATAAGCACGGCTCCTATTCCCACTCCTTTCATGTTAGCAGCCCCATCAAAGAAAAGTTTACAACCTGGCTATTCGGCCTGTTCTAGTTCATCAATATGCATCACTTCTTCATCAGGAAAATAAGTCCTCAGTGGCTCATACTCTTCATCGACCGGCTTCTCGGCCAAATGATCGGCCAATGCTTGGGCTTTCATCGCAGTTCGAGTCACATAGATTATGTCAAACTCTGTGAGCAGAATCTGCCATTTTGCAAGTCTACCTGTCGGCATAGACTTTTGAAAGATATACTTCAATGGATCCAAGGGTGAAATGAGGTAAGTAGTGTAGGATGACAAATAATGTTTCAACTTCTGTGCCAGCCAAGTTAGGGCGCAACATGTCCTTTCCAGGTGAGTATACTTAACCTCATAAACCGTGAACTTCTTGCTGAAATAGTAGATGGCCTGTTCTTTCCTGCCGGTGGCGTCATGCTACCCCAGTACATAGCCAAATGAATTTTCCAAAACTGTCAAGTAAAGAATCAAAGGTCTCCCTGGTTCTGGCGGAACCAACACATGTGGGTTTGACAAGTAACCTTTTATCTTATCAAATGCTTCTTGACACTCATCAGTCCACTTGATTGCAGCGTCCTTCTTCAACAACTTAAAAATAGGCTCACAAGTTGTCGTGAGCTGAGCAATAAACCTGCTGATGTAGTTCAACCTTCCTAACAGACTCATCACTTCAGTCTTGTTCCTCGGAGGGGGCAATTCTTGTATGGCTTTGATTTTTGATGGGTCCAACTCGATGCCTCGCCGGCTGACTATGAATCCCAACAGTTTTCCGGATGGAACACCAAATGCACACTTGGCGGGGTTAAGCTTGAGATTGTACCTGCGAAGCCTCTGGAAGAATTTCCTCAAATCCCCGATGTGGTCGGCCTGATGTTTTGATTTTATGATCACATCATCTACATATACCTCAATCTCCTTATGTATCATGTCATGAAACACAGTAGTCATTGCCCTCATATAAGTTGCCCCAACATTCTTCAAACCAAATGGCATTACCTGGTAGCAATAAGTTCCCCATGGCGTGATGAATGCAGTCTTTTCTGCATCTTCTTCATCCATTAGAATCTGATGATACCCGGCGTAGCAATCCACAAAAGATCCAATCTCACACTTGGCACAATTATCAATCAAAATATGAATATTGGGTAGTGGGAAGTTATCCTTCTGACTTGCTTTGTTGAGATTGTGGTAATCGACGCATACTCTGATCTTGCTATCCTTCTTCGGCACAGGCACGACATTAGCCAACCAAACAGGATACCGAGTGACCCGAATAACCTTTACATCCAACTGCTTGGTAACTTCTTCTTCAATCTTCACACTCATATCAGTTTTGAATTTCCTCAACTTTTGCTTGACGGGAGGAAATGCTGGATCAGTGGGCAATCTGTGGACCACTAAATCAGTGCTTAAACCTGGCATGTCGTCATATGACCACGCAAAAACATCTTTGTACTCGATGAGTGTTTTGATTAACTCCTCCCGGATTTTTGGCTCGAGGTGGACACTTATTTTAGTCTATCGGATATTGTCTGTGTCCCCTTAATTGACGGCTTCTGTGTTATTCAGGTTGGGTTTGGATTTTTCTTCGAAGTGAATTAACTCCTTACTAATCTCTTCAAAGGCTTCATCCTCATCATCGTATTCTAATTCGTAATCACAATCTATTTCTTGAACTAATATTTCGGAGTCAGATTGATTTTTAAGACTGGGCTGAGGATTCCTTATGCATGCCATGTCATTAGAACCAGCGTAAAAAGAACTGTATAAAAAGGAAAACAAAAACAAAAGAAAAACCATCAGGAATGATGAAGAAATGGAAATTGTATTTCATTGAACGATAAAAGATAACAAGGTTTGCACACTCAAATAGATTGAAAAAAAATGAAATCTGGATTACAACCCTGGAATAATCCGTACAAACTTAAAGGAAAATCAAAGCGAACTACCAAGACTCCTTCCGAGTAGGGAGAAGAGTAGCCTTCCAATTATTAAGATTTGTTGTTGGCCCGACAAATTGCACTTTCACATTGCTAGAACCCTCTCCAATTTCCACCATGTTCCCACTATCGAAGAACTTCTCAAATCTTTCAATCAACTCCTTGTCAGGATTAATCACAGAACTGGGAATTGCTGTCACCGGGTGACTCCTTGTACCGGACTTAACAAATGATCTGGAAAGACGTGGGACCGGCTTTGGAAGGACCCATGTCCTCTGTTTCAATTTCCTGGCTCTTTTTATGTCTGCGGCTGTGGGCTTGAATCCCAGACCAAATGTTCCCAAGTTTTCAGGAAGAGACACGAGATGTATGATGCCTTGCAATGCTGATCCCAAACCCTTTCCTGGTACAAAACCATTCTTCAACATTTCATACGCTACCATGACTGATGCGGCATTTATCTTCGGATTCGGGATACATTTCCCCTCTGGAACTTTCTCGACTGACATTGCATCATAAACTTGGTAGACCCATGGTCCCTTGTCATCTTCCACTTCAATGAATGGCACAATGGTGTTGTTGTGAGCGCACAAATTATCTTCGCCGTGCACCACTATTTCCTGTCTGTCCCATTCAAACTTGACCCTCTGATGGAGTGTTGATGGCACTGCTTTAGCGGCGTGAATCCACGGTCGCCCTAATAGAAAATTGTAGAAAACAGCTATATCCAGCACTTGGAATTCCATTGTGAATTCTACTGGACCTATGGTCAGCTCCAGCATTATGTCCCCGACTGAGTCTTTGCCTCCGCCGTCAAATCCCCGCACACAAATATTGTTCTTATGGATCCTCTCATCTTCTACTTTCAACTTGCTTAGAGTGGAGAGAGGACAAATGTTCACACTTGAACCGTTGTCAACCAATACCCGGGTAACCACAGAATCCTCGCATTTCACTGTAAGGTAAAGGGCTTTGTTATGCTCAGTACCCTGTACCGACAATTCATCATCGGAAAAAGTGACTTTGTTTACTTCAAAAATCTTGTTGGCTATCTTTTCTAGATGGTTTACCGAGATCTTGTCGGGAACATGGGCCTCATTCAAGATTTTCATCAGTGATTGGCGGTGCTCATCTGAATGGATTAGCAGTGAGAGTAATGAAATATGAGTGGGCATTTTCCTCAACTGTTCTACAACAGAATAGTCATGCACTTTCATTTTCCTAAAAAATTCCTCTGCCTCTTCTTTAGTTACAGCTTTCTTCGCCGGCGTTGGATCATTTTTAGTTATTCTTAACTCCTCGGGAGTAAAACACCTTCCTGAGCGAGTCAAACCTTGTGCTTCACAAACTTCTTCTTTGATTTTTTTCCCCTTGTAAATCACCGTCACCCGTTCATAATTCCAAGGAACAACCTTGTTGATTACTGGAAGCTGAGTTATTGGTTTTATAATAACAGGCCATGTGCGAGCACCCTTCATGACCACAACATATTTACTTGCGACCCCTGGCACTACCACTTTAGCTTTCTCTGGTTTCTCTACAACAATGCTTGACGACCCTTTCTCGGCTACCATAGTTGGCTGATCATCTACCCCTCTCAACTGGGCCACTGATTTCCCACTGGTTACTTTTTCCTTTAAGCTGGTTTTGCTGGAACGGATCATCATTACCGTCTATGAGGGCTTCCTAGCCCCCCCGTCTTTGTGTATCAACTCAATCACGTGTGTCTCATGGTGAGCTGGCAGTGGATTCTGATTGATATTTGGTGCTTTTGGGGCTTGAACCTCGATCTGATGAGTATCAATAAGCTCTTGCACAACTGTTTTTAGTTTCCAACACTTCTCTGTATCATGCCTAGGGGCCCCTGAACAGTACTCACAACTCACCGAGTGGTCAAGATTTCTAGGGGGAGGATTTGGCATTTTAGGCTCAATTGGATTCAACATGCCCAACTGCCTCAACCTGTGGAAAAGACTGGTATATGATTCCCCTAGTGGAGTGAAAGTCTTTTGCTTCTGTGACCTCTCATTCTTGAGGGCTGGGTTTGGTCGGAAACCTGTCCCGGGGGGGTTTCTGTAGGCTCTTGGGGGTGTATATGTGTTTTGTGGAGCCGGGTATGTATTTTGTAGAGCCGGCGTATGCCATTGTGTGTGTGTCGGAGTTTTGGTATAGGCTTGTGCATGATGGACGGAAAAATGGGGATCTGGCAGTGGGTAGTAGTGCTGTGGAGGGCTATATGAAGTGTGGGGGTAATTTTGGTGGTAGGGTCGTGATTGGCTATAGTAGGGTGACGGGCCTCTAGATCCGAACCAGGCTCCAAACTCAACAGTCGTGACATCTTCTTTCTTCTTTTTCCCCAGTACACCCCCAGTGCCGCTTTGAATGGCCTGGGTGGTTGCCTTGATCGCTGAATAACTCATGATCTTGTTGGACTTAAGCCCCTCCTCGACCATGCCTCCCATTTTTACAACCTCATTAAAAGATTTGCCAATTGCGGACACTAGATGGCCAAAGTAGGTCGGCTCCAAAGCCTGCAAAAAGTAGTCAACCATCTTGCTCTCTTTTATTGGGGGATCTACCCTTGCTACTTGCTCTCTCCACCAGAAACCATATTCTCTAAAGCTTTCACTGTGCTTCTTTTCTAGGTTGGTCAGGGATAGTCGGGCCGGAATGATATCAAGATTATATTGAAAGTGACAAACGAATGCTTGGGCCAAATCGTCCCATGTGTACCACCTGCTATGATCTTGTCTGGTGTACCATTCTAATGCCGATCCACTAAAACTTTGGCTAAAATATGCCATCAGTAATTCATCTCTTCCGCCTGCTCCCCTCATCTTGCTATAAAAACCTCTCAAATGAGCCACCGGATCACTGTGTTCATTGTACAAGTTGAATTTGTGCATTTTGAACCCCTCCGGTAGTTGTACATTTGGGAACAAACACAAGTCTTTGTAAGCTACACTTACCTGACCTCCTAACCCTCTCATATCCCTGAAGGATTGTTCTATGCTTTTCATTTTTCTGAACATCTCTTCCTGTTCAGGATTTCTGGCTGTTTTTTCCGCTTTCCCCGATAGGTCAGAATGTGGATCATATGGATAGGTTTCGGGTGCTTTGAAGTTAAGCTCCGGGGGATAATACTGGTTGTCCTGAGCTTGGAACACAGGTTCACTTGGGGATTTATGGAGTGCAGCTGGCGGAGATGCCACAAAGACAGGGGTGATTGGCGGAGGAGGGTATGGAATTGATTTTGGAGAAGGAGCTTGTGGCGTATGAGAAGTAGTGCCATGGTAGTGTTGATAAATGGGAAAACCTGGATCGGTGGCGGGATGATCCTGAGACTAAGCTAATGGTGGGGTAAAAGCAGGGTTAGCAGGGTAAGTTGGCGGTGATTGCCCTTTGGACCAGGCCTGGTACATTTTGGCCATATGTTGCTTAAGCTTG
Source organism: Nicotiana tabacum (assembly GCF_000715075.1). Taxonomy (NCBI): domain Eukaryota; kingdom Viridiplantae; phylum Streptophyta; class Magnoliopsida; order Solanales; family Solanaceae; genus Nicotiana; species Nicotiana tabacum. Next base: position 123,864,306 of record NC_134080.1, on the reverse strand, counting down.
ATCATCTCCTCTTTCATTTTATTGATGTCCAACTCCTCTACCTCAACACTAGTGTCGACATCTGGGATAGACATGATTTTCGATATTGGTCCTTTCGATCTGGTTTGGTAATGATAATATGCTAGTATCCTCTAATTAAACTAACTGCTTGAATTCTCTGGAAAACAACAAACTTGTTAGTTTTTAGAGTTTAACACATATGCAATTACACATTGGGATGCAATGCGCCTAGGCAATTAACTATTTCTATCATGCATTTGCTTCGGTTGCGTGCGTCATTCCGGCCTCTCACAGTTGTGCCTCTTCTTTTAAACTTTCTTTATTCTATCCTTCTTTATTTTTCCTTTTCCCTTTTTAGTGGTGGTCGAATCCTATAGAGATTACCTACGTATCATGTCCCCGCATGAATCAGACCGTGCGTAGTTCTGTCAAAATAAGTGCGAAAAAACAAAGAGATAATTTTTTGGAAATTTTTGATTTTTCAGTAATAAACATTCTATTACAAACTAGACGTTTTCGGAAAGAAAATAACAGACTCGATACCAAACCAAGTACAAACTCAAGAACTCCTGACAGATACTGATGCGAAAGGAAAAACGGACTCTAACAGACAACAAACTCTACGAATACATTAAAGTTTTTAATTTGGGTGCCCGCGGGGCGTCATTCGGCCTCGCCGCGGGCTTAGGTGTAAGACCCCTTTCTAGATTTTCCAATTCACACATGATTTGCTTCACAAATATCATCATTGTCGAGAAGAAAGTAGTGCGGGTCATGTTTTCACACACCCGACATTTCTTGGTAATAGCATGAGCAATAGTCAAAATTTTGTCCCTGGTTTGGTCTTTCTCTAGGAGTAGGAGTTCTATTTGATCCCCTTTTGCCTTCAAAACCCGAGAATATTGCAGACGTTGTTTCTGTAACTGCTATATTTCTTTATCCATCAAGGCCATTAGATCATAGCAGTGTTCACTTTCGGTTTCAAAAGCCTTGGCTCGTTTAGCCGCCTCGTTCTCTAGGGAGGTCACCTTCCTTTTTAGACTGTCAATGGTCTTTTCATGATCCTTCCTCGCCTGCTGTAAGTACTGTGTGCGCTCTTTTTTTCTTTTTGCCCATTGTGCCTGGAGTTGTGCTATGGTACCCTCAGATTTCTTCAAATCATTCTGGCACTCACTGATTTCTTTTTTCAACCCTTTTATTAACCGCTCATCCGATCGACTCCTTTGTTGGTTGTCAGCATCTATCCTTATTTGTCGGATTTGGGCTTTCAACGCCTCATTTTCTTGGGCCAATTTGTTCTTTTCTCCCTGATCAGCGTCAACTTGCAGACTATTTTCAAATTCCAGGTCTCTAATCTGTTGCTTCAGCTTGCCTATTTCTGCCATGTAGCTCTCTTCTTTTGCTAACCAACCCCATTGCTCTTGTGAATCATTAGTAAACTGTTGGACATGGGCTCTTTTGGCGGGCCTTTGGAGAATCTGGAACCTTTTCCCAAATCACGCATTATACTTTGGGACCACCTCACCTTTAGCCAGATCTTGGACCATAGTCTTAGGCCCGAGGAACCGGCATTCGTTCCATAATTTGCGAATTTTATGAATGCGGCTCTTGGACTTAACTCAATGACGTGCTTGCTCAAGTCTTCATCTTTGGGGATGACTTGAAACCTTCCCAGTTAGCATAGTACCCGATGGGGAGCATATGGTTGGATACTCCGAACACCCATTAAAAGGATATGACATTCCCCTGCTGACATATATAGCACCTCGTAATGGGCAACCACCCAAATGCCCATTCAATTTGATCGGCAGTCAATGACCTCAGTCGTATGAGCCAAGCTTTGGTACCCTCAGGAAATGCAATACCCCTTACCCGTTTTTCAAATTCTTTGATACAGCTTAACCAAGTCAGCCCATAGTTCATGTACCCCGCCGGTGGCACAGATGTTCTTGCATCCACAACTGAAGTAATAAATTGCAACCTTGGAAAAAATGTCCTCCTTCCCTGCAAACAGTCAATGCTCGGTAAATTTCTGACAAAATCAGGGGAACTATAGTGCTATCTGCCCTTTTAATTGCAACATCAACCATCCCCCTGAGACCTGTCTCTATTTTCTTATCTTCTCGTGGACAAATCACGATTCCCAAAAATGCCGTTATGAACGCCAAGGTTCGTCTTGATTCCCATTTACTTCTATTCCCAGCATGGGTTAGTCCCAGATTTGCCTCTTCGAAACCCCGAGGATTACCATAACGCTAATACAGGAACTGAAGAGTGCAACATCCTCCCGACAAATCATCATTCTGAACACTCCGGTTGATGTTTAGAAAATCCAAAAATTTGTGCGGAGATACCGGTCTTGGTGACAACAAATATTGACCCCTCAGATTTCCATTCAGACTCGCATAACCCGCGACTTCCTCCAGCGTGGGCGTAAGCTCAAAATCCCCAAAGCGAAATACATTGCGGGTCGGGTCCCAAAATGATATTAAGTCCTCGATGACATCCGACTTTGGCTTGACATTCTGTAGACCGACAAGATCTCCCAGGGTTCTAGCCACTATTTCTTTGTTGCCTTCTCCCAGATCATTCCACCACATGTGGAGCTGGAGGGGGATATCATTAAGTATGGTGAAAGATTCATTTGCGTTTGTGCTCATCCTGCACATTTATTAAGGTGATTAAGAAAAAGGTAAATTTATTTGATTCAAAACAAAACTACTATTTTTGTTTGTTTAAAATAAAAGACCCGGTTTTTCAAACACGGCCTTTCAACGCTTCGGAGACGAAGATTTTAAGGCTGTGTGGATTAACCGATCGAAATCTTAAAAATTACCAAAGGTGGCTATTTATGCAAAATAGGTCTTCCGGCGTCCTTTTGGAGACATTCGGCTATTTTTGACAAAAACGGCATCACCAGACTTATTTATGATGAAAATTAAAATTTGCCATTTTTTGGCTATTTTTGTGAAAGGGGAGGTTGGACCCGATGAGGGTTGCCTACGTATCTCACATCCGGTGAGGATCAAACATGCGTAGTTCGGACAGAGAAACTAGCTATTTTTGAAAACAAGATTCTTTTTCCTTTGTTCATTTTATAACAAACAAACAAACAAACTATTTTTCTTCTCTGTTTTTGAAAACAAAACAAACTAAAATAAAGGACTCTTTTTCACGCATTTTTGCTTTTTGAGTAAAACAAACAATTTTAAAAACATAAAATATTTCTTTTTTTTTTCTCAAAATTCCAACAGAGTTTCGACAGTATTTGGGCATTGGTTTTATTCTAAAAATAGGTAATTAACTCTCTACACTGCTATTTCCTCCCTCTCCTTTTTTTTTCAAATTTATGATATTCCCGAGATTCAGAAGCCGGTCAGCATGCAAGTCCGAACAAATAAATGCACAGAAAACAAGTAGGATGCATCAGGATGGTCTTTTTCATTTCAGGTTGCTTGTCCTAGACGGACCCAACCCCTGTGTTGAGTCCCCTAAGTCAAATGCACATGATGCAAATAAGCGTTCCTACTAGGGATCCGGCATGAAGTTGAGTTATTCTAGGTTCAGAACCTGGGTGTTTGTTCTAGACCTGGCTTACCCGAGCAGACAGCTCGAGCCGGGGGGAAGGCACCGTACCGGGAATACAGAAGCTTCGCCGGCTTTGCAACTTGTCCGAACCTCGTTCTAAATTTGGGATATGACTCTAACAGAAAAGAAGTCACACGAAGTGCACACTTCTTCATGATTTAGAAGACTTAGAGAGAAGAGGGATTTCGCAACAGTTTATATATACAGTTCAGATAATATCAAAGCGGTAAAAAGCAACATTTAGCACATTAGGCCCAAACATGTAATAAAATCAGATAACGAACAAAGCCAGATATAACCATTATTATAAGCTCGAATTCTGAACCCTGAACCAGAGATTCTGGGTTCAGTTCCCCAGCAGAGTCGCTAGAGCTGTCACACCTCCTTTTTACCACCTACATCCGGGGAAGGGATGTATAGGGGAGTTTTTCCAATTAAAGGATAATCGAAACGGGATTTATTATTTAATTCAGAGTCGCCACTTGGGAGATTTATGGTGTCCCAAATCACCAGTTGAATCCCGAATTGAAGAAAATATTGACTCTGTATTACAGTCCGCGAACCAGAAATCCGGATAAGGAATTCTGTTAACCTGGGAGAAGGTGTTAGGCATTCCCGAGTTCCGTGGTTCTAGCACGGTCGCTCAACTGTAATATTCGGCTTATTTATCTGATTTTAATACATGTTGAACCTATGTGCAAATTTTAACTTCAACCGCTTTTTATTTATTTTAAAGGAACATTGCAACATCATTAAAACAAGTCTTGAACCATGTCACATAAATGCACCCGTGGTTTCTGACATATTTTAATATCGTTGAGATTCAGATTTGGGTCACATAAATGCGCATCCGAGTTTAGGAAGGTAATGTTATTAAACGCGCCTAAAGAGACTAACGCGTTATTATTTTGGGAAAAACCGTCGAATTCGCTAAACAGCCCATCTTGAAATCTAAGTATTTTAATACGAACCTTGAAAGAAGGCCTCGCAAGTTAGGCATTTTATTTGGCGAGGCTCATCTCATTTATTTTAAAAGGGTATCCTAAAGCAAGCTATAGTTTTCTTCTTAACTTGTCTCTAATAATAAAAATAAAACCTAACTAATTATTATCTTTTAAGAAATACTACATCTAGACCTGCAAACTCCAAATAGTCTACGTGAGGGAATCATAATCCAGGCCCAGATCAAATTGGACCAATTGCAGACACGGGTCCAGGCCCCAAACGGATATGCATGTCAGACCCAGGCCTGGGCCATTTATTTCGGCCCTGAAGCTTACACTTTATGCAAAGGGGCTGTCGAGCCCCAGTTGTTGAATTGAACAATGCTTCAATTCAATGTGCACAAGTGTTCACTAAAAGTTTTAAACCATCAAGTTTAATGAACTAACTTAACGATACGAACAATTATTCTGATTCTTTACCCCAGCCCTTATGCTAACCAAAATTACCAACTCGAGTTCATGCATCTATCAAATTTAAAGATGTTGTTCATGCTAGGAATTAACACGGACAATCATGGAAAAATCTTAACTTGTTGAGGTGATTAGCTACTATACCATGTAATTCGTACAATTAGTCATGTCTAATTTTTATACCCGTTTGTGATTCCAGCACCCTAAATATGGAAGCTACAGTAATCGACTATTACTCAGATTCACCTTCATATTAACGTCCCAGTTAACTAAATTAACTATAGCAAATCTGAGTAACTCCATACAGTCCAGTACAGATATAAAAAATAATCCAAAGTCTCTCTAGTTTAATTACAAGACAAGTTTCAGAAATTCTAATCGATACTAATGCGTATTTGAAATCTATAACTACATGCTATACTAATAGTGAAATATAGAAGCAAATTCATAAGATAGCAATGCCTCGCCATATGATCTCATAATTGTTCAGATACATCGAATGAAACTTCAAAGCATTAGAGACAACAAGGTACCGGGAAATATAATCGGGTAGAAGGGAAAGTTAGCAACAGAAGAGCAGACAACAGCAACCAGGAATTCAAACAGCAACCAACACAGTTTGAGACCAATTTTCTTTTTACCCAGAATCAACTCGACCACAGCCCAGAACAAGTTGTAAAACCAGTAGCAATGCAAATACTAAAACGAACAGGCTCAATAGAGTTTGAATTAAACCAAAAACTTAATCAGTAGACTACTGAATCACTTCAGCAATGAGAATCACTGTCCAGAATTCGAATTACACCTATGAATGCAATGAAACAATATATTTTTGGTTTTCTGTTCTTAAACTCTCCAGAACTCTAAAAAAACTGAATGCCTTCCTTTTAAAATGTTGTCTAAGACTGTTTTTTAAAAGAACTCTCAAAACTCTGAAACTCTCTAAACTGATCAAAGACTCCCCCTTCTCTCCCAAAAAAAATCTCATTTTATATGCAAACTACAGCCTCTTTTCCAGCTTTTAGGAGCACTCCGACCCATTAATTAAGCATATTTTGCCCATGATATTCTCTAGAGCCCCACCCCTATATGTTTTGCTCTATTTTTGATTCACTTGTTCCCCACTAACCCTTGTCTTTTCTTTATTTAATTCAATGGTTATGGGTTTCTCCCCATGCTATTATGTTTTGTTCCCCACTACTACTAAATAAATGCATTAGTTTAATGTTACATTAGTACTTACTGGACAGAATACTTAAACTAACCATTTTTAAACTTTTAAGTCCCAAATTATCCCCTGAAACCCCTGTGATTACTACCCATCATCTATTACCAATCCAACTAACAATTAACTAATTAACCACATGAAAAACTCCTAATCAACACTATCACAACAAAACTGAATTTAAACCAATGAAGATTCATATTAGACCCTGAACATGACAACCTTAGGATTCAATTCATCAAACTCAGACCGCAGTTTAAGCTCGAAATTCAAATTAAATGAATAGCATTAAAACAAAGATGTAGGAGCATAAAGCATACTAATGATGAGCCCTGAAGCTAAGTGTCTAAGGATCAGTACATACAACACTCGACATCAAACCATTTGACGAAAACTACTGGTCTACCAACAAGAATGAATTAATCGACGAAACCATTTATAAAATATGTTATTAATTGACAGAAGAAAACTGGACTAAGTAAATGGTCTGATGGAGAAGGGAGAATATAATGGACAAAGACGAATTACAACGAACCTAATTTAGGCAAACGAATAATCGATTGAACTACTCAAGCGAACATTGGAGTATTTAATCTGACCAGAATCAGAAAAAGAGGCAGAATATTTACTGGATTAAGAATCAACTTAAACTGAAAACCTAAAGAAGCGACTAATTACAACTTAACACAGACAAATAAACATATAGAAAGAGGAAAAAAAGAAGCTAAGAAGAACTTACTGTTCTTTTCTCGGATCCCACCAACATGCCTTTTCGAACTTGAGTTCTAGTTAGCATTATACATCTATTTCGTCGGAAATAGGCTTATAATACTAACTAGAACCCATTCAACCCTGACAGCTTTGAAACAATCTCGAACCGTTGAACCCTAGATCTGCCATTCGACGAGTTTTACTTGGATTCGAGCCAATTTGGTTAGGGATTAGCGACGAGGAGGTCAAGGAGATTATTGGGTGTGATTTTGGGGTTAAGCGGACAGGCTAGGGTTTAGGATGATTTCTTTGATCTAAGATTCGAGGGGCTCGGGGGTGATTCGAAGAAAAATGAGCATGGATTCGGAGAGGGGATGGTTTGATGGTTCAGAGGTGTAATTTTGGGGTTGTTTGGCCACCGTTCGCCGCCCTAGACGATTTCTGGCGGGCGGAAGGCGGTGGTGTGTGGTGGTTTGTGTTCTGGTCTCTGAAGAGACGAGTGGGAGGGGGGGCATTTGGTATATCAAAATCAGTTGATTAATCTGGGCCGTTGGATGATGGGAACCAATGGTCCAGATTAAGTCACTTAAGCCAAACGGGGTCGTTTAGGCTTAGCTGGAGCGGGTATGGTTCGGGGTAAACGGGTCGGGCTAGAGACGGGTTATGGGAGGGGGGTCTTGGACCGTTGGATTGGATGATTGAACGGTTGAGATTGATTGGCGACGAAACGACGTCGTTTGGTATGGTTTCTTGGACAGGCTGGTTTGGACCTGGATATGGGGTGTGACATTGGGCCTGAACTTTCTTTTTAAAACTGGCCCAGTCCGATTTTAACTCTTCTTCTCTTGTTTCTTCTTTTTCCTTTATTTTCTTTTTAATTCCTAATTACCAACAATTCTAAAATAAATTGTAAAACCAAAATTAACTTAGAAAAATACCAATTAACCCTTAATAATAATTATCACACAAAATGAAATACAATGATAATCATACAATTTTGACATTAGACACTAAAAATGCGAAGTACGTTATTTTTTCGATTTTTCATTTTTGTAAAACAAATTATAGTTTAATTAATCCTAAGTTGCAAAACTAAATTGTAAATGCAAATGCAACACATATATTTTTGTATTTTTCACTAATTAAAATAGAATAAACATTCACAGACAAAAATACAAATAATTAACCAAAAATGCCACAAAAATTCTGAAAATTGCACACAAAGGAAAATTGTTTTATTTTGAATGTCTGGGAGTAATTCTCATAGGGTAAAAATCACGTGCTCACAACGTTTTAGGATTTAGATTTGGGTCACATGAAATGCACACCCGAATTTAGGAAAATAATTTTATTAAAACAACGCGCCTAGAAGTTTGCCCACCCCTACGATTATCCAAAAGCTCGATCACATGAAAAGGTTCTCAAGAAAAGCTAACTGGAAAGAGATGCTAAAAATGATTAAAGATTATTCAGTACATCACCGAATCTACAATTTTATAACTTTGCATTGTGAACAAGACCATTGGTTACAATAACTCGCGTTATCTAACCTTAACAAAAAAAACCTTCTAAAGAAATGAAGCAGGCCTCATTCCCAGCCAGTAGGAGTTGGGGTGCGAGGACTTAAGGGAAATTCACGTTGAAACAAAAGAGAACCAACAAGAAACAGACTTTAAACATTTTTCCGAATCAACATATGAAATACTAGATTTTAACTAGACAGTTTCAAAAGAAAAGAAAGCAATCTCAACGTGATTTGGGCTTGAGTCTGCCTTAGACTCGTATGGCCTCTTTATTTGAACGATGAGCATTGGCCTAGGAACGTGCCAAAGAGATGGCAATGCAGCCTAATGGCCCAAGAGGCCCATCTCGATGTGCTGCCTGCTACATGTCCATGCCAACCCCAAATTGACGACAAGGGAAACTATGGCGTTAAGCCAGAAATATCAAAGAAAAAACTATCAACTTAAACAGCCTGTTGCAGTTAAATAGAACGCTAAGCTGAATTTGAAGTTCTCAATTGAAAGCATCAAAACCTCACGCTAACAGGATACCATGGGATTGCATAACTAGAACAAACCAGCCTATGTAAGTTCAACAATCAGTCACAAAATGAACAATTTCGCAGGTGAACAGACATACTATTACAGTTATCCCATAGCACACTTTGTCCAAATAACCATTTCAGCATTTCGAAACTATATGATATGAACTTTAATTTACTTGAATCCAACCCTCACACTCATACTCCCCCAGAATCAAACCGGCAGGTAGACATAAATTCACTTTACGATATTCTGCAATGTGAGAAGGGGCTATACTAAACATGCATAATATATGATTACAGACTTAATAATACAACACTAGATGAAATAGTAGAAGTAAACTTGAAATATAACTTGCATCTCAAGTGTTTCATATCCAAAGTGTAGATTCACATTCACATGTTGTCTATGGTTCCCAAAATATACTTGGAAAACAAATAAAGTAGGGAAAATGAGGGATCATCAGCAACAGGATAGTATCAACAACAATATAACAGTGTTTGCACAATTGAACCCAACCCCAAACTTCCAAAAATCAGCTTCCAGCAGTTCAAACCAAGCTTCTAAACCCAGATTAAAGCCAGGTTTCTGGGCAGATGCATGACTTGGAAACTATTTTTAGGAAAAGTTCCAGAGTAACAAGGATTCAAGGAGTCAAAACCAAAACCAATCTAAACAATTTCTAACATTTCTAGGACATTTCAGAAGAAAATCAATTACTTTTTCTTTCCAGTCTCTCTAAGGTGTAAAAAAACTGTCTATTGAATGAGAAGAAGGCTTCCTTTATAAGGCTGAGGGTCTGCTGTGTGCCTTCCAAGGCAAGGCAGTCAAATTTTTCTCAAAATACCCTCATAGGGCATCTTTTAAAACTAATTTTTGGACAGCTGTCCATTTTCTTGAGATATTTTCAATTTACAGCCTGTTTTCCCTAACCATTTTGGGCAGCTGTCCATTTAGGAAGCTTTCCATCAGTTATTAAAGATTCTTCAAGTTAAAACAATCTCCAAAATTACCCCCTAAAGTTCCCCATTGTTCACTTATCCCCCTTAAATTCTGAATCCTCACAATCACAATAACAGTAAGCAAATGAGCTGACACTTTCAAATAAATTGAAATTCAAAACAAGTATTGAAATTATGAAGAACTAGCATGAATATCCTTCACACATAAACATGAATTCAGAAAATGTTCTTGAAACAAGAATTAATGCGAACGATAAACTATACTTGACTAATCTCAATGCTTCAGTTCCAAAATTAATTCACAAATGTGAAATGAAACCTAGCGGAAAGAAGAAAATCTCATGAATTGAAACCAAATTAAACTCAAACCTTACGAAGCCGATTGTCATTAACAATTAAGCAAACAAGCTAATTAACGAACTTACAACCAGAACATAATGCAATTAAGCAAGAAACGAAACTTCTGAATGATGAAAACTGGAAAAACAAACAACCAAGCAAACAAAAGAAAAAGATCAAAAGGAAACCAATCAACACAAAGGAAATTATTCCAAACCTACTTCGGCAAGAACTGCATGAACTCGAACAAAACTTAAAGAAGAAAGTGAACCTTTGACGGTCATTAATCGGTTATCCTTAACAAAAGACAAATGATTAATGACGGTTTTGGGTTCACTCGACCTTGCTAAGCCAGAAAGAAACCCATGAAGAGACTTGGCTATCCGGACCTCTTCTCTACCACTGACGGATCAGTTTGAAATGAAACAAACACGTATTTGAGGCAGGAAGGAGATGAGGGGTTGCATGGTGTGATTCTGGGTGGATTTGGGAATTTTTAGGGTTTCAGGTGTTGACCTCAGATCTGAGATTCGAGGCGATGAAGGGGGATTTGAGATGAACTGTTTGGAGATTTGGGATGGGAGGTGGAAGGGAGTTCATGGTGTTAATTTGGTGGCGATTGGACGCCGGCGCGGCCACCGAACGGTGGGGGAATTCTGGGGCGGCTGCTAGGGTTTGGAGTTGGGGGCAGGTTTCTGAAGATGGGGGTGTTGGGACGATGAAATAAGGGGGGGGGGGGGTAGGGTACGTTCAGACATATATATATATATATTGAACCCCCCCAGTTCTAATCCGTTGGATCAGGCGATATCAACGACCTAGATCCATCTTAATGAAACGGTGTCGTTTTATTTGGGAGGGGAATCCAGACCAGGTCAGGCATGGGTTGGGCCGGGTATTGGATGGAAAATTGCTTGGGTTGGGAAATTTAATTGCAAAAGCCCAAAAATCAGATTTCTTTTTCATTATTTTCCTCTTCTTTTAATTTCCAATTTTCCTTTAAATTAAAACTAAAAAAAAACCTAAATTAATTCCTAAATCAAATAATCCTACCACAATTAACTCTAACTAACAATTATCGCAAATAATTGAATACCAAATTGAAAGAAAAACTCCCAAAATTCGAAACTCAAATTAAAAAGCGTAAAAATGAGTTATTTTTGTGATTTTTCCATTTTTGTAAAGCAACTAAATTACTAATTAATTCAAAAATGCCAAATTAAATCTCAAATGCAAATTCAATGTATTTTTTGTATTTTTTCATGACTTAAATAAAATAAACGTGCCCATACAATGCAAGCAAATAGTGAAAAATGCTACAAAAATCTACGAAATTGCAAATAATGGAAAAAATTCGTTTTTCTTGAATTTATGGGAATAATTCACATAGGGCAAAAATCACGTGCTCACAGCTACCCCTCTTTGCTCGGAAACACGAATAGTTTTCGTGCAAAGATAAATTGAGCGGATACGAGCGATTTTTGCTCGTTTGAATACTCCATGGGAAGCATTTTTGAAAGATTTGACCGCACCCTGCTTCTGAGGTTGCCTACATATCCTTGGCTATAAAGAAATCAGGTCAGTGTAGTTCCGGAAGTTTCAGTAGCTGGGACTACCACGAAGCTGGGATTTCACTGCTGCTGCTGCTTGCTGAACCTCCTTATTACACCATGTCAAAATAAAACAAGAAGCTAGTCCAGACTATGATTGATGAATTACAAAAATCCTATCTATATCTTCAAACTTGATCTTGTGCTTCTTGTTGCCTTGTTGTTCTCCATTCTTTCGGAGACATCCGTTTGTTGCCACCTTGAATAGTAAACTGAGATGTTTAACCTTTCTTCAGGTGGGTGCCTGACTGCTGAACTTGATATGTATACCCTGCTCTCCAGGCGGGCTCCTGACTTCAAAACGTGAATGTATCCCCATGCTATCCAGGCGGGCTTCTGATTGCTGACTTGAAATGTATTCCCTGCTCTTCAGGCGCACTCCTGACTTCAACATAAACAAAGCAAAGAATCTGAAAGCTAAACTTAAATGGTACTCCCTTGTTCTCCAGGCGGGCTCCTGACTGCTGCATTTGAAAGTATTCCCTGCTCTTCAGGCGGGCTCCTGACTTCAACTTGAAATGTATTCCCTGCTCTCCAGGCGGGCTCCTGACTTCTGACTGGAAGTGTATTCCCTTGTTCTCTAGGCGGGCTCCTGACCTCAACATAGAGAAAACAAAGAATTTGAAAGCTAAACTTAAATTGTACTCCCTTGTTCTCCAGGCGGGCTCCTGACTGCTGCATTTGAAAGTATTCCCTGCTCTTCAGGCGGGCTCCTGACTTCAACTTGAAATGTATTCCCTGCTCTCCAGGCGGGCTCCTGACTTCTGACTGGAAGTGTATTCCCTTGTTCTCCAGGCGGGCTCCTGACCTCGACATAGACAAAACAAAGAATTTGAAAGCTAAACTTAAATGATACTCCCTTATTCTCCAGGCGGGCTCCTGACTGCTGTGCTTGAAAGTATTCCCTGCATTTCAGGCGGGCTCCTGACTTCAATTTGACAAAACAAAGAATTTGAAAGCTAAACTTAAATGATACTCCCTTGTTCTCCAGGCGGGCTCCTGACTGCTGCGCTTGAAAGTATTCCCTGCTCTCCAGACGGGCTCCTGACTTCAAAACGTCAATGTATTCCCATGCTATCCAGGCGGGCTCCTGACTTCAGCAAAATAGACAAAAGAATTTGAAAGCTAAGCTTAAATGATACTCCTTTGTTCTCCAGGCGGGCTCCTGACTGCTGCGCTTGAAAGTATCCCTGCTCTCCAGGCGGGCTCCTGACTTCAACTTGACAAAACAAAGAATTTGAAAGCTAAACTTAAATGATAATCCCTTGTTCTCCAGGTGGGCTCCTGACTGCTGCGCTTGAAAGTATTCCCTACTCTCCAGGCGGGCTCCTGACTTCAACTTGAAATGTATTCCCTGCTCTCCAGGCGGGCTCCTGACTTCTGACTGGAAGTGTATTCCCTTGTTCTCCAGGCGGGCTCCTGACCTCAACATAGACAAAATAATGAATTTGAATGCTAAACTTAAATGATACTCCCTTATTCTCCAGGCAGGCTCCTGACTGCTGCGCTTGAAAGTATTCCCTGCATTTCAGGCGGGCTCCTGACTTCAATTTGACAAAACAAAGTATTTGAAAGCTAAACTTAAATGATACTCCCTTGTTCTCCAGGCGGGCTCCTGACTGCTGCACTTGAAAGTATTCCCTGCTCTCCAGGCGGGCTCCTGACTTCTGACTGGAAGTGTATTCCCGTGTTCTCCAGGCGGGCTCCTGACCTCAACATAGACAAAACAGAGAATTTGAAAGCTAAACTTAAATGATACTCCCTTGTTCTCCAGGCGGGCTCCTAACTGTTGCGCTTGAAAGTATTCCCTGCTCTTCAAGCGGGCTCCTGACTTCAACTTGAAAAAACAAAGAATTTGAAAGCTAAACTTAAATGATACTCCCTTGTTCTCCAGGCGGGCTCCTGACTGCTGCGCTTGAAAGTATTTCCTGCTCTCCAGGTGGTCTCCTGACTTCAACTTGAAATGTATTCCCTGCTATCTAGGCGGGCTCCTGACTTCAACTTGACAAAACAATGAATTTGAAAGCTAAACTTAAATGATACTCCCTTGTTCTCCAGGCGGGCTCCTAACTGTTGCGCTTGAAAGTATTCCCTTCTCTCCAAGCGGACTCCTGACTTCAACTTGAAATGTATTCCCTGATCTTCAGGCAGGCTCCTGACTTCTGACTGGAAGTGTATTCCCTTGTTCTCCAGGCGGGCTCTTGACCTCAACATAGACAAACTAAAAAATTTGAAAGCTAAACTTAAATGATACTCCCCTGTTCTCCAGGCGGGCTCCTGACTTCAACTTGACAAAACAAAGAATTTGAAAGCTAAACTTAAATGATACTCCCTTGTTCTCCAGGCGGGCTCCTGACTGCTGCGCTTGAAAGTATTCCCTGCTCTCCAGGCGGGATCCTGACTTCTAACTAGAAGTGTATTCCCTTGTTCTCCAGGCGGGCTCCTGACTTCAACATAGACAAAACAAAGAATTTGAATGCTAAACTTAAATGATACTCCCTTGTTCTCCAGGCGGGCTCCTGACTTCTGACTGGAAGTGTATTCCCTTGTTCTCTAGGCGGGCTCCTGACTTCAACTTGACAAAACAAAGAATTTGAAAGCTAAACTTAATTGATACTCCCTTGTTCTCCAGGCGGGCTCCTGACTGCTGCGCTTGGAAGTATTCCCTGCTCTCCAGGCGGGCTCCTGACTTCTGACTGGAAGTGTATTCCCTTGTTCTCCAGGCGGGCTCCTGACCTCAACATAGACAAAACAAAGAATTTGAAAGCTAAACTTAAATGATACTCCCTTGTTCTCCAGGCGGGCTCCTGACTGTTGCGCTTGAAAGTATTCCCTACTCTCCAAGCGGGCTCCTGACTTCAACTTGACAAAACAAAGAATTTGAAAGCTAAACTTAAATGATACTCCCTTGTTCTCCAGGCGGGCTCCTGACTGCTGCGCTTGAAAGTATTTCCTGCTCTTCAGGCGGGCTCCTGACTTCAACTTGAAATGTATTCCCTGCTCTCCAGGCGGGCTCTTGACTTCTGACTGGAAGTGTATTCCCTTGTTCTCCAGGCGGGCTCTTGACCTCAACATAGACAAAACAATGAATTTGAAAGCTAAACTTAAATGATACTCCCCTGTTCTCCAGGCAGGCTCCTGACTTCAACTTGACAAAACAAAGAATTTGAAAGCTAAACTTAAATGATACTCTCTTGTTCTCCTGGCGGGCTCCTGACTGCTGCGCTTGAAAGTATTCACTGCTCTCCAGGCGGGCTCTTGACTTCTAACTAGAAGTGTATTCCCTTGTTCTCCAGGCGGGCTCCTGACTTCAACATAGACAAAACAAAGTATTTGAATGCTAAAACTTAAATGATACTCCCTTGTTCTCCAGGCGGGCTCCTGACTTCTGACTGGAAGTGTATTCCCTTGTTCTCCAGGTGGGCTCCTGACTTCAACTTGACAAAACAAAGAATTTGAAAGCTAAACTTAATTGATACTCCCTTGTTCTCCAGGCGGGCTCCTGACTGCTGCGCTTGGAAGTATTCCCTGCTCTCCAGGCGGGCTCCTGACTTCTGACTGGAAGTGTATTCCCTTGTTCTCCAGGCGGGCTCCTGACCTCAACATAGACAAAACAAAGAATTTGAAAGCTAAACTTAAATGATACTCCCTTGTTCTCCAGGCGGGCTCCTGACTGTTACGCTTGAAATTATTCCCTACTCTCCAAGCGGGCTCCTGACTTCAACTTGACAAAACAAAGAATTTGAAAGCTAAACTTAAATGATACTCCCTTGTTCTCCAGGCGGGCTCCTGACTGCTGCGCTTGAAAGTATTCCCTGCTCTTCAGGCGGGCTCCTGACTTCAACTTGGAAGTATTCCCTGCTCTCCAGGCGGGCTCCTGACTTCTGACTGGAAGTGTATTCCCTTGTTCTCCAGGCGGGCTCCTGACCTCAACATAGACAAAACAAAGAATTTGAAAGCTAAACTTAAATGATACTCCCTTGTTCTCCAGGCGGGCTCCTGACTGCTGTGCTTGAAAGTATTCCCTGCTCTCCAGGCGGGCTCTTGACTTCAACTTGACAAAACAAAGAATTTGAAAGCTAAACTTAAATGATACTCCCTTGTTCTCCAGGCGGGCTCCTGACTGCTGCGCTTGAAAGTATTCCCTGCTCTCCAGGAGGGCTGCTGACTTCAACTTGAAATGTATTCCCTGCTCTCCAGGCGGGCTCCTGACTTCAACTTGACAAAACAAAGAATTTGAAAGCTAAACTTAAATGATACTCCCTTGTTCTCCAAGCGGGCTCCTGACTGCTGCTCTTGAAAGTATTCCCTGCTCTCCAGGCGGGCTCCTGACTTCAACTTGAAAGTATTCCCTGCTCTCCAGGAGGGCTCCTGACTTCAACTTGAAATGTATTCCCTGCTCTCCAGGCGGGCTCCTAACTTCAACAAAACAAACAAAACCAAAGAAAATGTTCTGCCCCAGTTTGGTGGCTGGGGACAGATGTGATTGTAAAACTAAATCATATTACCAAGTATTACTAAAAATTTGAAAGCTAGGTCCCTTTATTCAGGTGGGTCCTGACAACTCTTAACTAAACGACAATTTAAAATCTAAGTTATATCTTCTACAGGTGTGACTTCTGTGAAATCTTGCTATCTAAGAGGATCTTTAAACTACTTCCCATTATCCAGGAGGGTCCTGAAACTCAAAAGTCAAATTTTAATCTTAAAGGTGACAGCTTTCATGTCTGAATTATACTACCTTACAGCAGAGTTCACGGTAAATGTTGGTATCTAATCAAAATCTTAAGCTAAGTCCCATTATTCAAGAGGGTCCTGAAAACTCCTAACTGAATCCTATCTCGAATATGCAAATTTCTAAGCCAACTTATATTCCTTTGGGATGCATCTATGCTATATTATGCTATTTCTGATCTTTAAACTATGTCCCATTTTCGAGGAGGGTCCTGAAAATCAAAACAAACCTGTTTGGTGACTGCCTTTCTCCACGGAGAGTTTCTCCTAATCCAACGAATTTTCTGCCCCTGTTTCAATCAAAGAAAATTTTGTCAGTTTAATGTGGTGGTTAGCTGATGGCATTCTTGCTGAAGATCTTTCTGCTGCATTGTTTTGTTCTGACTAACTTCCCCGAACTGGCCTTGAACCACTTTGACTTTCTGACTGACTTTCACACCCCATGACTTTTGACGAACCGAGTGTTCTATACCCATGCTGTTGTTTTGCCTCTGACCCCTTTATCTGAACCTTTGCATCCCCCATGACATTACCAGTCCCTTCCACCGATGAGACTTCCGGTGATTCCTTGTACCCTCCCCTTACATCGTGTTATCCTTAGTATGCTCCGACCATGATGTGCTTCGCAATTTTGGAAGTTGGTAGTGAGTTTTAACTTGCTTAGAACAAGACTGACATTGAAACATCTTAGACAGATAAACCCAAAAGAAATGAAATGCAATGACTTTACGGGTTGAGGATAAGAAGAATCCAAAACCAGATGACTACTACAAAAGGGAAAAAGAAAAAGAAACTTATCTGAGTAGGACAACTGGTACCAATGATCATGACATGCATTTCGAATTAATCGGCCCAATCTGTCCAACCAATCAACTTTCAGTTGCCGTACTTTGTTGCCCCGAAGTTTCCATAACCTGATTACTTTACCCAAACCTTAACCTTGTTCATCCTGCGGTGCTTTGAAACAGTTTTCCCACCAACTGACCTTTCTCACTTGTTGACTTTTCAACTCACTTTCGCCTCAAGGTGCCCGTGAGGGTTTTCACCAATAAGACTCTCTCGTTTTAATTTCTATCAACTCCCGTCGCCTTACGGTGCTTGTGAAGGTTTTCACCAATAAGACTCTCTCGTTTTATTTCTCTCAACTCCCTTCGCCTTACGGTGCCTGTGAAGGTTTTCACCAATAGGACTCTCTCATTTATTTTTCCTGTTTGAACCAGAGTGTTGCCCCTGACATGAATTACCTTTGCCTGCTCGACTTGGCATTTCTCAAAGACTGATCAGAAGGTCTTTCTTTGGACCGTAATGGAGGCTTTTGGACAGGGTTAAAAAGAAAGGGTATCAAAGGCTCGAAAACAATTCAAATGGGTCCAACTTACAACTTTCGGAATCAGGTTTCTCGCAACATACACAACTTCTGCCCCAGTTCCTTGCTTGGGGACTTTTGTTTTGATGAGACCGAACCGTGAGGCTGCCTACGTATCCTTAAAAGGAATCAGGTCGAAACATAGTTCATGTCAATGAAATTACTTTGTTGTTGTGATTTTTCTTTTCTCTCTTTCTTTTCTTTCTCTATTTTTCTTCTGTTATTCTTCTTTTCTCTCTCTTTTTTTCTTTTTCTCTTTTTTTCTGTTTGCTTTTCTCTTTTCTTTTCTTTTCTTTCTCTTTCTTCTCTCTTTTCATTTTTCTTCTCCTTTTCCTTTCTTGTTCATTCTTTCTTTTTCTTTTCTTACTTATCCTCCGCACTTGCGTTTCTGAATTGTGTCGTTGATCCCAAAAGAGGGGTATGAAAGAAAATAAATAAGGCTCAAAAGGGGTGACAAGGGATAAAGTGTTTAGATAGTTGAACAAAATGCCTTCGTCATTTCAATCTTCAAAATGTGCCAAATACAAACAAGTACAATCAAAGAAAGAAATCATACATAGTATCTCTCGACTGCATCGGAATTTATAGCCATTTCTACACATTTCCCTTCTACATATGTCAAATATAATGCGCCATTGGACAACACTCTAGTTACAAAAAATGGCCCCTGCCAGTTTGGGGCGAACTTTCCTTTTGCTTCAGCCTAATGAGGCAAGATATGTCTCAACACTAGTTGACCTACTTCGAACTTCCATGGACGTACCTTCTTGTTATATGCTCTTGCCATTCTCTGTTGGTACAATTGGCCATGACATACTGCCGCCAATCTCTTTTCATCAATCATACTTAACTGCTCCAAGCGGGTTTTGACCCATTCAACATCATCAATTTCTGCCTCAGCAACAATCCGAAGGGATGTGATTTCAATTTCTGCGGGTATTACTGCCTCCGTGCCATACACCAACAAATAAGGAGTAGCCCCTACTGAAGTGCGGACAGTAGTGCGATAACCCAGCAACGCAAACGGCAGCTTTTCATGCCACTGTCTAGAACCTTCCACCATTTTTCGAAGTATCTTCTTTATATTCTTGTTGGCTGCCTCGACTGCTCCATTCGCCTTAGAGCGATATGGGGTGGAATTGCGATGTATAATCTTAAACTACTAACATGTCTCCATCATCAGATGACTGTTGAGATTAGCGCCATTGTCTGTGATGATCACCTTAGGAATCCCAAACCGACAGATAATATTTGAATGCACGAAGTCGACCACTACTTTCTTAGTCACAGATTTGAACGTTTTTGCTTCAACCCACTTAGTGAAATAGTCAATGGCTACCAGGATAAACCTGTGTCCATTCGATGATGCCGGTTCGATTGGCCCAATGACATCCATGCCCCAAGCAACAAAAGGCCATGGTGCAGACATTGTATGTAATTCAGATGGTGGAGAATGAATCAAATCTCCATGCATTTGGCACTGATGGAATTTACGCACAAAACTGATGGAATCACGCTCCATAGTGAGCCAGTAATAACCTGCTTGGAGAATCTTCTTTGCCAGAACGTACCCACTCATATGCGGTCCACAAACTCCGGAATGTACCTCGGTCATGATAGATGTGGCCTGTCTTGCATCTATGCATCTTAGCAATCCCAAATCTGGAGTTCTTTTATACAATACCCCTCCACTTAAGAAAAACCCACTTGCCAACCGTCGAATTGTTCTTTTCTGATCACCTGTGGCCTGTACCGGGTACACCCCCATCCTGATATATTCTTTGATATCATGGAACCATGGCTCCCCATCAAGTTCTTCTTCCACCACATTACAGTAAGCGTGTTGATCACGGACCTAAATCTGCAAAGGGTCCACATGAGCCTTATCTGGATGATGTAGCATCGACGCCAAAGTAGCCAAAGCATCTGCAACTTCATTATGGATCCTCGGGATATGGTTGAATTCTATAGACTGAAACCATTGGCAAAGGTCATGCAAACATTGTCTGTGCGGTATGAGTTTCAAATCCCGTGTTTCCCATTCTCCCTGAATTTGGTACACTAGGAGGTCCGAGTCGCCCAAGACCAAGACTTCCTGGACACCCATATCTATAGCTAACCTCAAACCCAGAATGCACGCCTCATACTCAGCCATGTTGTTGGTACAGTAAAAATGAAGCTGAGCCGTAACAGGGTAGTGTTGCCCTGTTTCAGAAATAAGTACCACTCCTATTCCCATACCCTTCATGTTTGCAGCCCCATCAAAGAAAAGTTTCCATCCCAGCTTCTCAACTTGTTCCAATTCATCAATATTCATAACCTCTTCGTCAGGGAAATAAGTTTTCAAAGGTTCGTAATCCTCATCAACCGGATTCTCGGCCAAATGGTCTGCCAAGGCCCGTGCTTTCATAGCAGTCTGGGTCACGTAGACAATGTCAAACTCTGTGAGCAGGATCTGCCACTTTAAAAGCCTCCCTATGGGCATAGGTTTCTGAAAGATATACTTCAATGGATCCAAGCGAGATATGAGGTAAGTAGTATAAGATGACAAATAATGTTTCAGCTTCTATGCTGCCCAAGTTAGGGCGCAACATGTCCTCTCAAGATGAGTGTACTTAACCTCGTAAGATGTGAACTTCTTGCTGAGGTAATAGATGGTCTGCTCCTTCCTGCCAGTGATATCATGTTGACCCAATACACAGCCAAATGAATTGTCCAATACCGTCAAATATAGAATCAAAGGTTGCTCTGGTTCTGGCGGGACCAACACGGGTAGATTTGACAAATAGCCCTGTATCTTATCAAACGTCTCCTGACATTCATCTGTCCACTTGACCGCAGCGTCTTTCTTTAACAGCTTGAAGATAGGCTCACAAGTTGTCGTGAGCTGAGCGAGGAACCTGCTGATATAATTCAATCTCCCCAATGGCCTTGATTTTTGATGGGTCCAATTCAATACCCCGGCAGCTAACTACGAACCCCAACAACTTTCCAGACGGCACCCCAAAAGCACACTTTGCAGGATTAAGCTTGAGATTGTACCTGCGAAGCCTTCGGAAGAACTTCTTCAGATCCCTGACATGGTCAGACTGCTTTCTAGACTTCACGATCACATCATCCACGTATACCTCGATTTCCTGGTGTATCAAATCATGGAATATTGTTGTCATTGCCCTCATATAGGTTGCCCCAGCATTTTTCAAACCGAATGGCATGACCCGATAAAAGTACATTCCCCATGGCGTGATGAATGTCGTCTTTTCTGCATCTTCATCGTCCTTTTAGATCTGATGATAACCCGCGTAACAATCCACAAAAGAACTAATCTCATGTTTAGCGTAATTGTCAATCAAGATATGGATGTTAGGCAATGGTAAATTGTCTTTTGGACTTGCCTTGTTGAGATCCCGATAGTCAACACACACCCTGGTCTTGCCATCCTTCTTCGGTACAGGCACAATGTTGGCTAACTAGGTGGGATACCGGGTGACCCGAATGACTTTGGCATCGAACTGCTTGGTGACCTCTTCCTTGATTTTTACACTCATATCCGTCTTGAAATTTCTCAGCTTCTGCTTGACATGAGGGAATGCTGGGTCCGTGGGCAACTTGTGAACCACTAAATCAGTGCTTAGACTCGGCATGTCATCATAGGACCACGCAAAAATGTCTTTCTATTCGAACAGTGCTTTAATGATCTCCTCCCTGAGTTGGGGTTCCGGATGGACACTTATTTTGGTTTCACAGACATTTTCTTGGTCCCCTAGATTAACTGCTTCTGTGTCATTCAAATTAGGTTTGGGCTTTTCCTCAAAATGACTTAGTTCCTTACTAATTTCTTCATAGGCCTCATCATCCTCAAATTCCAACTCGTCACCACACTCGATTTCTTGTATTATTATTTCAGAGTTAGATTGGCTTTTAAAACTGGGATGAAGATTCCTCACGCATGTCATGTCATTGATATCAGCATAAAAAGAACTGTACAAAAGAAGAAAACAAAAATAAAATTAGAAGAAATGAAGGAAAAGGAACAATTGCATTTCACTGAATATAAAGATAAAAAAGTCTTAACACATCCAACTGGACGGAACATAATATCTGAATTATAGACCCTGGAATAATCCAGACAACTAAAAGAAAATCAAAACTCACTACCAAGACTCCCTCTGGGTAGGAAGATGAGTAGCTCCCCAGTTGTTGACTTTTGCACGTGGTCCCACAAAATGCACATCTGCCTTGCTTGACCCTTCCCCAGCCTGAACCATGTTGACCTCGACGAATAACCTTTCGAATCCCTTCTCCAAGTCTCTGTCGGCACCAATCAGTGGTCCAGGGACCTTTGACAACAGTTACTTTCTAGTACCCGGCCTGACGAATGACCTAGACAGACGCCGGATTGGCTTTGGCAATGCCCATGCTTTCTTTTTCATTTTTCTAGCTCTTCTCACATCTGCAACGGTAGGCTTGAACCCAAGACCAAAAGTATCCAGATTCTTTGGAAGAGAGACTGGCTGCACAATACCTTGTAAAGATGCACCCAAACCCTTGCCCGGTACGAAATCGTTTTTCAACATTTCAACAGCTACCATGACTGATGTAGCAGCCATCTTTGGAGTTGGAGCACACTTTCCTTCCGGAATCTTCTCTACCGATACTGTATCGAAAACCTGATAAACCCATGGTCCCTTGCCATCGTCAACCTCTATGAATGAAACAATGGCACCATTGGGCACACACAAACTATCTTAGCCATGTACAATAATTTCCTGTCGATCCCATTTAAACTTTACCATTTGATGCAGAGTAGACGGGACTGCTTTGGTAGCATGGATCCAGGTCGTCCCAACAACAGATTGTACGAAACAGCCACATCGAGCACCTGGAATTCCATAGTAAATTCAACTGGCCCTATTGTGAGCTCAAGCACTATGTCCCTGACTGAATCCTTCCCTCCACCGTCGAATCCTCGAACGCAAATACTATTCTTATGAATTCTTTCATCCTCCCCTTGCAGCTTGTTCAATGTGGCGAGAGGACAAATATTCGTGCTAGACCCGTTGTCAACCAGTACCCGAGTAACCACGGAGTCTTCGTATTTTACCGTCAGATAGAGGGCTCTATTGTGCTCAGTACACTCCACGGGCAACTCATCATCGGAAAAGGTGACTCGGTTTACCTCAAATATCTTGTTAGCTATCTTTTCCAAGTGGTTTACTGAGATTTTGTCAGGAACGTGAGCCTCGTTCAAGATCTTCATCAAAGCACGAAGGTGTTCGTCTGAATGGATCAATAATGACAAGAGCGAGATCTGAGATGGTGTCTTCCTTAACTGTTCCACAATGGAATAGTCTTACGCTTTCATCTTTCTCAAGAATTCTTCTACTTTTCCTCAGTTACTGCTTTCTTCACCAACATTGGATTATCTTTTGAGGTCTTAGCTTTTCTCAACTCTTCGGGGGAAAAGTATCTCCCTGATCGAGTCAAACCATGAGTCTCGCACACTTTTTCTTTAAACTCTTTCCCTTGGTAGGTTACTGTCATTCATTCATAATTCCACGGGACCGCCTTGCCGCTGATCACTGGAAGCTGAGTTACTGGTTTTATAATAACAGGCTCTGTGCGAGCACCCTTCACGATCACAACAGGTTTACTTGTAACCCCTGATACCACCACTTTAACTTTCTCTGGTTTCACTACAACAGTGCTTGAAGACCCTTTCTCGGCTACCACAACCAGCTTATTGTCTCCCCCTTTCAACTGGACCACTGATTTCCCACTCGATACCTTTTCCTTTGAACTGGTTTCACTGGAGCGGATCATTATCACCGTCTGCGAGGGTTTCTTAGCCTCCCCTCCATTGTGTATCAACTCAATCATATGGGTCTCATGGTAAGCTGGTAGCAGATTCTGGTTGATATTTGGTGTTTCTGGGGCCTGAACCTCGATCTGATGAGTATCAATGAGCTCTTGTACAACTGTTTTTAGTTTCCAGCATTTCTCTGTGTCATGGACCAGGGCCCCTGAGCAATACTCAAAACTCATCGAGCGATCAAGATTTCTGGAAATGGGATTTGGCATTTTGGCCTCGATCGGATTCAACATACCAACTGTCGTAATTTGTGGAATAGGCTGGTATATGATTCTCCCAATGGAGTGAAAGTCTTCTGCTTCTGCAACCTTTCATTCTTAAAGGCTTGATTAGGTCGAAAATCTGTTCCAGGAGGGTTTTTATAGGCTTTTGGGGGTAGATGGGTATTTTGTGGAGCTTGGTAGGGACTCTGTGGAGCTGGCGCACGCCATTGCGCGTGAGCGGGAGGTTGGGTATAGGTTTGTGCGTGATAGACAGAAAAATGGGGATCTGGCGGTGGGTAGTAGTGTTATGGTGGGCTATATGGAGTGTGGGGGTATGTTTGGGGATAGGGTCGAGGCTGGTTGTAGAATGGTGGAAGGTTCCTAGATCCACCCCAAGCTGCCGACTCGATCGTTGTAACATCCTCTTTCTTCTTCTTTCCGAGTACACCCCCAGTACCGTTTTGAATGGCCTGGGTGGTTACTTTGATTGCTGAGTAACTCATGATCTTATTGGACTTAAGTCCCTCCTCAACTATGCCTCCCATTTTCACAACTTCATTAAAGGACTTGCCCATCGCTGACACCAAGTGACCAAAATAAGTGGGCTCCAAAGCCTGCAAGAAATAATCAACCATCTCGCTTTCTTTCATCGGAGGGTCAACCCTCGCCGCTTGCTCTCTCCAACGAAACCCATATTCTCGGAAACCCTCACCGGGCTTCTTCTCAATCTTCATCAGTGACAGACGGTCTGGGATGATTTCAAGATTATACTGGAAATGACAGACGAAAGCTTAGGCCAAATTATCCCATGTGTACCACCTGCTATGATCTTGTCTGATGTACCATTCTAGCGCCGACCCACTTAAACATTGGCTGAAATATGCCATCAGCAATTCATCTCTTCCACCTGCTCCTCTCATCTTGCTACAGAATCCTCTTAAGTGTGCTACCGGGTCGACATGCCCATCGTACAGATCAAACTTGGGCATTTTGAACCCCGCTGGCAACTAAACATCTGGGAATAGACATAAATCCTTATAGGCCACACTTACTTGGCCTCCCAGCCCCCTCATATCTCGGAACGATTTCTCTAAGCTTTTGACCTTTCTGATCATCTCTTCATGCTCAGGATTTCTGGGCGGTTTCTCAGTCTCTGCCGGGATATCAAGACGAGAAGTGTAAGGATATGGTTCTGGAATTTTGAAGGTGGGTTCAGGGGGATAGTACTGGTTATTGTGAGTATGGAACAGGGGTTCACTAGAAGATCGGTGTAATGTAGCAGGTGGAGGTGCCACAAAAACAGGTGTAATCGGTGGGGGAGGGTACGAGACTTGTTTGGGTGGTGGAGCTTAAGAAGTATGAGAAGTAGTGCTTTGACATTGTTGGTAGAGGGGGAAGGCTGGAGATGAGTTCATAGTGGGAGGCTCCGGAGGTTGGGTTGATGGTGGGATATAAGCAGGATTGGCGGTATAAACCGGTGGTGGATGCCCTTTCGCCCAAGCTTGGTACATTTTAGCCATCTACTGTTTCAACTTATATATTTCTTCCCTCATTGCATTAACGTCCATTTCTTCCACCTCTTTCGATGGGTCGACAATACTTGTTTCCGGTTCCTGGTCGACCATATTCAGTCTGTCTTTCAATCGGGTGTTGTAAGAGTGAGTTTCTAGAATGCCAGTCAACTAACCACCTGCCTGGACTAGATACATCAAACAAACAACCTTGTTAGCGATTAGGCTTTAACAGATTGGTAACCGTGCATTGGGCATGAATGCACCTAAACAGTTAACCGTATCTATTGTGTATTTGATTGATTGCATGCGTCATCCCGGCCTTTTCCTTCTTTTAATTGCAAACATCCCCCTTTCTTTTCTTTTTCTTTTCCTTTCCTTTCATTCTTGCCTCGGTTCTCTCTTTGTCTTTACTCTCTCTTATTTCTTATTTTCTGTCTCTTTTGTTTTTTCGCTCTTTCTTCTCTTTACTCTCTTTTATTTGGTTATGGTCAAATCCTATGGAGATTGCCTACGTATCATGACCCCGCATGAATCAGACCAAGCGTAGTTCTTGTAGATAAGTGCGAAATAAAACATTTTTGGGATTTTCAGTTTTCATAAAATAAAACAACAAATGCTTCCATTACAAACTCAAAACTAACAAATTCCAAAAGATTAACAGATTTCGATGCAAATATGAAACACAGACTCCAAAAATAGACTGTCATACTCCGAAGAAATACAAACTCA
Source organism: Nicotiana tabacum (assembly GCF_000715075.1). Lineage (NCBI taxonomy): Eukaryota > Viridiplantae > Streptophyta > Magnoliopsida > Solanales > Solanaceae > Nicotiana > Nicotiana tabacum. The sequence goes on along the minus strand of NC_134080.1, from coordinate 123,837,993 downwards.
AAACAGAAAGAAAATACAAACTCAACATGACTTACAGACTCAAACAAAAAATCACCAGTACATCAAAGCTCCTGGTGCCCGCGGGACATCATTCGGTCTCGCCACAGGCCTATGTGAAAGATCCCTTTTAAGTCGGTCCAAGTCGTTCATTATTTGTTTAACAAAGGTCATCACCGCTGCAAATAATGTAGTGCGAGTCATATCCTCACAGATGTGGCACTTCATAATGATGTAGTCGACAATGCTTCTAATTCTCTCTTTTATGGCGCCCTTCTCTTGTAACAAACGCCCAATCTGTTGGGCCCTGGCTTTCAAAGTTTTCTCAGCCGCATGATTTTGCTCCTGAAGTTGTTGCAAATATATTTCTAATTGCGCTAATGCGGTATAACAATGTTCTCTTTCAACTTTTAAGTCTTTGGCCTGTTTGATCATTTTGTTTTCCGTGGCGATGACCCTTTTCTTCAACCCTGCAACCTCATCGTCGTACCTTTCTCTCAATTTCTTAACTAGGCGTACTCGTTCCTCTATGTTTTTAGCCAATTGCTTTTGGGCCTTGGCTAGTTCACTTTCTGCTTTGTTCAAATCAAAACTGTTGTCATTTACTTTCTGCCTCAGGTTAGTCGTGAGCTTTTCATCTCTGTCACTTCGGACTGGATTTTCTACCGCTACTTTCAATTTCTGAATTTGAGCTCAAAGGGCTTCATTTTCTTTGGCTAGCCTTTTCTTTTCTCCTTCATTTGCCGTCACTTGCTAGCTATTCTCGAATTGAAGTTCTCTGACTTGCTTTTCCAACTTGCTTATGGTAGCCCTGTACTTGTTTTCTTTGGTCAGCCAATCCCATTGTACCTGAGCTCTGTCGGTGAATTGCTGGACATGGGGTCTCTTTGCGGGCCTGTCAGGCTCATGTTGAACTCGGGATCTTTTACCATACCAAGCAATATAACTGGGCTCCACCTCGCCTCTAGATAGGTCTCGTACTTGCGTGTTAGGCCCTAAGAATCTGCACTGATGCCAAACCCGACGCACTTTTTCTTCTGGGAAGGTAGTTTTTGGATCTAACTCAATGACTTGCTGACTCAAATCTTCATTGTGTGGGATGGTCTGGTACCGGCCCAACTGACGCAAGACTCTGTGCGGAGCATAAGGCTGGATACTCCGCAGACCCATCAACAGCAAAAAACACACCTCAACTGACATATAGATTACTTCATTGACCGAGAGCCATTCGAATGTGGATTCGATCTTATTTGCGGTCAAAGATCTCAAATATGCATGCCATGCTTCCGTACCATCTTGAAACTCATAACCCTCTACTCGCTTTTCATGTTTTTCGATGCACTCGAGGCCAATCATACCGCAATTCAAGTATCCGGGACGGTGGCAAAGGTGTTCCTCCATCCATATTTGTAACAGCATATTGCACCCTTCAAAGAACTTTGCTCCTTCTCGACAACGAGTAAGAGCTCGGTAAATTTCTGCCAAGATCAACGGCACTATAGTCCCATTTGCCTTCTTCACCATAAAGTCAGCTATCCCTACTAATCCCATCTCTATGTTCCCATCTTTTCTCGGGCAAACCAAAATACCCAGGAACGCCACTATGAAAGCTAATCCTCTCCGAGCTTCCTGCTTGTCTTGATTCCCAGCATGAGTAAGACCAGTATCTGGTGTTTCGAAGCCACGTGGATTCCCGTATCGTCGGTACAGAAAGTAAGAGGTACAAAATCCTTTGGCCAAATTTCTGTCTCGGACATCCCGACTGATGCTTAACAAGTCCAAAAATTTATGGGGGGTCACTGTTCTTGGTGCTACCGGGTATTGACTTCTGAGATTCCCTTCGGAACCGGCATAGCCTGCTATCTCTTCTAGCATAGGAGTTAACTCGAAATCCGGAAAGTGGAACACATTATGTGCTGGGTCCCAAAACGGTATTAAGGCCTCAATCACGTCTTTTCTGGGCTTGACCTTCAAAAGCCCAATAAGACCGCCCAGTGCTTTTGTCACAATTTTTCTGCTGTCGTCCCCCAAATCATACCACCACATATGTAGCTCCAAAGAGATCTCTTCACGGACTGAGAAAGGTTCATTTTGATTTGTGCTCATCCTGCACATTTATTTAGGTGATTTTAGTTTAAAAGAAAACCATGACTCGTTTTGACTTAAGAGAAATGACCAATTCCAAAATTTCCATAAAACATCCGGCCTTGCCAACACGGCCTTTCAGCACTTCAAAAACGAAGATTTTAAGGTTGTGCTAGCTAACCGGCCAAAACCTTTGAAAGTGACAAAAGTGGATGTTCTTGCAAAAACAGCCTTCCGGCGCCCTTTTAGGGACATTCGGCTATTTCTGACAAGAATGGCATCACCCTAATTATTTTCAAATCAAAGTAAAATGTTTAGGCTTTTGGGCTATTTTTTGCAAAAAGGAAGTTGGACCCGATGGGGGTTGCCTACGTATCTCACACCTTGTGAGAATCAAACTGGCGTAGTTCGAGCAAATAAAACAAACTATTTTGGAAAACAAGAGTCTCTCTTTTTTATTTCATTGGCAAATAAAACTATTTTTGAAAACAAAAACTTCTCTCTTTTTTTCTTTTTTTCGTTTCATTGGTAAATAAAACAATCTATTTTGAAAACAAAAAACTTTTTTCCCTCTTTTTATTTTCTCGAAAATTTGGCAAAGTCTCGACACTATTTGGACATTGGGTTTTTTCAGAATAGGCGATTAACTCTCTTTAATCCTCATACTGCCATTTCTCTTTCCTCAACCTTTCCTAATATTCATATGCCGGTCAGCATGCAAGTCCGAAGCAAATAAATGCACAAGTAGCAAGTAGGATGCATCAGGATGGTCTTTTTGTTTTGGGTGCACCTGTCCTAGACAGACCCAACCCCTGTGTTGAGTCTCCAAAGTCAAAATGCACATGATGCAAACAAATGTTCCGACTAGGGATCCGGCATGAAGCTGTGTTTTGCTAGGTTTAAATCCTGGGGTTTATTGTTCTAGACCTGGCTTACCCGAGCGGATAGCTCGAGCCGAGAGGGGCAGCGTACCTGGAATACAGAAGCTTCACCAGCTTTGCAACTTATCCGAACCTCGTTCTAAATTTGGAATATGACTCTAACTGAAAAGAAGTCACACGAAGTGCACACTTCTTCATGATTTAGAAGACTCAGAGAGAAAAGGGATTTCGTAACCATTTATATACAATTCACGGAATATCAAAGTGGTAAAAGCAATCAATTAGCACATTAGGCCCAAACATGTAACAAAATCAGATAATGGATAAAGCCAACTATAACAATTATTCTAAGCTCGAATTCTTGAACCCTGAAACCAGAGATTCTAGGTTCGTCCCCAGCAGAGTCGCCAGAGCTGTCACACCTCCTTTTTTCACTACACCTCCGGAAAGGGGCGTAAATAAAGGGAGTTTTTCCAATTAAAGGACAAGCGAAACGGGATTATTTCATTTAAAGATTCAGAGTCGCCACTTGGAAGATTTATAGTGTCCCAAGTCACCGGTTTGAATCCCTAGTCGAGAAAAACGTTGACTCTATAATGCAGTTTGCGAACCAGAAATCCGGGTAAGGAATTCTGTTAACCCGGGAGAAGGTATTAGGCATTCCCGAGTTCCGTGGTTCTAGCACGGTCGCTCAACTGTTATATTTAGCTAAATTATCTGATTTTAAACAATTATGAACCTATGTGCAAATTTAACCTTTAACCACTTTTAATTGATTTTTAAAGAAGATTGAACGTCGTTTAAAACATGTCTTTGGATCATGCCACATGAAATGCACCCGCAATCCGAAACATATTTTGTTCAACGTTTTAGGATTTAGATTTGGGTCACATGAAATGCACACCCGAATTTAGAAAAGTAATTTTATTAAAACAACTCACCTAGAAGTTTGCCCACCCCTACGATTATCCAAAAGCTCGATCACATGAAAAGGTTCTCAAGAAAAGCTAACTGGAAAGACATGCTACAAATGATTTAAGATAATTCAGTACATCACCGAATCTACGATTTTATAACTTTGCATTGTGAACAAGACCATTGGTTACAATAACCCGCGTTATCTAACCTTAACAAAAAAAAACCTTCTAAAGAAATGAAGCAGGCCTCATTCCCAGCCAGTAGGAGTTGGGGTGCGAGGACTTAAGGGAAATTCACGTTGAAACAAAAGAGAACCAACAAGAAACATACTTTAAACATTTTGCCGAATCAACATATCAAATACTAGATTTTAACTAGACAGTTTCAAAAGAAAAGAAAGCAATCTCAATGTGATTTGGGCCTGAGTCTGCCTTAGACTCGTATGACCTCTTTATTTAAACGACGAGCATTGGCCTAGGAACGTGCCAGAGAGATGGCAATGCAGCCTAATGGCCCAAGAGGCCCATCTCGATGTGCTGCCTGCTGCATGTCCATGCCAACCCCAAATTGACGACAAGGGAAACTATGGCGTTAAGCCAGAAATATCAAAGAAAAAACTATCAACTTAAACAGCCTGTTGCAGTTAAACAGAACGCTAAGCTGAATTTGAAGTTCTCAATTGAAAGCATCAAAACCTCACGCTAACAGGATGCCATGGGATTGCATAACTAGAACAAACCAGCCTATGTAAGTTCAACAATCAGTCACAAAATGAACAATTCCGCAGGTGAATAGACATACAATTACAGTTATCCCATAGCACACATTGTCCAAATAACCATTTCAGCATTTTGAAACTATATGATATGAACTTTAATTTACTTGAATCCAAACCTCACACTCATACTCCCCTAGAATCAAACCGACAGGTAGACATAAATTCACTTTACGATATTCAGCAATGTGAGAAAGGGCTATACTAAACATACATAATATATGATTACAGACTTAATAATACAACAGTAGATGAAATAGTAGAAGTAAACTTGAAATATAACTTGCATCTCAAGTGTTTCATATCCAAAGTGTAGATTCACATTCACATGTTGTCTATGGTTCCCAAAATATACCTGGAAAACAAAGAAAGTAGGGAAAATGAGGGATCAGTAGCAACAGGACAGTATCAACAACAATATAACAGTGCTTGCACAATTGAACCCAACCCCAAACTTCCAAAAATCAGCTTCCAGCAGTTCAAACCAAGTTTCTAAACCCAGATTAAAGCCAGGTTTCTGGGTAGATGCACGACTTGGAAACTATTTTCAGGAAAAGTTCCAGAGTAACAAGGATTCAGGGAGTCAAAACCAAAACCAATCCAAACAATTTCTAACATTTCTAGGACATTTCAGAATAAAATCAATTACTTTTTCTTTCCAGTCTCTCTAAGGTGTAAAAAAAACTGTCTGTTGAATGAGAAGAAGGCTTCCTTTATAAGGCTGAGGGTCTGTTGTGTGCCTTCCAAGGCAAGGCAGTCAGATTTTTCCCAAAATACCCTCATAGGGCATCTTTTAAAACTGAATTTTGGACAGTTGTCTATTTTCTTCAGATATTTTCAATTTACAGCCTGTTTTCCCTAACCATTTTGGGCAGCTGTCCATTTGTGAAGCTTCCCATCAGTTATTAAAGATTCTTCAAGTTAAAACAATCTCCAAAATTACCCCCTAAAGTTCCCCATTATTCAATTATCCCCCTTAAATTCTGAATGCTCACAATCACAATAACAGTAAACAAACAAGCTGACACTTTCAAACAGATTGAAATTCAAAACAACTATTGAAATTATGAAGAACTAGCCTGAATATCCTTCACACATAAACATGAATTCAGAAAATGTTCTTGAAACAAGAATTAATGCGAACGATGAACTATACTTGACTAATCTCAATGCTTCAATTCCAAAATTAATTCACAAATGTGAAATGAAACCTAGCGGAAAAAAGAAAATCTCATGAATTGAAACCAAATTAAACTCAAACCTTACGAAGTCGATTGTCATTAACAATTAAGCAAACAAGCTAATTAACGAACTTACAACCAGAACATAATGCAATTAAGCAAAAAACGAAACTTCTGAAGGATGAAAACTGGAAAAACAAACAACCAAGCAAACAAACGGAAAAGATCAAAAGGAAACCAATCGACACAAAGGAAATTATCCCAAACCTGTTTCGGCAAGAACTGCATGAACTCGAACAAACCTTGAAGAAGAAAGTGAACCTTTGACGGTCATTAATCGATTGTCCTTAACAAAAGACAAATGATTAATGACAGTTTTGGGTTCACTCGACCTTGCTAAGCCAGAAAGGAACCCAGGGAGAGACTTGGCTATCCGGACCTCTGCTCTACCACTGACGGACCAGTTTGAAATGAAACAAACATGTATTTGAGGCAGGAAGGAGATGAGGGGTTGCATGGTGTGATTCTGGGTGGGTTTGGGAATTTTTAGGGTTTCAGGTGTTGACCTCAGATCTGAGATTCGAGGCGATGGAGGGGGATTTGAGAGGAACTGTTTGGATATTTGGGATGGGAGGTGGAAGGGAGTTCATGGTGTTAATTTGGTGGCGATTGGACGCCAGCGTTGCCACCGGACGGTGGGGGAATTCTGGGGCGGCTGCTAGGGTTTGGGGGGCAGGTTTCAGAAGATGGGGTGTTGGGACGATGAAATGAGGGGGGGGGGGGTAGGGTGCGTTCGGACATATATTGAAACCCCCCCAGTTCTAATTCGTTGGATCAGGTGATATCAATGTCCCAGATCCATCTTAATGAAACAATGTCATTTTGTTTGGGAGGGGAATCCAGACCGGGTCAAGCGTGAGTTGGGCCGGGTATTGGGTGAAAAATTGCTTGGGCTAGGAAATTTAATTGCAAAAGCCCAAAAATCATATTTCTTTTTCATTCTCTCCTCTTCTTTTAATTTCCAATTTTCCTTTAAATTAAAACTAAAAATAAAAAATAAAAATAAAAACCTAAATTAATTCCTAAATCAAATAATCCTACCGCAATAAATTAATTAACTCTAACTAACAATTACCACAAATAATTGAATACCAAATTGAAAGAAAAACTCCCAAAATTCGAAACTCAAATTAAAAAGCGTAAAAATGAGTTATTTTTGTGATTGTTTCATTTTTGTAAAGCAACTAAATTACTAATTAATTCAAAAATTCCAAATTAGATCTCAAATACAAATTCAATGTATTTTTTGTATTTTTCATGACTTAAATAAAATAAACGTGCGCATACAAATGCAAGCAAATAATGAAAAATGCTACAAAAATCTACGAAATTTCAAATAATGGAAAAAAATCATTTTTCTTGAATTTATGGGAGTAATTCACATAGGGAAAAAATCACGTGCTCACAGTGTGTACATGTGTGGACTTAATTAATATCTACACACAAGGTTTAGGCTAGATACATGTAGGATTTCTACTATAAATACCCATGTATGCTAGCCATTTGGTGCAAGTGAAGTTGAATAGAAATCATCCTTTCCTCCACCTCTCTAATAGTGAGTTTTGAGTGTTTGTTTAGTTGTCTTGCTCTCCCAAAAATTTCTAACAGTGTCTTTATCGACCGCTGCTGTGTTTTCTCTCTGATGAAGTACTGAAAGTCAATTTCTATGTGCATAATAAGTTGGGTTGGCTGTTATCTCAAAAGTTGGCTTGCTGTCAAAGTAGAAATCAATAGACATTTTTACTTTTATTCCTAGTTATTTAAACAATCCAACTAATCACATTAGCTCAGCCACTGTCCACGCTAATATCCTTATGTATTTTGCATCTGCAGAGCTTCTTGACATTGTGTTTTTTTTTTACTTCCAGAATTTAAGGGACTCACCATACTTGATGATGAACCCTATGACTCATTTTCTAGTGTTGGGCATGGTGCACAATTTGCGTTACAATAGACAGTCAAGGTGTTAATCTTCCTACTACTCATAAGTGTCCCTAAACCTGGTTTTATTTTAACATATCTCACAACTATGAGTGTTTTTCCCTTCTGAATCCTCTTTGGTTGTCGTATGAATTGACTTAGCGTTTGACCTGCAAATGCAATGTCCAATCTAATCAAAGTTAGGTAAAGCAATTTCCCGATAGGCCTACAATATTTTTCTTTGTCTTCTAGTAAATCACCATCTTTAATTCCTATTACATCATCTAGTTCTCTAATTGAACTCTAATGGCATCAATGCTGGTATAAATTCACTTAATCACATATCTGTGATGAGCTCCAATTCATATTTCCTCTAATTCATTAGCATTCTCTTGGCTGATCTGCTAAAGTCAATTCCCAAAAATACTTTAGCTCTTCAAGATCCTTCATTTTAAAGGCATGTTGCAGCTTCAGTTGATAGCTTCTATTAGTTGCAAACTGTTCCCAATAATTAACATATCATCCATGTAAACTAGGATAACCATACTGTCTTTTCCTTGTCTCTTTGGGAATAGAGAATAATCCAAACTGCTTTGTGTAAAACCTTGATCCACTAAGACTTCAGTCAGCTTGACATTCCATTATCTACTTGTCTGTTTTAATTCGTATAAGAATACAAGCCTGCAGACTATTCTATTCTCATATAAACTTTGATCGGAGACATATTTTATTAATTCAATTTTACCGACCAAAGTTGGTTGGTGTATTTAATTTATGTTTTTTTATTAATTATTAAAATTAACAAAAACCGACCAACTTTGGTCGATAACTGAAAATATATATTTTTTAAAATAATTAAAATTTAACATTACCGACCAACGTTGGTCGGTAACCTCAACAGTGCAGGTAACATACCGACCAAAGTTGGTCGGTACTGTTGAATTATAGGAATTCATTATTCATTAACCAACCAACTTTGGTCGGTAACAGTCAATTAATTTATTTTTTTTAATAAATACCGACCAACTTTGGTCGGTAATATGCAATATTTTTTTTATTAAAACTCGACCAACTTTGGTCGTTTTTTTGGGTTTACTTTTGGCATAAAATTCCTGTTTTGGTAGCTACACCACCTGCCAGTATACCAATATAACAACAACAGCACAAAAACAACAAGAACAACAACAACAAACACAACAACCAAACATTCAATAAATACTTTTAAACTAACAAATTATAGTTCAATTGAACATAACAATCCAAAAATAAGTTAAAACTAATTACAACAAGTTCAAAACTGGTTCTATTTGTCTACTTCAAAGTATATAAAATTCAAGGGGTATTTTGTACAACATCATTATCACTGTCTGATGAACTTTCATCTACAAGACGGCATAAAGAATGGCCTTTTGGAGGACGGGAGGAACGATCACGAGCAGGACGGGAGGAACGATCACGTGGAGGTCGACCCTTTGGCGATGACTCATGACACTGGGGCAACAAAAAAGCTCCAATAGATAGGAGAGTTTTGATCTGAGCTTGCATGCCAAGAAATTGAGCATCTCTAACCTTTTCTCTTTCCTTGGCTGCTTCTAGCTCGGATGTGAGCTTTGTCACTGTCTCCCGCATAGCGGAGAGACTCTCTCCCATTAAGTTGCTTGCCTTACAAGGAAGTCCCTATTCCTTGCATTCTACACTTATAGAGATGGAAATTTTTTAGCAGGAAGCCCGTATACGTTCCCCCATTTTGGACAGCCAACAGACTCCAACCATATTCTTTCACCATCATCGTTTGAAGGTTGGGTTGGCTCGCCCGATTCACCAGCTGGATGACTGCAAATGAATTCCTCCACGTTACTTTGGTAGCGTATATTATTTTAAATTGAATCAGTATTTCAAAATTCTTATAAAAGTAAATTATAATACTTAAAGAAAATTGAAAGCTTACATATGCAGTCGAGGCCCGGTCCTCGACCCACCTTTCTTGATCAATTTCTTTCTTCTTCTTTACAATATGTGTCTCATTGAATAGCTCATCATAGCTCATTGGATGCCCCAACTTCTTTTCCTAAAAATAAATTAATTTAGTTAATAAATAAAATAGATATACTTAGAAAAGTAAAATAATGTAAGCAATTATATACCAATCTTTGTTTTATTGTCTCTAGGCTGATCGCACCTCCAGTGTGCAAGGAGCCTCCCTTCTCGGATGCGCGAGCTTTCTTTCCTTTTTTTCCTCTCTATGAACTTTGCGGTAAGCCATTGCCTTTGCAAATCATCCCATAAATTCCAAAGTAACCAGTCAGGTCTCTTGTTCTATTTTCTAGCATCGGAGAAAGCATCCGCTAATCTCTTGCTAGTTTATGATGAAAATTTGCAGCCACTTCCGCACTATAACGACCTTCCCATACACACCTGCTCTATATTTCAAAAGTTAAATGTTTTATGGAAATATCATAAATATAAATTATTAAACTGTTTAAAAGAACATTTATACCTTAAATTGATTGAAAATTTGCTCCTTCAGCAAGAATGAGAAATTAGTACGAGTCGTATAAGGGTCATCATAAAGCTTTCTGATGGCATTGGTGATTATCATCGTAATCTTATTACTTAGCTTGAACCTGCAATTTAACAATAAAAACATATTAATATCTTAGTAAAAAAGTTACAAAATAACTTTTACCCATCACCCTCAAGGACTATGATGATCCTGCCATATTGATCATAATGCACTCCTCATCATCATCAGCCTCATCGTCTGAAGCATGTCTATTAGAGGCATGTGTGGACGGTGTAGGGACTGCCTCGCAGGTGAAGGCCTGAAATAGATGGAGTCGCTGATAAAGATGGTTGCGATCCCTGTGACTGTGACATAGCTGTATGCGACTCAAGTGGCTGTGATACTAATGGCTGTGACCCGAGTGGCTGTGAACCGAGTGGCTGTGACATGGATGGATGCGATCCATGTGGCTATGATTTGTAGGGATGTGATATAGATGGATGTGATCCACGTGGCCGTGAGGCAGCTGGACTATATGTCGAACATATAGTCCTATGGCCCTGTGACGAAAGTCCTGGTGTTTGGATGAAAGTGTAGGGCTCGTGATGTTGTGGTAGCTCAATATAGCCGTGTGGTGGAGGATAAGACATAGGCATCTCTGAAGAGGGTGGAAAAGAGGGAGTATTATTATCTACCCTCCTCTTTCCCTTCCTAGCCTTTTCTCGACCCCGAGAACCAGTATGGTCATTGTTACCTTGACCCTTTCCTGCCATCTGCATATACATATTTAGATTGAAATATATAAGAAACTAGCTATAAAACGAGAGTGCTTTAAAAAACCAACTTTTTAATCCTCATTGACGTATTGTTCCTCGTCTGAGAATTCTTTGTCCTCACTTGTTTGAGCTTCATCAGTTGATTCTTCGTCCTCATTTTCTATAATTGCTACTTCATTTATATCAACTTCTTCCAATATGCGTTTAGGATGTTCCAAATCATTTTCTAACTTATCATCCACTATTTGGTGAACACTGGAGATATCGTTTTGATATGAAACATCTAACATATTCTCGACTTCCACCCTACCTACTGACTTAGTTTTTATTACAACCCACCAATCGGATTTATTCTGCCGCAATGGATAAGGAGCATAATACACTTGCCTAATATTATGTGCAATTATGAAAGGATCGTAGCGATCATACTCCCTCGTATGATTAACCTCAATTATGTTGTATTGGTTATGTACTCTTGTACCTCCTGTTGGATTTGGGTCAAACCACTTGCATCTAAAGAGTATCAATTTCTTATATGGACGACATGTATATTATAATTCTATTATTTCTTTGTCCACACCATCATAATCAATATCTCCAACTTAGTTTCCATCATCACCTTGAACCTACACCCCGCTGTTATTGCTATTTTTAGTTTTAGAGCAATCCTCTGTATGGAACTTATAACCATTCACTACGTACTTAGACATTGTTGTGACCTGAAGCCCAGGTCCCCAAAATATATCTTTCAAAAATTGATTTACACCATTATTTGGATTATTTACCTACACAGCGTTAATAAAATTCATAAGTTACCTACATAGTGTTAGAACATTATCAAGATAAACTTACAAACTGTTTGAACCATGTATCAAATCTCATATATACAATATCATGGCCAAATTGACCCACGAAATGACTGTGACACATCAAATATTTTTAGTAGTTGCATCAATATGTAATCACAGTAAATTTTATATTTTAATAACTAATAAATCAATACTTACTTAAGAAATGGTACAACTTCGGGATAATTTAGCAACACATGAAGTGTAGTTGACTTGTACTCCATATCACTCAAACTTCTCTTTCTAACATCCTTAGAACATCGGGCTGGTTGATTGAATATGGATATTGGTGGATATAATTGTTCATTCACACATTCGACCGTGTGCCTATTGGGCCTATTCCTAGAACATGCCACATTACTCTCAAAATAATAAGAACAAAAATGTGCAGTTTTCCTTGCAAGATAGGCTTCACATATAGATCCTTCAATCCTACTCCTCTACTTAATAAATTATTTGTATTTGCCAATTGTCCTACATAATGTAATGTTATCCAAGAACATTCAAATAAAATAGAATATTACATCAAACTTATAATATTACCTCTAAAGGGATACATCCATCTGCATTGAACATGCCCTCCAAGTCGCGCCTCGTGTACAAGGTGGATTGGAATGTGTTCCATCAGATCAAAGAAACCACGTGCAAATATTTTTTTCCATCTTACTAGAAGTTACACGAAGGTTCTGATCTATTCGGAGTAGGTTTTCTTCCTTTAATGTGGTACACAAGTCTTTGAAAAATAAACTAATCTCTGTGATGGATTTCCAGATTCTTTTAGGCAAACCACAAAATGCAATAGGCACTAAGGTCCATGAAAACATGACAGTCATGACTTTTCAAATGGCTCAATTTTCCTAACTCCATATCTAATTTTTTTACACGATTTGATGCATAACCCTCGGGCATCTTCAACTTCGTAACCCAATCACAAATTTGTCGTCTTTCCTCCAAAGTGAATGTGTAAATTGCTTTGGGATTGAACACCTTACCATTGTTTGTTGTCTGCAAGTATAATTCAGGCCGCCTGCAATATTCTTGTAAGTCCATTCTAGTCTTCGGGTTATCTTTTGTCTTACTTTTAACATCCATCATTGTGTTGAACAAATTATCAAAATAATTCCTCTCAATATGTATGACATCAAGGTTGTGTCGGAGAAGATTATCCTTCCAATAAGGCAACTTCCAAAATATACTTTGTTTCATCCAATTATGAGTAACACCATATTCGGGGAATCTATAATGTGGAGCCTCAGTAACTTTACTGAAGTTCTGGACCCTCTCCCAAATTTCCCCACCTGAAAGTATCGGAGGTGGAGAATCATATTCCATTTTATTCTTTTTGAATGCACTTTTCATCCTTCTAAACTCATGATCATGAGGCAAGAATTGACGATGACAATCAAACCATGATTGCTTTCGGCCATGTTTCAAAATGAACACCTTACCATTTTCCATGCAGTAAGGACAAGCTAGCTTCCCAGCAGTCATCTACCCAGGCAACATTCCTTACGCAAGAAAATTGTTAATAGTCCACATTAAATTAGCATGCAAATTGAAATTCTGCTTGGTTGATATGTCATATGTTTCAACACCATCATACCACAACTATTTTAGCTCATCAATAAAAGGTTGCAAATATACATCAATCAAATTTTTTGAATTACGTGGACCGGAGATAATATAATTTAAGAATATATATGGACTAGTTATACACAATCAAGTAGTAGATTATAAGGTGTAAGAAAGACAGGCCAGCATGAATATGGTGTCGCAGATATAGAAAAAGGCGTGAAGCCATCCGCACACAAACCTAACCGAATGTTCCTTGGTTCACTAGCAAAATCTGGATATGTCCTATCAAAGTGCTTCCAAGCTTCTCCATCTCCAACACATAATACCAGGTGATCTTCTATTTTCAAAGTGTCATCTCATATGAGGAGCAGAACTCATCGACGCATATAACCTCTTTAACCTAGATATAAGAGGTAAATAATGCATCGCCTTGACAGTGACTATATTCCCGCTAGAAAGCCTCTTGAAACGATGTTTTTCGCAAAATTTACAACTGTCTAAAGTTGTATCATCTTTATAATATAACATGCAACTATCTTCAAAACAATCAATTCTCATTGACGAAAGTCCTAACTTGAAACTAATCTCTTTGCCTTATAGGAATCACCAAGTAAATTGATATTATGGTCAACAAGTTCACTCATAAGGTCAATGAAAGAGTTCATGGCTGCTTGAGAAATACTCCAATCAGATTTGATACTTAGTAATCTAACTGCAATAGACAACTCAGAGTGCGGACTTCCGTCACGTAGTGGACGACTAGCTTCCTCTAACTGTTCATAAAATGTTCTGGGTTATCATTAGGAGTTTGTTCAACATTTTAATTGGGCGCACCCCCGAAGTGCATCCTAAAAGTATCCGCAACCATATCCTGAATTCTAAAATCAAGATTTTTATTCTCCACCGACCTACTACTTTCACCAACAACCATGTTATGAAATACCCCACGGCTACCATTGATCTCTCCATGATTAGTCCATACAAAGTAATTCTCTATAAACCCATTCCTATAAAGATGAAGCTTAACTTCCTCCAGTTTTTTAAACTTCATACAATCGCACCTGACACAAGACATCTAATTACTCCTTCACTTTGGTATGGTGGAAGTGACATTGCATGTCTAATAAAGTCATCAACCCTTCTACAAAATCCTCCCCCAATCCCTGCCGATTAGGATAATTCCTGTTGTACATCCAAGTACGATGTTCCATCTATATAGATAAAACAAGAACAAATTAATTTATTCTACAATTATAAATTAATTAAATCTTTTTTAGTTAATTCAAGATAATTATTTTTTCCTAATTACACCAAAAATTAAATTATATTAAATATAATTAATTATAAACTAAAAGTTCAATTTATATTCTAAAAAGCTCAAGTCATATCCAAAAGGTTCAATTTATATCCTAAAAGTTCAATTCATATCTTACGAGTTTAAACATAAACTAAAAGTTCAATTTATATCCTAAAAATTCAACCCATACCCAAAAGGTTCAATTTATATCCTACTAGTTCAATTCATATCCTAAAAGTTCAATTCACAAGAACAAAACCTAAAAACTAAAAGTTCAATTCATATCCTACGAGTTTAAACATAAACTAAAAGTTCAATTCATATCTTACGAGTATAAACATAAACTTAAAGTTCAATTTATATCCTAAAAATTCAACTCATACCCTTAAAATTCGATTCAGAAGAACAAATCATAAACCCTAGATTCTAACTAAACTATTGTGAGCACGTGATTTTTGTTTACGCGACAATCACTCCAAAAGAAATAAAAATAATGGCAAATGGTTTTGCTGTACAAGTTTTGGATTTTACGTGGCATTTTTGTTAGTTATTTGTGATCTTGTTCATTTTTATTTTTATCAAACAAAATACAAAAATGTGTAGTGTATAGTTGGACCATAATCCGGTTATTAAAAGGAAAAATCACAAAATATGCATCTTTTATCCTATTTGTTGCCTTGGTGTGATTTTACCCACTTTAAATATTTTAATATGTGTAATAATTACATAAATTGTTAATTAATGGTGTTTAATTTTATTTAATAGGTTTTGTGTTTAAAAATTAGAAAATAAAAGAAAAAAGGGTGCAAATGGGTTTAAACTCGGATTGGGCCCATTTTTCTTTTAAACCTGAGGCCCAAAAGTAGCCAGTCCAAACAAGCCCATCTCCAGGCCACCAAAACGACGTAGTTTGACACCAAAACTACGTCGTTTCAATGCCAATCCATCTCGACCATCAAACCAAATTGATCCAACGGTCCAGATCTATCACCCATAACCCCATTACCTGACCCGTTACCCGAACCAACCCTGACCCTTACTAAGCTAAACGACACCGTTTCATTTAAACCTTCAGATCCAGGCCGTTGATCTCGATTGATCTAACGGCTGAGATCAAGCCATCCACCCCATATATAAGCTTTCCACTCATACCCCACCCCCTATCCAAACACCCCTCCTTCGTCCTCATCCCCTCCACAGACCCAAAACCTTAGGAACCCTAGCCACCCCCTTTCCCCTCACCATTAATCCCGGCGGCATGGACGCCGGTGACCCCCACCTTAACACCATAGGACCGCCTCACCACCCTGAACCTAGATCTGTGTTCCTTTTGCTTCGAATCAGTCCCTAGGCTCTCGAATCTTCATTTGAAGATTCGAGCAGAATTTCGATCTACACCGATCTACCCCAGGTTAACACCAGACACTCCCCTGACCTCCCTCGTGACCAAACCATGCTTGGTTTGGTCCGAATCTAACCAGGGAAACCCAGATCCCAAATCCGCCCTTTAAGAACCCTAGGAGTCCTCATGTCTGATCTGTGTCCATTGAGCCAAATGATTAGGGTCTAATGGACCTTAATCGAAGTGTTCTCAGTTGAGAACACTTCGATTAAAGTCCGTTCAACCTTAAGAAAGATCGATTCAAAACCGAGCTAGGGTTTGCTGATTTTTCAAGATTTCAGGTATTTTTGTTTTCTTTTCTATCAATTCATGAGTTTTGTTGTAATTAAATGTTTGTTTATTGCCCCAAAGTGTTAGTTGATTTTATTTCTGAATTGTTGGTCAACTGTGTCTTGTCCACCTTGCCTGGACCTCTCTGTTTGATCGAGTCTTTCTTTCATTTACTGATAATGTGTGTATGTGTAAGCTGTACAATCAAACGAATTTGAAATGGGTCGATTAATTAGTTCCCAGAGTCATTTCTGTATTGACAGTACAATATGAACCCCTTGTTCAATACTGCTCGATTCCAATCATTGGTTTCAATTGTATATGTTACAATTAATATAGTCGAGTCGATATACGTCGCCAATTAGTTTGGCTTTGAAGGATATCAATCTGATTCATATTGTGGATTTTCTGTTGAAGTGTGTTTGAATCCAATTAGGAACTGAGTATAGTTGTCTGTCAGTTGTTCAATTCAGAAACCTTTAAGGATGTTGTTTATAGTTGCAGTTCAAACTTTGGTCTGAATTGATGGCATGTGCACTTGTGCACAGCATGTGCATTAAGGCCTTTTTAAAGATTAAAATAACTTGACAGCATATGCTGTCAGGTTATATTCTTGCTGCCCATGTCTGCTTTTAGTTTAATAAGGTGATTAAAAGGGCTGTCAGGGAATCTCATGGGAGGGTTTCTAATTTTAAATGTTTGAGTGGAAAAACAGCTGAAAAGGAATGGGTTCTGAGTTGTTTAAACAGGCTGTAAAAGGCTGATGCTAGGCTATAAAAGAGGAGAACTTCCATTAGTTAAGGGGACTGATTTTTAGAAAACATAGATACAGAGAGAGATACCATAGAGACAGGCATATACAGATATACATTGGGTGAGAAAAACATAGATAGAGAGAGAACAAGAAATAGAAAACACAGACAAAAATCAGAAACTGTTTCTTCTCATTGTGGTTTTTGATTTCGTTTGTTTCGACTGGTTTGATCAATACTGATTTTTCCAAGCCCCAATTGAGTTTACTGGTTGTTTGGTTTCATTGGTTTGTCCTGAATTTGGCCTGTCTGGAGTTTGATTCTATTCCACTGTGTGCTGCTATCATTTGGCTACTTTTCCATCGGCTATAGTTGCATTCTTGCACTGGAACCTGTTCTGCTGTGTTGCTTTGTTTGCTGCTGTTATTTTGTTCCTGCTGCTGCTGATTTTCCCTATCTTCTTCCTCTTCTCCTTTGCATTTTCAGCATTCCAGGTACACATTTCGAGTCCTATATTGGTGTAACTGTAACAGTTTGAAAGCATGAAATGAAAGATGTTGAAGAAGTTTAAATATTTGTTGTAATACTCATGGTATATTGATGGGCTTGTATAATTGACTAGTTTGTAATTCAATAGCATGAAAGGATAGTTAATTGATACTTAACTGAGTTTTAGTTTTGTTTTTGTTTTGGTTTATAGTTGATTGTTGGTATGAGGTATGTAATTGTACAATCCATAGAATGCATGGATAGTTGACATAGTGACTGACTAGATTCCTTTTTAGCTATAATGGTATGCATATGATAGAATACTTCGACTTTATACAACGCAGTTCTGTTTTATTTTTAGTTCTTTTATCGGGTCCCGTTAGGCAGTATGTTACTTAACTGTAACAGTATGTAGGATCACGTTCGAATCCCATTAGTAACAATGTCTAGTAGTTAATTCCCTTAATCTAGCCTAAATAAGTTTAGTTAAATTCAACTCAAGAAATGTTTGGAGTAAGTGTAGCGTTTCATCAGCTTATATGTAATTTTATCAAATTAAAAGCATGTTCCACGAGGTATGGCATGCTTCATCTCGTAAACAACTAATCAGATGATTAATAGGAAATCTGGAGTTGGCCAAAAGCATGCAATCAAATTAGCACGCACTCTTTTTTTTCCCTTTCTATTTTTTTTAGAGACAAACATAATAGAAATGTAGTCACTTTAGGATATCCCTTTTAAAAATAATGAGACGAGCCTCGTCAAATAAAGATACACATTACGGGGCCCTCAATAACAAATCATAATAAATACTTGGAATTTGGGATGGGCTGTCTAGTGAATTTCCCTGCCTTCTCCAAAGATAATAACGCGTTAGACTCTTTAGGCACGACTCAATTAAAATTACATTCTTAAATTCGGGTGCACATTGATGTGACCCAAATCCAAACCTCGACGGAGTCGAAATGTGTTAACAACTACGGGTGCATTGATTGTGACGTGGTTCGAGATGCATTTTCACGACGTTGCAATTCTATACAAAATAAATGATAATAGTAAAAGCGGTTTAAACTTAATAAAAGCACATAAGTCATGACATGTATTTAAATCAGATATTTAGTCATTATAACAATTTAAGCGACCGTGCTAAAACCACGGGATTCGAGGGTGCCTAACACCTTCCCTCGGGTCAACAGAATTTCTTACTTAGAATTTTGGTTCGCAAATTTCATTTGGAAAAGTCAAAAATTTCCTCGATCTGGGATTCAAGATAAACCGGTGACTTGGGACACCAAAAGCCAAACCTTTCCCAAGGGGCGACTCTGAATTAAATAAATAATCTCATTTCGAATATTGTCACTTAAGTTGGAAAAAACTCCCCTCGCGCATTTTTACCCTTCGGGGCGGGGCGCGCAAAAAGGAGGTGTGACAACTATTCAAGACAATACAAAGTTAATAATTCAATTCTAACTAAACTATTCAAGACAATACAAACTCAAACATTCAATTTATATCGTATGTAATCAATTCAATTAAAACAAGATCTAAACCCTAGATTTCTATAAAATACAATGTTAAATAATCAATTGAAACACTAATCAATTGAAACTAATTCATAGCTAATTAACAAAATATTAGATTTATGTCACACCTCCTTTTTACCCGAGAGAGATATAAGGGAGTTTTTCTAATTAAAGTGACATTAATCGAAATAAGATTGTGTATTTATTTAAGAGTCGTCACTTGGGATAATTTATATGGTATCCCAAGTCACCGGTTTATTTTAAATCCCAAATCGAGAAAAATTTGACTTCATTTAAAAGTCTGCGAAACCAGAAAAACTAGGTAAGAAATTCTGTTAACCCGGGAGAAGGTGTTAGGCATTCCCGAGTTCCGTGGTTTTAGCACGGTCGCTTAGCAATTTATACATGACTTATTTTGTCTAATTACTCATTTTAGGACCTATGTTTATTTTACCTTTTACTGCTATTAATTACTTGATAATCCGTATTTAAAGAATTAACTTAAGATGAGATACACATACGTATACTCATTTAGTTTTAGTGTGTCAAAAATCACGGCACACGTATGTGTACACAATTTGCAACACTTATTTTATTTAGGAAAAAGTTTGTCAAAGTCGCGCGAACGAGTACTTTGGATTTATTTGAAAAAATCACAATAACGTCCCGCGAACATGTAGGCAATCATAATAGTAATTTAAAAAAAACCGTGTCTAGAGTATTTCTATGAGTGTTTATTTTTAAATCGTACTCTTATCACGCAAACGTGTACACAATTTAAAACTTTTTATTATTATTAAGATTGTTTCGCCTAAAATTGCGCGCACACATACTACTTTGATACAACTGTTTCCTATGCCTAACTTACGTAGTATTCTCCATACTAATTATTTTGTGCCTCGCCTGATAAGGAATGACCAAAAATGAATCAAATAATATTAATAAAAAAAGTCTTTCAACCTGCTATCTATTAGCTAATCATCTCTCACATCTTAATTAAGTTATTCCATCTTTCATTAGTACACCTCATTTTGATTTTCCTCTCAAATGTTCTTGATGAGAAACAATCTTTTTGATATACGTATTTCTCATTAATTTTACTGTAATTAAGTGTTTTTATCACATAACGACAACAATAATAGTACTAATAGTTTTGATAAAGTGATGAATATAGGCCAAGGGTCAAATAAATAGAAACTTAAGTACAAAATGTGATGGACACAGTGGCCATAGAAAACACTAACATAAACACATTATATTCAGTTAAAACAGTAGACAAGTAAAAAGAATACCTTATATATATTGCTTGGGTACATGAAAACTCTAATCTTAGATCCCTCAAAATGATATAACCTCATCGGACGACACGAACCTCGACGGCCCCGTCGGACTTTCTCAACTAAAAAGAGCATCGGCAGTGAGTGAAGATGGAAGTTGCTGCATTTTTATAGTAGAACAGAGCTGGCCGGAGATGGTGGAACTCCGGCTCAAACAAAATTTGAAGGGTCCTAGCTACGCCATAAAAGGAGTAATAAGATGTTGTCCGACTTTCTAGAGCGGTTAGCAGTCGTAGTGAGTAAAAATCGATCAATTCATACTGTCTACTTCCACAACTTATCGCGATTTGATGGTATTCTATTTTTGAAATATTTCGCTAGTCATGATACTAAACACAAGCATATTAACTCCGGTAAGAAGAAGAAGAAAAGCGAAGTAGCAGCTAGCAAAGACAGGTTTTCAGACTGGTTTTCACGGTCACTTGCTACTGTATTTTTACTGTTTTCAGTGAGTTATTGGAATTCGAAATTGGTGGTGTTAGGTGGGTTTAACGGCAGGCTTGGCGGCTTTGGACTGCTGCGTTTTGTCAAGGGAACGAGGCTGACCTTTTGAGCCTCAAGAGTGAGAGGTGGCTGCCTCCAACGAGAGGAACCAAACCGAAACAAAGGGGGGAATCGTTGGAGATTTTGTGGGAAAATGTACTTACTTTCTTTGTAAATCAGATCTTTGGAGGAAGGGGAAACGACTGCTTTGTGGTGAATTTTTTTAAGAACCAAGAATCAATCTGTTGCTCTAGGAATTATCGGGAGGGGGGGGGGGTGGCCGTTCTTTCTCTGTTTTATCTTTTGTGCAAGCTTTGCTATGGAGTTTTTGGAGTAGTTTTGGGCTGGAGTTTTTGGTTGATTTTTATGGAAGAAGATGGGCGGCTTACATGGTAGAGACAATGGTACTCAAAGGCTGCATTTCCATGGCCGAAAGCTAATGTGATAGTTGTGACTTTTAAAAGCAAAAATAGAGGTGTTTGTGGTGATGGGATGGCGCCTTTTTGGAGCTATTTCAACGTTGGTTTGGGGTGTTTTTGATGGAGTTTAAGGGCTGTTTTTGCTGGGTTACATGGGCTGTTTTTCAGCTGAAATTTTCAGCTAAGTTTGGGGTGATTTTGGAGCTAGTTTGACTGGAAAAGATGGTGGTAAAGAGCTGGTTGTGTTTGGTGGGTTATGGAGTCAATGGAAGCATTTACATGGTGTTTTGTGGTGGATTTTGGTGTTCAGAAAAAGGGAGGAAACAGAGGAATATTGAGAAGAAGACCATCTCAGATTTTCTTTCTTTGTTCCTCTTTTTGGCGTTCTTGTGCAGATATCCCCTCAAATTGTGTGTGTATGTTGGGTTCTTTTATTTATAATCTAGCTTAGGGAATTTATTTGTGGAAGAGATAAGGGTTGTTAGTGTGATTGTCTAGGGTAAGTGTTATTTGTAGGAAATTGCTAGGAAAGTCTATGTGAATTAGTTGTAGATAATAAGAGAGAATCTTTTGTCATGTGATAATTTTCCATTGATTTTTTTTTTCTTTTCTTGATAATTATTAAATAAAATCTACTCCTACTAAGTAAGTAAATAAAAGCAAGGTAAAATTACTACACTCAACATTTATTTCTCAAAACCTCTCACTTAAATTAAACTAAGCTAAATAAAATTACATCTTTTTTTGTTGAAACTTTTCTTTCTTTGTAAAATAAAAATGAAACCAATACTCTAAAAATATGTAAAAAAAAATTTGTAATTTTTTAATTTATCTAAAATAAACTTATGAAAAGATGAAATAAACTAAAATAAGGGAATTAGGTTGCGTGTTGTTCAAGGAAAAGGATGGAATGCTGAGTTGGAGAGTCGAGTGAGGTCCTGTCGAGGCTCCGGTCCGTGGTCCTATTATTATTACATCAAAATCAAGATGAAAAAGACTAATTAAGCCTATCAGCTACGAGTTACAAGATTCCTATCTATGAGTCTTTTGAAGCTTGATCTTGAGTCTTGGCTGGTTCTTCACGCAGACTCTGATACGAATCTTGATGCTTGCTAGCTGCAGGTGCTAGTTCATTCTCCTTCAGATTTTCGAATCAAGGCGGGACATGCAAAGCTTATGACTTTGGTCATGTATTGAGTAGTCCATATTTTTTTCGCTTCTTCACTTTGAGTTCACTTATTTTTCTTTTATTCTGGATTGAGACTCCTTATGATTGTCTCGAACCCTGTGTCTCGAGGTATAACCTGCTCAGACACCAAAACCAATAAACACACAGAATTTTCTGCCCCAGTTTTCACTAGGAAAATTTCGTAAGTTATTTGTAAGCAAAACTCTATACTACTTCATTATTGAAAGCAATAAAAAGCAGGATTGTGTATTATTGGGAAAAAGAGATTAAAGAGTGGAGATCCTATATCTAAAATAAATGAAATCTATTAGGGATCGGAGACCCTATGTTTAAAAATCATCAACTAGGGAGTGGTGACCCTATGTTGGGATCAGATTATGCTGGCATCAGGCTAGCATCAAATAGGGAGTAGGTGAGGCTGAAGCTGAGGACTCACTCCTCTCCATTGAGCCATCAGACGACTCAGAAGAAGCAGGAGAAGTAGGAGAGGTTGTGGGTGTAGGCTCATCTGTCAAATGAAATCTCCCCGGGAAGTCTGGTACATGTGTAGGCACCGAGTCACCCTTAGAGGCCTCCCGGGAGGGGACATAATCACTTCCCTCTGAGTGGGATGCAGCTCTGTCTGCAGCTCTAATATTTTTCCTCATTTTCCCAATTGATTCCCGGGTTGCTAAGGGAAACTTGTTTCGTCCTCGTCCCCTACCTTAGGAAGACTCTGCTTTCCCCTTTTGTTTCTCACCGCCACCTCTAGATTTAATCATTGTCTGCAAACATAATTAGTAAAATATTGTTAGTACTGGTGCTAAAAGAAGCAGTGAACAACAACAGAGAACAGATGACTGTATGGTAAAAACTTGCAGACCGCTGACAATTGAAGAAGGAGCGCGGCCACGTCATGAGCACCGCTGACCACGAAAAATGCAGTGCGGCCGCGGAGGTATGGGGATCAGACTACCCACCCTCTGATTCTATGGTACTGCTGAGCACGAAAGATTGGGTGCAACCGTGGAGGTTGAACTACTGTCTGCGAAAAATCAACCGCGACCGCGGACCCATATTATTTGCTTCCCTTAACATGCACACCGTTGACCGCGAAAAATGCAGCGCGGCCGTGGAGGTTGGGCCGCTGTCAACGGAATTTGTCACTGCTGACCGCGGTCATCAAGACTTCCAAACTTAGGTTTATCTTATGAACGCTGACCGTGGAAAAACATCTGCGGCCGCGGTATTCAAAAACGGCCTGAGTCAACCTAGGGTTTCAAATTTTTCATGCTTTTACCGAATATCACCTACATTGTTAACCCTAACTAGCTATTAATTAATCAACCCTAACTATTTAAACCTAATGTAATTAACACTAATGAACCCTAGGTCAAAATTAAAAGAAAAGAAGAAGAAGTAAAAACTACAATTAAAAGAAAAACAAATACAAAATTAAAGAATAATGAAGGAGTGAAATTACCTTATGTGTAATGAGTGATGAAAAATGAACTTTAATTGTGTTTGTGCAGATTAGGGCTCAAATGAACAGTGAAATTTTACCTTGAGTGTGAAAAGATCGAAAAGGGTAAAAGGTCTCATGACCTCCTATTTATAGAAAGCAGCCTGGGACCCACATAACTTACCTGGCGCGGCCGCGGAAAATCACCGCGGCTCGCTCTTTTGACAAACAGAAGGCCTACTTGATTTAAACTACCACTGATAGTGAAAAATGGTATGCGACCGCAGAAGGGCACTGCTGACCGCGAAGAATGCACCGCGGACGCGGATGAAACTTTAGAGAAATCTCATTTTGGACTTTTCAATCCCATGTCCTCCATCAAATTACGCCTCCGCGAACTGGCCATCGCTGACTGCAAAAAAAGGAGTACTGTCAGCGGTTCAACTTCAGACTGTGCCAAATGTTTTAGCTTTATCCTGCACTGCATCAAACATTCCTACACACATCTCAAAACCCATTAGTTCAAAATAAATCCTACACTAAGATAAAAATAAAAAAGAAGAAAAACACATGGGTTGCCTCCCAAGAAGCGCCTGATTTAACGTCGCGGCACGATACAAGTTACCATCAATCATTTGAGATGGATCATTGCCACCACGTGGCTATCATCAAACTTTCCAAGATAGTGCTTCACTCTATGCCCACTAACTCTGAAGATTTCACCATTTTTGTTTTTCAAATCAAGAGCACCAAACGGAGATACAAGCACCACCTTAAAATGTCCACTCCATTTTGATTTGAGCTTTCCCGGGAACAGTCATAATCGGGAGTTGAATAGAGAACCTAGTCATCTTCCTTGAATTCCTTGCTACGGGCATACTTGTCATGTAAGTACTTCATATTGTCCTTATATAAGGACGAGCTGGAATAGGCATGAAATCAGAACTCATCAAGCTCATTGAGTTGCTCTACTCGGAGATTTGCTGCAACATCTCATTCAAGATTTAACTTTCTCAAAGCCCACATGGCCTTGTGCTCTAACTCAACCGGTAGATGACAAGCTTTTCCAAATACCAACCATTATGGAGACATACTAATCGGAGTCTTGTAAGCAGTCATGTAAGCCCACAAAGCATCATCCAGTTTCATTGACCAGTCAGTCCTATTTGCATTAACAGTCTTTGACAATATGCTCTTAATCTCCCTATTGGAGACCTTAACTTTCCCACTAGCCTGAGGATGGTAAGGGGTTGAAACCTTGTAATTGACACCATACTTTGCAAGCAACATGTCAAATGCCTTATTGCAGAAATGAGAACCCTCATCACTGATGATTGCTCAAGGAATTCCAACCGAGTAAAGATATTCTTTTTGAGAAAAGCCACCACACTCCGGGCCTCGTTGTTGGGTAAAGCTACAGCCTTAACCCATTTGGAAACATAATCAATGACAACCAGAATGTATGTATTTCCACAAAAGGTACCATGAAGTCAATGCCCCACATATCAAATATGTCGACCTCAAGAATAGTGGTGAGACATTTCATCTTTCTTTGAAATTCGACCTGCTCTCTAACACTCATTACATCTCTTCACAAGTTCACCTGCATCCTTGTACAATGTAGGCCAATAAAAACCACAGCTAAGCACCTTTGAAGCTATCCTTGACCCACCATGATGACCATTATAGGGAAAGGAATGACAAGCATCTAGAATACTCATTTGCTTGTCTTTCGGAACACATCTCCGGATCATACCATCATTACAAATTTTAAACAAATAAGGCTCATCCAATAGTAGACCAAGCTATCCCATTTAACCTTCTTCCTTTCGTTAGAAGAGAGCTCACACAAAACACTACCAGTCATAAGAAAGTTGGCAACATCCGCAAACTAAGGCAAACTATTCATAGATATAGAGAGGAGTTGCTCATCAGGGAATGGATCATTAATTTTGAGGCCATCACGGGGCCTCCCCTCCTCCTCCAAGCAGGACAAGTGGTCCGCCACATGGTTTTCACTCCCTTTCCGATCAATAATCTCAAGGTCAAACTCTTGAAGCAATAGAACCCATCTCATCAACCGAGCCTTAGAATCCTTCTTTGTTATCAAGTAGGAGAGTGCTGCATTGTCAATATGAACTATCACATTGGCACCCATGAGATAAGGCCTAAACTTCTCCATTGCAAACACAATTGTTAGCAACTTTTTTTCCGTCACCGTGTAATTCACTTGAGCATCATTCATTGTTTTGATTGCATAATACACTAGGTGAAACATCCTGTTTACTCTTTGACCCAAGACCGCTCCTACCACAACATCACTTGCAATACACATGAGCTCAAAAGGTAAGCTCCAATTGGGTGCGGTAATAATGGGAGTGGCTGTCAATTTGTACTTGATAAGTGCAAAAGCTTTCATGCATTCCTCATTAAACACGAACTTGACATCCTTTTCCAATAATTTGCACAAAGGAT
This sequence comes from Nicotiana tabacum, assembly GCF_000715075.1. Lineage (NCBI taxonomy): Eukaryota > Viridiplantae > Streptophyta > Magnoliopsida > Solanales > Solanaceae > Nicotiana > Nicotiana tabacum. The sequence goes on along the minus strand of NC_134080.1, from coordinate 123,811,397 downwards.
TCACTACCTTATAAAAGTCTTTGATGAATCTTTGATAGAACCCCGCATGCCCAAGAAAACTCCTAACCCCCTTGACTGAAGTAGGAGGAGGAAGCCTTGAAATCATTTCAATTTTCACTTTGTCCACCTCTATTCCATTCTTTGAGATCTTATGGCCGAGGACAATGTCCTCCTCAACCATAAAGTGGCATTTTTTCCAGTTAAGCACAAGATTTTGTCTCTTCACACTGGGCTAGCACTTTATCAAGATTCTTCAAAAACTCATCAAAGGAGTCACCTACAATACTGAAATCATCCATGAACACTTCCAAGAAATCCTCCACCATGTAGGTAAATATAGCCATCATACACCGCTGAAAGGTAGCCGGTGCATTACACAAACCAAATGGCATCCTAGAAAATGCAGAAGTTCCATACGGACACGTGAAGGTGGTTTTCTCCTGGTCTTCCGGAGCAATGAAAATCAGGTTGTAACCTAAGTACCCATCCAAAAAATAGTAGAAGTCACGCCCAGCAAGTCTATCTATCATCTGGACAAGAAAGGGCAATAGAAAATGATCTTTGTGGGTCACTTTATTTAGCTTGCGGTAGTCAATACATACCCTCCATTCGGTGACAGTCCTAGTGAGAATCAACTCATTTTGTTCATTGGTAACCACATTCATACCACCCTTCTTCGACACACATTGCACTGGCGAAGTCCAAGAACTATCTGAGATGGGGTACATAACCCCTGCATCTAACCACTTGATCACCTCCTTTATGGCAACCTCTTGCATAGCCTCGTTCAACCTCCTTTAATGTTCTACGGAGGGTTTGGCATCATCTTCAAGTATAATCTTGTACATGCCAGAGATATTCTGGTACACTCCCAAAGTCGGGAAGATCATGAGCAGCACCTGAGGATAGTGCTTCAAACTTTGAGAGAAAAGAAGTTATATGCAAAGTTCTCGAAATATGAGTTTTGGTTGGATTCTGTGGCATTCTTGGGCCACGTGGTATGGAGTGAGGGTATACAGGTGGATCCAAAGAAAGTGGAAGTAGTGCAGAGTTGGCCCAGACCATCTTTAGCTACAGAGATTTGCAGTTTTCTTGGCTTGGCGAGTTATTACTATCGATTTGTTGAGGGGTTTTCATCTATTATAGCCCCTATAACCAGGCTGACTTAGAAGGGTGTTCCGTTCCAGTGGACGGAAGAGTGTGAGGCAAGCTTCCAGAAGCTCAAGACAGCTTTGACTACATCCTCAGTTTTCATATTGCCTACAGGTTCGAGGTCTTAAACTATCTATTATGATGCCTCAAGGATTGGCCTTAGAGCGGAATTAATGCAGGACAGTAGGGTGATTGCCTATACATCCAGATAATTGAAGGTACATGAGAAGAATTATCTTGTCCATGATCTCGAGTTAGCTGCTATTGTTCATGCCTTGAAGATCTGGCGTCAGTATTTATAAGGTGTTCCTTGTGAGATCTACATTGATCACCGTAGTTTGTAGAATTTCTTCAAGTAGAAGGATCTTCATTTGTGCCAGAGGATGTGGTTAGAGTTGCTGAAGGACTATGATATCACTATCTTGTATCAACCGGGCAAGTCCAATGTGATGGCTAATGCTTTGAGTCGCCGGATGAGGAGTTTGAGAAGTTTTGCTTATTTACCAGCAGCGGAGAGGCCAATGGCGATGGATGTTCAGGCCTTAGCCAGCCAGTTTGTGAGATTGGATCTTTCGGTGCCTAGTTAGGTTCTAGCTTGCGTGGTCTCTCGGTCTTCCTTATTTGATCATATCAGGGAGCGTCAGTATGATGATCCTCATTTGCTCATCCTCAAGGACAAGGTTCTACATGGTGATGCCAGAGATGTGACTACTGGTGATGACAGGGTATTGAGGATGCAGGGTCGGGTATGTGTACCCAATGTTGATGGGCTTCGGGAGTTGATTCTAGGGGGAGGCTCATAGTTTGCGGTATTCCATCCATCAGGGTGCCGCGAAGGTGTACCAGGATTTGAGGCGACACTATTGGTGGAGGCGGATGAAGAAAGATATAGTTGGGTTTGTAGTTTGGTGCCTCAATTGTCAGCAGGTGAAGTATGAGCACCAGAGACTGGGTGGGTTGCTTCAATAGATAGAGAATCCGAAGTGGAAGTGGGCACGATCACCATGGACTTTGTAGTTGGGCTCCCACGTACTTTGAGAAAGTTTGATGCCAATTGGCTGATTGTGGATCGGCTGATCAAGTCCGTGCACTTCATTCCTGTGCGTAATACATATTCTTCGAAGCGATTGGCGGAGATTTATATCCGGGAGGTTGTTCGTCTGCATGGAATTCCTATTTCCATCATTTCAGATAGAGGTACTCAGTTCACATCACGGTTTTGGAGGGTCGTACAACATGATTTGGGTAATTGGGTGGAGTTAAGCACAACATTTCACCCCCAGACGGACGGACTGTCTGAGCGCACTATTCAGATTCTTGAGGATATCCTCCGTGCGTGTGTGATGGAGTTTGGAGGTTCTTGGGATCAGTTCTTGCCACTGATGGAGTTTGCCTACAACAACAGCTATCAGTCCAGCATTCAGATGGCACCATATGAGGCCTTGTATGGTAGGCAGTGTGGATCCCTGGTGGGTTGGTTTGAACCGGGTGAGGCTAGATTCTTGGGCACAGACTTGGTTTAGGATGCTTTGGAGAAGATTAAGGCAATTCAGGATAGACTCCATACAGACCAGTCCAGACAGAAGAGTTATGCAGACCGGAAGGTTCGTGATATTTCCTATATGGTTGGAGAGCGGGTTTTACTTCAGGAATGTCGTCTCTATGCAGACCGGAAGGTTCGAGGATGAATGAATGTTTTAAGAGGGGAAGGATGTAACAACTCGGCCGATTGTTTTAAGAATTAATGCCTCGATCCCCTATTAACTACTTTTCCCGTATTTGTTTCTGCTATTTTGATTTGCCGGAATGATTTGTTTTGAGTTTCGGAGTGTTTTGGGACACTTAGTCCTTAAAAGAGAGCATAAACTTTAGAATTTGGACCGTAGTCGAAGTAGTATGAAGACAACCTTGGAATGGAATTTTGTCAGTTCCGTTAGCTCCTTTGGGTGATTTCGGACTTAGGGGTGTGTTCAAATTGTGTTTTGGAGGTCCGTAGCTTATTTAGCCTTGAAATGCCGAAAGTTGAGTTTTTGAAGTTTCTGGTTCGATAGTGTGATTTTGATATCGGGGTCGGAATGAAATTCCGGAAGTTGGAGTAGCTCCGTAGTATTGAATGTGACGTGCTTGAAAAATTTTAGGTCATTCGGACGAGGTTTGATAGACTTTGTAATCGAAATAGGAATCTGAGAGTTTTTGGAGTTCTTAGGCTTGAATATGATGTTAATTTGGCATTTTGATGTTGTTCTGAGCGTTCTGAAGGTTGGAACAAGTTTGAATGATATTTTAGGATTGGTTGGTGTGTTTGGTTGAAGTACCAAGGGCCTCGGATGTGTTTTGGATGGTCAACAAACCATTTTTGGACTTGGAGAAGGATCAGCTTTTTTCTGGTTTTCTGTTGCAGACTTTCCTTCATCGCGATCGTGTGAGGAGGCTCGCGATCGCGAAGGCTTAGATGAGGCAGAGGGGATTTTGTTCTACGCAATCGCGGGAAAAGGAGTGCGAACGCGTAGTATTGGTGGAAGTTGAATCGCAAACATGTGGGCTACGCCGCGTCCGCGAAGAGGAAAAAGTGAGGTAGCTGTGGAGTGGGAGTTTCTCTTCGCAATCGCGTGAGGTCAACCGCGATCGCGTAGAGCTGAGCAGTGCAAGCATCGCATTCACATGGGGTGTATCGCGTTCACGTAGGGTAAATCTGGGAGCCAGCGAAGTTGCTCTTCGCGATTGTGTGGGAGCTTCCGCGATTGCAATTAAGGTCGCGTCTGGGCAGAACATAAAGTTCAAAATCGAGGGTTTTGATATCACAAAATTGAATTGGGAGCTCGGTAGGAAACGTATTTTGGAAGCATTTTCGGAGGGAGTTTGCGGATAATGATTCTTAACTCCTTTTTGCTTATAACCCATTAATCTAAACGTGAATTCATCATCTAATTTCGGATTTGGGGTGCGAAATTGGGGAAAAATTTGGAAAAGTTCTTAGACCTAATTTTCGAATTTTGATTGGGGATTTGACATCTGATTTGGATAATTTTGGTATGGTTAGACTCGTGAGTGAGTGGGGGTTCATAATCCGTAACTTTTACCCGATTCTGAGACGTGTGCCCGGGGGACTTTTTGGGCATTTTTCTTAATTTTGCGTGTTAGCTTCGAATTAATTAGTGGAATTAGTTACTTGAAGTTACATTTACATTATGAAATTGATTGAATAGATTTGGGCCATTTGGAGTCGAGTACTCGTGGCAAGAGCGTGGTTTCGGGTTGATTTTTGAGTCGGTTCTAGGTAAGTGGCTTGCCTAACCTTATATGGGAGAACTCTCCTTAGGATTTGGTATTGTTGATATATGAAATGCCTTGTACGTTAGGCGACGAGTGCGTACATATGGTAAATATTGAAAAATCCTGTTTTCATTAAGTAACTATAATTATGTTTTCTTCCCTGTTTACACTACTTGCAATTTAAACCTACTGTTAGCTTAGGGAAGCATGTCTAATTGACTTAATTGCTTTACTTGCTCAAACTGCTTTATTTGAATTATGTGCAGCATGCTAGGTTAGAAACACCTGTTTTACCTTGGTATGAAATTTGTATTTGAACTGAATATTCTTCGTGTTGTTGCTGTGTATTTACATTGGGACTGCGGGATGGTATCCCAGGAGATCCCCCTAGAGTTTATTTTGGGACTATGGATTTGTATTCCGATAGATCCCCCTGCACATTTATGTTGGAACTACGGGACTGCACCTAGTAGATTCCCCCAGTACTGGGTATTTTCATTTTAGACTATGTATCGTGATTCTGGTAGATCCCCGCACACTATGAGTTGGACTACGGGACGACACCCGAGTGATCCACTGGATATTTACATTTGGGGACTACAGGATGGTATCCTGGGAGATCTCCGGTTACTATCTCTGAGTGGAGTTACGTTCTTATCTGTAATTTTTTCTCTGTTGTATTTGTTGTTATTCTTATTATCATGTGTTACTTCATACTCTTAGCATTTAATTATATTGTCGTATTCTATACTATTTTACCTCATTTTTCAACTATAATCAGTAGGGCCCTGACCTTCCTCATCACTACTCGATCGAGGTTACGCTTGGCAATTACTGAGTACCGCTGTGGTGTACTCATGCACTTTCTGTACATGTTTTTCATATGCAGATCTAGTATCTTTGGCTCAGCCCTACCATCCTTGAGGCAGGTGATCCTTCAAAGACTTCGAAGTATATCTGCCACGTCCGCAGACCGGGGAGTCCCTCTCTATTCTCTCTTGTAATTATAGCCCTTCTGTATTTACTTTGTTTTAGATATTCTGGGTTAGCGCACTATGTAGTATCCTTATCTTGTGATTTCATGAGATTCAGGGTTTTGGGAAGTTGTTCAGTTTTTGAGATCTTTTATTAGTATATGCTGAGCGGCATCTTAAACGCTTCTATATTTCTTCATCTTCAGTTTTTATTATTTTTTTCGCATTTTGTTTCTTTTTCTGTAATTGTTAGGCTTACCTAGTCATAGAGACTAGGTGCCATCACGACAGTTCACGGAGAGCGAACTTGGGCCGTGACAAGTTGGTATCAGAGCTCTAGGTTCATAGGAGTCATGAATCACAAGCCAGTTTGTTAGAGTCTCGCAGATCGGTATGGAGACGTCTATACTTATCTATAAGAGGCTATGTAACTTTTAGGAAAATTCCACTTCATTTGATTTCCTTGTCATGCAAGATTATTGATATCACAATTCTAAACTTCTGTCTTCTATTCTTTCATAAATGGTGAGGACACGTGCTACCAGAGATGATCAGGTACCCACGCCCCCTACTGGAGCCGTCAGAGGTCGGGGCCTGGGTAGAGGTCGAGAACGCGCACGTGGTGCAGCCAGGGCACCCGCTCGAGCTGCCACCGAGGAGCCTCCAGCAGTTCCAGCTAGAGTCCAGGCATCAAGGCACCTGATACGCCTACTGCTACTACTACTCCAGCTCTCTAGGAGACTCTTGCACAATTCATGAGCATGTACACCACTCTGGCTCAAGCAGGGTTGCTTCCCCTTGCTGCACCCACATCTCAGGCCGGGGGAGGAGCACAGACTCCCTCTGCCCGCACTCTTGAGCAGCAAGTGCATCTTGATCAGGTCCCAGAGATTATTCATGTACAACCTGCAGCCCCAGATTAGCCCGAGGACAGGGCTACGACTTCCGAGGATGAGCAGCAGAGGCTTGAGAGGTTCAAGAAGTAAAAGTCTCATGTATTCAATGGTCTAGCATCAGATGATGCTTTGGTATTTCTAGATGAGTGCTACCATATCCTCCGTACCATGGGTATTTCTGCATCGAGCGGGATTTCCTTCACTACCTTCCAGCTTCGAGGAGCCGCCTATAAGTTGTAGCGTACTTATGAGTTAGACAGTCCAGATGAGGCATCTTCCCTGACTTGGACTCAGTTTTCAGATATGGTCCTGAGGGAGCATGTTCCTCAGAGCCTCAAGGACGCATGACGTGCAGAGTTTGAGCATTTGTGCTAGAGTGCTATGACTGTCTCGGAGTATGCCGTCTGTTTCACTAGCTTGACTAGGAATGTACCAGCCTTGGTTTCTACTGTGTGAGTTGGTTCACCGGTTTATTGAGGGGCTTATTCCCAGCATCAGGTCTAGCATGGCTCGTGAGTTGTAGATGGATATTTCTTATCAGAAGGTGGTGAGCATTGCTAGGAGAGTGGAGGGTATACATGCTCTTGTTAGAGAGGAGAGGGAGGCCAAGAGGTCTCAAGAGTCAGGCCATTATTCTAGTGCCCGTGCTCCAGCTACAATTCGTCATGGTAGGGTTATATGAGCCGCCCCGTTCATTCAGCTCTTCTAGCAACTAGTGTTATTCCAGCTCCTCCTAGGCCTTATGAGCCTTATTATGCACCTCTAGTATCTAGTGCGCGTCCTGCACGGGGTGCTTTTAGTGGTTAGTCTAGCAGACCTGGCTCGAGCCAGTCACAACTGCCACGTCCTCCCAGAGCTTGTTTTGAGTATGGTGACACACGCCATATGGTGAGGGATTGCCCCAGACTTAGGAGGGGTGCACCTCCACAGACTTCTCAGTTGCAGCATGCCCCACAGAGTTCACAGGCTATGATTACAGCTCCAGTTGCTACCCCACCTGCTCAGCCAGCTAGAGGTGGAGGTCGGGAGGTAGAGGTCGCCCTAGAGGGGGAGGCCTGGCCAAATACTATGCCCTTCCTACCCGTACCGAGGTTGTAGCCTCCGATTTTGTCATCACAGGTATTGTCCTAGTTTGTCATAGAGATGCATCGGTTCTATTTGATCCAGGCTCCACTTATTCTTATGTGTCTTCTTATTTTTCCCTGTATTTGGGCGTATCTAGGGATTATTTGAGTTCCTATGTTTGTGTTTCTACTCCTGTAGGGGATTCTCTTGTTGTGGACCGCATTTGTCGGTCGTGTTTGGTTATTCTTAGTGGTTTTGAGACCAGATCCAATTTATTATTGCTCAGCATAGTAGATTTCGATGTTATCTTGGGCATGGACTGGTTGTCAACCCATTATGCTATTCTTAATTGTCACGCCAAAACCGTGACGCTGGATATGCCAGGTGCACCGCGAGTAGAGTGGAGGGGTACTTTAGATCACACTCCCAGTAGAGTTATTTCTTTCCTTAAAGCTCAGTGAATGGTTGAGAAGGGGCGTGATGCGTATCTGGCCTATGTGAGAGATGTTAGTGTTGATACCCCTACAGTTAATTTAGTCCCAGTAGTACGAAATTTTCCTGATGTGTTTCCAGCTGATCTTCCGAGTATGCCACCCGACAGAGTTATTGATTTTAGCATTGATCTATTGTCAGGTGCCCAGCCCATTTCCATTCATCCGTATCGTATGGCCCCTCCTAAGTTGAAGGAGCTGAAGGATCAGTTATAGGAATTGATTGATAAGGGTTTTATTCGGCCCAGTGTATCACCTTGGGGTGCTCCTGTCTTGTTTGTGAAGAAAAATGATGGTTTTATGCGTATGTGCATTGATTATCGCCCGTTGAACAAAGTTACAGTGAAGAACCATTATCCTTTTCCCTGTATTGATGATTTATTTGACTAACTATATGGTGCACAAGTGTTTTCTAAGATTAACTTGCGTTCATGTTACCATCAATTGAATATCCGGGTGCCAGATATGCCGAAGACTGCTTACAAGACTCGATATAGTCATTACGAGTTCCTTGTTATGTCATTTGGGCTGACCAATTCCCCAACAACCTTCATGCATTTGATGCACAATGTGTTCCGGCCATATCTTGACTCGTTCGTCATTGTCTTTATTGATGATATTCTGGTATACTCCTGAAGTCGAGAAGATCATGAGCAACACTTGGGGGCAGTGCTTCAGATTTTGAGGGAAAAGAAGTTATATGCAAAGTTCTCGAAATGTGAGTTTTGGTTTGATTCCGTGGCATTCTTGGGCCACGTGGTATCGAGTGAGGGTATACAAGTGGATCCAAAGAAAGTAGAAGCAGTGCAGAGTTGGCCCATTCCCAATTGTAGAGATCCGCAGTTTTCTTGGCTTGGCAGGTTATTACCATCGATTTGTTGAGGGGTTTTCATCTATTGCAGCCCCTATGACTAGGCTGACTTAGAAGGGTGCTCCGTTCTACTGGACGGAAGAGTGTGAGGCGAGCTTCCAGAAGCTCAAGACAGCTTTGACTACATCCCCAGTTTTCATATTGCCTACAGGTTCGAGGTCTTATACTGTCTATTGTGATGCCTCGAGGATTGGCCTTGGAGCGGTATTGATGCAGGACGATAGGGTGTTTGCCTACGCGTCCAGACAGTTGAAGGTACATGAGAAGAATTATCCAGTCCATGATCTCGAGTTAGCTGCTATTGTTCACACCTAGAAGATCTGGCGTCATTATTTGTACGATGTTCCTTGTGAGATCTACACTGATCACCGGAGTTTGCAGCATTTGTTCAAGTAGAAGGATCTTAATTTGCGCTAGAGGAGGTGGTTAGAGCTGCTGAAGGACTATGATATCACTATCTTGTATTACCCAAGCAAGGCCAATGTTGTGGCTGATGCTTTGAGTCATCGGGCGGAGAGTTTGGGAAGTTGGCTTATTTACCAGCAGCAGAGAGGCCCATGGCGATGGATGTTTAGGCCTTAGCCAACCAGTTTGTGAGATTGGATCTTTCGGAGCAGTCGAGTTCTAGCTTGCGTGGTCTCTCGGTCTTCCTTATTTGATCGTAGTAAAGAGCGTCAGTATGATGAACCTCATTTGCTTCTGCACGGTGATGCCAGAGATGTGACTATTAGTGATGATGGGGTATTGATGATGGAGAGTCAGGTATGCGTACCCAATGTTGATGGACTTCGGGAGTTGATTCTAGGGGAGGCCTATAGTTTGCGGTATTCCATCCATCAAGGTGCCATGAAGATTTATCAGGATTTGAGGTAGCACTATTGGTGGAGGCGGATGAAGAAAGATATAGTTGGGTTTGTAGATTGGTGCCTCAATTGTCAACAGGTGAAGTATGAGCACCAGAGATCGGGTGGGTTGCTTCAACAGATAGAGATTCCGGAGCGGAAATGGGAGCGAATCACCATGGGCTTCGTATTTAGGCTCCCACGGACTTTGAAGAAGTTCGATGCCATTTGGGTGATTATGGATCTGCTGACCAAGTCCGCGCACTTCATTCCTGTGTGTGCTACCTATTCTTCGGAGCGATTGGCGGAGATTTATATTTGGGAGGTTGTTCGTCTGCATGGTATTCCAATTTCCATCATTTTAGATAGAGGTACTTAGTTCACATCACGGTTTTGGAGGGCCGTACATCATGAGTTGGGTACTCGGGTGGAGTTTATCATAACATTTCACCCCCAAACGGGCAGATAGACTGAGCGCAATATTCAGATTCTTGAGGATATGCTTCGTGCGTGTGTGATGGAGTTTGGAGTTTCTTGGGATTAGTTCTTGCCATTGGCGGAGTTTGCCTACAACAACAGCTATCAGTCCATCATTCAGATGGCACCATATAAGGCCTTGTATGGTAGGAGGTGTCGATCCCCGGTGGGTTGGTTTGAACCGGGTGAGGCTAGATTATTGGGCACAGACTTGGTTCAAGATGCTTTGGAGAAGGTTAAGGCGATTTAGGTAGACTCCGTATAGCCCAGTCGAGAGAGAAGAGTTACATGAAGGTTCGTGATGTTTCTATATGGTTGGAGAGCGGGTTCTACTTCAGGTATGTTTCTATGCTCATTCGAGGACGAACGAATGTTTTAAGAGGGGGGGATGTAACGACCCGGCCGATCGTTCTAAAAATTAATCCCCGATCCAATATTAACTACTTTCTTCGTGTTTTTTTATACTATTTTTAATTGCCAGGATGATTTGTTTTGCTTTCAGAGTGTTTTGGGACACTTAGTCCCTAAAAGAGAGCTTAAGCTTTAGAATTTGGATCATAGTCAGAACAGTGTGAAGACAGCCTCGGAATGGAATTTCGTCGGTTCCGTTAGCCCCATTGGGTGATTTCGAACTTAGGAGTGTGTTCAGATTGTGTTTTGGAGGTCCGTAGCTTATTTAGGCTTGAAATGCTGAAAGTTAAGTTTTTGAAGTTTCCGGTTCGATAGTGAGATTTGGATATCAGGGTCGGAATGGAATTGCAGAAGTTGGTGTAGCTCTGTCGTGTTGAATATTATGTGCTTGCAAAATTTCAGGTCATTCGGACGAGGTTTGATAGACTTTTTTATTGAAAGCAGAATTTGAGAGTTTTTGGAGTTCTTAGGCTTGAATCCGATAGTAATTTGGTGTTTTGATGTTGTTTTGAGCATTCCAAATGTTGGAACAAGTTTGAATGATGTTTTAGGATTGGTTGGTGTGTTTGGTTGATGTCCCGAGGGCCTCGGGTGTGTTTCAGATGCTCAACGGACCACTTTTGGACTTTGAGAAGGATTAGATTTTCTGTGGTTTTCTGTTGCAGACTTTCCTTCATCGTGATCGCGTGAGGAGGCTCACGATTGCAAAGGCTTAGATGAGGCAGGGGGATTTTTTTTCTACGCGGTCACGGAAAAAGGAGTGCGAACGCGTAGTAATAGTGGAAGTTGAATCGCGAACATGTGGGATACGCCGCGTCCGCGAAGAGGAAGAAGTGAGGCAACTGTGGAGTGGGAGTTTCTCTTCGCGATCACGTAGAGCTGAGTAGTGCAAGCATCGCATTCACGTGGGGTGTATCGCGTTCGCGTAGGGTAAATCTGGGAGCCAACAAAGTTGCTCTTCGCAATCGCGTGGGAGCTTCCGCGAACGCGATTAATGTCGCGTCTGGGGAGAACATAAAGTTCAAAATCAAGGGTTTTGAGTTCATATCACAAAATTGAATTGGGAGCTTGGTAGGAAATGAATTTTGGAAGGATTTTCAGAGGGAGTTTACAGCTAATGATTCTTAACTTCTTTTTGCTTATAACCCATTAATCTAACGTGAACTCATCATCTAATTTCGGATTTGTGGTGAGAAATTGAAAATATTTTGGAAAAGTTTTTAGACCTAATTTTCGAGTTTTGATTAGGGATTTGACATCGGATTTGGATAATTTTTGTATGGTTAGACTCGTGAGTGAGTGGGGATTTCAATAACTTTTACCCGATTCCGAGAACTGGGCCCGGGGGACGTTTTCCGAAATTTTCATAATTTCGCGTGTTAACTTCAAATTAATTAGTGGAATTAGTTACTTGAAGTTATATTTACATTATGCAATTGATTGAATAAATTTGGGCCATTTGGAGTCGAGTACTCATGGCAAGAGCGTGGTTTAGGGTTGATTTTTGAGCCGGTTCGAGGTAAGTGGCTTGCCTAACCTTGTGTGGGAGAACTTCCCTTAGGATTTGGTATTGTTAATATATGAAATGCCTTGTACATGAGGTGACGAGTGTGTACATGTGCTAATTGTTAAAAAAAAAATCATATTTTCATTAAGTAACTATAACTGCGTATTCTTCCCTATTTATACTACTTGTAATTTAAGCCTACTGTTAGCTTAGGGAAGCATGTCTAATTGACTTAATTGCTTTACTTGCTCAAACTACTTTATTTGAATTCTGTGTAGCATGCTAGGTTATAAACACCTGTTTTATCATTGTATGAAAGTTGGATTTGAACTGAATATTCTTCGTGTTGTTGCTGTGTATTTACTTTGGGACTACGGGACGGTATCCCGGGAGATCCCCCTGCATGTTTATTTTGGGACTACGAATTTATATTCCGGTAGATCCCCCTACACATTTATGTTGGAACTACGGGATTGCACCTGTTAGATTCCCCCAGTACTAGGTATTTACATTTGGGACTACGGATCGGGATTCTGGTAGATCCCCATGCACTATGAGTTGGACTACGGGATGACACCCGGAAGATCCACTGGATATTTACATTTGGGGACTACAGGACGGTATCTTGGGAGATCCCCGGTTGCTATCTCAGAGTGGAGTTACATTCTTATCTGTAATTTCTCTCTGTTGTATTTGTTGTTATCCTTATTATCCTATGTTACTTCATACTGTTAGCATTTAATTATATTGTTGTATTCTATATTGTTTTACCTCGTTTTTCAGCTATAATTAGTAGGGCCCTAACCTTCCTCATCACTACTTGACCGAGGTTAGGCTTGGCACTTACTGAGTACCGTTGTGATGTACTCATGCCCTTTTGTGCATGTTTTTCATATGCAGATCCAGGTTCTTCAGCTCAGCCCTACCATCCTTAAGGCGAGGCGATCCTTCAGAGACTTCGATGTATATCTTTCGCGTCCGCAGACCGAGTAGTCCCTCTCCATTCTCTCTTGTAGTTACAACCCTTCTGTATTTACTTTGTTTTAGACATTCTGGAGTTAGCGCACTATGTAGTATCCTTAGCTTGTGATTTTATGAGATTCCGGGTTTTGGGAAGTTGTTCAGTTTTTGAGATCTTGTATTAGTATATGCCGAGCGGCATCTTAAACGCTTCTATATTTGTTTGTCTTTAGTTTTTATTAGTTTTTCCGCATTTTGTTTCTTTTTCCGCAATTTTTACGCTTACCTAATCGTAGAGACAAGGTGCCGTCACAACAGTTCACGGAGGGAGAACTTGGGTCGTGACATAATATCAGCTAGAGTCCATCCAATTTCCTTTTTCCTTATTTGGAGCACCTCCAATGTTGCATCTACCTGCACGTTTGTAAGAGAAGACGAAAGAATAACAGGTAAAATTGTACTAGGGCCCAAGAATTCATACCTGAGGTGCGGAGGCAAATGCTTCAACTCCAAAATGGGAGGTTCCTAAATTGAGGGCTTTGTTGGTGGAGTATTTCTGTTCTCAAGATCCAAAGAGAGCTTACGGGGCTCATAAGAATAAGAGACCATTCCATGCAAAGCATTGACACACTCCACCCTACCTTCATCCTTATTTACATCAAGGTTCAACAATACCGTTTCTAAAGGATCCTCCACATTGATCATGGCACTAGTATCATCAACTATCACCTCCATGATAAGATCCACAAAAGAGAAAACTTCAGTACTATTCGGCTACCTCATTAATTTGCACACATGAAAGATAATTTTTTCATCACCCACCCAGAAGGTGAGCTCCCCTGCTTCCACATCAACCAATGCCTTCCCAGTTGCTAGGAAAGGTCGTCCCAAAATTATAGGCACCTTATAGTCGACCTCACAGTCCAGAATCACAAAGTCAGCAAGCAAAATAAACTTGTCCACCCGGACAAGAACATCATCAGTAATACCAAGCGGCATCTTCATTGTTCTATCCGCCATTTGCAATCTCATTGAAGTAGCTCTCGGTTGACCAATACCTAAGGTTTTGAACACAGAGTAAGGCATCAAATTGATACTTGCTCCCAAATTACACAATGCCTTTGCAAAATCCGCACTCCCAATGGTACATGGAATGGTGAAGGTGCCGGGATCTTCAAGCTTTGGAGCCATCGAGTGCACAATTGCACTTACTTGATGAGTCATTTTGATGGTCTCACAATCCATAGATCTCTTTTTAGTCACCAAGTCTTTCATAAACTTGGCGTAACCCGGTATTTGATCAAGAGCTTCCACCAAAGGAACATTGATTGACAAGCTTTTCATCATCTCAATAAACTTCTTAAATTGGTTTTCATTCTTTTGCTTCACAAGTCTTTGAGGGTAAGGTGGAGGAGGCCTTGGCAAGTGAGCCTTAGCTTTGGGCACTACCATTTTCGGTATGTCTATTACGTGTTCCCTAGATGGGTTCACGTCATCTTGAGTCTCCACCTCATTATCATGAATATCAATTCTCACTTCCGCATTCAAATTCTCTTCAGTCACTTGCTCATAACTATAGGAACATCATCATCTTGCACTTCAACCTCATCACTCACAACTTCTTTTTGCTCGTAGGTATTCACTTCACCACCTAGACCGCTTCTAGTAATCACCGCCATTGGATGACCGATATTGTTCCCACCATTTGGATTTACTACCGTATCACTAGGTAGAGCCCATTAGGGCGATTATTCAAAGATTGCGAAATCTGGTCAAGCTGAACCTCTAAGTTTCATATTGAAGTATTATGGGGCGCCAACTGAGCATCAGAGTTGGCATTTTTTTTCATCATTTGTTCAAACATCATCTCGATCCTTCCCATCTTAGTATTTGATAAGCTAGGACATTGGGACGGAAATGGAGGTGAGTTGTTTGGTTGTTGATACATTGAGGTCTATGAAAGCCTTGCCCCCGATTTCCTTGATTTCCATTATTCCAACCCCCTTGGTTGTTATTTCATCCCTAATTGTTGTTGTTGCCACTCTACTTTCCCTGGTTGTTCTTATTGCCCCAATTCTGGTTGTTGTTCTACCAGTTGCTATTTCCTTGTTGGTTTTGATTACCCTAGTTTCCTTGGGATCTCCATTATTGTTGGTTAGGAGCATTGCTCCTTTGTCCTTGGTAATTGTTCATGTCCTGGACTTCTTCACTTTACTCATCATATCCATCATCTTGGTTGAAACCACCGTTACCCTGCTCATATTGATCCGGACTACCTTGACCTTGTTGACCTCTTTGTTGGCTATTGTTGACCAACATATTGACACCTTCTATAGCATTTACTTGTCTCGGCACTTGAACTTGCTGCAATTGAGCTTTGCTAACTGGTTCATTATCGCAGTTAACTCTGCTATTGCCTGCCCATGGTCGTGGAGCTCTTTGTGCAAGTGAATGATAGTGGGGTCACCCTATGGCACATTAGCTCGACTTTGCCAAGCTGAGGAAGTATCTGCCATCTCATCCAATATCTCACACGCCTCAGCATAAGGTGTGTTTATAAACTTTCCCCTGATATCTGGTTCACTACACACTGATTAGTTGTGTTAATGCCATGATAGAATGTATGTTGGATCATTGCTTCATTCACGTCATTATTCGGACATTCTTTCACCATTTTCCGATATCTCTCCCAGATCTCATGAAGTGGTTCATTAGGTTCCTATTTGAAGGCCAAGATCTCGTCTCTTAATGTCGCCATATGCCTAGGTGAGAAAAACATAGCTATAAACTTGTCCGCTAACTCATCCCACGTAGTGATAGAATGGTTGGGAAGACTTTCTATCCAGTCTAAAGCTTTCCCTTTAAGTGAAAAAGGGAACAATCTCAATCTCAATGCATCCTTCGACACATTTGTCTGTTTTCTTCCCCAGCAGGTATCCACAAAGCCTTTAAGAGGTTTATATGCATTCTGATGGGGAGCACCTGTGAAGTACCCTCGCTGCTCCACAAAGTCAATATCACATTTGTAATTTGGAAATTGCCCGCCGGATCCGGCATGGGACAATTACACTTGCGTATCCTTCATTTGGAAGCACCCGAGGAGCGACTCTTGGAGGAGGCGGGGGAGGTTGTGGAGTATTTTCATTGGCCTGGCGGCCTCTTCTTTCTCCTTGTGGTAATAGAGGCACCTCATCTTTGCCATTATAATCTACGTCCTCCCCCAGGAGAACATTTACAAGACATTGTTTGTCATTTTGTACCTGAATCAATTGAGTCACACAAGTTAGTAAAACAGAAGGAAAGAAAAATAAGAGACAAAACTAGTCAGATAGATAGCGAAAACCATTTAGCTCCCCGGCAACGGCGCCAAAAAGTGATAGGCTCCAACCCTATACCACTATAGAATGGCAAGAGTGGTCGATGTAGCTTTTACCTAAAAGTTCGGGATCGAATCAACATAGAGCTAGAATTGGTTTAGAGTTGAGTTTTTATCTAATCTAGCTATGTGCGATGTTCTTGATTGTACTTTCAATCATTCTTTGTTTGGTTACTATCCTATTTTTAACACTAATGAAGAATGAAAATAAGCTAAGTATGATATTTTCTTAAGGTTTTCTCAATTGATAAAAGGCACTAGGAACGTGACTTACACCTAGGTGGGTGTCTAACGGGGTCTAAAACTTAGGGAAAACTTGTTGTAATTGGGATCTAGATATAACCATTGCACATAGTTACTCACTCTATACCTCTCGGTAGTTTGAGTGACTTTGCCCTAATTGGCTTTCTCAAGCCCACTCGGGTGTTTACACAATGCAAGCAAAATTGGCTCAAGTCGGGTATTGCTATCTCTAGGTTTAATCCTTTAATTAGGGCTATCAATCTCTTAAATACACCCTAATTACTTGTTATCTTGAATTTAGCTTGAATTTCCTAGACTTAGTCTCTCTTTCTCAAAAAGAGCCTGAGTCAAAAAGGCACAAGTCAGTGTTTGCAACCACCAATTCAACAATTAAAGTATAAATCAAGCTAAATATCATTAACCATAAATATTTTAGCCCTAAAATTGAAGACCCATTAAATACCCACACTAGGGTTGGCTTACAACCCTATCTAATGGGTTTAGCTACTCATAATCAAAGAAGAAATCAAAGATGGAGATGAAATATAAGCCATAAAAGGTAATTACAAGATGCAAATCTAAGATTAATTGCTAAAGATGTTCTAAAATTACTCAAAAGGCTAAAAATGGTTGTTCACGTGCTCTCCAAAACAACAGATGACCTAAAAATTTGAAAAAGAACTATTTATACACAACTACATTTTTCGGAGAAAATTTTCCCTACGGGGATTTCGCTGACAGCGAGAAATAGACCACTACAGCTCTATGACTATCGTAGCCGCGCAAAAGCAAGCGCGGACCTCAGTCTTCAATTTTGAGCTCCACTTTTAGTTTTCTGATTCTTACTTCCGCTGAGGGCGATTACTTGACCGCGGCCGCGTCAAAATATACCATTGTCGTGCAATTTCACTACGGGTAGTAGTGACTGTGAAGCCCAAAGTATAACTCTTTGAATCTTGCCACCGTTGAGAGCGTAATCAAGATCGCCTCAGTGGTGGACCCACCGCATTTGCGTCTGTTTTTTCGCTGTTTGCGCCCTTTTGACTCAGCATTGAACTTGTGGAGGTTTCACTCCTTTATGAGCTAGTTTTGACTTTCTTGTCTTTTTTTGACTAAATAGTGCAAACAAGCAAAATAAGTTAGCGTTCAGGAATACTTGTACACACTTTTAATCCAAAACCTAAGCAAAAAGTAGCATAATATGGGCTAGAATCCCTAGTTATCAATCAACTAGGGAGTGGTGACCCTATGTTGGCATAAACTAGGGAGTGTTGACCCTATGCTGGCATCGACTAGGGAATGGTGACCCTATATTGGAAAATCATTAGATTATGCTGGCATCAACTAGGGAGTGGAGACCCTATATTGGCATCAACTAAAGAGTGGTGACCCTATGTTGGCATCAGGTTATGCTGGCATCAACTAGGGAGTGGAGACCCTATGTCGAAAAATCATCAGGTTATGCTGGCATCAACTAGGGAGTGAGATCCTATATTGGAAAGTCATCAGGTTATGTTGGCATCAACTAGGGAATGGGGCCCTATATTAGAAAGTCATTAGGTTATGCTGGCATCAACTAGGGAGTGGGACCCTATGTTGGAAAGTCATCAGGCTATGTTGGCATCAACTAGGGAGTGGGACTCTATGTTAGAAAGTCATCAGGTTATGCTGACATCAGGTTATGCTGGCATCAACTAGGGAGTGAAGACCCTATGTTGGCATCAACTAGGGAGTGAAGACCCTATGTTGGCATCAGGTTATGTTGACATCAACTAGAGAGCGAAAATCCTATGTTGGCATCAGGTTATGCTGGCTTCAACTAGGGAGTAGAGAACCTATGTTGGCATCAACTAGGGTTTGCATCAACTAGGGAGTGGAGACCCTATGTTGGCATCAACTAGGGAGTAGTGACCCTATGTTGGCATCAGGTTATGCTGGCATCAACTAGGGAGTGGTGACCCTATGTTGGTATCAACTAGGGAATGGTGAGTGGATACCCTATGTTTAAGATAAAATCAACTAGGGATTGGAGACCTTATATTGGAAAAATGCATCTAGGGATTGGAGACCTTATATTGGAAAAAATGCATCTAGGGATTGGAGACCCTATACTACCATGACTTTGAACCTTTCTTCTTTTCTTTCTTTTCATTTCATTATTTTTTCATCATTTTTTTATTTAATGAGTGAAAATGCAGGAAAGAATTTGGAGGAGACTTCCCTTTAGGATTGATTATTGTTGCAGAGCCATTTTATCCCCTGCGCGGTTTCTTTTTGTTGCACCTGTTTCTTGCAAGGTTGATTTTGGATTGCACTGGTTTCCTATTTTCAAACAAAGAACAATTGTTAATTTGATACGGCGGTTGGTTTTGTGGCCTTGATTATTTCAGTCACTTGGTCTTGGTAGGCTTCTTTGATGATACTTTCAACTGCAACTGGTTATTTCTTGAAGACCAATTTCATTTCTGGCTCCGGAGAAACTTTGGCTTTCAAAACTTTACCGTGATGGTTAGCCACGTGGAACTTAACCTTTTCAACTTTACTTTGCCTTTGTGGGTCTTTCCCTTCTGACTTGTTGCTTTTTTTTCTTTTTCTTTTTTTAACTTTAGAGCATTGGGGAACTTTTGGCTCCTCAAACTTTGGCGCAACGGCTAGTCGCGTGGGACTTAACCTTTTCCAACTTTGTTTCACCTTCGTAGGCCTTTCATTTCTGGCTTCTTTCTTCCGACTTCAATTTCAGAGCATTTAGGGTACCATGGCTTTTCAAACCTTTGCCAAGACGGTTAGCCACGTAGGACTTGACCTTTTCAACTTCATTTGCCTTTATAGGCACTTCAATTTAGTTTTCTCCTTCCAAGAGTTTTGATTTCGAAGCATCGACTGCCATGGCCGGTCGAGGTCGACTTGATGCCCCTAAAGAGGCTAGGTGCCTTTTTACATATTAGCTTGTATGAAATGAGAACCCTGTAAATTAGTCTTACCATCCTTTATTTGTCTTAGTTTCGGAACAAAGTTAGATCTAAAGGGATTCAAAGAAAACAAACAATGGAATGGAGAATTAGTTTAAAACAAGAAGTGTCCCTTTTGTGGAAAGGAATGAAGGACTTATCTAGAGTACATGCGGACTTTAATGAATATGAAATGCCTTTTTGACTGGATTCCTAATCTATGTAAACCGTCCGACTCTCAGAAATTCATCACAACTTTTGCCTCAAAATTAAGTAATCTTGCCAGGGCTCTATCGATGCCGATGGCTGTGAGGATCCTCTTTTCGATCAGGGGTGCCCTTTGCGGGTTTTCACCACCTGACCTCTCTCATTTCTATTCTCATCGTCACCTTATAGTGCTCTTTGTGAGTTTTCACTTACAAGACTCTCTCATTTTCAATTTCTCTGCTTATGCGCCTTATGGTGCCAGTGTGGGTTTTCACTAATAAGACTCTCTCATTTTATTTCTCTCATTTTGATTGCATCAAATCCAAGTAATTGTATTCTTCGATCCTTAAACATTCTCACCGATTGATTGGAAGGTCTTGAAAGGATTTGGGTAAAAATGATTTGTACTGAATTACAACTTTGGAACCATTCAGGTGGATCATTGCTGAACCATTATAACATCTGCCCCAGTTTCACTTTTGGGGAAATTTGAATTTTTATTTTGGTGTGACTGAACCCCAGAGAGAGGCTACTTACGTATCCTTTCGGAATCAAGTTGAACGTAGTTCATGGAACTTTGTTTTTTTTCTTTTGTTTTTCTGTTTTGTTTTGTCTTCTCTTTCTTTTTCCTTTCCTTTTTACTCTTTTTTTTCATTTCATTTTCTTTGTCTTTTCTTCCCTTTTTTGTATCTTTCTTTTCTTCTCTTTTCATCATTTTTTTTCTTTTTCATTTTCATTAATTTTTTTCCAATAATAACTTCCAGGTTCCAAATAGGGTAATCAAAGAAGAGTAGCCGGCTCAAGTGGTTTACAAAAGGAGTGATAGTGTTTGGGTAGCGAGAATAAAAGCCTTTTTATCCCAACCAGAGATTATTAATATTATATAGAGGATCCAACATATTACCTTTTGACTGCACCTGCGTTGAGAGTTGTTTTAGGAACATTTCCTTCGACGTTTCTCATGTACAATGCTCTTTTTTAGCAGTACTCTTGTTACAATGCATGGACCTTTCCAATCTGGAGCCAATTTTCCTTTAGCTGATCCGATTCTTTATTTTATTTCCTTAAACTTATCTTCATTGCATTCTGATTCTTGACTCATTATTTCAAAGTCTGGTAGCATTTTAGGATCCGGGCATGAAGTCCGTAAGCATATCATGTTATTGAAATCAGCATTTAACAGAACTGAAAAGAGAATAAGAAAAGTGACAAGATGTCCTCAGCGAACGGCTTACCCATAGCGGACATCATGTTCTGGAAGTAGTCCGCCTCTTGGACATGTAGAAAAATCGCAACCATTTCTGCTTTGTCCATTGGAGGCTTTACCCTGCCAGCTTTCTCACGCCATTTGACAACATATTCGCAAAAACGTTCCGCAGTTTTCTTTTTAAAATTGGACAAAGAGTTTCTGTTGGGAGCGATGTCCACATTATATTGGAATTGGCAGATAAAATCCCGGCTATATCGTCCCACACATGCCAATGGATAATATCTTGATCCATATACCACTTAGAAGTGATTCAAGTGAGACTTTCTCAAAAATAGGCCATTACCAGCTCCTCTTTTCCACCAGAACCCCTCAGCTGGTTATTATCGTTTCAGATGAGCAACTGGGTCTCCGTGCCCATCGTACTTTTCGAATTTTGGCATCTTGAAACCAGCCGGCAAGTGAACATGGGGAAACATGCACAAGTCAACGTAAGAGACGCTCTTTTGGCCACTGAAACCTTGCATGTTCTTTAAACTCTGCTCCAGGCTTTCATTTTCTGAGCCATCTCTTCCTATTCGGGATTTTTTACAACCTTTGCTGGCTCCACCGAGAGATCATATTGTGGAGATTGAGTGAAAGATTACAGTTTCACATATGTTATTTCTAAATGAAGCTGTGGACCCTGAAAGGTGAACATTGGAGGCTCAATATATGGTCATGGTAAAGTTGGTTGTGCTCTGGTGCAGACTGGTGCTGCAGAGAACAATATTGGAGGTGTCTTGGAAACTAGCGCTTGGGGGGTGAACCACAGAAGGCATTCCCAAAATCATTGAACGACATTAGAGTGTGCCTGCATGGGATGAGCGGGTTGGGCATAGGGGCGTTGGTAACCTCACCTGACCTGGGGATCAACTCAGGGAACCCAAAGATTGCACTTGGCGGTTCCCTATCATTAGACCAGGCGTCCCACATTTTCAATATGATGAGACGCAACATCCTATTTTCTTCGGCAACTGCTGATTCTGGTTGTGGAATAGCCGGTACTGGCTATCCTCAGGATCGATGATTTGCAGATGGCTTTCAGAGGCCATAGGAACCTTTCCTTTGGATCTTGTGAAGTAAGGACGGGAAGCCAGGTTACCAACAACACCAACCACCTAAACAGAACATGGCTAATTTGCACACCCAACAACCATGTTAGTTTTGAGACATTTAACATATAGGAAATCGTACGATGGGATGCAATGCACCTATTGATATCCAATTTTTCCCTATATATTTTTCAATATGAAAAATAACTTCATAATAGTATATAAATGCATACATAAGCATGTCCAAATGTTTTATTAATTTTTCATAATTTTAAAAGGTTTAAATTGATTTATTTTTCCCCTTTTATCTATAAAATCTCAATAATTATTTCTAATATTAGTATTTTGATGATTCATTTATGGTATTTTTATTTTTATGCCAAAATATGGCTAATATAATTTTTACATATTTTTACAATTTTTTTTAGTATTTTTAAGGCTAAATTGCACATAATTGCGATATTAGCCATTTTAAGGTTTAATTGTGTCTTATAATCATAAAATTGAGACTTGTATTTTAAATCATTAATTTTGTATTATAAATCATTTTAGCCCTTTTAATTTGTTTTCAGAAATCATTTACTATTTTTATAATTTAAAAAGGGGAAAATTGGCTATTTAAATAACAACCCATTTGTATTTAAATTTTAGCCTAAATTGAACCCCAATTCCCCAGCCCTATTCCGAATTAAACCCGACCCTAGCCCAATTTTAAACCCAACCCAAGCCCGGATCTCTACCTACCCGTTTGATCCAGGCCGTTGATCATTCAGATCAACAACCACCACTTCACCTACATAAAATAAACCTAAACGACCCCTTACCCTAAATCATTTCTCACCACCCGCCGCCCTTGAATCCCTTCCCTCTCCAATTCTCTCTGCAGCCTCACCTAAACCCTAACCGCCGCCACCCTAATCCACCTCAATCCCCACTTAATCCATGGACTCTCATGGCCGTTTGAGATGTATACCGGCCTCCTACATCTTCTGGTGGCCCGTTTGTGTGATTTCATGGACAGAGCTCAAAGAGATCTGGTCCAGTCCTTGCTCAACCTCTATCTCTGGTCTTTTTCGGCCACCTATGACCGTTCGAGTCAGATCCACGGCTTTTCTGGCTAGATCGGTAACTTTCAAAGTCTTCTTCACTTTTCTGGGTTCTCTGAAACCCTAGCTTTAAGAGCTTTCCGATTTTCTTTCAGATCTGTCTTAGATCTGTGCATGTTATGAACTTCTTAAGTGTTTTCTCAAAGGTCCTTCGATTTTCTTTCAAAGTGACTTCTCGTTTTCAATGATTATGGCTTTTCTTAAACTCTTTTTAAAAAAAGATCTCTTCTCTGATTTTAGTGTTGTCTTATGATTTTACTATGTTCAAATGATTTGTTTATACTTTTATTCTACTTGATTCAACATGTTGAAATCCCTAAATAGTTTGGTTCTGTCCGGGTTCTAAAACTGTCCTTGTTTGTTTTAAGTGTATACTTGTTCGATTAAGTTCTTTGTGTTTGAATCCTTTTTCCTTTTTACCTTATCTGATTTTGAGTCCTTACTATTTTTAAACTCGATATTGTTGAAACCCTAATTTATTTAAAGGTTTTCCTCACTTACTACTGTGAGTTCTTTACTTGTTTCTGACTTTTTTTACCTGTTAGACTCGTTTCTTCACTTTGGCTCTACGTGTGAGCCCAGACTACTTGACCTTGTTGATTACCATGCTTTGAATAGTCCCTAGCCTATTCATGACACTCCTATCTGTTTATGTTCATTTAGTTTGCTCCTGTTGGTCAATATGTTTGACCCTGCATGTCTAATACACATGTTCATTCCTTTCTATTTATATGTCAAAGTGCAGAGTCATGATTCTTTCTTGATTGATCTTGATTTCCTCAATGTTACGACTGATTGCAAAGGGTTCTCTTATAAACCCTAATTTTTACTCATTTGTTTAAAATTGATTGATTCCCTTCCTTTTAATTAACTATATTTTGTACTTAGACTCAAATATTTACCTTATACTTTTACTACCCCTTTATATGGCAAGAATCAATCTGGCTCAAACTGATTTCTTTCCTTAAATAACCCTGTTAGTATCTGTTCAAGCTATAATTCCCTGATTAAAGGGAAGTACTTGTATTGATTGATTCTGATTGTGATGATTTCCATGTCTGTGTTATAACTTTACTTGTTACCTTATTCTTTACTCGTTTTCAAAAATATAAATACCTTACTCTCTCTTCTTTAAACACACGAATAATTTGAGTTCAGAACACACACTTATACACTCAAAAACTCTCTCTTTCTTTACTACTACTTGTGTTGCTGCTTTGTCTAGCCGGCTGAAAGCCAAGGCTAGACTGTGGAATCCTTCTTACTTTTCCTTTCTGCACTTTGCTTCTCTACTGGTATGTCCTAGTTAATTTTTAAAGCCTCAACAACAACATACTTCTTTAGTTGCTTTAGTTTCCCTTAATCTTTTCTACTTCTACCTGTGGTTCTGTGGTCAAGTTACTTTACTTGCACGTTATAATGTATCCCCTTCCTCTTTAGATTAATACACTCCTCTAAATAAATCCCAAGGCATGCTTTGTCAGCTATTTATTGTGTACTTGCTATCTTATGAATCCCAAACCTCATATCCCCTTTATGTGTTTGTGTTCTTTTAGCTGGTTTGTGACCATGCCAGCATCAGCTATTGTTGTGCATGACCAAACCAGACCCCTGCTGAGGTTATGTGCTCACAGACAAGTGTATCCCCAAAACCCCTTGACCCCCCTTTGAATGACTACTGATTCTGTGTAGTTTTGAGTTTTACTACTACAACTGATTTCAATCACCTCTGTCACTAATTGCTTTCAAAATGGACCATCAGTACAGCTTTTTAAATAAATCTCTTTCAACATGTGTTCCGCACTTCCACTATATTCTTAGAATCTAGGTTCTGCTCCTCTTGTGTGAGCCTTGCCTTGGGACCCTTGAGCTCCCTCTGAACTTGGACACATAAGGGCTGGCCCTTCCACACTGCACTAATTCTGTTTGGTTATGCAAATCTGGGTGTGAGCACTGCCCAGTATCCCTTGAGGTCCTTAGGGAACTTTGACACACCCATGTATGAGAAAGGCTTTGAAATATTGGCATTGAAGTGGTTCCTTACATAACTCAGAGAGAAAGTCAAGATCAGGCTTCCTATAGTTGTAATTGCTTATTTATGCACTTCTTTTGTAATTCAATTATTTGGTCTGTAATAATTTGTAAACAATATTGGGGTGATTAGTGAAAAGGGTGGGTTGTTGTAAATTGTGGGTAAATTGGGTAGATAACATGCCTATAGGGTCTATTTTGATTCAAAATATGGTCTGTTAGATAACATGCCTATAAGATCTACTTTGGTTTAAAATAAATTCTGCATGCTTTACTTTCATATAATTAGAAACCATGTCTATAGGATCCAAATGGATTTAATAATAGAGATCATGCCTATGGGGTTAAAATCAACTTATAATTAGATAACATGCTTATAGGGTCTATTTTGATTCAAAATATGGTCTGTTAGATAACATGCCTATAGGATCTGCTCTGGTTTTAAAATAAATTCTGCATGCTTTACTTTCACACAATTAGAAACCATGTCTATAGGATCTAAATGACTTTAATAATAGAGATCATGCCTATAGGGTTAAAATCAGCTTATAATTAGATATCATGCCTATAGGGTGTAAAATAATTGAAGTTTAATTTTTCATTACAACATGTATTCAGATTCGTCTCCCTAGAAATCATGCCTATAAGTCCAAAGTCAGCTTTTAATAATTAGATACCATGCCTATAAGATCTAAATAGCTATAATAGAAATCATGCCTAAAGAACTTAAAACCAGTTTAGTTGGAGAAGCCGTTTAGTTCACGTTGTTATTCTAAAATGGATTAGTTAATTAATCTACCGCTTCTTTAATAAGTTTTCAAACACTGCCTTAAATTAATACCGTTAGAAAGCATGTCTATAGGATCTCAAGTTGTCCGTTTAAAACTAATCACTGCTCTACTTCCTTCCTAATCAATATAGATATCATGCTCATAGGACATCACTATTATGCCTAGGCAAGCCTTAGGTAATTACTCGAATAAAACTGGAACTACCGTTGTTTAATTATCAACTGCTACAACTAGCAGGCAGGCCTGATTCAGACTTCTTTTCTGAGTTATACAATGAATCTGGTTCTGACTCAAACACCCTGTTTTAGGATCTTTTAAAAATTCAGACCTTAACTGTGTTTAAGTCATTCTATTTATATGCATTGTTTGCGTAGGTATACATGAGATTTCTACTTGTTTATATGTTCCCCCTCAAAATGCAGTCCTACGTGTTTTTGTATGCCGCCTTAGCCTTTTTACCTTTAAACCTAAGTGTTAGCCTAAAAACTCCCTCTTATAGGAATAGTAGTCTTATATTCCTCCGGGACTGATAGGAATGGGACGAGTAACAGCATGCAATAGAGGTCGAGATCAATCCGCGCTTTAATACCTTCACGGGGTGGGAAGGGTAGATATGGATATGATGACCGGTGCGCTAATACCACGTGTATCCCCTCTTATGAGGAGTGTCATACCGGGTATTGCATTGAGGTGATCCATATTACAAACAAACCTAGGACCTCTTTTATATTCACAAGCATGTTTAGATTGTAACTCTTTTCAAAACCCTTTTTTAATCGTTTTCCAAACGTTTGTATATTTAAACTTAAATCCTCTATTACTTGAGTCTTTATTTGTTTACTTGCTAATTGCAAAAATTCACAAAAAATATCTGGCCGGGAACCACACTAGTGGATCCTGAGGGGTGCCTAACACCTTCCCCTTAGGATAATTTCAAGCCCTTACCCAATCTCTGGTTATCAAACATAGTTGTAGTTGAACCTTATAGGTGCCCTAACGCACCTTTAAATCGTTAGGTGGAGACTCTTCAAAATACCCAATTCCCAAAATAAAATGAGTCATTACACCCCATGAATGTCGAAACCCGGACTCCTTTCCGATGGAAGGGAAAAAGGTGGGCGCGACAGCATGGCGACTCTGCTGGGGAAACTTAGGCTTTTGCCATTTCAAATTGTTCTTGTAAATTTGTACCTCCCTATATGCAATTACTTGTTTAAATTTCTTTAAGCATTTAATTTCTTTTTCAAATGCGAAATTGACCTATCTTCCTTGTTTCCTTCACTTATTGCTGCTTTAAATTATAAAACTGCTGTATTTATCGCTTTCTTAATGTGCAAATACATATCAATATGCTTTTAATTATTGCATCATCATGCTCAACATCATACTCCACTCGTGTCAAACAAATACTATAGCAACGCTTTTAATGATTGGTTGCACTCTTCCTATATCAGTACCCCTAAATTCGGAAAGGCATATTTGCGGTAAAACTAGTCGATCAGCGGTGCAGTCGATAGTTCTGTGCCTTCCCCCTTCAGTTGTCCGCTCAAGGGTACCAGTCTAAAACCCCATAGAAACCTTACTCTGTTTAAATTATGCATGCATCATGGTCAAACCTAGCAGGGTCAGTTGTGTTGTCCACGTAATGATCTTTTAAGATAGCCTTGTCCAAAGTCCACTGGGTTTCCCTGAACCCAAACGGACATCACCACGTTCTGTGCATTTATTTGGAGAACTAATGCTTCATGCTAATTGTTGGTATCAAATAGTCGAGTCTGGTGGGGGTAAGGGCCTAACTTTATCCGTCTTGCAGAAATATGAGGCATGAAGTCCCCAAATTCGGCATGGTCACCAACATCCACCCAAGATTACTAAGGTGGTGGAGAGATTTACACTCTAGTGACCTAACTCTCGTCCGCAAATATCTCGGAAATCTACCATCCCTCCTAGAGATCTAACCTAACAACATGATCATAGAAGCTGCCAAACTGTTTTGGGATTGTGAAAGGGTTGTGTTCCGCTTTGGGGACATTGAAATGACACCTTTGCTAGAGGAGATAGGAGGACTGGCCGGTCTAGTATGGGAAACTCCGGGTTTATTAATGCCTGAGAACCGCAAAGGCAAGGGTTTCCTTAAATGATGGGTTTGAAGAAGAATACAGAATCGACATGCCTAAAGGAAACATACATCCCTTTTGACTACCTGTATGAAAGGTACTGTCACAGCAAATCCTACCATACCTACCCTGACGAGTTTGCCATCACATCCTTGGGACACATCTATCAAAGGCTTTTCATCTTCATGTTTTGTTTCCAGGGTCTGATTGTGTTTCCGATGAAGAAAGGGAGTATCCATATCAGGCTGGCTATGGTAACTAAGACCCTAATGGAGGGGATTGGTGGGCATCCATTCAGCATCGTGCCCATGATCATTACATACGTATACCGAGCCTTGGAAAAGTATCAACGAGGAGCAAAACACTTCGAAAACTGCAATTTATTACTTCAACTATGGCTCATGGAATATCTCCAAAAGGGCGAATACCGATAAGAGATTTGGCGAAGGGACTAGGATGATCGCATCGCTTTCTATCATCCAAAGCGAATGAATTACATCCCTGATATGTTTGCTCAGCCTGAGAATGCCAAAGGATGGGTTGAGTTATTTGATAATCTGACTGAAGAACAGGATCAATGGATGTTCGAGTGGTTTCCGACCGAGGAGTTCATTGCCCGATCCAGAGATGCACCTTTCCTGATACTGATTGGTCTGAGAGGAACATACCCTTACATCCCTCTCCGAGTTATAACGCAAGCTGGTAGAAAGCAAGTTATACCCAGGGTCGACAAGATGAGTCATTTTCGTGCTGACTTCCAAAATGATGATAGTCCCTACAAGTGTCAAGCTCAGCATATGTGGCACTGCAAGATCATAATGGGGAGAGATACCATCGAGCCAGACAAGTATCATGTTGGTTGTGCTCCTTTCTACTCATGTTGGTTGGAATACAATCATGATGGTCTAGGCCAACCAGGGTTTGCTCGAGGTCACAGGATCATAGATGAAAGGGCTGAGGCACAAGTCAAATACAACCAACTGCGCAAAAAGGATCCGGAAGTACGAAAGCGAACACCACGAGATACAAGAGTCCAACCAGAAGCTGATTGAGGAATGGAGGGACATGGCTGTCAGTGCCAACAAGTGGCTAGGATACTTGGAGTGAGGCATAGTAGAACTGGAGAGAAAATTTCTCAAGAGGGTCGAAGATTGTCAAAATGCTGAAGGGACCGAAGGCGGACATCTAGCCAGAGCATACCTGTTGCTAGGACTTCACTAGTTGGGTAAGCTATTCGACGGAGCCAAGAATGCCAAATCTGGGGAAGGTCCTTCTGGGACCAAGTAGATAAGAGTTTATCTTTTCGCTTTATAAATGTAATAAGGCCAATGGCCATTAGTGACTTTTATTTCCCGCTTATTTAGTGTCGATTTGGGATTCATCTTATTTTTTATCAATAAAATGAGACATTTAGCATTCTAAGTTCTCCAAACCAATTTGTCGCTAGGCCTACCTCGGGCACAAAGAGGTTCCCAAATAAGGACACGTTTTACATTCTGCACTATGTGTTTAAATACTGCAATACTTTTTATGATCCTCACTAACTTGGTTGCCTTTTTGTTTTTATTTTTT
Organism: Nicotiana tabacum; assembly: GCF_000715075.1. Classification (NCBI taxonomy): domain Eukaryota; kingdom Viridiplantae; phylum Streptophyta; class Magnoliopsida; order Solanales; family Solanaceae; genus Nicotiana; species Nicotiana tabacum. The sequence goes on along the minus strand of NC_134080.1, from coordinate 123,781,786 downwards.
TGTTTTTATTATTATTCCCCTCCCCAAAGGTTAGTTCGTGCACTCTGGCATCATCATCTTATTCCACGAGATCCAGGGGCCCTCCACCCACTCCTCCTCTTAGCCCTGTCAAAAACAAGAACAAAAGCAAGATGGAAGATTTGAACAACGTCAGGAAAGAGAATCCAACTGAACGGGTAGAGGCCACTAATGGCCATGGTACTTAGGTTCCTAATGAGAATGTGTTACAACTTGAATAGAAGCTACTGAAATTCCAAGAAGAGCTCGATCAGGTTCGGAATTTGGTAAGTCTGTCATTTTCCCTCAGCACCCCAGATATCAATTTCCCCAACACTCAAAACCCTATACCTGCTCAAAATATCCCAAAGAAACAGAATCATCCGGCTCCTCACCATCACACTGTTCCACCAAAGATCCAATGCAACACCTGCCATATCCCAAACAACACTCCACTACTCATCTCAGAACCTCAAAATTCCACAAATGACCATTTCCACACCCACACACCAGGCCACCATAACACTCCTATCTACGTGGAGACCATGCCACACTCTACCCAACCTATCTCCAGCACACCTGAGTCTGATGAAAAGGATCTGCTTATCAGGAACCTGGCTGAGGAACTTAAGAAATTGACTAGCCGGATTCTAGGCGTTGAGGAAGTAAAGGAATTGAGGAGCTGAACTATGAGGATCTTTGCATACAGCCTGATGTCAAACTGCCCTAGGGGTACAAACCTCCTAAGTTCAAAATGTTTGATGGTACGGGTGATCCAAGGGTCCATCTAAGGACATAATGCGACAAGCTGGTCGAGGTAAGGAAAGACGAGAGAATCTGCATGAAGCTGTTCATAAGGATTTTGAAAGGAGATGCATTGTATTGGTACATCACCAAAGAAGTGGTCAAGCTGGGCAGGCATGGTATCTGACTTTATGGACATGTTCAGGTTTAATACAGAGAATGCGCCAGACGTGTTCTATATTCAGAATCTAAAGAAGAAGCCTACAGAGACGTTTCGCGAGTATGCTACTCGTTGGAGGTCCGAAGCTGCTAAGGTCAGACCTGCCTTAAAAGAGGAGCAAATGAACAAGTTCTTTGTCTGGGCTCAGGACCCGCAGTATTATGAACGGCTGATGATGATTTAGAACCACAAGTTTTCCGACATTATCAAAATGGGTGAAAGAATTGAGAAAGGTTTCAAAAGCGGTATGGTTACAAACTTCGAGGCCTTGCAAGCTACAAATAAGGCCTTACAATCCAGTGGTGTGTCCAAGAAAAGGGACGTAGGGGCCATGATGGTTACACAAAGGACCAAATCTCCCCTCAAATACCAAACTTACCCAATACCTCCACTCATATATCAGCCAACCCCAAATTACCAAGCACTTTCACCTTCATACCAAGCTCCACCACCAACTTATCAATCACCTCCACCTCCTACATATCAACCTACCTCACCCAGATACTCCCAACCCGCACATGTCTACCAAACCTATAATGCTCAACCATCCTACTATCAATCACCTCCTGCACGCCAAAAACTTCCCTAGACCTCGACCCAATTTTGAACGCAAACCTCCAAAATAGTACACAACCATCGCGGAACCCATTGACCAGTTGTATGAGAGACTCAAAGTTGTTGCTTATGTTACCCCCATCCCTCCTGCAACCCCTGAGAACCCTTCTAAGTAGGTTAACCCAAACAAATCCTGTGCATACCACTCAGGCATAAAAGGGCACACCATCGATGAATGTCGCTCCTTGAAGGACATGATATAGTCCTTGATTGATAACAAGATTATCGTGGCAAAAGAACCCGCTCCAAATGTCCGCAACAACCCTCTGCCAGACCATAAGGGCGGAGATATCCACATGATTGAAATAGAAGATGACTGGGATCCCGAGGGATCAATCGGGTTGATTGCAGAAGGTGATGACCCAAAGAAACCAATAATTACTCTCAATCCAATCATAGTCCAGATTCAACCATCTGAGGATGCTGAGGTGAATGTGTTTGTGCCACTTGAATTTGAAGCAACATAATCCGTAAAGACACCAGCACCAATTGAGGTTGAATTCATGTCTCCGGCAAATGCACTAGCACTATTTGAGGTTGTAGTTTTTCCACCCAAGGCACATGCTCCGTTCGGAGTAAGGATAGCCACGCCGATCCCAGTGGCAATGTCAACTATGATACCATTCCATACAAAGGTTGTACCCTGAGACTATATAGCCGAGGCAAGGAGGAAAGGCAAGGTTAGGTTCGAAGAGACTATTGAAACACAGTGTATGACAAGAACTGGTATAGTTTATACCCCTGAACATCTAGCTGAGTCAAATAAGCACGCCTCCAATTGGCCACCCATCATTGAGACAGGCCCAGACGACCTTTGGGGGAAAATACAAGCCAAGGAGTATTCGGTCATCGACCAATTAAATAAGACACCAGCACAAATATCCATTCTCTCTTTGCTGTAGAATTCCAAGGCACACAAGAATGCTCTGTTAAAGGTGCTGAGTGAAGCATACGTACCAAGCAACATCACTGGCGGGGAAATGGCTAACATGGTAGGACAAGTGCTGGAGAGCCATAAGATCACCTTTCATGAGGACGAGCTACCACCTGAAGGGTTGGGGAACAACAAGGCACTGCACATCACTCTGCAATGCAAAGACTATTTTATTACCAGAATCCTAATCGACGAAGGTTCTGGTCTCAACATTTGTCCACTGGTAACACTCAAGAAGCTGGGTAAAGGACTGCACGAGATAAAACACGTAGGACTGCTTGGGTTTATTGTGAGTCGCCGAGGAATAGAACTGGATCCATCAAAAGTCAAAGCCATTCAAGAACTACCACCGCCAAAGAACTAGAAAGATATGATGAGTTTCTTGGGAAGGCTCAACTACATCAGTCGATTCATAGCACAGTCTACAGTTATTTGTGAGCCAATCTTTAATATGTTGAAGAAGGACGCCTCTACCAAATGGACTGATGACTGCCAAAAGGCCTTCGATAGAATCAAGGAGTACATATCTACCTTGTAGTATTGGATGGAGTTTTCAGTTGCGTTCTGGGGAAAAATGAAGAAACGGGGAGGAAGG